>NW_027646093.1:3144965-3773959 GCF_951394435.1 Stenella coeruleoalba | reverse complement strand
TAAATACCACAACTTCTTTATCCATTTTTCACTTTCTGCGATGTTGAACTTGTACTGTAAACGAGGTTCTTGTAAACAGAGCCGTTCCAAACTTTGGGGTGGCTGTGTCTTTTTGATTTTAATTTCCCTAAGCTATAGGACCATAAGTGGCAGTACCCTAGGCTCTGTTGCTTTGTTTTTTAGATGTTTCAGGAAACACCATACACTTCTCCCGAGTGTCTGTTGGCAATTTACATCCCGCCCATCAGCATAACAAGGCTCCCAGTTCTCCATGGCCAGTCCTGCCTTTCTGGATTTTACACTTTTTTCAGATGGCCCTTTTGACCGGGGGGAAGTGAGACTTCATTGTAGTGCAGATTTCCTTTGCAAGCTTGCTTGGTTGGCCAAAAAGTGCGTATGCGTTTTTTCCTGAATATATTCAGGAAAAAACGCATACGCCCTTTTTGGCCAAGTGCATCATTGTGGACGTTCTGCCTCTTTTCCTATGCTTTCAATGCAATTCCAGTCTACCTCCTGAAATCGGTTTCCTGCAATTCTGCCCTGCTTTCAACTCCTCTTGGCAGCCTTACTTCAGTATATTTTTGGACGATAGCTGTCATTTATAACTCTGCAGGTTTGTGAATTACAGTGCCCCTGAGCTCCTTTCTTCAACTCGCTTTCTTGTGAGCTGGCCGCAACACCGCAGGATGGCTTCAGGCCCTAATCTGGTTCCGGCACGGCACGCTGAGCCTTTGGTTAATTCCTCTTCCTGGTGGGAAATGAGAGTTAAATTTGCCCGTCCAGACACCTCCAGATAGTCTCTCATTGGTTCTCACTATTCCTGTTCATCTTCCGCAGAAATTGCAAACTGGGCCAAACAGGAGGTTAAAGGGACTGACTCTCCAAGTCGGGAGAGTGTTAGTAAAGCGTCTGGAATGTTGCACCCGAGAACCAGGGGAGGAAACCTGAGACATATTAGAACACGTCTCCCGTTCACATGGTTGATCATACTCTGGGTTCCACATGCATGTTTTAGCTGAAGGAAGAATACCTAAACCTGGAGAGTTGAGGCCCGTGGAATGGGTACCAAGCAATATGACTTCAAAGGGTCTTCATTTGCTCACCGAACCTCTCCAATCCTATCACTGCTGCGTTTATGCCCCTGTACACACGCTTGATTCTCTTTCGGAGACATAGCAATCCATAGGTTTTAAGATACTTACTAGTCAGGTACATTCTTAGGCGTTTAATATGGGGTGTTGAGTCCATTTCGTTGAGCAAGGAGTAGCTCTTGTCTATTCCATATTTGGCTTAAGGAACTTTATCTGTGCTCATTTCTATCTCTGGTTTTATGCAGCACCCCAACTCACCTTTCCCCTTAAGCAAGCATAAGTTGGTTTTCTAAATTTGAGACCCTGTTCTGTTTTGGAATTCAATTCCTGTGTAGCCAAGTTTACATTCCGTGTATTACTGATATCTTATGATGTTTCTTTTTCTGTGTGACTTATTTCAGTTAGAATCATCGTACCTGAATCCACTCATTATGCTGCTACGGGCCTGATGACATAGATTTCATTGCTGAGTGATACTGCATTGTACGTAAGTACCACAAGTTCTTTATCCATTTTTCAGTTTCTGTGATATTGAACTTGTACGGTAAAGGAGGTTCTTCTAAACAGAGCCGTTCCAAACTTTGGGGTGGCTGTGTCTTTTTGATTTTAATTTCCCTAAGCTATAGGACCATAAGTGGAAGTGCCCTAGGCTCTGTTGCTTTGTATTTTAGATGTTTCAGGAAACACCATACACTTCTCCCGAGTGTCTGTTGGCAATTTACATCCCGCCCATCAGCATAACAAGGCTCCCAGTTCTCCATGGCCTGTCCTGCCTTTCTGGATTTTACACTTTTTTCATATGGCCCTTTTGACCGGGGGGAAGTGAGACTTCATTGTAGTGCAGATTTCCTTTGCAAGCTTGCTTGGTTGGCCAAAAAGGGCGTATGCGTTTTTTCCTGAATATATTCAGGAAAAAACGCATACGCCCTTTTTGGCCAAGTGCATCATTGTGGACGTTCTGCCTCTTTTCCTATGCTTTCAATGCAATTCCAGTCTACCTCCTGAAATCGGTTTCCTGCAATTCTGCCCCGCTTTCAAGTCTTCTTGGCAGCCTTACTTCAGTATATTTTTGGACGATAGCTGTCATTTATAACTCTGCAGGTTTGTGAATTACAGTGCCCCTGAGCTCCTTTCTTCAACTCGCTTTCTTGTGAGCTGGCCGCAACACCGCAGGATGGCTTCAGGCCCTAATCTGGTTCTGGCAAGGCACCCTGACCCTTTGGTTATTTCCTCTTCCTGGTGGGAAATGAGAGTTAAATTTGCCCGTCCAGAAACCTCCAGCTAGTCTCTCATTGGTTCTCGCTATTCCTGTTCATTTTCCGCAGAAACTGCACACTGGGCCAAACAGGAGGTTAAAGGGACTGACTCTCCAAGTCGGGAGAGTGTTAGTAAAGCATCTGGAATGTTGCACCCGAGTACCAGGGTATGAAAACTGAGACATATTTGAACACGTCTCCCGATCACATGGTTGATCATACTCTAGGTTCCACATGCATGTTTTAGCTGAAGGAAGAATACCTTAAACGTGGGTAGTTGAAACCCGTGGAATGGGTACCATGCAATATGACTTCAAAGGGTCTTCATTTGCTCACCGAACCTCTCCAATCCTATCACTGCTGCGTTTATGCCCCTGTACACACGCTTGATTCACTTTCGGAGACATAGCAATCCATAGGTTTTAAGATACTTGCTAGTCAGGTACATTCTTAGGCGTTTAATATGGCGTGTTGAGTCCATTTCGTTGAGCAAGGAGTAGCTCTTGTCTATTCCATATTTGGCTTAAGGAACTTTATCTGTGCTCATTTCAATCTCTGGTTTTATGCAGCACCCCAACTCACCTTTCCCCTTAAGCAAGCATAAGTTGGTTTTCTAAATTTGAGACCCTGTTCTGTTTTGGAATTCAGTTCCTGTGTAGCCAAGTTTACATTCCGTGTATTACTGATATCTTATGATGTTTCTTTTTCTGTGTGACTTATTTCAGTTAGAATCATCGTACCTGAATCCACTCATTACGCTGCTACGGGCCTGATGACATAGATTTCATTGCTGAGTGATATTGCATTGTACGTAAGTACCACAAGTTCTTTATCCATTTTTCACTCTCTGTGATATTGATCTTGTACGGTAAACGAGGTTCTTGTAAACAGAGCTGTCCCAAACTTTGGGGTGGCTGTGTCTTTTTGATTTTAATTTCCCTAAGCTATAGGACCATAAGCCCTAGGCTCTGTTGCTTTGTTTTTTAGATGTTTCAGGAAACACCATACACTTCTCCCGAGTGTCTGTTGGCAATTTACATCCCGCCCATCAGCATTACAAGGCTCCCAGTTCTCCATGGCCTGTCCTGCCTTTCTGGATTTTACACTTTTTTCAGATGGCCCTTTTGACCGGGGGGAAGTGAGACTTCATTGTAGTGCAGATTTCCTTTGCAAGCTTGCTTGGTTGGCCAAAAAGGGCGTATGCGTTTTTTCCTGAATATATTCAGGAAAAAACGCATACGCCCTTTTTGGCCAAGTGCATCATTGTGGACGTTCTGCCTCTTTTCCTATGCTTTCAATGCAATTCCAGTCTACCTCCTGAAATCGGTTTCCTGCAATTCTGCCCCACATTCAAGTCCTCTTGGCAGCCTTACTTCAGTATATTTTTGGACGATAGCTGTCATTTATAACTCTGCAGGTTTGTGAATTACAGTGCCCCTGAGCTCCTTTCTTCAACTCGCTTTCTTTTGAGCTGGCCGCAACACCACAGGATGGCTTCAGGCCCTAAACTTGTTCTGGCACGGCATGCTGAGCCTTTGGTTATTTCCTCTTCCTGGTGGGAAATGAGAGTTAAATTTGCCCGTCCAGACACCTCCAGCTAGTCTCTCATTGGTTCTCCCCATTCCTGTTCATCTTCCGCAGAAATTGCAAACTGGGCCAAACAGGAGGTTAAAGGCGCTGACTCTCCAAGTGGGGAGAGTGTTAGTAAAGCGTCTGGAATGTTGCACCCGAGTACCAGGGGAGGAAAACTGAGACATATTTGAACACGTCTCCCGTTCACATGGTTGATCATACTTGGGTTCCACATGCATGTTTTAGCTGAAGGAAGAATACCTTAAACCTGGAGAGTTGAGACCCGTGTAATGGGTACCATGCAATATGACTTCAAAGGGTCTTCATTTGCTCACCGAACCTCTCCAATCCTATCACTGCTGCGTTTATGCCCCTGTACACATGCTTGATTCTCTTTTGGAGACATAACAATCCATAGGTTTTACGATACTTACTAGTCAGGTACATTCTTAGGCGTTTAATATGCGGTGTTGAGTCCATTTCGTTGAGCAAGGAGTAGCTCTTGTCTATTCCATATTTGACTTAAGGAACTTTATCTGTGCTCATTTCAATCTCTGGTTTTATGCAGCACCCCAACTCACCTTTACCCTTAAGCAAGCATAAGTTGTTTTTCTAAATTTGAGACCCTGTTCTGTTCTGTAATTCAGTTCCTGTGTAGCCAAGTTTACATTCCGTGTATTACTGATATCTTATGATGTTTCTTTTTCTGTGTGACTTACTTCAGTTAGAATCATCATACCTGAATCCACTCATTGTGCTGCTAAGGGCCTGATGACACAGATTTCATTGCTGAGTGATATTGCTTTGTAAGTAAATACCACAACTTCTTTATCCATTTTTCACTTTCTGCGATGTTGAACTTGTACTGTAAACGAGGTTCTTGTAAACAGAGCCGTTCCAAACTTTGGGTGGCTGTGTCTTTTTGATTTTAATTTCCCTAAGCTATAGGACCATAAGTGGAAGTGCCCTAGGCTCTGTTGCTTTGTTTTTTAGATGTTTCAGGAAACACCATACACTTCTCCCCAGTGTCTGTTGGCAATTTACATCCCACCCATCACCATAACAAGGCTCCCAGTTCTCCATGGCCTGTCCTGCCTTTCTGGATTTTACACTTTTTTCAGATGGCCCTTTTGACCGGGGGGGAAGTGAGACTTCATTGTAGTGCAGATTTCCTTTGCAAGCTTGCTTGGTTGGCCAAAAAGGGCGTATGCGTTTTTTCCTGAATATATTCAGGAAAAAACGCATACGCCCTTTTTGGCCAAGTGCATCACTGTGGACGTTCTGCCTCTTTTCCTATGCTTTCAATGCAATTCCAGTCTACCTCCTGAAATCGGTTTCCTGCAATTCTGCCCTGCTTTCAAGTCCTCTTGGCAGCCTTACTTCAGTTTATTTTTGGAGGATAGCTGTCATTTATAACTCTGCAGGTTTGTGCATTACAGTGCCCCTGAGCTCCTTTCTTCAACTTGCTTTCTTGTGACCTGGCAGCAACACCGCAGGATGGCTTCAGGCCCTAATCTGGTTCCGGCACGGCACGCTGAGCCTTTGGTTATTTCCTTTTCCTGGTGGGAAATGAGAGTTAAATTTGCCCGTCCAGACACCTTCAGCTAGTCTCTCATTGGTTCTCGCTATTCCTGTTCATCTTCCGCAGAAATTGCAAACTGGGCCAAACAGGAGGTTAAAGGCGCTGACTCTCCAAGTGGGGAGAGTGTTAGTAAAGCGTCTGGAATGTTGCACCCGAGTACCAGGGGAGGAAAACTGAGACATATTTGAACACGTCTCCCGTTCACATGGTTGATCATACTTGGGTTCCACATGCATGTTTTAGTTGAAGGAAGAATACCTTAAACCTGGAGAGTTAAGACCCGTGTAATGGGTACCATGCAATATGACTTCAAAGGGTCTTCATTTGCTCACCGAACCTCTCCAATCCTATCACTGCTGCGTTTATGCCCCTGTACACATGCTTGATTCTCTTTCGGAGACATAGCAATCCATAGGTTTTTAAGATACTTACTAGTCAGGTACATTCTTAGGCATTTAATATGCGGTGTTGAGTCCATTTCGTTGAGCAAGGAGTAGCTCTTGTCTATACCATATTTGACTTAAGGAACTTTATCTGTGCTCATTTCAATCTCTGGTTTTATGTAGCACCCCAACTCACCTTTACCCTTAAGCAAGAATAAGTTGGTTTTCTAAATTTGAGACCCTGTCCTGTTCTGTAATTCAGTTCCTGTGTAGCCAAGTTTACATTCCGTGTATTACTGATATCTTATGATGTTTCTTTTTCTGTGTGACTTATTTCAGGTAGAATCATCATACCTGAATCCACTCATTGTGATGCTAAGGGCCTGATGACATAGATTTCATTGCTGAGTGATATTGCTTTGTAAGTAAATACCACAACTTCTTTATCTATTTTTCACTTTCTGCGATGTTGAACTTGTACTGTAAACGAGGTTCTTGTAAACAGAGGCGTCCCAAACTTTGGGGTGGCTGTGTCTTTTTGATTTTAATTTCCCTAAGCTATAGGACCATAAGTGGCAGTGCCCTAGGCTCTGTTGCTTTGTTTTTTAGATGTTTCAGGAAACACCATACACTTCTCCCGAGTGTCTGTTGGCAATTTACATCCCGCCCATCAGCATAACAAGGCTCCCAGTTCTCCATGGCCTGTCCTCCCTTTCTGGATTTTACACTTTTTTCAGATGGCCCTTTTGACCGGGGGGAAGTGAGACTTCATTGTAGTGCAGATTTCCTTTGCAAGCTTGCTTGGTTGGCCAAAAAGGGCGTATGCGTTTTTTCCTGAATATATTCAGGAAAAAACGCATATGCCCTTTTTGGCCAAGTGCATCATTGTGGACGTTCTGCCTCTTTTCCTATGCTTTCAATGCAATTCCAGTCTACCTCCTGAAATCGGTTTCCTGCAATTCTGCCCCGCTTTCAAGTCCTCTTGGCAGCCTTACTTCAGTCTATTTTTGGACGATAGCTGTCATTTATAACTCTGCAGGTTTGTGAATTACAGTGCCCCTGAGCTCCTTTCTTCAACTCGCTTTCTTGTGACCTGGCCGCAACACCGCAGGATGGCTTCAGGCCCTAATCTGGTTCCGGCACGGCACGCTGAGCCTTTGGTTAATTCCTCTTCCTGGTGGGAAATGAGAGTTAAATTTCCCCGTCCAGACACCTCCAGCTAGTCTCTCATTGGTTCTCGCTATTCCTGTTCATCTTCCGCAGAAATTGCAAACTGGGCCAAACAGGAGGTTAAAGGCGCTGACTCTCCAAGTGGGGAGAGTGTTAGTAAAGCGTCTGGAATGTTGCACCCGAGTACCAGGGGAGGAAAACTGAGACATATTTGAACACGTCTCCCGTTCACATGGTTGATCATACTTGGGTTCCACATGCATGTTTTAGCTGAAGGAAGAATACCTTAAACCTGGAGAGTTGAGACCCGTGTAATGGGTACCATGCAATATGACTTCAAAGGGTCTTCATTTGATCACCGAACCTCTCCAATCCTATCACTGCTGCGTTTATGCCCCTGTACACACGCTTGATTCTCTTTTGCAGACATAGCAATCCATAGGTTTTAAGATACTTACTACTCAGGTACATTCTTAGGCGTTTAATATGGGGTGTTGAGTCCATTTCGTTGAGCAAGGAGTAGCTCTTGTCTATTCCATATTTGGCTTAAGGAACTTTATCTGTGCTCATTTCAATCTCTGGTTTTATGCAGCACCCCAACTCACCTTTACCCTTAAGCAAGCATAAGTTGGTTTTCTAAATTTGAGACCCTGTTCTGTTTTGGAATTCAGTTCCTGTGTAGCCAAGTTTACATTCCGTGTATTAGTGATATCTTATGATGTTTCTTTTTCTGTGTGACTTATTTCAGTTAGAATCATCGTACCTGAATCCACTCATTGTGCTGCTAAGGGCCTGATGACACAGATTTCATTGCTGAGTGATATTGCTTTGTAAGTAAATACCACAAATTCTTTATCCATTTTTCACTTTCTGCGATGTTGAACTTGTACTGTAAACGAGGTTATTGTAAACAGATCCGTTCCAAACTTTGGGGTGGCTGTGTCTTTTTGATTTTAATTTCCCTAAGCTATAGGACCATAAGTGGAAGTGCCCTAGGTTCTGTTGCTTTGTTTTTTAGATGTTTCAGGAAACACCATACACTTCTCCCGAGTGGTTGTTGGCAATTTACATCCCGCCCATCAGCATAACAAGGCTCCCAGTTCTCCATGGCCTGTCTTGTCTTTCTGGATTTTACACTTTTTTGAGATGGCCCTTTTGACCGGGGGGAAGTGAGACTTCATTGTAGTGCAGATTTCCTTTGCAAGCTTGCTTGGTTGGCCAAAAAGGGCGTATGCGTTTTTTCCTGAATATATTCAGGAAAAAACGCATACGCCCTTTTTGGCCAAGTGCATCATTGTGGACGTTCTGCCTCTTTTCCTATGCTTTCAATGCAATTCCAGTCTACCTCCTGAAATCGGTTTCCTGCAATTCTGCCCCGCTTTCAAGTCCTCTTGGCAGCCTTACTTCAGTCTATTTTTGGACGATAGCTGTCATTTATAACTCTGCAGGTTTGTGAATTACAGTGCCCCTGAGCTCCTTTCTTCAACTCGCTTTCTTTTGAGCTGGCCGCAACACCGCAGGATGGCTTCAGGCCCTAATCTGGTTCCGGTACGGCACGCTGAGCCTTTGGTTATTTCCTCTTCCTGGTGGGAAATGAGAGTTAAATTTGCCCGTCCAGACACCTCCAGCTAGCCTCTCATTGGTTCTCACTATTCCTGTTCATCTTCCGCAGAAATTGCAAACTGGGCCAAACAGGAGGTTAAAGGCGCTGACTCTCCAAGTGGGGAGAGTGTTAGTAAAGCGTCTGGAATGTTGCACCCGAGTACCAGGGGAGGAAAACTGAGACATATTTGAACACGTCTCCCGTTCACATGGTTGATCATACTTGGGTTCCACATGCATGTTTTAGCTGAAGGAAGAATACCTTAAACCTGGAGAGTTGAGACCCGTGTAATGGGTACCATGCAATATGACTTCAAAGGGTCTTCATTTGCTCACCGAACCTCTCCAATCCTATCACTGCTGCGTTTATGCCCCTGTACACATGCTTGATTCTCTTTTGGAGACATAACAATCCATAGGTTTTACGATACTTACTAGTCAGGTACATTCTTAGGCGTTTAATATGCGGTGTTGAGTCCATTTCGTTGAGCAAGGAGTAGCTCTTGTCTATTCCATATTTGACTTAAGGAACTTTATCTGTGCTCATTTCAATCTCTGGTTTTATGCAGCACCCCAACTCACCTTTACCCTTAAGCAAGCATAAGTTGTTTTTCTAAATTTGAGACCCTGTTCTGTTCTGTAATTCAGTTCCTGTGTAGCCAAGTTTACATTCCGTGTATTACTGATATCTTATGATGTTTCTTTTTCTGTGTGACTTACTTCAGTTAGAACCATCATACCTGAATCCACTCATTGTGCTGCTAAGGGCCTGATGACACAGATTTCATTGCTGAGTGATATTGCTTTGTAAGTAAATACCACAACTTCTTTATCCATTTTTCACTTTCTGCGATGTTGAACTTGTACTGTAAACGAGGTTCTTGTAAACAGAGCCGTTCCAAACATTGGGGTGGCTGTGTCTTTTTGATTTTAATTTCCCTAAGCTATAGGACCATAAGTGGAAGTGCCCTAGGTTCTGTTGCTTTGTTTTTTAGATGTTTCAGGAAACACCATACACTTCTCCCGAGTGGTTGTTGGCAATTTACATCCCGCCCATCAGCATAACAAGGCTCCCAGTTCTCCATGGCCTGTCCTGCCTTTCTGGATTTTACACTTTTTTCAGATGGCCCTTTTGACCTGGGGGAAGTGAGACTTCATTGTAGTGCAGATTTCCTTTGCAAGCTTGCTTGGTTGGCCAAAAAGGGCGTATGCGTTTTTACATCTCGCCCATCAGCATAACAAGACTCCCAGTTCTCCATGGCCTGTCCTGCCTTTCTGGATTTTACACTTTTTTCAGATGGCCCTTTTGACCGGGGGGATGTGAGACTTCATTGTAGTGCAGATTTCCTTTGCAAGCTTGCTTGGTTGGCCAAAAAGGGCGTATGCGTTTTTTCCTGAATATATTCAGGAAAAAACGCATACGCCCTTTTTGGCCAAGTGCATCATTGTGGACGTTCTGCCTCTTTTCCTATGCTTTCAATGCAATTCCAGTCTACCTCCTGAAATCGGTTTCCTGCAATTCTGCCCTGCTTTCAAGTCCTCTTGGCAGCCTTACTTCAGTCTATTTTTGGAGGATAGCTGTCATTTATAACTCTGCAGGTTTGTGCATTACAGTGCCCCTGAGCTCCTTTCTTCAACTTGCTTTCTTGTGACCTGGCAGCAACACCGCAGGATGGCTTCAGGCCCTAATCTGGTTCCGGCACGGCACGCTGAGCCTTTGGTTATTTCCTTTTCCTGGTGGGAAATGAGAGTTAAATTTGCCCGTCCAGACACCTTCAGCTAGTCTCTCATTGGTTCTCGCTATTCCTGTTCATCTTCCGCAGAAATTGCAAACTGGGCCAAACAGGAGGTTAAAGGCGCTGACTCTCCAAGTGGGGAGAGTGTTAGTAAAGCGTCTGGAATGTTGCACCCGAGTACCAGGGGAGGAAAACTGAGACATATTTGAACACGTCTCCCGTTCACATGGTTGATCATACTTGGGTTCCACATGCATGTTTTAGCTGAAGGAAGAATACCTTAAACCTGGAGAGTTGAGACCCGTGTAATGGGTACCATGCAATATGACTTCAAAGGGTCTTCATTTGCTCACCGAACCTCTCCAATCCTATCACTGCTGCGTTTATGCCCCTGTACACATGCTTGATTCTCTTTTGGAGACATAGCAATCCATAGGTTTTAAGATACTTACTAGTCAGGTACATTCTTAGGCGTTTAATATGGGGTGTTGAGTCCATTTCGTTGAGCAAGGAGTAGCTCTTGTCTATTCCATATTTGGCTTAAGGAACTTTATCTGTGCTCATTTCAATCTCTGGTTTTATGCAGCACCCCAACTCACCTTTACCCTTAAGCAAGCATAAGTTGGTTTTCTAAATTTGAGACCCTGTTCTGTTTTGGAATTCAGTTCCTGTGTAGCCAAGTTTACATTCCGTGTATAAGTGATACCTTATGATGTTTCTTTTTCTGTGTGACTTATTTCAGTTAGAATCATCATACCTGAATCCACTCATTGTGCTGCTACGGGCCTGATGACATAGATTTCATTGCTGAGTGATATTGCTTTGTAAGTGAATACCACAACTTCTTTATCCATTTTTCACTTTCTGAGATGTTGAACTTGTACTGTAAACGAGGTTCTTGTAAACAGAGCCGTTCCAAACTTTGGGGTGGCTGTGTCTTTTTGATTTTAATTTCCCTAAGCTATAGGACCATAAGTGGAAGTGCCCTAGGCTCTGTTGCTTTGTTTTTTAGATGTTTCAGGAAACACCATACACTTCTCCCGAGTGGTTGTTGGCAATTTACATCCCGCCCATCAGCATAACAAGGCTCCCAGTTCTCCATGGCCTGTCCTGCCTTTCTGGATTTTACACTTTTTTCAGATGGCCCTTTTGACCGGGGGGGAAGTGAGACTTCATTGTAGTGCAGATTTCCTTTGCAAGCTTGCTTGGTTGGCCAAAAAGGGCGTATGCGTTTTTTCCTGAATATATTCAGGAAAAAACGCATACGCCCTTTTTGGCCAAGTGCATCATTGTGGACGTTCTGCCTCTTTTCCTATGCTTTCAATGCAATTCCAGTCTACCTCCTGAAATCGGTTTCCTGCAATTCTGCCCCGCTTTCAAGTCCTCTTGGCAGCCTTACTTCAGTCTATTTTTGGACGATAGCTGTCATTTATAACTCTGCAGGTTTGTGAATTACAGTGCCCCTGAGCTCCTTTCTTCAACTCGCTTTCTTTTGAGCTGGCCGCAACACCGCAGGATGGCTTCAGGCCCTAATCTGGTTCCGGTACGGCACGCTGAGCCTTTGGTTATTTCCTCTTCCTGGTGGGAAATGAGAGTAAAATTTGCCCGTCCAGACACCTCCAGCTATCCTCTCATTGGTTCTCGCTATTCCTGTTCATCTTCCGCAGAAATTGCAAACTGGGCCAAACAGGAGGTTAAAGGCGCTGACTCTCCAAGTGGGGAGAGTGTTAGTAAAGCGTCTGGAATGTTGCACCCGAGTACCAGGGGAGGAAAACTGAGACATATTTGAACACGTCTCCCGTTCACATGGTTGATCATACTTGGGTTCCACATGCATGTTTTAGCTGAAGGAAGAATACCTTAAACCTGGAGAGTTGAGACCCGTGTAATGGGTACCATGCAATATGACTTCAAAGGGTCTTCATTTGCTCACCGAACCTCTCCAATCCTATCACTGCTGCGTTTATGCCCCTGTACACACGCTTGATTCTCTTTTGGAGACATAGCAATCCATAGGTTTTAAGATACTTACTAGTCAGGTACATTCTTAGGCGTTTAATATGGGGTGTTGAGTCCATTTCGTTGAGCAAGGAGTAGCTCTTGTCTATTCCATATTTGGCTTAAGGAACTTTATCTGTGCTCATTTCAATCTCTGGTTTTATGCAGCACCCCAACTCACCTTTACCCTTAAGCAAGCATAAGTTGGTTTTCTAAATTTGAGACACTCTTCCGTTTTGGAATTCAGTTCCTGTGTAGCCAAGTTTACATTCCGTGTATTAGTGATATCTTATGATGTTTCTTTTTCTCTGTGACTTATTTCAGTTAGAATCATCATACCTGAATCCACTCATTGTGCTGCTAAGGGCCTGATGACACAGATTTCATTGCTGAGTGATATTGCTTTGTAAGTAAATACCACAACTTCTTTATCCATTTTTCACTTTCTGCGATGTTGAACTTGTAGTGTAAACGAGGTTCTTGTAAACAGAGCCGTTCCAAACTTTGGGGTGGCTGTGTCTTTTTGATTTTAATTTCCCTAAGCTATAGGACCATAAGTGGAAGTGCCCTAGGTTCTGTTGCTTTGTTTTTTACATGTTTCAGGAAACACCATACACTTCTCCCGAGTGGTTGTTGGCAATTTACATCCCGCCCATCAGCATAACAAGGCTCCCAGTTCTCCATGGCCTGTCTTGTCTTTCTGGATTTTACACTTTTTTCAGATGGCCCTTTTGACCGGGGGGAAGTGAGACTTCATTGTAGTGCAGATTTCCTTTGCAAGCTTGCTTGGTTGGCCAAAAAGGGCGTATGCGTTTTTTCCTGAATATATTCAGGAAAAAATGCATACGCCCTTTTTGGCCAAGTGCATCATTGTGGACGTTCTGCCTCTTTTCCTATGCTTTCAATGCAATTCCAGTCTACCTCCTGAAATCGGTTTCCTGCAATTCTGCCCCTCTTTCAAGTCCTCTTGGCAGCCTTACTTCAGTCTATTTTTGGACGATAGCTGTCATTTATAACTCTGCAGGTTTGTGAATTACAGTGCCCCTGAGCTCCTTTCTTCAACTCGCTTTCTTTTGAGCTGGCCGCAACACCGCAGGATGTCTTCAGGCCCTAATCTGGTTCTGGCATGGCACGCTGAGCCTTTGGTTAATTCCTCTTCCTGGTGGGAAATGAGAGTTAAATTTGCCCGTCCAGACACCTCCAGCTAGTCTCTCATTGGTTCTCGCTATTCCTGTTCATCTTCCGCAGAAATTGCAAACTGGGCCAAACAGGAGGTTAAAGGGACTGACTCTCCAAGTGGGGAGAGTGTTAGTAAAGCGTCTGGAATGTTGCACCCGAGTACCAGGGGAGGAAAACTGAGACATATTTGAACACGTCTCCCGATCACATGGTTGATCATACTCTAGGTTCCACATGCATGTTTTAGCTGAAGGAAGAATACCTTAAACCTGGAGAGTTGAGACCCGTGTAATGCGTACCATGCAATATGACTTCAAAGGGTCTTCATTTGCTCACCGAACCTCTCCAATCCTATCACTGCTGCGTTTATGCCCCTGTACACATGCTTGATTCTCTTTTGGAGACATAGCAATCCATAGGTTTTCCGATACTTACTAGTAAGGTACATTCTTAGGCGTTTAATATGCGGTGTTGAGTCCATTTCGTTGAGCAAGGAGTAGCTCTTGTCTATTCCATATTTGGCTTAAGGAACTTTATCTGTGCTCATTTCAATCTCTGGTTTTATGCAGCACCCCAACTCACCTTTACCCTTAAGCAAGCATAAGTTGGTTTTCTAAATTTGAGACCCTGTTCTGTTCTGTAATTCAGTTCCTGTGTAGCCAAGTTTACATTCCGTGTATTACTGATATCTTATGATGTTTCTTTTTCTGTGTGACTTACTTCAGTTAGAATCATCATACCTGAATCCACTCATTGTGCTGCTAAGGGCCTGATGACACAGATTTCATTGCTGAGTGATATTGCTTTGTAAGTAAATACCACAACTTCTTTATCCATTTTTCACTTTCTGCGATGTTGAACTTGTACTGTAAACGAGGTTCTTGTAAACAGAGCCGTTCCAAACATTGGGGTGGCTGTGTCTTTTTGATTTTAATTTCCCTAAGCTATAGGACCATAAGTGGAAGTGCCCTAGGTTCTGTTGCTTTGTTTTTTAGATGTTTCAGGAAACACCATACACTTCTCCCGAGTGGTTGTTGGCAATTTACATCCCGCCCATCAGCATAACAAGGCTCCCAGTTCTCCATGGCCTGTCCTGCCTTTCTGGATTTTACACTTTTTTCAGATGGCCCTTTTGACCTGGGGGAAGTGAGACTTCATTGTAGTGCAGATTTCCTTTGCAAGCTTGCTTGGTTGGCCAAAAAGGGCGTGTGCGTTTTTACATCCCGCCCATCAGCATAACAAGACTCCCAGTTCTCCATGGCCTGTCCTGCCTTTCTGGATTTTACACTTTTTTCAGATGGCCCTTTTGACCGGGGGGAAGTGAGACTTCATTGTAGTGCAGATTTCCTTTGCAAGCTTGCTTGGTTGGCCAAAAAGGGCGTATGCGTTTTTTCCTGAATATATTCAGGAAAAACCGCATACGCCCTTTTTGGCCAAGTGCATCATTGTGGACGTTCTGCCTCTTTTCCTATGCTTTCAATGCAATTCCAGTCTACCTCCTGAAATCGGTTTCCTGCAATTCTGCCCCGCTTTCAAGTCCTCTTGGCAGCCTTACTTCAGTCTATTTTTGGACGATAGCTGTCATTTATAACTCTGCAGGTTTGTGAAATACAGTGCCCCTTAGCTCCTTTCTTCAACTCGCTTTCTTGTGACCTGGCCGCAACACCGCATGATATCTTCAGGCCCTAATCTGGTTCTGGCACGGCACGCTGAGCCTTTGGTTAATTCCTCTTCCTGGTGGGAAATGAGAGTTAAATTTGCCCGTCCAGACACCTCCAGCTAGTCTCTCATTGGTTCTCGCTATTCCTGTTCATCTTCCGCAGAAATTGCAAACTGGGCCAAACAGGAGGTTAAAGGGACTGGCTCTCCAAGTCGGGAGAGTGTTAGTAAAGCGTCTGGAATGTTGCACCCGAGTACCATGGGAGGAAAACTGAGACATATTTGAACACGTCTCCCGATCACATGGTTGATCATACTCTAGGTTCCACTTGCATGTTTTAGCTGAAGGAAGAATACCTTAAACCTGGAGAGTTGAGACCCGTGTAATGCGTACCATGCAATATGACTTCAAAGGGTCTTCATTTGCTCACCGAACCTCTCCAATCCTATCACTGCTGCGTTTATGCCCCTGTACACATGGTTGATTCTCTTTTGGAGACATAGCAATCCATAGGTTTTCCGATACTTACTAGTAAGGTACATTCTTAGGCGTTTAATATGCGGTGTTGGGTCCATTTCGTTGAGCAAGGAGTAGCTCTTGTCTATTCCATATTTGACTTAAGGAACTTTATCTGTGCTCATTTCAATCTCTGGTTTTATGCAGCACCCCAACTCACCTTTACCCTTAAGCAAGCATAAGTTGGTTTTCTAAATTTGAGACCCTGTTCTGTTCTGTAATTCAGTTCCTGTGTAGCCAAGTTTACATTCCGTGTATTACTGATATCTTATGATGTTTCTTTTCTGTGTGACTTATTTCAGTTAGAATCATCATACCTGAATCCACTCATTGTGCTGCTACGGGCCTGATGACACAGATTTCATTGCTGAGTGATATTGCTTTGTAAGTAAATACCACAACTTCTTTATCCATTTTTCACTTTCTGCGATGTTGAACTTGTACTGTAAACGAGGTTCTTCTAAACAGAGCCGATCGAAAGTTTGGGGTGGCTGTGTCTTTTTGATTTTAATTTCCCTAAGCTATAGGACCATAAGTGGCAGTGCCCTAGGCTCTGTTGCTTTGTTTTTTAGATGTTTCAGGAAACACCATACACTTCTCCCGAGTGTCTGTTGGCAATTTACATCCCGCCCATCAGCATAACAAGGCTCCCAGTTCTCCATGGCCTGTCCTGCCTTTCTGGATTTTACACTTTTTTCAGATGGCCCTTTTGACTGGGGGGAAGTGAGACTTCATTGTAGTGCAGATTTCCTTTGCAAGCTTGCTTGGTTGGCCAAAATGGGCGTATGCGTTTTTTCCTGAATATATTCAGGAAAAAACACATACGCCCTTTTTGGCCAAGTGCATCATTGTGGACGTTCTGCCTCTTTTCCTATGCTTTCAATGCAATTCCAGTCTACCTCCTGAAATCGGTTTCCTGCAATTCTGCCCCGCTTTCAAGTCCTCTTGGCAGCCTTACTTCAGTCTATTTTTGGACGATAGCTGTCATTTATAACTCTGCAGGTTTGTGAAATACAGTGCCCCTGAGCTCCTTTCTTCAACTCGCTTTCTTGTGACCTGGCCGCAACACCGCAGGATGTCTTCAGGCCCTAATCTGGTTCTGGCACGGCACGCTGAGCCTTTGGTTAATTCCTCTTCCTGGTGGGAAATGAGAGTTAAATTTGCCCGTCCAGACACCTCCAGCTAGTCTCTCATTGGTTCTCGCTATTCCTGTTCATCTTCCGCAGAAATTGCAAACTGGGCCAAACAGGAGGTTAAAGGGACTGACTCTCCAAGTCGGGAGAGTGTTAGTAAAGCGTCTGGAATGTTGCACCCGAGTACCATGGGAGGAAAACTGAGACATATTTGAACACGTCTCCCGATCACATGGTTGATCATACTCTAGGTTCCACATGCATGTTTTAGCTGAAGGAAGAATACCTTAAACCTGGAGAGTTGAGACCCGTGTAATGCGTACCATGCAATATGACTTCAAAGGGTCTTCATTTGCTCACCGAACCTCTCCAATCCTATCACTGCTGCGTTTATGCCCCTGTACACATGCTTGATTCTCTTTTGGAGACATAGCAATCCATAGGTTTTCCGATACTTACTAGTAAGGTACATTCTTAGGCGTTTAATATGCGGTGTTGAGTCCATTTCGTTGAGCAAGGAGTAGCTCTTGTCTATTCCATATTTGACTTAAGGAACTTTATCTGTGCTCATTTCAATCTCTGGTTTTATGCAGCACCCCAACTCACCTTTACCCTTAAGCAAGCATAAGTTGGTTTTCTAAATTTGAGACCCTGTTCTGTTCTGTAATTCAGTTCCTGTGTAGCCAAGTTTACATTCCGTGTATTACTGATATCTTATGATGTTTCTTTTCTGTGTGACTTATTTCAGTTAGAATCATCATACCTGAATCCACTCATTGTGCTGCTACGGGCCTGATGACACAGATTTCATTGCTGAGTGATATTGCTTTGTAAGTAAATACCACAACTTCTTTATCCATTTTTCACTTTCTGCGATGTTGAACTTGTACTGTAAACGAGGTTCTTGTAAACAGAGCCGTTCCAAACTTTGGGGTGGCTGTGTCTTTTTGATTTTAATTTCCCTAAGCTATAGGACCATAAGTGGCAGTGCCCTAGGCTCTGTTGCTTTGTTTTTTAGATGTTTCAGGAAACACCATACACTTCTCCCGAGTGTCTGTTGGCAATTTACATCCCGCGCATCAGCATAACAAGCCTCCCAGTTCTCCATGGCCTGTCCTGCCTTTCTGGATTTTACACTTTTTTCAGATGGCCCTTTTGACTGGGGGGAAGTGAGACTTCATTGTAGTGCAGATTTCCTTTGCAAGGTTGCTTGGTTGGCCAAAAAGGGCGTATGCGTTTTTTCCTGAATATATTCAGGAAAAAACACATACGCCCTTTTTGGCCAAGTGCATCATTGTGGACGTTCTGCCTCTTTTCCTATGCTTTCAATGCAATTCCAGTCTACCTCCTGAAATCGGTTTCCTGCAATTCTGCCCCGGTTTCAAGTCCTCTTGGCAGCCTTACTTCAGTCTATTTTTGGACGATAGCTGTCATTTATAACTCTGCAGGTTTGTGAAATACAGTGCCCCTTAGCTCCTTTCTTCAACTCGCTTTCTTGTGACCTGGCCGCAACACCGCAGGATGGCTTCAGGCCCTAATCTGGTTCTGGCACGGCACGCTGAGCCTTTGGTTAATTCCTCTTCCTGGTGGGAAATGAGAGTTAAATTTGCCCGTCCAGACACCTCCAGCTAGTCTCTCATTGGTTCTCGCTATTCCTGTTCATCTTCCGCAGAAATTGCAAACTGGGCCAAACAGGAGGTTAAAGGGACTGACTCTCCAAGTGGGGAGAGTGTTAGTAAAGCGTCTGGAATGTTGCACCCGAGTACCAGGGGAGGAAAACTGAGACATATTTGAACACGTCTCCCGATCACATGGTTGATCATACTCTAGGTTCCACATGCATGTTTTAGCTGAAGGAAGAATACCTTAAACCTGGAGAGTTGAGACCCGTGTAATGGGTACCATGCAATATGACTTCAAAGGGTCTTCATTTGCTCACCGAACCTCTCCAATCCTATCACTGCTGCGTTTATGCCCCTGTACACACGCTTGATTCTCTTTTGGAGACATAGCAATCCATAGGTTTTAAGATACTTACTAGTCAGGTACATTCTTAGGCGTTTAATATGGGGTGTTGAGTCCATTTCGTTGAGCAAGGAGTAGCTCTTGTCTATTCCGTATTTGGCTTAAGGAACTT
Organism: Stenella coeruleoalba; assembly: GCF_951394435.1. Taxonomy (NCBI): domain Eukaryota; kingdom Metazoa; phylum Chordata; class Mammalia; order Artiodactyla; family Delphinidae; genus Stenella; species Stenella coeruleoalba. Next base: position 3,754,944 of record NW_027646093.1, on the reverse strand, counting down.
TATCTGTGCTCATTTCAATCTCTGGTTTTATGCAGCACCCCAACTCACCTTTCCCCTTAAGCAAGCATAAGTTGGTTTTCTAAATTTGAGACCCTGTTCTGTTTTGGAATGCAGTTCCTGTGTAGCCAAGTTTACATTCCGTGTATTAGTGATATCTTATGATGTTTCTTTTTCTGTGTGACTTATTTTAGTTAGAATCATCGTACCTGAATCCACTCATTATGATGCTACGGGCCTGATGACATAGATTTCATTGCTGAGTGATACTGCATTGTACGTAAGTACCACAAGTTCTTTATCCATTTTTCACTTTCTGTGATATTGAACTTGTATGGTAAACGAGTTTCTTGTAAACGGAGGCGTCCCAAACTTTGGGGTGGCTGTGTCTTTTTGATTTTAATTTCCCTAAGCTATAGGACCATAAGTGGAAGTGCCCTAGGCTCTGTTGCTTTGTTTTTTAGATGTTTCAGGAAACACCATACACTTCTCCGGAGTGGTTGTTGGCAATTTACATCCCGCCCATCAGCATAACAAGGCTCCCAGTTCTCCATGGCCTGTCCTGCCTTTCTGGATTTTACACTTTTTTCAGATGGCCCTTTTGCCCGGGGGGAAGTGAGACTTCATTGTAGTGCAGATTTCCTTTGCAAGCTTGCTTGGTTGGCCAAAAAGGGCGTATGCGTTTTTTCCTGAATATATTCAGGAAAAAACGCATACGCCCTTTTTGGCCAAGTGCATCATTGTGGAAGTTCTGCCTCTTTTCCTATGCTTTCAATGCAATTCCAGTCTACCTCCTGAAATCGCTTTCCTGCAATTCTGCCCTGCTTTCAAGTCCTCTTGGCAGCCTTACTTCAGTCTATTTTTGGACGATAGCTGTCATTTATAACTCTGCAGGTTTGTGAATTACAGTGCCCCTGAGCTCCTTTCTTCAACTCGCTTTCTTTTGAGCTGGCCGAAACACCACAGAATGGCTTCAGGCCCTAATCTGGTTCCGGCACGGCACGCTGAGCCTTTGGTTATTTCCTCTTCCTGGTGGGAAATGAGAGTTAAATTTGCCCGTCCAGACACCTCCAGCTAGCCTCTCATTGGTTCTCGCTATTTCTGTTCATCTTAAGCAGAAATTGCAAACTGGGCCAAACAGGAGTTTAAAGGGACTGACTCTCCAAGTCGGCAGAGTGTTAGTAAAGCGTCTGGAATGTTGCACCCGAGTACCAGGGTACGAAAACTGAGACATATTTGAACACGTCTCCCGATCACATGGTTGATCATACTCTAGGTTCCACATGCATGTTTTAGCTGAAGGAAGAATACCTTAAACCTGGGTAGTTGAAACCCGTGGAATGGGTACCATGCAATATGACTTCAAAGGGTCTTCATTTGCTCACCGAACCTCTCCAATCCTATCACTGCTGCGTTTATGCCCCTGTACACATGCTTGATTCTCTTTCGGAGACATAGCAATCCATAGGTTTTAAGATACTTACTAGTCAGGTACATTCTTAGGCGTTTAATATGCGGTGTTGAGTCCATTTCGTTGAGCAAGGAGTAGCTCTTGTCTATTCCATATTTGGCTTAAGGAACTTTATCTGTGCTCATTTCAATCTCTGGTTTTATGCAGCACCCCAACTCACCTTTACCCTTAAGCAAGCATAAGTTGGTTTTCTAAATTTGAGTCCCTGTTCTGTTCTGTAATTCAGTTCCTGTGTAGCCAAGTTTACATTCCGTGTATTACTGATATCTTATGATGTTTCTTTTTCTGTGTGACTTACTTCAGTTAGAATCATCATACCTGAATCCACTCATTGTGCTGCTAAGGGCCTGATGACACAGATTTCATTGCTGAGTGATATTGCTTTGTAAGTAAATACCACAACTTCTTTATCCATTTTTCACTTTCTGCGATGTTGAACTTGTACTGTAAACGAGGTTCTTGTAAACAGAGCCGGTCCAAACTTTGGGGTGGCTGTGTCTTTTTGATTTTAATTTCCCTAAGCTATAGGACCATAAGTGGAAGTGCCCTAGGTTCTGTTGCTTTGTTTTTTAGATGTTTCAGGAAACACCATACACTTCTCCCGAGTGGTTGTTGGCAATTTACATCCCGCCCATCAGCATAACAAGGCTCCCATTTCTCCATGGCCTGTCTTGTCTTTCTGGATTTTACACTTTTTTCAGATGGCTCTTTTGACCTGGGGGAAGTGAGACTTCATTGTAGTGCAGATTTCCTTTGCAAGCTTGCTTGGTTGGCCAAAAAGGGCGTATGCGTTTTTTCCTGAATATATTCAGGAAAAAACGCATACGCCCTTTTTGGCCAAGTGCATCATTGTGGACGTTCTGCCTCTTTTCCTATGCTTTCAATGCAATTCCAGTCTACCTCCTGAAATCAGTTTCCTGCAATTCTGCCCCGCTTTCAAGTCCTCTTGGCAGCCTTACTTCAGTCTATTTTTGGACGATAGCTGTCATTTATAACTCTGCAGGTTTGTGAATTACAGTGCCCCTGAGCTCCTTTCTTCAACTCGCTTTTTTGTGACCTGGCCGCAACACCGCAGGATGGCTTCAGACCCTAATCTGGTTCCGGTACGGCACGCTGAGCCTTTGGTTATTTCCTCTTCCTGGTGGGAAATGAGAGTTAAATTTGCCCGTCCAGACACCTCCAGCTGGCCTCTCATTGGTTCTCGCTATTCCTGTTCATCTTCCGCAGAAATTGCAAACTGGGCCAAACAGGAGGTTAAAGGTGCTGACTCTCCAAGTGGGGAGAGTGTTAGTAAAGCGTCTGGAATGTTGCACCCGAGTACCAGGGGAGGAAAACTGAGACATATTTGAACACGTCTCCCGTTCACATGGTTGATCATACTTGGGTTCCACATGCATGTTTTAGCTGAAGGAAGAATACCTTAAACCTGGAGAGTTGAGACCCGTGGAATGGGTACCATGCAATATGACTTCAAAGGGTCTTCATTTGCTCACCGAACCTCTCCAATCCTATCACTGCTGCGTTTATGCCCCTGTACACATGCTTGATTCTCTTTTGGAGAGATAGCAATCCATAGGTTTTAAGATACTTACTAGTCAGGTACATTCTTAGGCGTTTAATATGCGGTGTTGAGTCCATTTCGTTGAGCAAGGAGTAGCTCTTGTCTATTCCATATTTGGCTTAAGGAACTTTATCTGTGCTCATTTCAATCTCTGGTTTTATGCAGCACCCCAACTCACCTTTACCCTTAAGCAAGCATAAGTTGGTTTTCTAAATTTGAGACCCTGTTCTGTTCTGTAATTCAGTTCCTGTGTAGCCAAGTTTACATTCCGTGTATTACTGATATCTTATGATGTTTCTTTTTCTGTGTGACTTATTTCAGTTAGAATCATCATACCTGAATCCACTCATTGTGCTGCTAAGGGCCTGATGACACAGATTTCATTGCTGAGTGATATTGCTTTGTAAGTAAATACCACAACTTCTTTATCCATTTTTCACTTTCTGCGATGTTGAACTTGTACTGTAAACGAGGTTCTTGTAAACAGAGCCGTTCCAAACTTTGGGGTGGCTGTGTCTTTTTGATTTTAATTTCCCTAAGCTATAGGACCATAAGTGGAAGTGCCCTAGGTTCTGTTGCTTTGTTTTTTAGATGTTTCAGGAAACACCATACACTTCTCCCGAGTGGTTGTTGGCAATTTACATCCCGCCCATCAGCATAACAAGGCTCCCAGTTCTCCATGGCCTGTCCTGCCTCTCTGGATTTTACACTTTTTTCAGATGGCCCTTTTGACCGGGGGGAAGTGAGACTTCATTGTAGTGCAGATTTCCTTTGCAAGCTTGCTTGGTTGGCCAAAAAGGGCGTATGCGTTTTTTCCTGAATATATTCAGGAAAAAACGCATACGCCCTTTTTGGCCAAGTGCATCATTGTGGACGTTCTGCCTCTTTTCCTATGCTTTCAATGCAATTCCAGTCTACCTCCTGAAATCGGTTTCCTGCAATTCTGCCCCTCTTTCAAGTCCTCTTGGCAGCCTTACTTCAGTCTATTTTTGGACGATAGCTGTCATTTATAACTCTGCAGGTTTGTGAATTACAGTGCCCCTGAGCTCCTTTCTTCAACTCGCTTTCTTTTGAGCTGGCCGCAACACCGCAGGATGTCTTCAGGCCCTAATCTGGTTCTGGCATGGCACGCTGAGCCTTTGGTTAATTCCTCTTCCTGGTGGGAAATGAGAGTTAAATTTGCCCGTCCAGACACCTCCAGCTAGTCTCTCATTGGTTCTCGCTATTCCTGTTCATCTTCCGCAGAAATTGCAAACTGGGCCAAACAGGAGGTTAAAGGGACTGACTCTCCAAGTGGGGAGAGTGTTAGTAAAGCGTCTGGAATGTTGCACCCGAGTACCAGGGGAGGAAAACTGAGACATATTTGAACACGTCTCCCGATCACATGGTTGATCATACTCTAGGTTCCACATGCATGTTTTAGCTGAAGGAAGAATACCTTAAACCTGGAGAGTTGAGACCCGTGTAATGCGTACCATGCAATATGACTTCAAAGGGTCTTCATTTGCTCACCGAACCTCTCCAATCCTATCACTGCTGCGTTTATGCCCCTGTACACATGCTTGATTCTCTTTTGGAGACATAGCAATCCATAGGTTTTCCGATACTTACTAGTAAGGTACATTCTTAGGCGTTTAATATGCGGTGTTGAGTCCATTTCGTTGAGCAAGGAGTAGCTCTTGTCTATTCCATATTTGACTTAAGGAACTTTATCTGTGCTCATTTCAATCTCTGGTTTTATGCAGCACCCCAACTCACCTTTACCCTTAAGCAAGCATAAGTTGGTTTTCTAAATTTGAGACCCTGTTCTGTTCTGTAATTCAGTTCCTGTGTAGCCAAGTTTACATTCCGTGTATTACTGATATCTTATGATGTTTCTTTTTCTGTGTGACTTACTTCAGTTAGAATCATCATACCTGAATCCACTCATTGTGCTGCTAAGGGCCTGATGACACAGATTTCATTGCTGAGTGATATTGCTTTGTAAGTAAATACCACAACTTCTTTATCCATTTTTCACTTTCTGCGATGTTGAACTTGTACTGTAAACGAGGTTCTTGTAAACAGAGCCGTTCCAAACATTGGGGTGGCTGTGTCTTTTTGATTTTAATTTCCCTAAGCTATAGGACCATAAGTGGAAGTGCCCTAGGTTCTGTTGCTTTGTTTTTTAGATGTTTCAGGAAACACCATACACTTCTCCCGAGTGGTTGTTGGCAATTTACATCCCGCCCATCAGCATAACAAGGCTCCCAGTTCTCCATGGCCTGTCCTGCCTTTCTGGATTTTACACTTTTTTCAGATGGCCCTTTTGACCTGGGGGAAGTGAGATTTCATTGTAGTGCAGATTTCCTTTGCAAGCTTGCTTGGTTGGCCAAAAAGGGCGTGTGCGTTTTTACATCCCGCCCATCAGCATAACAAGACTCCCAGTTCTCCATGGCCTGTCCTGCCTTTCTGGATTTTACACTTTTTTCAGATGGCCCTTTTGACCGGGGGGAAGTGAGACTTCATTGTAGTGCAGATTTCCTTTGCAAGCTTGCTTGGTTGGCCAAAAAGGGCGTATGCGTTTTTTCCTGAATATATTCAGGAAAAACCGCATACGCCCTTTTTGGCCAAGTGCATCATTGTGGACGTTCTGCCTCTTTTCCTATGCTTTCAATGCAATTCCAGTCTACCTCCTGAAATCGGTTTCCTGCAATTCTGCCCCGCTTTCAAGTCCTCTTGGCAGCCTTACTTCAGTCTATTTTTGGACGATAGCTGTCATTTATAACTCTGCAGGTTTGTGAAATACAGTGCCCCTTAGCTCCTTTCTTCAACTCGCTTTCTTGTGACCTGGCCGCAACACCACATGATGTCTTCAGGCCCTAATCTGGTTCTGGCACGGCACGCTGAGCCTTTGGTTAATTCCTCTTCCTGGTGGGAAATGAGAGTTAAATTTGCCCGTCCAGACACCTCCAGCTAGTCTCTCATTGGTTCTCGCTATTCCTGTTCATCTTCCGCAGAAATTGCAAACTGGGCCAAACAGGAGGTTAAAGGGACTGACTCTCCAAGTCGGGAGAGTGTTAGTAAAGCGTCTGGAATGTTGCACCCGAGTACCATGGGAGGAAAACTGAGACATATTTGAACACGTCTCCCGATCACATGGTTGATCATACTCTAGGTTCCACTTGCATGTTTTAGCTGAAGGAAGAATACCTTAAAGCTGGAGAGTTGAGACCCGTGTAATGCGTACCATGCAATATGACTTCAAAGGGTCTTCATTTGCTCACCGAACCTCTCCAATCCTATCACTGCTGCGTTTATGCCCCTGTACACATGGTTGATTCTCTTTTGGAGACATAGCAATCCATAGGTTTTCCGATACTTACTAGTAAGGTACATTCTTAGGCGTTTAATATGCGGTGTTGGGTCCATTTCGTTGAGCAAGGAGTAGCTCTTGTCTATTCCATATTTGACTTAAGGAACTTTATCTGTGCTCATTTCAATCTCTGGTTTTATGCAGCACCCCAACTCACCTTTACCCTTAAGCAAGCATAAGTTGGTTTTCTAAATTTGAGACCCTGTTCTGTTCTGTAATTCAGTTCCTGTGTAGCCAAGTTTACATTCCGTGTATTACTGATATCTTATGATGTTTCTTTTCTGTGTGACTTATTTCAGTTAGAATCATCATACCTGAATCCACTCATTGTGCTGCTACGGGCCTGATGACACAGATTTCATTGCTGAGTGATATTGCTTTGTAAGTAAATACCACAACTTCTTTATCCATTTTTCACTTTCTGCGATGTTGAACTTGTACTGTAAACGAGGTTCTTCTAAACAGAGCCGATCGAAAGTTTGGGGTGGCTGTGTCTTTTTGATTTTAATTTCCCTAAGCTATAGGACCATAAGTGGCAGTGCCCTAGGCTCTGTTGCTTTGTTTTTTAGATGTTTCAGGAAACACCATACACTTCTCCCGAGTGTCTGTTGGCAATTTACATCCCGCCCATCAGCATAACAAGGCTCCCAGTTCTCCATGGCCTGTCCTGCCTTTCTGGATTTTACACTTTTTTCAGATGGCCCTTTTGACTGGGGGGAAGTGAGACTTCATTGTAGTGCAGATTTCCTTTGCAAGCTTGCTTGGTTGGCCAAAAAGGGCGTATGCGTTTTTTCCTGAATATATTCAGGAAAAAACACATACGCCCTTTTTGGCCAAGTGCATCATTGTGGACGTTCTGCCTCTTTTCCTATGCTTTCAATGCAATTCCAGTCTACCTCCTGAAATCGGTTTCCTGCAATTCTGCCCCGCTTTCAAGTCCTCTTGGCAGCCTTACTTCAGTCTATTTTTGGACGATAGCTGTCATTTATAACTCTGCAGGTTTGTGAAATACAGTGCCCCTTAGCTCCTTTCTTCAACTCGCTTTCTTGTGACCTGGCCGCAACACCGCAGGATGTCTTCAGGCCCTAATCTGGTTCTGGCACGGCACGCTGAGCCTTTGGTTAATTCCTCTTCCTGGTGGGAAATGAGAGTTAAATTTGCCCGTCCAGACACCTCCAGCTAGTCTCTCATTGGTTCTCGCTATTCCTGTTCATCTTCCGCAGAAATTGCAAACTGGGCCAAACAGGAGGTTAAAGGGACTGACTCTCCAAGTCGGGAGAGTGTTAGTAAAGCGTCTGGAATGTTGCACCCGAGTACCATGGGAGGAAAACTGAGACATATTTGAACACGTCTCCCGATCACATGGTTGATCATACTCTAGGTTCCACATGCATGTTTTAGCTGAAGGAAGAATACCTTAAACCTGGAGAGTTGAGACCCGTGTAATGCGTACCATGCAATATGACTTCAAAGGGTCTTCATTTGCTCACCGAACCTCTCCAATCCTATCACTGCTGCGTTTATGCCCCTGTACACATGCTTGATTCTCTTTTGGAGACATAGCAATCCATAGGTTTTCCGATACTTACTAGTAAGGTACATTCTTAGGCGTTTAATATGCGGTGTTGAGTCCATTTCGTTGAGCAAGGAGTAGCTCTTGTCTATTCCATATTTGACTTAAGGAACTTTATCTGTGCTCATTTCAATCTCTGGTTTTATGCAGCACCCCAACTCACCTTTACCCTTAAGCAAGCATAAGTTGGTTTTCTAAATTTGAGACCCTGTTCTGTTCTGTAATTCAGTTCCTGTGTAGCCAAGTTTACATTCCGTGTATTACTGATATCTTATGATGTTTCTTTTCTGTGTGACTTATTTCAGTTAGAATCATCATACCTGAATCCACTCATTGTGCTGCTACGGGCCTGATGACACAGATTTCATTGCTGAGTGATATTGCTTTGTAAGTAAATACCACAACTTCTTTATCCATTTTTCACTTTCTGCGATGTTGAACTTGTACTGTAAACGAGGTTCTTCTAAACAGAGCCGATCGAAAGTTTGGGGTGGCTGTGTCTTTTTGATTTTAATTTCCCTAAGCTATAGGACCATAAGTGGCAGTGCCCTAGGCTCTGTTGCTTTGTTTTTTAGATGTTTCAGGAAACACCATACACTTCTCCTGAGTGTCTGTTGGCAATTTACATCCCGCGCATCAGCATAACAAGCCTCCCAGTTCTCCATGGCCTGTCCTGCCTTTCTGGATTTTACACTTTTTTCAGATGGCCCTTTTGACTGGGGGGAAGTGAGACTTCATTGTAGTGCAGATTTCCTTTGCAAGGTTGCTTGGTTGGCCAAAAAGGGCGTATGCGTTTTTTCCTGAATATATTCAGGAAAAAACACATACGCCCTTTTTGGCCAAGTGCATCATTGTGGACGTTCTGCCTCTTTTCCTATGCTTTCAATGCAATTCCAGTCTACCTCCTGAAATCGGTTTCCTGCAATTCTGCCCCGGTTTCAAGTCCTCTTGGCAGCCTTACTTCAGTCTATTTTTGGACGATAGCTGTCATTTATAACTCTGCAGGTTTGTGAAATACAGTGCCCCTTAGCTCCTTTCTTCAACTCGCTTTCTTGTGACCTGGCCGCAACACCGCAGGATGGCTTCAGGCCCTAATCTGGTTCTGGCACGGCACGCTGAGCCTTTGGTTAATTCCTCTTCCTGGTGGGAAATGAGAGTTAAATTTGCCCGTCCAGACACCTCCAGCTAGTCTCTCATTGGTTCTCGCTATTCCTGTTCATCTTCCGCAGAAATTGCAAACTGGGCCAAACAGGAGGTTAAAGGGACTGACTCTCCAAGTGGGGAGAGTGTTAGTAAAGCGTCTGGAATGTTGCACCCGAGTACCAGGGGAGGAAAACTGAGACATATTTGAACACGTCTCCCGATCACATGGTTGATCATACTCTAGGTTCCACATGCATGTTTTAGCTGAAGGAAGAATACCTTAAACCTGGAGAGTTGAGACCCGTGTAATGGGTACCATGCAATATGACTTCAAAGGGTCTTCATTTGCTCACCGAACCTCTCCAATCCTATCACTGCTGCGTTTATGCCCCTGTACACACGCTTGATTCTCTTTTGGAGACATAGCAATCCATAGGTTTTAAGATACTTACTAGTCAGGTACATTCTTAGGCGTTTAATATGGGGTGTTGAGTCCATTTCGTTGAGCAAGGAGTAGCTCTTGTCTATTCCGTATTTGGCTTAAGGAACTTTATCTGTGCTCATTTCAATCTCTGGTTTTATGCAGCACCCCAACTCACCTTTCCCCTTAAGCAAGCATAAGTTGGTTTTCTAAATTTGAGACCCTGTTCTGTTTTGGAATGCAGTTCCTGTGTAGCCAAGTTTACATTCCGTGTATTAGTGATATCTTATGATGTTTCTTTTTCTGTGTGACTTATTTTAGTTAGAATCATCGTACCTGAATCCACTCATTATGATGCTACGGGCCTGATGACATAGATTTCATTGCTGAGTGATACTGCATTGTACGTAAGTACCACAAGTTCTTTATCCATTTTTCACTTTCTGTGATATTGAACTTGTATGGTAAACGAGTTTCTTGTAAACGGAGGCGTCCCAAACTTTGGGGTGGCTGTGTCTTTTTGATTTTAATTTCCCTAAGCTATAGGACCATAAGTGGAAGTGCCCTAGGCTCTGTTGCTTTGTTTTTTAGATGTTTCAGGAAACACCATACACTTCTCCGGAGTGGTTGTTGGCAATTTACATCCCGCCCATCAGCATAACAAGGCTCCCAGTTCTCCATGGCCTGTCCTGCCTTTCTGGATTTTACACTTTTTTCAGATGGCCCTTTTGCCCGGGGGGAAGTGAGACTTCATTGTAGTGCAGATTTCCTTTGCAAGCTTGCTTGGTTGGCCAAAAAGGGCGTATGCGTTTTTTCCTGAATATATTCAGGAAAAAACGCATACGCCCTTTTTGGCCAAGTGCATCATTGTGGACGTTCTGCCTCTTTTCCTATGCTTTCAATGCAATTCCAGTCTACCTCCTGAAATCGCTTTCCTGCAATTCTGCCCTGCTTTCAAGTCCTCTTGGCAGCCTTACTTCAGTCTATTTTTGGACGATAGCTGTCATTTATAACTCTGCAGGTTTGTGAATTACAGTGCCCCTGAGCTCCTTTCTTCAACTCGCTTTCTTTTGAGCTGGCCGAAACACCACAGAATGGCTTCAGGCCCTAATCTGGTTCCGGCACGGCACGCTGAGCCTTTGGTTATTTCCTCTTCCTGGTGGGAAATGAGAGTTAAATTTGCCCGTCCAGACACCTCCAGCTAGCCTCTCATTGGTTCTCGCTATTTCTGTTCATCTTAAGCAGAAATTGCAAACTGGGCCAAACAGGAGTTTAAAGGGACTGACTCTCCAAGTCGGGAGAGTGTTAGTAAAGCGTCTGGAATGTTGCACCCGAGTACCAGGGTACGAAAACTGAGACATATTTGAACACGTCTCCCGATCACATGGTTGATCATACTCTAGGTTCCACATGCATGTTTTAGCTGAAGGAAGAATACCTTAAACCTGGGTAGTTGAAACCCGTGGAATGGGTACCATGCAATATGACTTCAAAGGGTCTTCATTTGCTCACCGAACCTCTCCAATCCTATCACTGCTGCGTTTATGCCCCTGTACACATGCTTGATTCTCTTTCGGAGACATAGCAATCCATAGGTTTTAAGATACTTACTAGTCAGGTACATTCTTAGGCGTTTAATATGCGGTGTTGAGTCCATTTCGTTGAGCAAGGAGTAGCTCTTGTCTATTCCATATTTGGCTTAAGGAACTTTATCTGTGCTCATTTCAATCTCTGGTTTTATGCAGCACCCCAACTCACCTTTACCCTTAAGCAAGCATAAGTTGGTTTTCTAAATTTGAGTCCCTGTTCTGTTCTGTAATTCAGTTCCTGTGTAGCCAAGTTTACATTCCGTGTATTACTGATATCTTATGATGTTTCTTTTTCTGTGTGACTTACTTCAGTTAGAATCATCATACCTGAATCCACTCATTGTGCTGCTAAGGGCCTGATGACACAGATTTCATTGCTGAGTGATATTGCTTTGTAAGTAAATACCACAACTTCTTTATCCATTTTTCACTTTCTGCGATGTTGAACTTGTACTGTAAACGAGGTTCTTGTAAACAGAGCCGTTCCAAACTTTGGGGTGGCTGTGTCTTTTTGATTTTAATTTCCCTAAGCTATAGGACCATAAGTGGAAGTGCCCTAGGTTCTGTTGCTTTGTTTTTTAGATGTTTCAGGAAACACCATACACTTCTCCCGAGTGGTTGTTGGCAATTTACATCCCGCCCATCAGCATAACAAGGCTCCCATTTCTCCATGGCCTGTCTTGTCTTTCTGGATTTTACACTTTTTTCAGATGGCTCTTTTGACCTGGGGGAAGTGAGACTTCATTGTAGTGCAGATTTCCTTTGCAAGCTTGCTTGGTTGGCCAAAAAGGGCGTATGCGTTTTTTCCTGAATATATTCAGGAAAAAACGCATACGCCCTTTTTGGCCAAGTGCATCATTGTGGACGTTCTGCCTCTTTTCCTATGCTTTCAATGCAATTCCAGTCTACCTCCTGAAATCAGTTTCCTGCAATTCTGCCCCGCTTTCAAGTCCTCTTGGCAGCCTTACTTCAGTCTATTTTTGGACGATAGCTGTCATTTATAACTCTGCAGGTTTGTGAATTACAGTGCCCCTGAGCTCCTTTCTTCAACTCGCTTTTTTGTGACCTGGCCGCAACACCGCAGGATGGCTTCAGACCCTAATCTGGTTCCGGTACGGCACGCTGAGCCTTTGGTTATTTCCTCTTCCTGGTGGGAAATGAGAGTTAAATTTGCCCGTCCAGACACCTCCAGCTGGCCTCTCATTGGTTCTCGCTATTCCTGTTCATCTTCCGCAGAAATTGCAAACTGGGCCAAACAGGAGGTTAAAGGTGCTGACTCTCCAAGTGGGGAGAGTGTTAGTAAAGCGTCTGGAATGTTGCACCCGAGTACCAGGGGAGGAAAACTGAGACATATTTGAACACGTCTCCCGTTCACATGGTTGATCATACTTGGGTTCCACATGCATGTTTTAGCTGAAGGAAGAATACCTTAAACCTGGAGAGTTGAGACCCGTGGAATGGGTACCATGCAATATGACTTCAAAGGGTCTTCATTTGCTCACCGAACCTCTCCAATCCTATCACTGCTGCGTTTATGCCCCTGTACACATGCTTGATTCTCTTTTGGAGAGATAGCAATCCATAGGTTTTAAGATACTTACTAGTCAGGTACATTCTTAGGCGTTTAATATGCGGTGTTGAGTCCATTTCGTTGAGCAAGGAGTAGCTCTTGTCTATTCCATATTTGGCTTAAGGAACTTTATCTGTGCTCATTTCAATCTCTGGTTTTATGCAGCACCCCAACTCACCTTTACCCTTAAGCAAGCATAAGTTGGTTTTCTAAATTTGAGACCCTGTTCTGTTCTGTAATTCAGTTCCTGTGTAGCCAAGTTTACATTCCGTGTATTACTGATATCTTATGATGTTTCTTTTTCTGTGTGACTTATTTCAGTTAGAATCATCATACCTGAATCCACTCATTGTGCTGCTAAGGGCCTGATGACACAGATTTCATTGCTGAGTGATATTGCTTTGTAAGTAAATACCACAACTTCTTTATCCATTTTTCACTTTCTGCGATGTTGAACTTGTACTGTAAACGAGGTTCTTGTAAACAGAGCCGTTCCAAACTTTGGGGTGGCTGTGTCTTTTTGATTTTAATTTCCCTAAGCTATAGGACCATAAGTGGAAGTGCCCTAGGTTCTGTTGCTTTGTTTTTTAGATGTTTCAGGAAACACCATACACTTCTCCCGAGTGGTTGTTGGCAATTTACATCCCGCCCATCAGCATAACAAGGCTCCCAGTTCTCCATGGCCTGTCCTGCCTCTCTGGATTTTACACTTTTTTCAGATGGCCCTTTTGACCTGGGGGAAGTGAGACTTCATTGTAGTGCAGATTTCCTTTGCAAGCTTGCTTGGTTGGCCAAAAAGGGCGTATGCGTTTTTTCCTGAATATATTCAGGAAAAAACGCATACGCCCTTTTTGGCCAAGTGCATCATTGTGGACGTTCTGCCTCTTTTCCTATGCTTGCAATGCAATTCCAGTCTACCTCCTGAAATCGGTTTCCTGCAATTCTGCCCCGCTTTCAAGTCCTCTTGGCAGCCTTACTTCAGTCTATTTTTGGACGATAGCTGTCATTTATAACTCTGCAGGTTTGTGAATTACAGTGCCCCTGAGCTCCTTTCTTCAACTCACTTTCTTGTGACCTGGCCGCAACACCGCAGGATGGCTTCAGGCCCTAATCTGGTTCCGGCACGGCATGCTGAGCCTTTGGTTAATTCCTCTTCCTGGTGGGAAATGAGAGTTAAATTTGCCCGTCCAGACACCTCCAGCTAGTCTCTCATTGGTTCTCGCTATTCCTGTTCATCTTCCGCAGAAATTGCAAACTGTGTCAAACAGGAGGTTAAAGGGACTGACTCTCCAAGTCGGAAGAGTGTTAGTAAAGCGTCTGGAATGTTGCACCCGAGTACCAGGGGAGGAAAACTGAGACATATTTGAACACGTCTCCCGATCACATGGTTGATCATACTTGGGTTCCACATGCATGTTTTAGCTGAAGGAAGAATACCTTAAACCTGGAGAGTTGAGACCCGTGTAATGGGTACCATGCAATATGACTTCAAAGGGTCTTCATTTGCTCACCGAACCTCTACAATCCTATCACTGCTGCGTTTATGCCCCTGTACACATGCTTGATTCTCTTTCGGAGACATAGCAATCCATAGGTTTTACGATACTTACTAGTCAGGTACATTCTTAGGCGTTTAATATGCGGTGTTGAGTCCATTTCGTTGAGCAAGGAGTAGCTCTTGTCTATTCCATATTTGACTTAAGGAACTTTATCTGTGCTCATTTCAATCTCTGGTTTTATGCAGCACCCCAACTCACCTTTACCCTTAAGCAAGCATAAGTTGGTTTTCTAAATTTGAGACCCTGTTCTGTTCTGTAATTCAGTTCCTGTGTAGCCAAGTTTACATTCCGTGTATTACTGATATCTTATGATGTTTCTTTTTCTGTGTGACTTATTTCAGTTAGAATCAACATACCTGAATCCACTCATTGTGATGCTAAGGGCCTGATGACATAGATTTCATTGCTGAGTGATATTGCTTTGTAAGTAAATACCACAACTTCTTTATCCATTTTTCACTTTCTGCGATGTTGAACTTGTACTGTAAACGAGGTTCTTGTAAACAGAGGCGTCCCAAACTTTGGGGTGGCTGTGTCTTTTTGATTTTAATTTCCCTAAGCTATAGGACCATAAGTGGAAGTGCCCTAGGCTCTGTTGCTTTGTTTTTTAGATGTTTCAGGAAACACCATACACTTCTCCCGAGTGTCTGTTGGCAATTTACATCCCGCCCATCAGCATAACAAGGCTCCCAGTTCTCCATGGCCTGTCCTGCCTTTCTGGATTTTACACTTTTTTCAGATGGCCCTTTTGACCGGGGGGAAGTGAGACTTCATTGTAGTGCAGATTTCCTTTGCAAGCTTGCTTGGTTGGCCAAAAAGGGCGTATGCGTTTTTTCCTGAATATATTCAGGAAAAAACGCATACGCCCTTTTTGGCCAAGTGCATCATTGTGGACGTTCTGCCTCTTTTCCTATGCTTTCAATGCAATTCCAGTCTACCTCCTGAAATCGGTTTCCTGCAATTCTGCCCCGCTTTCAAGTCCTCTTGGCAGCCTTACTTCAGTCTATTTTTGGACGATAGCTGTCATTTATAACTCTGCAGGTTTGTGAATTACAGTGCCCCTGAGCTCCTTACTTCAACTCGTTTTCTTGTGACCTGGCCGCAACACCGCAGGATGGCTTCAGGCCCTAATCTGGTTCCGGCCCGGCACGCTGAGCCTTTGGTTAATTCCTCTTCCTGGTGGGAAATGAGAGTTAAATTTGCCCGTCCAGACACCTCCAGCTAGCCTCTCATTGGTTCTCGCTATTCCTGTTCATCTTCCGCAGAAATTGCAAACTGGGCCAAACAGTAGGTTAAAGGCGCTGACTCTCCAAGTGGGGAGAGTGTTAGTAAAGCGTCTGGAATGTTGCACCCGAGTACCAGGGGAGGAAAACTGACACATATTTGAACACATCTCCCGTTCACATGGTTGATCATACTTGGGTTCCACATGCATGTTTTAGCTGAAGGAAGAATACCTTAAACCTGCAGAGTTGAGACCCGTGTAATGGGTACCATGCAATATGACTTCAAAGGGTCTTCATTTGCTCACCGCACCTCTCCAATCCTATCACTGCTGCGTTTATGCCCCTGTACACATGCTTGATTCCTTTTCGGAGACATAGCAATCCATAGGTTTTACGATACTTACTAGTCAGGTACATTCTTAGGCGTTTAATATGCGGTGTTGAGTCCATTTCGTTGAGCAAGGAGTAGCTCTTGTCTATTCCATATTTGACTTAAGGAACTTTATCTGTGCTCATTTCAATCTCTGGTTTTATGCAGCACCCTAACTCACCTTTACCCTTAAGCAAGCATAAGTTGGTTTTCTAAATTTGAGACCCTGTTCTGTTCTGTAATTCAGTTCCTGTGTAGCCAAGTTTACATTCCGTGTATTACTGATATCTTATGATGTTTCTTTTTCTGTGTGACTTATTTCAGTTAGAATCATCATACCTGAATCCACTCATTGTGATGCTAACGGCCTGATGACATAGATTTCATTGCTGAGTGATATTGCTTTGTAAGTAAATACCATAACTTCTTTATCCATTTTTCACTTTCTGCGATGTTGAACTTGTACTGTAAACGAGGTTCTTGTAAACAGAGGCGTCCCAAACTTTGGGGTGGCTGTGTCTTTTTGATTTTAATTTCCCTAAACTATAGGACCATAAGTGGAAGTGCCCTAGGCTCTGTTGCTTTGTTTTTTAGATGTTTCAGGAAACACCATACACTTCTCCCAAGTGTCTGTTGGCAATTTACATCCCGCCCATCAGCATAACAAGGCTCCCAGTTCTCAATGGCCTGTTGCCTTTCTGGATTTTACACTTTTTTCAGATGGCCCTTTTGACCGGGGGGAAGTGAGACTTCATTGTAGTGCAGATTTCCTTTGCAAGCTTGCTTGGTTGGCCAAAAAGGGCGTATGCGTTTTTTCCTGAATATATTCAGGAAAAAACGCATACGCCCTTCCTGGCCAAGTGCATCATTGTGGACGTTCTGCCTCTTTTCCTATGCTTTCAATGCAATTCCAGTCTACCTCCTGAAATCGGTTTCCTGCAATTCTGCCCCGCTTTCAAGTCCTCTTGACAGCCTTACTTCAGTCTATTTTTGGACGATAGCTGTCATTTATAACTCTGCAGGTTTGTGAATTACAGTGCTCCTGCGCTCCTTTCTTCAACTCGCTTTCTTGTGACCTGGTCGCAACACCGCAGGATGGCTTCAGGCCCTAATCTGGTTCCGGCCCGGCATGCTGAGCCTTTGGTTAATTCCTCTTCCTGGTCGGAAATGAGAGTTAAATTTGCCCGTCCAGACACCTCCAGCTAGCCTCTCATTGGTTCTCGCTATTCCTGTTCATCTTCTGCAGAAATTGCAAACTGGGCCAAACAGGAGGTTAAAGGCACTGACTCTCCAAGTGGGGAGAGTGTTAGTAAAGCGTCTGGAATGTTGCACCCGAGTACCAGGGGAGGAAAACTGAGACATATTTGAACACGTCTCCCGATCACATGGTTGATCATACTCTAGGTTCCACATGCATGTTTTAGCTGAAGGAAGAATACCTTAAACCTGGGTAGTTGAAACCCGTGGAATGGGTACCATGCAATATGACTTCAAAGGGTCTTCATTTGCTCACCGAACCTCTCCAATCCTATCACTGCTGCGTTTATGCCCCTGTACACATGCTTGATTCTCTTTCGGAGACATAGCAATCCATAGGTTTTACGATACTTACTAGTCAGGTACATTCTTAGGCGTTAAATATGCGGTGTTGAGTCCATTTCGTTGAGCAAGGAGTAGCTCTTGTCTATTCCATATTTGGCTTAAGGAACTTTATCTGTGCTCATTTCAATCTCTGGTTTTATGCAGCACCCCAACTCACCTTTACCCTTAAGCAAGCATAAGTTGGTTTTCTAAATTTGAGACCCTGTTCTGTTCTGTAATTCAGTTCCTGTGTAGCCAAGTTTACATTCCGTGTATTACTGATACCTTATGATGTTTCTTTTTCTGTGTGACTTATTTCAGTTAGAATCATCATACCTGAATCCACTCATTGTGCTGCTAAGGGCCTGATGACATAGATTTCATTGCTGAGTGATATTGCTTTGTAAGTAAATACCACAACTTCTTTATCCATTTTTCACTTTCTGCGATGTTGAACTTGTACTGTAAACGAGGTTCTTGTAAACAGAGGCGTCCCAAACTTTGGGGTGGCTGTGTCTTTTTGATTTTAATTTCCCTAAGCTATAGGACCATAAGTGGAAGTGCCCTAGGTTCTGTTGCTTTGTTTTTTAGATGTTTCAGGAAACACCATACACTTCTCCCTAGTGGTTGTTGGCAATTTACATCCCGCCCATCAGCATAACAAGGCTCCCTGTTCTCCATGGCCTGTCCTGCCTTTCTGGATTTTACACTTTTTTCAGATGGCCCTTTTGACCGGGGAGAAGTGAGACTTCATTGTAGTGCAGATTTCCTTTGCAAGCTTGCTTGGTTGGCCAAAAAGGGCGTATGCGTTTTTTCCTGAATATATTCAGGAAAAAACGCATACGCCCTTTTTGGCCAAGTGCATCATTGTGGACGTTCTGCCTCTTTTCCTATGCTTTCAATGTAATTCCAGTCTACCTCCTGAAATCGGTTTCCTGCAATTCTGCCCCGCTTTCAAGTCGTCTTGGCAGCCTTACTTCAGTCTATTTTTGGACGATAGCTGTCATTTATAACTCTGCAGGTTTGTGAATTACAGTGCCCCTGAGCTCCTTTCTTCAACTTGCTTTCTTGTGACCTGGCCGCAACACCGCAGGATGGCTTCAGGCCCTAATCTTGTTCCGGCACGGCACGCTGAGCCTTTGGTTATTTCCTCTTCCTGGTGGGAAATGAGAGTTAAATTTGCCCGTCCAGACACCTCCAGCTAGTCTCTCATTGGTTCTCGCTATTCCTGTTCATCTTCCGCAGAAATTGCAAACTGGGCCAAACAGGAGGTTAAAGGCGCTGACTCTCCAAGTGGGGAGAGTGTTAGTAAAGCGTCTGGAATGTTGCACCCGAGTACCAGGGGAGGAAAACTGAGACATATTTGAACACGTCTCCCGTTCACATGGTTGATCATACTTGGGTTCCACATGCATGTTTTAGCTGAAGGAAGAATACCTTAAACCTGGAGAGTTAAGACCCGTGTAATGGGTACCATGCAATATGACTTCAAAGGGTCTTCATTTGCTCACCGAACCTCTCCAATCCTATCACTGCTGCGTTTATGCCCCTGTACACATGCTTGATTCTCTTTCGGAGACATAGCAATCCATAGGTTTTAAGATACTTACTAGTCAGGTACCTTCTTAGGCGTTTAATATGTGGTGTTGAGTCCATTTCGTTGAGCAAGGAGTAGCTCTTGTCTATTTCATATTTGACTTAAGGAACTTTATCTGTGCTCATTTCAATCTCTGGTTTTATGCAGCACCCCAACTCACCTTTACCCTTAAGCAAGCATAAGTTGGTTTTCTAAATTTGAGACCCTGTTCTGTTCTGTAATTCAGTTCCTGTGTAGCCAAGTTTACATTCCGTGTATTACTGATATCTTACGATGTTTCTTTTTCTGTGTGACTTACTTCAGTTAGAATCATCATACCTGAATCCACTCATTGTGCTGCTAAGGGCCTGATGACACAGATTTCATTGCTGAGTGATATTGCTTTGTAAGTAAATACCACAACTTCTTTATCCATTTTTCACTTTCTGCGATGTTGAACTTGTACTGTAAACGAGGTTCTTGTAAACAGAGCCGTTCCAAACTTTGGGGTGGCTGTGTCTTTTTGATTTTAATTTCCCTAAGCTATAGGACCATAAGTGGAAGTGCCCTAGGTTCTGTTGCTTTGTTTTTTAGATGTTTCAGGAAACACCATACACTTCTCCCGAGTGGTTGTTGGCAATTTACATCCCGCCCATCAGCATAACAAGGCTCCCAGTTCTCCATGGCCTGTCCTGCCTTTCTGGATTTTACACTTTTTTCAGATGGCCCTTTTGACCGGGGGGAAGTGAGACTTCATTGTAGTGCAGATTTCCTTTGCAAGCTTGCTTGGTTGGCCAAAAAGGGCGTATGCGTTTTTTCCTGAATATATTCAGGAAAAAACGCATACGCCCTTTTTGGCCAAGTGCATCATTGTGGACGTTCTGCCTCTTTTCCTATGCTTTCAATGCAATTCCAGTCTACCTCCTGAAATTGGTTTCCTGCAATTCTGCCCTGCTTTCAAGTCCTCTTGGCAGCCTTACTTCAGTCTATTTTTGGACGATAGCTGTCATTTATAACTCTGCAGGTTTGTGAATTACAGTGCCCCTGAGCTCCTTTCTTCAACTTGCTTTCTTGTGACCTGGGCGCAACACCGCAGGATGGCTTCAGGCCCTAATCTGGTTCCGGTATGGCACGCTGAGCCTTTGGTTATTTCCTCTTCCTGGTGGGAAATGAGAGTTAAATTTGCCCGTCCAGACACTTCCAGCTAGCCTCTCATTGGTTCTCGCTATTCCTGTTCATCTTCCGCAGAAATTGGAAACTGGGCCAAACAGGAGGTTAAAGGCGCTGACTCTCCAAGTGGGGAGAGTGTTAGTAAAGCGTCTGGAATGTTGCACCCGAGTACCAGGGGAGGAAAACTGAGACATATTTGAACACGTCTCCCGTTCACATGGTTGATCATACTTGGGTTCCACATGCATGTTTTAGCTGAAGGAAGAATACCTTAAACCTGGAGAGTTGAGACCCGTGGAATGGGTACCATGCAATATGACTTCAAAGGGTCTTCATTTGCTCACCGAACCTCTCCAATCCTATCACTGCTGCGTTTATGTCCCTGTACACATGCTTGATTCTCTTTTGGAGACATAGCAATCCATAGGTTTTACGATACTTACTAGTCAGGTACATTCTTAGGCGTTTAATATGCGGTGTTGAGTCCATTTCGTTGAGCAAGGAGTAGCTCTTGTCTATTCCATATTTGACTTAAGGAACTTATTCTGTGCTCATTTCAATCTCTGGTTTTATGCAGCACCCCAACTCACCTTTACCCTTAAGCAAGCATAAGTTGGTTTTCTAAATTTGAGACCCTGTTCTGTTCTGTAATTCTGTTCCTGTGTAGCCAAGTTTACATTCCGTGTATTACTGATATCTTATGATGTTTCTTTTTCTGTGTGACTTACTTCAGTTAGAATCATCATACCTGAATCCACTCATTGTGCTGCTAAGGGCCTGATGACACAGATTTCATTGCTGAGTGATATTGCTTTGTAAGTAAATACCACAACTTCTTTACCCATTTTTCATTTTCTGCGATGTGAAACTTGTACTGTAAACGAGGTTCTTGTAAACAGAGCCGTTCCAAACTTTGGGGTGGCTGTGTCTTTTTGATTTTAATTTCCCTAAGCTATAGGACCATAAGTGGAAGTGCCCTAGGTTCTGTTGCTTTGTTTTTTAGATGTTTCAGGAAACACCATACACTTCTCCCGAGTGTCTGTTGGCAAATTACATCCCGCCCATCAGCATAACAAGGCTCCCAGTTCTCCATGGCCTGTCCTGCCTTTCTGGATTTTACACTTTTTTCAGGTGGCCCTTTTGACCGGGGGGAAGTGAGACTTCATTGTAGTGCAGATTTCCTTTGCAAACTTGCTTGGTTGGCCAAAAAGGGCGTATGCGTTTTTTCCTGAATATATTCAGGAAAAAACGCATACGCCCTTTTTGGCCAAGTGCATCATTGTGGACGTTCTGCCTCTTTTCCTATGCTTTCAATGCAATTCCAGTCTACCTCCTGAAATCGGTTTCCTGCAATTCTGCCCCGCTTTCAAGTCCTCTTGGCAGCCTTACTTCAGTCTATTTTTGGACGATAGCTGTCATTTATAACTCTGCAGGTTTGTGAATTACAGTGCCCCTGAGCTCCTTTCTTCAACTCGCTTTCTTGTGACCTGGCCGCAACACCGCAGGATGGCTTCAGGCCCTAATCTGGTTCCGGCCCGGCACGCTGAGCCTTTGGTTAATTCCTCTTCCTGGTGGGAAATGAGAGTTAAATTTGCCCGTCCAGAGACCTCCAGCTAGCCTCTCATTGGTTCTCGCTATTCCTGTTCATCTTCCGCAGAAATTGCAAACTGGGCCAAACAGGAGGTTAAAGGCGCTGACTCTCCAAGTGGGGAGAGTGTTAGTAAAGCGTCTGGAATGTTGCACCCGAGTACCAGGGGAGGAAAACTGAGACATATTTGAACACGTCTCCCGTTCACATGGTTGATCATACTTGGGTTCCACATGCATGTTTTAGCTGAAGGAAGAATACCTTAAACCTGCAGAGTTGAGACCCGTGTAATGGGTACCATGCAATATGACTTCAAAGGGTCTTCATTTGCTCACCGAACCTCTCCAATCCTATCACTGCTGCGTTTATGTCCCTGTACACATGCTTGATTCTCTTTTGGAGACATAGCAATCCATAGGTTTTACGATACTTACTAGTCAGGTACATTCTTAGGCGTTTAATATGCGGTGTTGAGTCCATTTCGTTGAGCAAGGAGTAGCTCTTGTCTATTCCATATTTGACTTAAGGAACTTATTCTGTGCTCATTTCAATCTCTGGTTTTATGCAGCACCCCAACTCACCTTTACCCTTAAGCAAGCATAAGTTGGTTTTCTAAATTTGAGACCCTGTTCTGTTCTGTAATTCAGTTCCTGTGTAGCCAAGTTTACATTCCGTGTATTACTGATATCTTATGATGTTTCTTTTTCTGTGTGACTTACTTCAGTTAGAATCATCATACCTGAATCCACTCATTGTGATGCTAAGTGCCTGATGACATAGATTTCATTGCTGAGTGATATTGCTTTGTAAGTAAATACCACAACTTCTTTATCCATTTTTCACTTTCTGCGATGTTGAACTTGTACTCTAAACGAGGTTCTTGTAAACAGAGGCGTCCCAAACTTTGGGGTGGCTGTGTCTTTTTGATTTTAATTTCCCTAAGCTATAGGACCATAAGTGGCAGTGCCCTAGGCTCTGTTGCTTTGTTTTTTAGATGTTTCAGGAAACACCATACACTTCTCCCGAGTGTCTGTTGGCAATTTACATCCCGCCCATCAGCATAACAAGGCTCCCAGTTCTCCATGGCCTGTTCTGCCTTTCTGGATTTTACACTTTTTTCAGATGGCCCTTTTGACCGGGGGGAAGTGAGACTTCATTGTAGTGCAGATTTCGTTTGCAAGCTTGCTTGGTTGGCCAAAAAGGGCGTATGCGTTTTTTCCTGAATATATTCAGGAAAAACCGCATACGCCCTTTTTGGCCAAGTGCATCATTGTGGACGTTCTGCCTCTTTTCCTATGCTTTCAATGCAATTCCAGTCTACCTCCTGAAATCGGTTTCCTGCAATTCTGCCCTGCTTTCAAGTCCTCTTGGCAGCCTTACTTCAGTCTATTTTTGGACGATAGCTGTCATTTATAACTCTGCAGGTTTGTGAATTACAGTGCCCCTGAGCTCCTTTCTTCAACTCGCTTTCTTGTGACCTGGCCGCAACACCGCAGGATGGCTTCAGGCCCTAATCTGGTTCCGGCACGGCACGCTGAGCCTTTGGTTATTTCCTCTTCCTAGTGGGAAATGAGAGTTAAATTTGCCCGTCCAGACACCTCCAGCTAGTCTCTCATTGGTTCTCGCTATTCCTGTTCATCTTCCGCAGAAATTGCAAACTGGACCAAACAGGAGGTTAAAGGCGCTGACTCTCCAAGTGGGGAGAGTGTTAGTAAAGCGTCTGGAATGTTGCACCCGAGTACCAGGGGAGGAAAACTGAGACATATTTGAACACGTCTCCCGTTCACATGGTTGATCATACTTGGGTTCCACATGCATGTTTTAGCTGAAGGAAGAATACCTTAAACCTGGAGAGTTAAGACCCGTGTAATGGGTACCATGCAATATGACTTCAAAGGGTCTTCATTTGCTCACCGAACCTCTCCAATCCTATCACTGCTGCATTTATGCCCCTGTACACATGCTTGATTCTCTTTCGGAGACATAGCAATCCATAGGTTTTAAGATACTTACTAGTCAGGTACATTCTTAGGCGTTTAATATGCGGTGTTGAGTCCATTTCGTTGAGCAAGGAGTAGCTCTTGTCTATTCCATATTTGACTTAAGGAACTTTATCTGTGCTCATTTCAATCTCTGGTTTTATGCAGCACCCCACCTCACCTTTACCCTTAAGCAAGCATATGTTGGTTTTCTAAATTTGAGACCCTTTTCTGTTCTGTAATTCAGTTCCTGTGTAGCCAAGTTTACATTCCGTGTATTACTGATATCTTATGATGTTTCTTTTTCTGTGTGACTTACTTCAGTTAGAATCATCATACCTGAATCCACTCATTGTGCTGCTAAGGGCCTGATGACACAGATTTCATTGCTGAGTGATATTGCTTTGTAAGTAAATACCACAACTTCTTTATCCATTTTTCACTTTCTGCGATGTTGAACTTGTACTGTAAACGAGGTTCTTGTAAACAGAGCCGTTCCAAACTTTGGGGTGGCTGTGTCTTTTTGATTTTAATTTCCCTAAGCTATAGGACCATAAGTGGAAGTGCCCTAGGTTCTGTTGCTTTGTTTTTTAGATGTTTCAGGAAACACCATACATTTCTCCCTAGTGTCTGTTGGCAGTTTACATCCTGCCCATCAGCATAACAAGGCTCCCAGTTCTCAATGGCCTGTTGCCTTTCTGGATTTTACACTTTTTTCAGATGGCCCTTTTGGCTGGGGGGAAGTGAGACTTCATTGTAGTGCAGATTTCCTTTGCAAGCTTGCTTGGTTGGCCAAAAAGGGCGTATGCGTTTTTTCCTGAATATATTCAGGAAAACACGCATACGCCCTTTTTGGCCAAGTGCATCATTGTGGACGTTCTGCCTCTTTTCCTATGCTTTCAATGCAATTCCAGTCTACCTCCTGAAATCGGTTTCCTGCAATTCTGCCCCGCTTTCAAGTCCTCTTGGCAGCCTTACTTCAGTCTATTTTTGGACGATAGCTGTCATTTATAACTCTGCAGGTTTGTGAATTACAGTGCCCCTGAGCTCCTTTCTTCAACTCGCTTTCTTTTGAGTTGGCCGCAACACCGCAGGATGGCTTCAGGCCCTAATCTGGTTCCGGTACGGCACGCTGAGCCTTTGGTTATTTCCTCTTCCTGGTGGGAAATGAGAGTTAAATTTGCCCGTCCAGACACCTCCAGCTAGCCTCTCATTGGTTCTCGCTATTCCTGTTCATCTTCCGCAGAAATTGCAAACTGGGCCAAACAGGAGGTTAAATGCGCTGACTCTCCAAGTGGGGAGAGTGTTAGTAAAGCGTCTGGAATGTTGCACCCGAGTACCAGGGGAGGAAAACTGAGACATATTTGAACACCTCTCCCGTTCACATGGTTGATCATACTTGGGTTCCACATGCATGTTTTACCTGAAGGAAGAATACCTTAAACCTGGAGAGTTGAAACCCGTGTAATGGGTACCATGCAATATGACTTCAAAGGGTCTTCATTTGCTCACCGAACCTCTCCAATCCTATCACTGCTGCGTTTATGCCCCTGTACACATGCTTGATTCTCTTTCGGAGACATAGCAATCCATAGGTTTTACGATACTTACTAGTCAGGTACATTCTTAGGCGTTTAATATGCGGTGTTGAGTCCATTTCGTTGAGCAAGGAGTAGCTCTTGTCTATTCCATATTTGGCTTAAGGAACTTTATCTGTGCTCATTTCAATCTCTGGTTTTATGCAGCACCCCAACTCACCTTTACCCTTAAGCAAGCATAAGTTGGTTTTCTAAATTTGAGACCCTGTTCTGTTCTGTAATTCAGTTCCTGTGTAGCCAAGTTTCCATTCCGTGTATTACTGATATCTTATGATGTTTCTTTTTCTGTGTGACTTATTTCAGTTAGAATCATCATACCTGAATCCACTGATTGTGCTGCTAAGGGCCTGATGACATAGATTTCATTGCTGAGTGATATTGCTTTGTAAGTGAATACCACAACTTCTTTATCCATTTTTCACTTTCTGCGATGTTGAACTTGTACTGTAAACGAGGTTCTTGTAAACAGAGCCGTTCCAAACTTTGGGGTGGCTGTGTCTTTTTGATTTTAATTTCCCTAAGCTATAGGACCATAAGTGGAAGTGCCCTAGGCTCTGTTGCTTTGTTTTTTAGATGTTTCAGGAAACACCATACACTTCTCCCAAGTGTCTGTTGGCAATTTACATCCCGCCCATCAGCATAACAAGGCTCCCAGTTCTCAATGGCCTGTTGCCTTTCTGGATTTTACACTTTTTTCAGATGGCCCTTTTGGCCGGGGGGAAGTGAGACTTCATTGTAGTGCAGATTTCCTTTGCAAGCTTGCTTGGTTGGCCAAAAAGGGCGTATGCGTTTTTTCCTGAATATATTCAGGAAAAAACGCATACGCCCTTTTTGGCCAAGTGCATCATTGTGGACGTTCTGCCTCTTTTCCTATGCTTTCAATGCAATTCCAGTCTACCTCCTGAAATCGGTTTCCTGCAATTCTGCCCCGCTTTCAAGTCCTCTTGGCAGCCTTACTTCAGTCTATTTTTGGACGATAGCTGTCATTTATAACTCTGCAGGTTTGTGAATTACAGTGCTCCTGAGCTCCTTTCTTCAACTCGCTTTCTTTTGAGCTGGCCGCAACACCGCAGGATGGCTTCAGGCCCTAATCTGGTTCCAGCCCGGCCTGCTGAGCCTTTGGTTAATTCCTCTTCCTGGTGGGAAATGAGAGTTAAATTTGTCCGTCCAGACACCTCCAGCTAGTCTCTCATTGGTTCTCGCTATTCCTGTTCATCTTCCGCAGAAATTGCAAACTGGGCCAAACAGGATGTTAAAGGGACTGACTCTCCAAGTGGGGAGAGTGTTAGTAAAGCGTCTGGAATGTTGCACCCGAGTACCAGGGGAGGAAAACTGAGACATATTTGAACACGTCTCCCGATCACATGGTTGATCATACTCTAGGTTCCACATGCATGTTTTAGCTGAAGGAAGAATACCTTAAACCTGGGTAGTTGAAAACCGTGGAATGGGTACCATGCAATATGACTTCAAAGGGTCTTCATTTGCTCACCGAACCTCTCCAATCCTATCACTGCTGCGTTTATGCCCCTGTACACATGCTTGATTCTCTTTCGGAGACATAGCAATCCATAGGTTTTAAGATACTTACTAGTCAGGTACATTCTTAGGCGTTTAATATGGGGTGTTGAGTCCATTTCGTTGAGCAAGGAGTAGCTCTTGTCTATTCCATATTTGGCTTAAGGAACTTTTTCTGTGCTCATTTCAATCTCTGGTTTTATGTAGCACCCCAACTCACCTTTACCCTTAAGCAAGAATAAGTTGGTTTTCTAAATTTGAGACCCTGTTCTGTTCTGTAATTCAGTTCCTGTGTAGCCAAGTTTACATTCCGTGTATTACTGATATCTTATGATGTTTCTTTTTCTGTGTGACTTATTTCAGTTAGAATCATCATACCTGAATCCACTCATTGTGCTGCTAAGGGCCTGATGACACAGATTTCATTGCTGAGTGATATTGCTTTGTAAGTAAATACCACAACTTCTTTATCCATTTTTCATTTTCTGCGATGTTGAACTTGTACTGTAAACGAGGTTCTTGTAAACAGAGTCGTCCCAAACTTTGGGGTGGCTGTGTCTTTTTGATTTTAATTTCCCTAAGCTATAGGACCATAAGTGGAAGTGCCCTAGGCTCTGTTGCTTTGTTTTTTAGATGTTTCAGGAAACACCATACACTTCTCCCGAGTGGTTGTTGGCAATTTACATCCCGCCCATCAGCATAACAAGGCTCCCAGTTCTCCATGGCCTGTCCTGCCTTTCTGGATTTTACACTTTTTTCAGATGGCCCTTTTGCCCGGGGGGAAGTGAGACTTCATTGTAGTGCAGATTTCCTTTGCAAGCTTGCTTGGTTGGCCAAAAAAGGCGTATGCGTTTTTTCCTGAATATATTCAGGAAAAAACGCATATGCCCTTTTTGGCCAAGTGCATCATTGTGGACGTTCTGCCTTTTTTCCTATGCTTTCAATGCAATTCCAGTCTACCTCCTGAAATCGGTTTCCTGCAATTCTGCCCCGCATTCAAGTCCTCTTGGCAGCCTTACTTCAGTCTATTTTTGGACGATAGCTGTCATTATAACTCTGCAGGTTTGTGAATTACAGTGCCCCTGAGCTCCTTTCTTCAACTTGCTTTCTTGTGACCTGGCCGCAACACCGCAGGATGGCTTCAGGCCCTAATCTGGTTCCGGCACGGCACGCTGAGCCTTTGGTTATTTCCTCTTCCTGGTGGGAAATGAGAGTTAAATTTGCCCGTCCAGAGACCTCCAGCTAGTCTCTCATTGGTTCTCGCTATTCCTGTTCATCTTCCGCAGAAATTGCAAACTGGGCCAAACAGGAGGTTAAAGGCGCTGACTCTCCATGTGGGGAGAGTGTTAGTAAAGCGTCTGGAATGTTGCACCCGAGTACCAGTGGAGGAAAACTGAGACATATTTGAACACGCCTCCCGTTCACATGGTTGATCATACTCTGGGTTCCACATGCATGTTTTAGCTGAAGGAAGAATACCTTAAACCTGGAGAGTTGAGACCCGTGGAATGGGTACCATGCAATATGACTTCAAAGGGTCTTCATTTGCTCACCGAACCTCTCCAATCCTATCACTGCTGCGTTTATGCCCCTGTACACACGCTTGATTCTCTTTTGGAGACATAGCAATCCATAGGTTTTAAGATACTTACTAGTCAGGTACATTCTTAGGCGTTTAATATGGGGTGTTGAGTCCATTTCGTTGAGCAAGGAGTAGCTCTTGTCTATTCTATATTTGGCTTAAGGAACTTTATCTGTGCTCATTTCAATCTCTGGTTTTATGCAGCACCCCAACTCACCTTTCCCCTTAAGCAAGCATAAGTTGGTTTTCTAAATTTGAGACCCTGTTCTGTTTTGGAATGCAGTTCCTGTGTAGCCAAGTTTACATTCCGTGTATTAGTGATATCTTATGATGTTTCTTTTTCTGTGTGACTTATTTCAGTTAGAATCATCGTACCTGAATCCACTCATTGTGCTGCTAAGGGCCTGATGACACAGATTTCATTGCTGAGTGATATTGCTTTGTAAGTAAATACCACAACTTCTTTATCCATTTTTCACTTTCTGCGATGTTGAACTTGTAGTGTAAACGAGGTTCTTGTAAACAGAGCCGTTCCAAACTTTGGGGTGGCTGTGTCTTTTTGATTTTAATTTCCCTAAGCTATAGGACCATAAGTGGAAGTGCCCTAGGTTCTGTTGCTTTGTTTTTTAGATGTTTCAGGAAACACCATACACTTCTCCCTAGTGTCTGTTGGCAATTTACATCCCACCCATCAGCATAACAAGGCTCCCAGTTCTCCATGGCCTGTCCTGCCTTTCTGGATTTTACACTTTTTTCAGATGGCCCTTTTGACCGGGGGGAAGTGAGACTTCATTGTAGTGCAGATTTCCTTTGCAAGCTTGCTTGGTTGGCCAAAAAGGGCGTATGCGTTTTTTCCTGAATATATTCAGGAAAAAACGCATACGCCCTTTTTGGCCAAGTGCATCATTGTGGACGTTCTGCCTCTTTTCCTATGCTTTCAATGCAATTCCAGTCTACCTCCTGAAATCAGTTTCCTGCAATTCTGCCCCGCTTTCAAGTCCTCTTGGCAGCCTTACTTCAGTCTATTTTTGGACGATAGCTGTCATTTATAACTCTGCAGGTTTGTGAATTACAGTGCCCCTGAGCTCCTTTCTTCAACTCGCTTTCTTGTGACCTGGCCGCAACACCGCAGGATGGCTTCAGGCCCTAATCTGGTTCCGGTACGGCATGCTGAGCCTTTGGTTATTTCCTCTTCCTGGTGGGAAATGAGAGTTAAATTTGCCCGTCCAGACACCTCCAGCTAGCCTCTCATTGGTTCTCGCTATTCCTGTTCATCTTCCGCAGAAATTGTAAACTGGGCCAAACAGGAGGTTAAAGGCGCTGACTCTCCAAGTGGGGAGAGTGTTAGTAAAGCGTCTGGAATGTTGCACCCGAGTACAAGGGGAGGAAAACTGAGACATATTTGAACACGTCTCCCGTTCACATGGTTGATCATACTTGGGTTCCACATGCATGTTTTAGCTGAAGGAAGAATACCTTAAACCTGGAGAGTTGAGACCCGTGTAATGGGTACCATGCAATATGACTTCAAAGGGTCTTTATTTGCTCACCGAACCTCTCCAATCCTATCACTGCTGCGTTTATGCCCCTGTACACATGCTTGATTCTCTTTCGGAGACATAGCAATCCATAGGTTTTAAGATAATTACTAGTCAGGTACATTCTTAGGCGTTTAATATGCGGTGTTGAGTCCATTTCGTTGAGCAAGGAGTAGCTCTTGTCTATTCCATATTTGACTTAAGGAACTTTATCTGTGCTCATTTAAATCTCTGGTTTTATGCAGCACCCCACCTCACCTTTACCCTTAAGCAAGCATAAGTTGGTTTTCTAAATTTGAGACCCTGTTCTGTTCTGTAATTCAGTTCCTGTGTAGCCAAGTTTACATTCCGTGTATTACTGATATTTTATGATGTTTCTTTTTCTGTGTGACTTATTTCAGTTAGAATCATCATACCTGAATCCACTCATTGTGATGCTAAGGGCCTGATGACATAGATTTCATTGCTGAGTGATATTGCTTTGTAAGTAAATACCACAACTTCTTTATCCATTTTTCACTTTCTGCGATGTTGAACTTGTACTGTAAACGAGGTTCTTGTAAACAGAGCCGTTCCAAACTTTGGGGTGGCTGTGTCTTTTTGATTTTAATTTCCCTAAGCTATAGGACCATAAGTGGAAGTGCCCTAGGTTCTGTTGCTTTGTTTTTTAGATGTTTCAGGAAACACCATACACTTCTCCCGAGTGATTGTTGGCAATTTACATCCCGCCCATCAGCATAACAAGGCTCCCAGTTCTCCATGGCCTGTCCTGACTTTCTGGATTTTACACTTTTGTCAGATGGCCCTTTTGACCGGGGGGAAGTGAGACTTCATTGTAGTGCAGATTTCCTTTGCAAGCTTGCTTGGTTGGCCAAAAAGGGCGTATGCGTTTTTTCCTGAATATATTCAGGAAAAAACGCATACGCCCTTTTTGGCCAAGTGCATCATTGTGGACGTTCTGCCTCTTTTCCTATGCTTTCAATGCAATTCCAGTCTACCTCCTGAAATCGGTTTCCTGCAATTCTGCCCCACTTTCAAGTCCTCTTGGCAGCCTTACTTCAGTCTATTTTTGGACGATAGCTGTCATTTATAACTCTGCAGGTTTGTGAATTACAGTGCCCCTGAGCTCCTTTCTTCAACTCGCTTTCTTGTGACCTGGCCGCAACACCGCAGGATGGCTTCAGGCCCTAATCTGGTTCCGGCCCGGCATGCTGAGCCTTTGGTTAATTCCTCTTCCTGGTGGGAAATGAGAGTTAAATTTGCCCGTCCAGACACCTCCAGCTAGCCTCTCATTGGTTCTCGCTATTCCTGTTCATCTTCCGCAGAAATTGCAAACTGGGCCAAACAGGAGTTTAAAGGGACTGACTCTCCAAGTGGAGAGAGTTTAGTAAAGCGTCTGGAATGTTGCACCCGAGTACCAGGGGAGGAAAACTGAGACATATTTGAACACGTCTCCCGTTCACATGGTTGGTTATACTTGGGTTCCACATGCATGTTTTAGCTGAAGGAAGAATACCTTAAACCTGGAGAGTTAAGACCCGTGTAATGGGTACCATGCAATATGACTTCAAAGGGTCTTCATTTGCTCACCGAACATATCCAATCCTATCACTGCTGCGTTTATGCCCCTGTACACATGCTTGATTCTCTTTCGGAGACATAGCAATCCATAGGTTTTAAGATACTTACTAGTCAGGTACATTCTTAGGCGTTTAATATGCGGTGTTGACTCCATTTCGTTGAGCAAGGAGTAGCTCTTGTCTATTCCATATTTGGCTTAAGGAACTTTATCTGTGCTCATTTCAATCTCTGGTTTTATGCAGCACCCCAACTCACCTTTAACCTTAAGCAAGCATAAGTTGGTTTTCTAAATTTGAGACCCTGTTCTGTTCTGTAATTCAGTTCCTGTGTAGCCAAGTTTACATTCCGTGTATTACTGATATCTTATGATGTTTCTTTTTCTGTGTGACTTATTTCAGTTAGAATCATCGTACCTGAATCCACTCATTATGCTGCTACGGGCCTGATGACATAGATTTCATTGCTGAGTGATACTGTATTGTACGTAAGTACCACAAGTTCTTTATCCATTTTTCACTTTCTGTGATATTGAACTTATATGGTAAACGAGGTTCCTGTAAACAGAGGCGTCCCAAATTTTGGGGTGGCTGTGTCTTTTTGATTTTAATTTCCCTAAGATATAGGACCATAAGTGGAAGTGCCCTAGGCTC
This sequence comes from Stenella coeruleoalba, assembly GCF_951394435.1. Classification (NCBI taxonomy): domain Eukaryota; kingdom Metazoa; phylum Chordata; class Mammalia; order Artiodactyla; family Delphinidae; genus Stenella; species Stenella coeruleoalba. The sequence continues at coordinate 3,722,748 of NW_027646093.1, read as the reverse complement.
TGTTGATTTGTTTTTTAGATGTTTCAGGAAACACCATACACTTCTCCCGAGTGTCTGTTGGCAATTTCCATCCCGCCCATCAGCATAACAAGGCTCCCAGTTCTCCATGGCCTGTCCTGCCTTTCTGGATTTTACACTTTTTTCAGATGGCCCTTTTGACCGGGGGGAAGTGAGACTTCATTGTAGTGCAGATTTCCTTTCCAAATTTGCTTGGTTGGCCAAAAAGGGCGTATGCGTTTCTTCCTGAATATATTCCGGAAAAAACGCATACACCCTTTTTACCCAAGTGCATCATTGTGGACGTTCTGCCACTTTGCCTATGCTTTCAATGCAATTCCAGTCTACCTCCTGAAATCGGTTTTCTACAATTCTGCCCTGCTTTCAAGTCCTCTTGGCAGCCTTACTTCAGTCTATTTTTGGACGATAGCTGTCATTTATAACTCTGCAGGTTTGTGAATTACAGTGCCCCTGAGCTCCTTTCTTCAACTCGCTTTCTTGTGAGCTGGCCGCAACACCGCAGGATGGCTTCAGGCCCTAATCTGGTTCCGGCACGGCACGCTGAGCCTTTGGTTATTTCCTCTTCCTGGTGGGAAATGAGAGTTAAATTTGCCCGTCCAGACACCTCCAGCTAGTCTCTCATTGGTTCTCGCTATTCCTGTTCATCTTCCGCAGAAATTGCAAAGTGGGCCAAACAGGAGGTCAAAGGCGTTGACTCTCCAAGTGGGGAGAGTGTTAGTAAAGCGTCTGGAATGTTGCACCCGAGTACCAGGGGATGAAAACTGAGACATATTTGAACACGTCTCCCGTTCACACGGTTGATCATACTCTGGGTTCCACATGCATGTTTTAGCTGAAGGAAGAATACCTTAAACCTGGAGAGTTGAGACCCGTGGAATGGGTACCATGCAATATGACTTCAAAGGGTCTTCATTTGCTCACCGAACCTCTCCAATCCTATCACTGCTGCGTTTATGCCCCTGTACACACGCTTGATTCTCTTTTGGAGACATAGCAATCCATAGGTTTTAAGATACTTACTAGTCAGGTACATCCGTAGGTGTTTAATATGGAGTGTTGAGTCCATTTCGTTGAGCAAGGAGTAGCTCTTGTCTATTCCATATTTGGCTTAAGGAACTTTATCTGTGCTCATTTCAATCTCTGGTTTTATGCAGCAAACAAACTCACCTTTCCCCTTAAGCAAGCATAAATTGGTTTTCTAAATTTGAGACCCTGTTCTGTTTTGGAATTCAGCTCCTGTGTAGCCAAGTTTACATTCCGTGTATTAGTGATATCTTATGATGTTTCTTTTTCTGTGTGACTTATTTCAGTTAGAATCATCGTACCTGAATCCACTCATTATGCTGCTACGGGCCTGATGACATAGATTTCATTGCTGAGTGATACTGCATTGTACGTAAGGACCACAAGTTCTTTATCCATTTTTCACTTTCTGTGATATTGAACTTGTACGGTAAACGAGGTTCTTGTAAACAGAGCCGTTCCAAACTTTGGGGTGGCTGTGTCTTTTTGATTTTAATTTCCCTAAGCTATAGGACCATAAGTGGAAGTGCCCTAGGCTCTGTTGCTTTGTTTTTTAGATGTTTCAGGAAACACCATACACTTCTCCCGAGTGTCTGTTGGCAATTTACATCCCGCCCATCAGCATAACAAGGCTCCCAGTTCTCCATGGCCTGTCCTGCCTTTCTGGATTTTACACTTTTTTCAGATGGCCCTTTTGACCGGGGGGAAGTGAGACTTCATTGTAGTGCAGATTTCCTTTGCAAGCTTGCTTGGTTGGCCAAAAAGGGCGTATGCGTTTTTTCCTGAATATATTCAGGAAAAAACGCATACGCCATTTTTGGCCAAGTGCATCATTGTGGACGTTCTGCTTCTTTTCCTATGCTTTCAATGCAATTCCAGTCTACCTCCTGAAATCGGTTTCCTGCAATTCTGCCCCTCTTTCAAGTCCTCTTGGCAGCCTTACTTCAGTATATTTTTGGACGATAGCTGTCATTTATAACTCTGCAGGTTTGTGAATTACAGTGCCCCTGAGCTCCTTTCTTCAACTCACTTTCTTTTGAGCTGGCCGCAACACCGCAGGATGGCTTCAGGCCCTAATCTGGTTCCGGCACGGCACGCTGAGCCTTTGGTTATTTCCTCTTCCTGGTGGGAAATGAGAGTTAAATTTGCCCGTCCAGACACCTCCAGCTAGTTTCTCATTGGTTCTCCCTATTCCTGTTCATCTTCCGAAGAAATTGCAAACTGGGCCAAACAGCCGGTTAAAAGTGCTGACTCTCCAAGTGGGGAGAGTGTTAGTAAAGCGTCTGGAATGTTGCACCCGAGTACCAGGGGAGGAAAACTGAGACATATTTGAACACGTCTCCTGTTCACATGGTTGATCATTCTCTAGGTTCCACATGCATGTTTTAGCTGAAGGAAGAATACCTTAAAACTGGGTAGTTGAAACCCGTGGAATGGGTACCATGCAATATGACTTCAAAGGGTCTTCATTTGCTCACCGAACCTCTCCAATCCTATCACTGCTGCGTTTATGCCCCTGTACACATGCTTGATTCTCTTTCGGAGACATAGCAATCCATAGGTTTTAAGATACTTACTAGTCAGGTACATTCTTAGGCGTTTAATATGCGGTGTTGAGTCCATTTTGTTGAGCAAGGAGTAGCTCTTGTCTATTCCATATTTGGCTTAAGGAACTTTATCTGTGCTCATTTCAATCTCTGGTTTTATGCAGCACCCCAACTCACCTTTCCCCTTAAGCAAGCATTAGTTGGTTTTCTAAATTTGAGACCCTGTTCTGTTCTGTATTTCAGTTCCTGTGTAGCCAAGTTTACATTCCGTGTATTACTGATATCTTATGATGTTTCTTTTTCTGTGTGACTTATTTCAGTTAGAATCATCATACATGAATCCACTCATTGTGCTGCTAAGGGCCTGATGACATAGACTTCATTGCTGAGTGATATTGCTTTGTAAGTAAATACCACAACTTCTTTGTCCATTTTTCACTTTCTGCGATGTTGAACTTGTACTGTAAATGAGGTTCTTGTAAACAGAGGCGTCCCGAACTTTGGGGTGGCTGTGTCTTTTTGATTTTAATTTCCCTAAGCTATAGGACCATAAGTGGAAGTGCCCTAGGCTCTGTTGCTTTGTTTTTTAGATCTTTCAGGCAACACCATACACTTCTCCCGAGTGTCTCTTGGCAATTTACATCCTGCCCATCAGCATAACAAGGCTCCCAGTTCTCCATGGCCTGTCCTGCCTTTCTGGATTTTACAGTTTTTTCAGATGGCCCTTTTGACCGGGGGGAAGTGAGACTTCATTGTAGTGCAGATTTCCTTTGCAAGCTTGCTTGGTTGGCCAAAAAGGGCGTATGCGTTTTTTCCTGAATATATTCAGGAAAAAACGCATACGCCCTTTTTGGCCAAGTGCATCATTGTGGACGTTCTGCCACTTTGCCTATGCTTTCAATGCAATTCCAGTCTACCTCCTGAAATCGGTTTCCTGCAATTCTGCCCCGCTTTCAAGTCCTCTTGGCAGCCTTACTTCAGTATATTTTTGGACGATAGCTGTCATTTATAACTCTGCAGGTTTGTGAATTACAGTGCCCCTGAGCTCCTTTCTTCAACTCGCTTTCTTGCTAGCTGGCCGCAACACCGCATGATGGCTTCAGTCCCTAATCTGGTTCTGGCACGGCACGCTGAGCCTTTGGTTAATTCCTCTTCCTGGTGGGAAATGAGAGTTAAATTTGCCCGTCCAGACACCTCCAGCTAGTCTCTCATTGGTTCTCGCTATTCCTGTTCATCTTTCGCAGAAATTGCAAACTGGGCCAAACAGGAGGTTAAAGGGACTGACTCTCCAAGTCGGGAGAGTGTTAGTAAAGCGTCTGGAATGTTGCACCCGAGTACCAGGGGAGGAAAATTGAGACATATTTGAACACATTTCCCGATCACATGGTTGATCATACTCTAGGTTCCACATGCATGTTTTAGCTGAAGGAAGAATACCTTAAACCTGGAGAGTTGAGACCCGTGGAATGGGTACCATGCAATATGACTTCAAAGGGTCTTCATTTGCTCACCGAACCTCTGCAATCCTAGCACTGCTGCGTTTATGCCCCTGTACACATGCTTGATTCTCTTTTGGAGCCATGGCAATCCATAGGTTTTAAGATACTTACTAGTCAGGTACATTCTTAGGCGTTTAATATGGGGTGTTGAGTCCATTTCGTTGAGCAAGGAGTAGCTCTTGTCTATTCCATATTTGGCTTAAGGAACTTTATCTGTGCTCATTTCAATCTCTGGTTTTATGCAGCACCCCAGCTCACCTTTCCCCTTAAGCAAGCATAAGTTGGTTTTCTAAATTTGAGACCCTGTTCTGTTCTGTAATTCAGTTCCTGTGTAGCCAAGTTTACATTCCGTGTATTACTGATATCTTATGATGTTTCTTTTTCTGTGTGACTTATTTCAGTTAGAATCATCATACCTGAATCCACTCATTGTGCTGCTACGGGCCTGATGACATAGATTTCATTGCTGAGTGATATTGCTTTGTAAATAAATACCGCAACTTCTTTATCCATTTTTCACTTTCTGCGATGTTGAACTTGTACTGTAAACGAGGTTCTTGTAAACAGAGCCGTCCCAAACTTTGGGGTGGCTGTGTCTTTTTGATTTTAATTTCCCTAAGCTATAGGACCATAAGTGGAAGTGCACTAGGCTCTGTTGCTTTGTTTTTTAGATGTTTCAGGAAACACCATACACTTCTCCCGAGTGTCTGTTGGCAATTTACATCACGCCCATCAGCATAACAAGGCTCCCAGTTCTCCATGGCCTGTCCTGACTTTCTGGATTTTACACTTTTGTCAGATGGCCCTTTTGACCGGGGGGAAGTGAGACTTCATTGTAGTGCAGATTTCCTTTGCAGGCTTGCTTGGTTGGCAAAAAAGGGCGTATGCGTTTTTTCCTGAATATATTCAGGAAAAAACGCATACGCCCTTTTTGGCCAAGTGCATCATTGTGGACGTTCTGCCTCTTTTCCTATGCTTTCAATGCAATTCCAGTCTACCTCCTGAAATCGGTTTCCTGCAATTCTGCCCCGCTTTCAAGTCCTCTTGGCAGCCTTACTTCAGTATATTTTTGGACGATAGCTGTCATTTATAACTCTGCAGGTTTGTGAATTACAGTGCCCCTGAGCTCCTTTCTTCAACTCGCTTTCTTGTGAGCTGGCCGCAACACCGCAGGATGGCTTCAGGCCCTAATCTGGTTCCGGCACGGCACGCTGAGCCTTTGGTTATTTCCTCTTCCTGGTGGGAAATGAGAGTTAAATTTGCCCGTCCAGACACCTCCAGCTAGTCTCTCATTGGTTCTCGCTATTCCTGTTCATCTTCCGCAGAAATTGCAAACTGGGCCAAACAGGAGGTTAAAGGCGCTGACTCTCCAAGTGGGGAGAGTGTTAGTAAAGAGTCTGGAATGTTGCACCCGAGTACCAGGGGAGGAAAACTGAGACATATTTGAACAAGTCTCCCGTTCACACGGGTGATCACACTCTGGGTTCCACATGCATGTTTTAGCTGAAGGAAGAATACCTTAAACCTGGAGAGTTGAGACCCGCGGAATGGGTACCATGCAATATGACTTCAAAGGGTCTTCATTTGCTCACCGAACCTCTCCAATCCTATCACTGCTGCGTTTATGCCCCTGCACACACGCTTGATGCTCTTTTGGAGACATAGCAATCCATAGGTTTTAAGATACTTACTAGTCAGGTACATTCTTAGGCGTTTAATATGGGGTGTTGAGTCCATTTCGTTGAGCAAGGAGTAGCTCTTGTCTATTCCATATTTGGCTTAAGGAACTTTATCTGTGCTCATTTCAATCTCTGGTTTTATGCAGCACCCCAACTCACCTTTCCCCTTAAGCAAGCATAAGTTGGTTTTCTAAATTTGAGACCCTGTTCTGTTCTGTAATTCAGTTCCTGTGTAGCCAAGTTTACATTCCGTGTATTAGTGATATCTTATGATGTTTCTTTTTCTGTGTGACTTATTTCAGTTAGAATCATCGTACCTGAATCCACTCATTATGCTGCTACGGGCCTGATGACATAGATTTCATTGCTGAGTGATATTGCTTTGTAAGTAAATACCACAACTTCTTTATCCATTTTTCACTTTCTGCGATGTTGAACTTGTACTGTAAACGAGGTTCTTGTAAACAGAGGTGTCCCAAACTTTGGGGTGGCTGTGTCTTTTTGATTTTAATTTCCCTAAGCTATAGGACCATAAGTGGAAGTGCCCTAGGCTCTGTTGCTTTGTTTTTTAGATGTTTCAGGAAACACCATACACTTCTCCCGAGTGTCTGTTGGCAGTTTACATCCCGGCCATCAGCATAACAAGGCTCCCAGTTCTCCATGGCCTGTCCTGCCTTTCTGGATTTTACACTTTTTTCTGATGGCCCTTTTGACCCGGGGAAAGTGAGACTTCATTGTAGTGCAGATTTCCTTTGCAAGTTTTCTTGGTTGGCCAAAACGGGCGTATGCGTTTTTTCCTGAATATATTCAGGAAAAAACGCATACGCCCTTTTTGGCCAAGTGCATCATTGTGGACGTTCTGCCTCTTTTCCTATGCTTTCAATGCAATTCCAGTCTACCTCCTGAAATCGGTTTCCTGCAATTCTGCCCCGCTTTCAAGTCCTCTTGGCAGCCTTACTTCAGTATATTTTTGGACGATAGCTGTCATTTATAACTCTGCAGGATTGTGAATTACAGTGCCCCTGAGCTCCTTTCTTCAACTCGCTTTCTTTTGAGCTGGACGCAACACCGCAGGATGGCTTCAGGCCCTAATCTGGTTCCGGCACGGCACGCTGAGCCTTTGGTTAATTCCTCTTCCTGGTGGGAAATGAGAGTTAAATTTGCCCGTCCAGACACCTCCAGCTAGTCTCTCATTGGTTCTCGCTATTCCTGTTCATCTTCCGGAGAAATTGCAAACTGGGCCAAACATGAGGTTAAAGGGACTGACTCTCCAATTCGCGAGAGTGTTAGTAAAGCATCTGGAATGTTGCATCCGAGTACCAGGGGAGGAAAACTGAGGCATATTTGAACACGTCTCCCGATCACATGGTTGATGATACTTGGGTTCCACATGCATGTTTTAGCTGAAGGAAGAATATCTTAAACCTGGAAAGTTAAGACCCGTGTAATGGGTACCATGCAATATGACTTCAAAGGGTCTTCATTTGCTCACCGAACATCTCCAATCCTATCACTGCTGCGTTTATGCCCCTGTACACACGTTTGATTCTCTTTTGGAGACATAGCAATCCATAGGTTTTAAGATAGTTACTAGTCAGGTACATTCTTAGGCGTTTAATATGGGGTGTTGAGTACATTTCGTTGAGCAAGGAGTAGCTCTTGTCTATTCCATATTTGGCTTAAGGAACTTTATCTGTGCTCATTTCAATCTCTGGTTTTATGCAGCACCCCAACTCACCTTTCCCCTTAAGCAAGCATAAGTTGGTTTTCTAAATTTGAGACCCTGTTCTGTTCTGTAATTCAGTTCCTGTGTAGCCAAGTTTACATTCCGTGTATTACTGATATCTTATGATGTTTCTTTTTCTGTGTGACTTATTTCAGTTAGAATCATCATACCTGAATCCATTCATTGTGCTGCAAAGGGCCTGATGACATAGATTTCATTGCTGAGTGATATTGCTTTGTAAGTAAATACCACAACTTCTTTATCCATTTTTCACTTTCTGCGATGTTGAACTTGTTCTGTAAACGAGGTTCTTGTAAACAGAGCCATTCCAAACTTTGGGGTGGCTGTGTCTTTTTGATTTTAATTTCCCTAAGCTATAGGACCATAAGTGGAAGTGCCCTAGGCTCTGTTGCTTTGTTTTTTAGATGTTTCAGGAAACACCATACACTTCTCCCGAGTGTCTGTTGGCAATTTACATCTTGCCCATCAGCATAACAAGGCTCCCAGTTCTCCATGGCCTGTCCTGCCTTTCTGGATTTTACAGTTTTTTCAGATGGCCCTTTTGACCGGGGGGAAGTGAGACTTCATTGTAGTGCAGATTTCCTTTGCAAGCTTGCTTGGTTGGCCAAAAAGGGCGTATGCGTTTTTTCCTGAATATATTCAGGAAAAAACGCATACGCCCTTTTTGGCCAAGTGCATCATTGTGGACGTTCTGCCACTTTGCCTATGCTTTCAATGCAATTCCAGTCTACCTCCTGAAATCGGTTTCCTGCAATTCTGCCCCGCTTTCAAGTCCTCTTGGCAGCCTTACTTCAGTATATTTTTGGACGATAGCTGTCATTTATAACTCTGCAGGTTTGTGAATTACAGTGCCCCTGAGCTCCTTTCTTCAACTCGCTTTCTTGCTAGCTGGCCGCAACACCGCATGATGGCTTCAGTCCCTAATCTGGTTCTGGCACGGCACGCTGAGCCTTTGGTTAATTCCTCTTCCTGGTGGGAAATGAGAGTTAAATTTGCCCGTCCAGACACCTCCAGCTAGTCTCTCATTGGTTCTCGCTATTCCTGTTCATCTTCCGCAGAAATTGCAAACTGGGCCAAACAGGATGTTAAAGGGCCTGACTCTCCAAGTCGGGAGAGTGTTAGTAAAGCGTCTGGAATGTTGCACCCGAGTACCAGGGGAGGAAAATTGAGACATATTTGAACACATTTCCCGATCACATGGTTGATCATACTCTAGGTTCCACATGCATGTTTTAGCTGAAGGAAGAATACCTTAAACCTGGAGAGTTGAGACCCGTGGAATGGGTACCATGCAATATGACTTCAAAGGGTCTTCATTTGCTCACCGAACCTCTGCAATCCTATCACTGCTGCGTTTATGCCCCTGTACACATGCTTGATTCTCTTTTGGAGCCATGGCAATCCATAGGTTTTAAGATACTTACTAGTCAGGTACATTCTTAGGCGTTTAATATGGGGTGTTGAGTCCATTTCGTTGAGCAAGGAGTAGCTCTTGTCTATTCCATATTTGGCTTAAGGAACTTTATCTGTGCTCATTTCAATCTCTGGTTTTATGCAGCACCCCAGCTCACCTTTCCCCTTAAGCAAGCATAAGTTGGTTTTCTAAATTTGAGACCCTGTTCTGTTCTGTAATTCAGTTCCTGTGTAGCCAAGTTTACATTCCGTGTATTACTGATATCTTATGATGTTTCTTTTTCTGTGTGACTTATTTCAGTTAGAATCATCATACCTGAATCCACTCATTGTGCTGCTACGGGCCTGATGACATAGATTTCATTGCTGAGTGATATTGCTTTGTAAATAAATACCGCAACTTCTTTATCCATTTTTCACTTTCTGCGATGTTGAACTTGTACTGTAAACGAGGTTCTTGTAAACAGAGGCGTCCCAAACTTTGGGGTGGCTGTGTCTTTTTGATTTTAATTTCCCTAAGCTATAGGACCATAAGTGGAAGTGCCCTAGGCTCTGTTGCTTTGTTTTTTAGATGTTTCAGGAAACACCATACACTTCTCCCGAGTGTCTGTTGGCAATTTACATCACGCCCATCAGCATAACAAGGCTCCCAGTTCTCCATGGCCTGTCCTGACTTTCTGGATTTTACACTTTTGTCAGATGGCCCTTTTGACCGGGGGGAAGTGAGACTTCATTGTAGTGCAGATTTCCTTTGCAGGCTTGCTTGGTTGGCAAAAAAGGGCGTATGCGTTTTTTCCTGAATATATTCAGGAAAAAACGCATACGCCCTTTTTGGCCAAGTGCATCATTGTGGACGTTCTGCCTCTTTTCCTATGCTTTCAATGCAATTCCAGTCTACCTCCTGAAATCGGTTTCCTGCAATTCTGCCCCGCTTTCAAGTCCTCTTGGCAGCCTTACTTCAGTATATTTTTGGACGATAGCTGTCATTTATAACTCTGCAGGATTGTGAATTACAGTGCCCCTGAGCTCCTTTCTTCAACTCGCTTTCTTTTGAGCTGGACGCAACACCGCAGGATGGCTTCAGGCCCTAATCTGGTTCCGGCACGGCACGCTGAGCCTTTGGTTAATTCCTCTTCCTGGTGGGAAATGAGAGTTAAATTTGCCCGTCCAGACACCTCCAGCTAGTCTCTCATTGGTTCTCGCTATTCCTGTTCATCTTCCGGAGAAATTGCAAACTGGGCCAAACATGAGGTTAAAGGGACTGACTCTCCAATTCGCGAGAGTGTTAGTAAAGCATCTGGAATGTTGCATCCGAGTACCAGGGGAGGAAAACTGAGGCATATTTGAACACGTCTCCCGATCACATGGTTGATGATACTTGGGTTCCACATGCATGTTTTAGCTGAAGGAAGAATATCTTAAACCTGGAGAGTTGAGACCCGTGGAATGGGTACCATGCAATATGACTTCAAAGGGTCTTCATTTGCTCACCGAACCTCTCCAATCCTATCACTGCTGCGTTTATGCCCCTGTACACATGCTTGATTCTCTTTCGGAGACATAGCAATCCATAGGTTTTAAGATACTTACTAGTCAGGTACATTCTTAGGCGTTTAATATGCGGTGTTGAGTCCATTTCGTTGAGCAAGGAGTAGCTCTTGTCTATTCCATATTTGGCTTAAGGAACTTTATCTGTGCTCATTTCAATCTCTGGTTTTATGCAGCACCCCAACTCACCTTTCCCCTTAAGCAAGCATAAGTTGCTTTTCTAAATTTGAGACCCTGTTCTGTTCTGTAATTCAGTTCCTGTGTAGCCAAGTTTAATTCCGTGTATTAGTGATATCTTATGATGTTTCTTTTTCTGTGTGACTTATTTCAGTTAGAATCATCGTACCTGAATCCACTCATTATGCTGCTACGGGCCTGATGACATAGATTTCATTGCTGAGTGATATTGATTTGTAAGCAAATACCACAAGTTCTTTATCCATTTTTCACTTTCTGCGATGTTGAACTTGTACTGTAAACGACGTTCTTGTAAACAGAGGCGTCCCAAGCTTTGGGGACGCTGTGTCATTTTGATTTTAATTTCCCTAAGCTATAGGACCATAAGTGGAAGTGCCCTAGGCTCTGTTGCTTTGTTTTTTAGATGTTTCAGGAAACACCATACACTTCTCCCGAGTGTCTGTTGGCAATTTCCATCCCGCCCATCAGCATAACAAGGCTCCCAGTTCTCCATGGCCTCTCCTGCTTTTCTGGATTTTACACTTTTTTCAGATGGCCCTTTTGACCGGGGGGAAGTGAGACTTCATTGTAGTGCAGATTTCCTTTGCAAGCTTGCTTGGTTGGCCAAAAAGGGCGTATGCGTTTTTTCCTGAATATATTCAGGAAAAAACGCATACGCCCTTTTTGGCCAAGTGCATCATTGTGGACGCTCTGCCTCTTTTCCTATGCTTTCAATGCAATTCCAGTCTACCTCCTGAAATCGGTTTCCTGCAATTCTGCCCCGCTTTCAAGTCCTCTTGGCAGCCTTACTTCAGTCTATTTTTGGACGATAGCTGTCATTTATAACTCTGCAGGTTTGTGAATTACAGTGCCCCTGAGCTCCTTTCTTCAACTCGCTTTCTTCTGAGCTGGCCGCAACACCACAGGATGGCTTCAGGCCCTAGTCTGGTTCCGGCACGGCACGCTGAGCCTTTGGTTAATTCCTCTTCCTGGTGGGAAATGAGAGTTAAATTTGCCCGTCCAGACACCTCCAGCTAGTCTCTCATTGGTTCTCCCTATTCCTGTTCATCTTCCGCAGAAATTGCAAACTGGGCCAAACAGGAGGTTAAAGACGCTGACTTTCCAAGAGGGAAGAGTGTTAGTAAAGCGTCTGGAATGTTGCACCCGAGTACAAGGGGAGGAAAAGTGAGACATATTTGAACACGTCTCCCGTTCACACGGTTGATCATACTCTGGGTTCCACATGCATGTTTTAGCTGAAGGAAGAATACCTTAAACCTGGAGAGTTGAGACCCGTGTAATGGGTACCATGCAATATGACTTCAAAGGGTCTTCATTTGCTCACCGAACCTCTCCAATCCTATCACTGCTGCGTTTATGCCCGTGTACACACGCTTGATTCTCTTTTGGAGACATAGCAATCCATAGGTTTTAAGTTACTTACTAGTCAGGTACATTCTTAGGCGTTTAATATGGGGTGTTGAGTCCATTTCGTTGAGCAAGGAGTAGCTCTTGTCTATTCCATATTAGGCATAAGGAACTTTATCTGTGATCATTTCAATCTCTGGTTTTATGCAGCACCCCAACTCACCTTTCCCCTTAAGCAAGCATAAGTTGGTTTTCTAAATTTGAGACCCTGTTCTGTTCTCTAATTCAGTTCCTGTGTAGCCAAGTTTACATTCCGTGTATTACTGATGTCTTATGATGTTTCTTTTTCTGTGTGACTTATTTCAGTTAGAATCATCGTACCTGAATCCACTCATTATGCTGCTACGGGCCTGATGACATAGATTTCATTGTTGAGTGATACTGCATTGTACGTATGTACCACAAGTTCTTTATCCATTTTTCACTTTCTGTGATATTGAACTTGTACAGTAAACGAGGTTCTTGTAAACAGAGGCGTCCCAAACTTTGGGGTGGCTGTGTCTTTTTGATTTTAATTTCCCTAAGCTATAGGACCATAATTGGAAGTGCCCTAGGCTCTGTTGCTTTGTTTTTTAGATGTTTCAAAAACACCATACACTTCTCCCAAGTGTCTGTTGGCAATTTACAGCCCACCCATCAGCATAACAAGGCTCCCAGTTCTCCATGGCCTGTCCTGCCTTTCATGATTTTACACTTTTTTCAGATGGCCCGTTTCACCGGGGGGAAGTGAGACTTCATTGTAGTGCAGATTTCCTTTGCAAGCTTGCTTGGTTGGCCAAAAAGGGCGTATGCGTTTTTTCCTGAGGAAAAAAGGCATACGCCCTTTTTGGCCAAGTGCATCATTGTGGACGTTCTGCCTCTTTTCCTTTGCTTTCAATGCAATTCCAGTCTACCTCCTGAAATCGGTTTCCTGCAATTCTGCCCCTCTTTCAAGTCCTCTTGGCAGCCTTACTTCAGTCTATTTTTGGACGATAGCTGTCATTTATAACTCTGCAGGTTTGTGAATTACAGTGCCCCTGAGCTCCTTTCTTCAACTCGCTTTCTTTTGAGCTGGCCGCAACACCGCAGGATGGCTTCAAGCCCTAATCTGGTTCCGGCACGGCACGCTGAGCCTTTGGTTAATTGCTCTTCCTGGTGGGAAATGAGAGTTAAATTTGCCCGTCCAGACACCTCCAGCTAGTCTCTCATTGGTTCTCCCTATTCCTGTTCATCTTCCGCAGAAATTGCAAACTGGGCCAAACAGGAGGTTAAAGGCGCTGACTCTCCAAGTGGGGAGAGTGTTAGTAAAGCGTCTGGAATGTTGCACCCGAGTACCAGGGTACGAAAACTGAGACATATTTGAACACGTCTCCTGATCACATGGTTGATCATACTCTAGGTTCCACATGCATGTTTTAGCTGAAGGAAGAATACCTTAAACCTGGAGTGTTGAGACCCGTGGAATGGGTACCATGCAATATGACTTCAAAGGGTCTTCATTTGCTCACCGAACCTCTCCAATCCTATCACTGCTGCGTTTATGCCCCTGTACACACGCTTGATTCTCTTTTGGAGACATAGCAATCCATAGGTTTTAAGATACTTACTAGTCAGGTACATTCTTAGGCGTTTAATATGGGGTGTTGAGTCCATTTCGTTGAGCAAGGAGTAGCTCTTGTCTATTCCATATTTGGCTTAAGGAACTTTATCTGTGCTCATTTCAATCTCTGGTTTTATGCAGCACCCCAACTCACCTTTCCCCTTAAGCAAGCATAAGTTGGTTTTCTAAATTTGAGACCCTGTTCTGTTTTGGAATTCAGTTCCTGTGTAGCCAAGTTTACATTCCGTGTATTACTGATATCTTATGATGTTTCTTTTTCTGTGTGACTTATTTCAGTTAGAATCATCGTACCTGAATCAACTCATTATGCTGCTACGGGCCTGATGACATAGATTTCATTGCTGAGTGATATTGTTTTGTAAGCAAATACCACAAGTTCTTTATCCATTTTTCACTTTCTGCGATGTTGAACTTGTACTGTAAACGAGGTTCTTGTAAACAGAGGCGTCCCAAGCTTTGGGGACGCTGTGTCATTTTGATTTTAATTTCCCTAAGCTATAGGACCATAAGTGGAAGTGCCCTAGGCTCTGTTGCTTTGTTTTTTAGATGTTTCAGGAAACACCATACACTTCTCCCGAGTGTCTGTTGGCAATTTCCATCCCGCCCATCAGCATAACAAGGCTCCCAGTTCTCCATGGCCTCTCCTGCTTTTCTGGATTTTACACTTTTTTCAGATGGCCCTTTTGACCGGGGGGAAGTTAGACTTCACTGTAGTGCAGATTTCCTTTGCAAGCTTGCTTGGTTGGCCAAAAAGTGCGTATGCGTTTTTTCCTGAATATATTCAGGAAAAAACGCATACGCCCTTTTTGGCCAAGTGCATCATTGTGGACGGTCTGCCTCTATTCCTATGCTTTCAATGCAATTCCAGTCTACCTCCTGAAATCGGTTTCCTGCAATTCTGCCCCGTTTTCAAGTCCTCTTGGCAGCCTTACTTCAGTATATTTTTGGACGATAGCTGTCATTTATAACTCTGCAGGTTTGTGAATTACAGTGCCCCTGAGCTCCTTTCTTCAACTCGCTTTCTTGTGAGCTGGCCGCAACACCGCAGGATGGCTTCAGGCCCTAATCTCGTTCCGGCATGGCACGCTGAGCCTTTGGTTATTTCCTCTTCCTGGTGGGAAATGAGAGTTAAATTTGCCAGTTCAGACACCTCCAGCTAGTCTCTCATTGGTTCTCCCTATTCCTGTTCATCTTCCGCAGAAATTGCAAACTGGTCCAAACAGGAAGTTAAAGGCACTGACTCTCCAAGTGGGGAGAGTGTTAGTAAAGCGTCTGGAATGTTGCACCCGAGTACCAGGGTACGAAAACTGAGACATATTTGAACACGTCTCCCGATCACATGGTTGATCATACTCTGGGTTCCACATGCATGTTTTAGCTGAAGGAAGAATACCTTAAACCTGGAGAGTTGAGACCCGTGTAATGGGTACCATGCAATATGACTTCAAAGGGTCTTCATTTGCTCACCGAACCTCTCCAATCCTATCACTGCTGCGTTTATGCCCGTGTACACACGCTTGATTCTCTTTTGGAGACATAGCAATCCATAGGTTTTAAGATACTTACTAGTCAGGTACATTCTTAGGCGTTTAATATGGGGTGTTGAGTCCATTTCGTTGAGCAAGGAGTAGCTCTTGTCTATTCCATATTTGGCTTAAGGAACTTTATCTGTGCTCATTTCAATCTCTGGTTTTATGCAGCACCCCAACTCACCTTTCCCCTTAAGCAAGCATAAGTTGGTTTTCTAAATTTGAGACCCTGTTCTGTTCTCTAATTCAGTTCCTGTGTAGCCAAGTTTACATTCCGTGTATTACTGATGTCTTATGATGTTTCTTTTTCTGTGTGACTTATTGCAGTTAGAATCATCATACCTGAATCCACTCATTATGCTGCTACGGGCCTGATGACATAGATTTCATTGCTGAGTGATACTGCATTGTACGTATGTACCACAAGTTCTTTATCCATTTTTCACTTTCTGTGATATTGAACTTGTACAGTAAACGAGGTTCTTGTAAACAGAGGCGTCCCAAACTTTGGGGTGGCTGTGTCTTTTTGATTTTAATTTCCCTAAGCTATAGGACCATAAGTGGAAGTGCCCTAGGCTCTGTTGCTTTGTTTTTTAGATGTTTCAGGAAACACCATACACTTCTCCCGAGTGTCTGTTGGCAATTTCCATCCCGCCCATCAGCATAACAAGGCTCCCAGTTCTCCATGGCCTCTCCTGCTTTTCTGGATTTTACACTTTTTTAGATGGCCCTTTTGACCGGGGGGAAGTGAGACTTCACTGTAGTGCAGATTTCCTTTGCAAGCTTGCTTGGTTGGCCAAAAAGTGCGTATGCGTTTTTTCCTGAATATATTCAGGAAAAAACGCATACGCCCTTTTTGGCCAAGTGCATCATTGTAGACGGTCTGCCTCTTTTCCTATGCTTTCAATGCAATTCCAGTCTACCTCCTGAAGTCGGTTTCCTGCAATTCTGCCCCGTTTTCAAGTCCTCTTGGCAGCCTTACTTCAGTATATTTTTGGACGATAGCTGTCATTTATAACTCTGCAGGTTTGTGAATTACAGTGCCCCTGAGCGCCTTTCTTCAACTCGCTTTCTTGTGAGCTGGCCGCAACACCGCAGGATGGCTTCAGGCCCTAATCTGGTTCCAGCATGGCACGCTGAGCCTTTGGTTATTTCCTCTTCCTGGTGGGAAATGAGAGTTAAATTTGCCCGTCCAGACACCTCCAGCTAGTCTCTCATTGGTTCTCCCTATTCCTGTTCATCTTCCGCAGAAATTGCAAACTGGGCCAAACAGGAGGTTAAAGGGACTGACTCTCCAAGTGGGGAGAGTGTTAGTAAAGCGTCCGGAATGTTGCACCCGAGTACCAGGGGAGGAAAACTGAGACATATTTGAACACGTCTCCCATTCACACGGTTGATCATACTCTGGGTTCCACATGCATGTTTTAGCAGAAGGAAGAATACCTTAAACCTGGAGAGTTGAGACCCATGGAATGGGTACCATGCAATATGACTTCAAAGGGTCTTCATTTGCTCACCGAACCTCTCCAATCCTATCACTGCTGCGTTTATGCCCCTGTACACACGCTTGATTCTCTTTTGGAGACATAGCATTCCATAGGTTTTAAGATACTTACTAGTCAGGTACATTCTTAGGCGTTTAATATGGGGTGTTGAGTCCATTTCATTGAGCAAGGAGTAGCTCTTGTCTATTCCATATTTGGCTTAAGGAACTTTATCTGTGCTCATTTCAATCTCTGGTTTTATGCAGCACCCCAACTCACCTTTCCCCTTAAGCAAGCATAAGTTGGTTTTCTAAATTTGAGACCCTGTTCTGTTTTGGAATTCAGTTCCTGTGTAGCCAAGTTTACATTCCGTGTATTAGTGATATCTTATGATGTTTCTTTTTCTGTGTGACTTATTTCAGTTAGAATCATCGTACCTGAATCCACTCATTATGCTGCTATGGCCCTGATGACATAGATTTCATTGCTGAGTGATACTGCATTGTACGCAAGTACCACAAGTTCTTTATCCATTTTTCACTTTCTGTGATATTGAACTTGTACGGTAAACGAGGTTCTTGTAAACAGAGGTGTCCCAAACTTTGGGGTGGCTGTGTCTTTTTGATTTTAATTTCCCTAAGCTATAGGACCATAAGTGGAAGTGCCCTAGGCTCTGTTGCTTTGTTTTTTAGATGTTTCAGGAAACACCATACACTTCTCCCGAGTGTCTGTTGGCAATTTCCATCCCGCCCATCAGCATAACAAGGCTCCCAGTTCTCCATGGCCTGTCCTGCCTTTCTGGATTTTACACCTTTTTCAGATGGCCCTTTTGACCGGGGGGAAGTGAGACTTCATTGTAGTGCAGATTTCCTTTGCAAGCTTGCTTGGTTGGCCAAAAAGGGCGTATGCGTTTTTTCCTGAATATATTCAGGAACAAACGCACGTCCTTTTTGGCCAAGTGCATCATTGTGGACGCTCTGCCTCTTTTCCTATGCTTTCAATGCAATTCCAGTCTACCTCCTGAAATCGGTTTCCTGCAATTCTGCCCCGCTTTCAAGTCCTCTTGGCAGCCTTACTTCAGTATATTTTTGGACGATAGCTGTCATTTATAACTCTGCAGGTTTGTGAATTACAGTGTCCCTGAGCTCCTTTCTTCAACTCGCTTTCTTGTGAGCTGGCCGCAACACCGCAGGATGGCTTCAGGCCCTAATCTTGTTCCGGCACGGCACGCTGAGCCTTTGGTTATTTCCTCTTCCTGGTGGGAAATGAGAGTTAAATTTGCGTGTCCAGACACCTCCAGCTAGTGTCTCATTGGTTCTCCCTATTCCTGTTCATCTTCCGCAGAAATTGCAAACTGGGCCAAACAGGTGGTTGAAGGCGCTGACTCTCCAAGTGGGGAGAGTGTTAGTAAAGCATCTGGAATGTTGCACAAGAGTACCAGGAGAGGAAAACTGAGACATATTTGAACACGTCTCCGATTCACACGGTTGATCATACTCTGGGTTCCAATGCATATTTTAGCTGAAGGAAGAATACCTTAAACCTGGAGAGTTGAGACCCGTGTAATGGGTACCATGCAATATGACTTCAAAGGGTATTCATTTGCTCACCGAACCTCTCCAATCCTATCACTGCTGCATTTATGCCCCTGTACACATGCTTGATTCTCTTTTGGAGACATAGCAATCCATAGGTTTTAAGATACTTACTAGTCAGGTACATTCTTAGGCGTTTAATATGCGGTGTTGAGTCCATTTCGTTGAGCAAGGAGTAGCTCTTGTCTATTCCATATTTGGCTTAAGGAACTTTATCTGTGCTCATTTCGATCTCTGGTTTTATGCAGCACCCCAACTCACCTTTCCCCTTAAGCAAGCATAAGTTGGTTTTCTAAATTTGAGACCCTGTTCTGTTTTGGAATTCAGTTCCTGTGTAGCCAAGTTTACATTCCGTGTATTAGTGATATCTTATGATGTTTCTTTTTCTGTGTGACTTATTTCAGTTAGAATCATCGTACCTGAATCCACTCATTATGCTGCTACGGGCCTGATGACATAGATTTCATTGCTGAGTGATACTGCATTGTACGTAAGTACCACAAGTTCTTTATCCATTTTTCACTTTCAGTGATATTGAACTTGTACGGTAACCGAAGTTCTTGTAAACAGAGGTGTCCCAAACTTTGGGGTGGCTGTGTCTTTTTGATTTTAATTTCCCTAAGCTATAGGACCATAAGTGGAAGTGCCCTAGGCTCTGTAGCTTTGTTTTTTAGATATTTCAGGAAACACCATACACTTCTCCCGAGTGTCTATGGCAATTTCCATCCCGCCCATCAGCATAACAAGGCTCCCAGTTCTCCATGGCCTGTCCTGCCTTTCTGGATTTTACACCTTTTTCAGATGGCCCTTTTGACCGGGGGGAAGTGAGACTTCATTGTAGTGCAGATTTCCTTTGCAAGCTTGCTTGGTTGGCCAAAAAGGGTGTATGCGTTTTTAACTGAATATATTCAGGAAAAAACGCATACGCCCTTTTTGGCCAAGTGCATCATTGTGGACGCTCTGCCTCTTTTCCTATGCTTTCAATGCAATTCCAGTCTACCTCCAGAAATCGGTTTCCTGCAATTCTGCCCCGCTTTCAAGTCCTCTTGGCAGCCTTACTTCAGTATATTTTTGGACGATAGCTGCCATTTATAACTCTGCAGGTTTGTGAATTACAGTGCCCCTGAGCTCCTTTCTTCAACTCGCTTTCTTTTGAGCTGGCCGCAACACCGCAGAATGGCTTCAGGCCCTAATCTTGTCCGGCACGGCATGCTGAGCCTTTGGTTATTTCCTCTTCCTGGTGGGAAATGAGAGTTAAATTTGCCCGTCCAGACACCTCCAGCTAGTCTCTCATTGGTTCTCGCTATTCCTGTTAATCTTCCGCAGAAATTGCAAACTGGGCCAAACAGGAGGTTAAAGGGACTGACTCTCCAAGTCGGGAGAGTGTTAGTAAAGCGTCTGGAAAGTTGCACCCAAGTACCAGGGGAGGAAAACTGAGACATATTTGAACATGTCTCCCGTTCACACGGTTGATCATACTCTGGGTTCCACATGCATGTTTTAGCTGAAGGAAGAATACCTTAAACCTGGAGAGTTGAGACCCGTGGAATGGGTACCATGCAGTATGACTTCAAAGGGTCTTCATTTGCTCACCGAACCTCTCCAATCCTATCACTGCTGCGTTTATGCCCCTGTACACACGCTTGATTCTCTTTTGGAGACATAGCAATCCATAGGTTTTAAGATACATACTAGTCAGGTACATTCTTAGGCATTTAATATGGGGTGTTGAGTCCATTTCGTTGAGCAAGGAGTAGCTCTTGTCTATTCCATATTTGGCTTAAGGAACTTTATCTGTGCTCATTTCAATCTCTGGTTTTATGCAGCAACCCAACTCACTTTTACCCTTAAGCAAGCATAAGTTGGTTTTCTAAATTTGAGACCCTGTTCTGTTCTGTAATTCAGTACCTGTGTAGCCAAGTTTACATTCCGTGTATTAGTGATATCTTATGATGTTTCTTTTTCTGTGTGACTTATTTCAGTTAGAATAATCGTACCTGAATCCACTCATTATGCTGCTATGGGCCTGATGACATAGATTTCATTGCTGAGTGATACTGCATTGTACGTAAGTACCACAAGTTCTTTATCCATTTTTCACTTTCTGTGATATTGAACTTGTACGGTAAACGAGGTTCTTGTAAACAGAGGCGTCCCAAACTTTGGGGTGGCTGTGTCTTTTTGATTTTAATTTCCCTAAGCTATAGGACCATAAGTGGAAGTGCCCTAGGCTCTGTTGCTTTGTTTTTTAGATGTTTCAGGAAACACCATACACTTCTCCCGAGTGTCTGTTGGCAATTTCCATCTCGCCCATCAGTATAACAAGGCTCCCAGTTCTCCATGGCCTGTCCTGCCTTTCTGGATTTTACGCTTTTTTCAGGTGGACGGTTTGACCAGGGGGAAGTGAGACTTCATTGTAGTGCAGATTTCCTTTGCAAGCTTGCTTGGTTGGCCAAAAAGTGTGTATGCGTTTTTAACTGAATATATTCAGGAAAAAACGCATACGCCCTTTTTGGCCAAGTGCATCATTGTGGACGCTCTGCCTCTTTTCCTATGCTTTCAATGCAATTCCAGTCTACCTCCAGAAATCGGTTTCCTGCAATTCTGCCCCGCTTTCAAGTCCTCTTGGCAGCCTTACTTCAGTATATTTTTGGACGATAGCTGCCATTTATAACTCTGCAGGTTTGTGAATTACAGTGCCCCTGAGCTCCTTTCTTCAACTCGCTTTCTTGTGAGCTGGCCGCAACACCGCAGGATGGCTTCAGGCCCTAATCTTGTCCGGCAAGGCACGCTGAGCCTTTGGTTATTTCCTCTTCCTGGTGGGAAATGAGAGTTAAATATGCCCGTCCAGACACCTCCAGCTAGTCTCTCATTGGTTCTCGCTATTCCTGTTCATCTTCCGCAGAAATTGCAAACTGGGCCAAACAGGAAGTTAAAGGGACTGACTCTCCAAGTCGGGAGAGTGTTAGTAAAGCGTCTGGAAAGTTGCACCCAAGTACCAGGGGAGGAAAACTGAGACATATTTGAACATGTCTCCCGTTCACACGGTTGATCATACTCTGGGTTCCACATGCATGTTTTAGCTGAAGGAAGAATACCTTAAACCTGGAGAGTTGAGACCCGTGGAATGGGTACCATGCAATATGACTTCAAAGGGTCTTCATTTGCTCACCGAACCTCTCCAATCCTATCACTGCTGCGTTTATGCCCCTGTACACATGCTTGATTCTCTTTCGGAGACATAGCAATCCATAGGTTTTAAGATACTTACTAGTCAGGTACATTCTTAGGTGTTTAATATGCGGTGTTGAGTCCATTTCGTTGAGCAAGGAGTAGCTCTTGTCTATTCCATATTTGGCTTAAGGAACTTTATCTGTGCTCATTTCGATCTCTGGTTTTATGCAGCAACCCAACTCACCTTTACCCTTAAGCAAGCATAAGTTGGTTTTCTAAATTTGAGACCCTCTTCTGTTCTGTAATTCAGTTCCTGTGTAGCCAAGTTTACATTCCGTGTATTACTGATATCTTATGATGTTTCTTTTTCTGTGTGACTTATTTCAGGTAGAATCATCGTACCTGAATCCACTCATTGTGCTGCTAAGGGCCTGATGACATAGATTTCTTTGCTGAGTGATATTGCTTTATACGTAAATACCACAACTTCTTTATCCATTTTTCACTTTCTGCGATGTTCAACTTGTACGGTAAACGAGGTTCTTGTAAACAGAGCCATTCCAAACTTTGTGGTGGCTGTGTCTTTTTGATTTTAATTTCCCTAAGCTATAGGACCATAAGTGGAAGTGCCCTAGGCTCTGTTGCTTTGTTTTTTAGATGTTTCAGGAAACACCATACACTTCTCCCGAGTGTCTGTTGGCAATTTACATCCCGCCCATCAGCATAACAAAGCTCCCAGTTCTCCATGGCCTGTCCTGCCTTTCTGGATTTTACACATTTTTCAGATGGCCCTTTTGACCGGGGGCATGTGAGACTTCATTGTAGTGCAGATTTCCTTTGCAAGCTGGCTTGGTTGGCCAAAAAGGGGCGTATGCGTTTTTTCCTGAATATATTCAGGAAAAAACGCATACGCACTTTTTGGCCAAGTGCATTATTGTGGACGTTCTGCCTCTTTTCCTATGCTTTCAATGCAATTCCAGTCTATCTCCTGAAATCGGTTTCTTGCAATTCTGCCCCGCTTTCAAGTCCTCTTGGCAGCCTTACTTCAGTATATTTTTGGACGATAGCTGTCATTTATAACTCTGCAGGTTTGTGAATTACAGTGCCCCTGAGCTCCTTTCTTCAACTCGCTTTCTTGTGACCTGGCGGCAACACGGCAGGATGGCTTCAGGCCCTAATCTGGTTCCGGCACGGCACGCTGAGCCTTTGGTTAATTCCTCTTCCTGGTGGGAAATGAGAGTTAAATTTGCCCGTCCAGACACCTCCAGCTAGTCTCTCATTGGTTCTCCCTATTCCTGTTCATCTTCCGCAGAAATTGCAAACTGGGCCAAACAGGAGGTTAAACGGACTGACTCTCCAAGTCGGGAGAGTGTAAGTAAAGCGTCTGGAATGTTGCACCCGAGTACCAGGGTATGAAAACTGAGACATATTTGAACACGTCTCCCGATCACATGGTTGATCATACTCTAGGTTCCACATGCATGTTTTAGCTGAAGGAAGAATATCTTAAACCTGGGTAGTTGAAACCCGTGTAATGGGTACCATGCAATATGACTTCAAAGGGTCTTCATTTCCTCACCGACCCTCTCCAATCCTATCACTGCTGCGTTTATGCCCCTGTACACATGCTTGATTCTCTTTCGTAGACATAGCAATCCATAGGTTTAAAGATACTTACTAGTCAGGTACATTCTTAGGCGTTTAGTATGCGGTGTTGAGTCCATTTCGTTGAGCAAGGAGTAGCTCTTGTCTATTCCATATTTGGCTTAAGGAACTTTATCTGTGCTCATTTCAATCTCTGGTTTTATGCAGCACCCCAACTCACCTTTACCCTTAAGCAAGCATAAGTTGGTTTTCTAAATTTGAGACCCTCTTCTGTTCTGTAATTCAGTTCCTGTGTAGCCAAGTTTACATTCCGTGTATTACTGATATCTTATGATGTTTATTTTTCTGTGTGACTTATTTCAGTTAGAATCATCGTACCTAAATCCACTCATTGTGCTGCTAAGGGCCTGATGACTTAGATTTCTTTGCTGAGTGATATTGCTTTATACGTAAATACCACAACTTCTTTATCCATTTTTCACTTTCTGCGATGTTGAACTTGTACTGTAAACGAGGTTCTTGTAAACAGAGCCATTCCAAACTTTGGGGTGGCTGTGTCTTTTTGATTTTAATTTCCCTAAGCTATAGGACCATAAGTGGAAGTGCCCTAGGCTCTGTTGCTTTGTTTTTTAGATGTTTCAGGAAACACCATACACTTCTCCCGAGTGTCTGTTGGCAATTTACATCCCGCCCATTAGCATAACAAGGCTCCCAGTTCTCCATGGCCTGACCTGCCTTTCTGGATTTTACACTTTTTTCAGATGGCCCTTTTGACCGGGGGGAAGTGAGACTTCATTGTAGTGCAGATTTCCTTTGCAAGCTTGCTTGGTTGGCCAAAAAGGGGCGTATGCGTTTTTTCCTGAATATATTCAGGAAAAAACGCATACGCCCTTTTTGGCCAAGTGCATCATTGTGGACGTTCTGCCTCTTTTCCTATGCTTTCAATGCAATTCCAGTCTACCTCCTGAAATCGGTTTCCTGCAATTCTGCCCCGCTTTCAAGTCCTCTTGGCAGCCTTACTTCAGTATATTTTTGGACGATAGCTGTCATTTATAACTCTGCAGGTTTGTGAATTACAGTGCCCCTGAGCTCCTTTCTTCAACTCGCTTTCTTTTGAGCTGGCCGCAACACCGCAAGATGGCTTCAGGCTCTAATCTGGTTCCGGCACGGCACGCTGAGCTTTTGGTTATTTCCTCTTCCTGGTGGGAAATGAGAGTTAAATTTGCCCATCCAGAAACCTCCAGCTAGTCTCTCATTGGTTCTCCCTATTCCTGTTCATCTTCCGCAGAAATTGCAAACTGGGCCAAACAGGAGGTTAAAGGCGCTGACTCTCCAAGTCGGGAGAGTGTTAGTAAAGCGTCTGGAATGTTGCACCCAAGTACCAGGGGAGGAAAACTGAGACATATTTGAACATGTCTCCCGTTCACACGGTTGATCATACTCTGGGTTCCACATGCATGTTTTAGCTGAAGGAAGAATACCTTAAACCTGGAGAGTTGAGACCCGTGGAATGGGTACCATGCAATATGACTTCAAAGGGTCTTCATTTGCTCACCGAACCTCTCCAATCCTATCACTGCTGCGTTTATGCCCCTGTACACACGCTTGATTCTCTTTTGGAGACATAGCAATGCATAGATTTTAAGATACATACTAGTCAGGTACATTCTTAGGCATTTAATATGGGGTGTTGAGTCCATTTCGTTGAGCAAGGAGTAGCTCTTGTCTATTCCATATTTGGCTTAAGGAACTTTATCTGTGCTCATTTCAATCTCTGGTTTTATGCAGCTCCCCAATTCACCTTTCCCCTTAAACAAGCATAAGTTGGTTTTCTAAATTTGAGATCCTGTTCTGTTTTGCAATTCAGTTCCTGTGTAGCCAAGTTTACATTCCGTGTATTAGTGATATCTTATGATGTTTCTTTTTCTGTGTGACTTATTTCAGTTAGAATAATCGTACCTGAATCCACTCATTATGCTGCTACCGGCCTGATGACATAGATTTCATTGCTGACTGATACTGTATTGTACGTAAGTACCACAAGTTCTTTATCCATTTTTCACTTTCTGTGATATTTAACTTGTACGGTAAACGTGGTTCTCGTAAACAGAGGCGTCCCAAACTTTGGGGTGGCTGTGTCTTTTTGATTTTAATTTCCCTAAGCTATAGGACCATAAGTGGAAGTGCCCTAGGCTCTGTTGCTTGGTTTTTTAGATGTTTCAGGAAACACCATACACTTCTCCCGAGTGTCTGTTGGCAATTTACATCCCGCCCATCAGCATAACAGGGCTCCCAGTTCTCCATGGCCTGTCCTGCCTTTCTGGATTTTACACTTTTTTCAGATGGCCCTTTTGACCGGGGGGAAGTGAGACTTCATTGTAGTGCAGATTTCCTTTGCAAGCTTGCTTGGTTGGCCAAAAAGGGCGTATGCGTTTTTTCCTGAATATATTCAGGAAAAAACGCATACGCCCTTTTTGGCCAAGTGCATCATTGTGGACGTTCTGCCTCTTTTCCTATGCTTTCAATGCAATTCCAGTCTACCTGCTGAAATCGGTTTCCTGCAATTCTGCCCCGCTTTCAAGTCCTCTTCGCAGCCCTACTTCAGTATATTTTTGGACGATAGCTGTCATTTATAACTCTGCAGGTTTGTGAATTACAGTGCCCCTGAGCTCCTTTCTTCAACTCGCTTTCTTGTGACCTGGCCGCAACACGGCAGGATGGCTTCAGGCCCTAATCTGGTTCCCGCATGGCACACTGAGCCTTTGGTTAATTCCTCTTTCTGGTGGGAAATGAGAGTTAAATTTGCCCGTCCAGACACCTCCAGCTAGTCTCTCATTGCTTCTCGCTATTCCTGTTCATCTTCCGCAGAAATTGCAAACTGGGCCAAACAGGAGGTTAAAGGGACTAACTCTCCAAGTCGGGAGAGTGTTAGTAAAGCGTCTGGAATGTTGCACCCGAGTACCAGGGTACGAAAACTGAGACATATTTGAACACGTCTCCCGATCACATGGTTGATCATACTCTACGTTCCACATGCATGTTTTAGGTGAAGGAAGAATACCTTAAACCTGGGTAGTTGAAACCCGTGGAATGGGTACCATGCAATATGACTTCGAAGGGTCTTCATTTCCTCACCGAACCTCTCCAATCCTATCACTGCTGCGTTTATGCCCCTGTACACATGCTTGATTCTCTTTCGGAGACATAGCAATCCATAGGTTTTAAGATACTTACTAGTCAGGTACATTCTTAGGCGTTTAATATGGAGTGTTGAGTCCACTTCGTTGAGCAAGGAGTAGCTCTTGTCTATTCCATATTTGGCTTAAGGAACTTTATCTGTGCTCGTTTCGATCTCTGGTTTTATGCAGCAACCCAACTCACCTTTACCCTTAAGCAAGCATAAGTTGGTTTTCTAAATTTGAGACCCTGTTCTGTTCTGTAATTCAGTTCCTGTGTAGGCAAGTTTACATTCCGTGTATTAGTGATATCTTATGATGTTTCTTTTTCTGTGTGACTTATTTCAGTTAGAATCATCGTACCTGAATCCACTCATTGTGCTGCTAAGGGCCTGATGACATAGATTTCTTTGCTGAGTGATATTGCTTTATACGTAAATACCACAACTTCTTTATCCATTTTTCACTTTCTGCGATGTTGAACTTGTACTGTAAACGAGGTTCTTGTAAACAGAGCCATTCCAAACTTTGGGGTGGCTGTGTCTTTTTGATTTTAATTTCCCTAAGCTATAGGACCATAAGTGGAAGTGCCCTAGGCTCTGTTGCTTTGTTTTTTAGATGTTTCAGGAAACACCATACACTTCTCCCCAGTGTCTGTTGGCAATTTACATCCCGCCCATCAGCATAACAAGGCTCCCAGTTCTCCATGGCCTGTCCTGCCTTTCTGGATTTTACACTTTTTTCAGATGGCCCTTTTGACCGGGGGGAAGTGAGACTTCATTGTAATGCAGATTTCCTTCGCAAGCTTGCTTGGTTGGCCAAAAAGGGCGTATGCGTTTTTTCCTGAATATATTCAGGAAAAAACGCATACGCCCTTTTTGGCCAAGTGCATCATTGTGGACGTTCTGCCTCTTTTCCTATGCTTTCAATGCAATTCCAGTCTACCTCCTGAAATCGGTTTCCTGCAATTCTGCCCCGCTTTCAAGTCCTCTTGGCAGCCTTACTTCAGTATATTTTTGGACGATAGCTGTCATTTATAACTCTGCAGGTTTGTGAATAACAGTGCCCCTGAGCTCCTTTCTTCAACTCGCTTTCTTTTGAGCTGGCCGCAACACCGCAGGATGGCTTCAGGCCCTAATCTGGTTCCGGCACGGCACGCTGAGCCTTTGGTTAATTCCTCTTCCTGGTGGGAAATGAGAGTTAAATTTGCCCGTCCAGACACCTCCAGCTAGTCTCTCATTGGTTCTCGCTATTCCTGTTCATCTTCCGCAGAAATTGCAAACTGGGCCAAACAGGAGGTTAAAGGGACTGACTCTCCAAGTGGGGATAGTGTTAGTAGAGCGTCTGGAATGTTGCACCCGAGTACCAGGGTACGAAAACTGAGACATATTTGAACACGTCTCCCGATCACATGGTTGATCATACTCTAGGTTCCACATGCATGTTTTAGCTGAAGGAAGAATACCTTAAACCTGGGTAGTTGAAACCCGTGGAATGGGTACCATGCAATATGACTTCAAAGGGTCTTCATTTGCTCACCGAACCTCTCCAATCCTATCACTGCTGCGTTTATGCCCCTGTACACATGCTTGATTCTCTTTCGGAGACATAGCAATCCATAGGTTTTAAGATACTTACTAGTCAGGTACATTCTTAGGCGTTTAATATGCGGTGTTGAGTCCATTTCGTCGAGCAAGGAGTAGCTCTTGTCTATTCCATATTTGGCTTAAGGAACTTTATCTGTGCTCATTTCAATCTCTGGTTTTATGCAGCACCCCAACTCACCTTTACCCTTAAGCAAGCATAAGTTGGTTTTCTAAATTTGAGACCCTGTTATGTTTTGTAATTCAGTTCCTGTGTAGCCAAGTTTACATTCCGTGTATTAGTGATATCTTATGATGTTTCTTTTTCTGTGTTACTTATTTCAGTTAGAATCATCGTACCTGAATCCACTCATTGTGCTCCTAAGGGCCTGATGACATAGATTTCATTGCTGAGTGATATTGCTTTGTAAGTAAATACCACAACTTCTTTATCCATTTTTCACTTTCTGCGATGTTGAACTTGTACTGTAAACAAGGTTCTTGTAAACAGAGCCGTGCCAAACTTTCAGGTGGCTGTGTCTTTTTGATTTTAATTTCCCTAAGCTATAGGACCATAAGTGGAAGTGCCCTAGGCTCTGTTGCTTTGTTTTTTAGATGTTTCAGGAAACACCATACACTTCTCCCGAGTGTCTGTTGGCAATTTACATCCCGCCCATCAGCATGACAAGGCTCCCAGTTCTCCATGGCCTGTCCTGCCTTTCTGGATTTTACACTTTTTTCAGATGGCCCTTTTGACCGGGGGGATGTGAGACTTCATTGTAGTGCAGATTTGCTTTGCAAGCTTGCTTGGTTGGCCAAAAAGTGCGTATGCTCTTTTTCCTGAATATATTCAGGAAAAAAAGCATACGCCCTTTTTGACCAAGTGCATCATTGTGGACGTTCTGCCTCTTTTCCTATGCTTTCAATGCAATTCCAGTCTACCTCCTGAAATCGGTTTCCTGCAATTCTGCCCCGCTTTCAAGTCCTCTTGGCAGCCTTACTTCAGTATATTTTTGGACGATAGCTGTCATTTATAACTCTGCAGGTTTGTGAATTACAGTGACCTTGAGCTCCTTTCTTCAACTCGCTTTCTTGTGAGCTGGCCGCAACACCGCAGGATGGCTTCAGGCCCTAATCTGGTTCTGGCATGGCACGGTGAGCCTTTAGTTACTTCCTCTTCCTGGTGGGAAATGAGAGTTAAATTTGCCCGTCCAGACACCTCCAGCTAGTCTCTCATTGGTTCTCGCTATTCCTGTTCATCTTCCGCAGAAATTGCAAACTGGGCCAAACAGGAGGTTAAAGGGACTGACTCTCCAAGTCGGGAGAGTGTTAGTAAAGCATCTGGGATGTTGCACCCGAGTACCAGGGTACGAAAACTGAGACATATTTGAACATGTCTCCCGATCACATGGTTGATCATACTCTAGGTTCCACATGCATGTTTTAGCTGAAGGAAGAATACCTTAAACCTGGGTAGTTGAAACCCGTGGAATGGGTACCATGCAATATGACTTCAAAGGGTCTTCATTTGCTCACCGAACCTCTCCAATCCTATCACTGCTGCGTTTATGTCCCTGTACACATGCTTGATTCCCTTTCGGAGACATAGCAATCCATAGGTTTTAAGATACTTACTAGTCAGGTACATTCTTAGGCGTTTAATATGCGGTGTTGAGTCCATTTCGTCGAGCAAGGAGTAGGTCTTATCTATTCCATATTTGGCTTAAGGAACTTTATCTGTGCTCATTTCAATCTCTGGTTTTATGCAGCACCCCAACTCACCTTTTCCCTTAAGCAAGCATAAGTTGGTTTTCTAAATTTGAGACCCTGTTATGTTTTGTAATTCAGTTCCTGTGTAGCCAAGTTTACATTCCGTGTATTAGTGATATCTTATGATGTTTCTTTTTCTGTGTTACTTATTTCAGTTAGAATCATCGTACCTGAATCCACTCATTGTGCTCCTAAGGGCCTGATGACATAGATTTCATTGCTGAGTGATACTGCATTGTACGTAAGTACCACAAGTTCTTTATCCATTTTTCACTTTCAGTGATATTGAACTTGTATGGTAAACGAGGTTCTTTTAAACAGAGGTGTCCCAAACTTTGGGGTGGCTGTGTCTTTTTGATTTTAATTTCCCTAAGTTATAGGACCATAAGTGGAAGTGCCCTAGGCTCTGTTGCTTTGTTTTTTAGATGTTTCAGGAAACAACATACACTTCTCCCGAGTGTCTGTTGGCAATTTCCATCCCGCCCATCAGCATAACAAGGCTCCCAGTTCTCCATGGCCTGTCCTGCCTTTCTGGATTTTACACTTTTTTCAGATGGCCCTTTTGACCGGGGGGAAGTGAGACTTCATTGTAATGCAGATTTCCTTCGCAAGCTTGCTTGGTTGGCCAAAAAGGGCGTATGCGTTTTTTCCTGAATATATTCAGGAAAAAACGCATACGCCCTTTTTGGCCAAGTGCATCATTGTGGACGTTCTGCCTCTTTTCCTATGCTTTCAATGCAATTCCAGTCTACCTCCTGAAATCGGTTTCCTGCAATTCTGCCCCGCTTTCAAGTCCTCTTGGCAGCCTTACTTCAGTATATTTTTGGACGATAGCTGTCATTTATAACTCTGCACGTTTGTGAATTACAGTGCCCCTGAACTCCTTTCTTCAACTCGCTTTCTTTTGAGCTGGCCTCAACACCGCAGAATGGCTTCAGGCCCTAATCTGGTTCCGGCACGGCACGCTGAGCCTTTGGTTATTTCCTCTTCCTGGTGGGAAATGAGAGTTAAATTTGCCCGTCCAGACACCTCCAGCTAATCTCTCATTTGTTCTCCCTATTCGTGTTCATCTTCCACAGAAATTGCAAACTGGGCCAAACAGGAGGTTAAAGGGACTGACTCTCCAAGTCGGGAGAGTGTTAGTAAAGCGTCTGGAATGTTGCACCCGAGTACCAGGGTACGAAAACTGAGACATATTTGAACACGTCTCCCGATCACACGGTTGATCATATTCTGGGTTCCACATGCATGTTTTAGCTGAAGGAAGAATACCTTAAACCTGGAGAGTTGAGACCCGTGGAATGGGTACCATGCAATATGACTTCAAAGGGTCTTCATTTGCTCACCGAACCTCTCCAATCCTATCACTGCTGCGTTTATGCCCCTGTACACATGCTTGATTCTCTTTTGGAGGCATAGCAATCCATAGGTTTTAAGACACATACTAGTCAGGTACATTCTTAGGCGTTTAATATGGGGTGTTGAGTCCATTACGTTGAGCAAGGAGTAGCACTTGTCTATTCCATATTTGGCTTAAGGAACTTTATCTGTGCTCATTTCAATCTCTGGTTTTATGCAGCACCCCAACTCACCTTTCCCCTTAAACAAGCATAAGTTGGTTTTCTAAATTTGAGATCCTGTTCTGTTTTGGAATTCAGTTCCTGTGTAGCCAAGTTTACATTCCGTGTATTAGTGATATCTTATGATGTTTCTTTTTCTGTGTGACTTATTTCAGTTAGAATCATCGTACCTGAATCCACTCATTGTGCTGCTAAGGGCCTGATGACATAGATTTCATTGCTGAGTGATATTGCTTTGTACGTAAGTACCACAAGTTCTTTATCCATTTTTCACTTTCTGCGATTTTGAACTTGTACTGTAAACGAGGTTCTTGTAAACAGAGCCATCCCAAACTTTGGGGTGGCTGTGTCTTTTTGAATTTAATTTCCCTAAGCTATAGGACCGTAAGTGGAAGTGCCCTAGGCTCTGTTGCTTTGTTTTTTAGATGTTTCAGGAAACACCATACACTTCTCCCAAGTGTCTGTTGGCAATTTACATTCCGCCCATCAGCATAACAAGGCTCCCAGTTCTCCATGGCCTGTCCTGCCTTTCTGGATTTTACACTTTTTTCAGATGGCCCTTTTGACCGGGGGGATGTGAGACTTCATTGTAGTGCAGATTTCCTTTGCAAGCTTGCTTGGTTGGCCAAAAAGGGCGTATGCGTTTTTTCCTGAATATATTCAGGAAAAAACGCATACGCCCTTTTTGGCCAAGTGCATCATTGTGGACGTTCTGCCTCTTTTCCTATGCTTTCAATGCAATTCCAGTCTACCTCCTGAAATCGGTTTCCTGCAATTCTGCCCCGCTTTCAAGTCCTCTTGGCAGCCTTACTTCAGTATATTTTTGGATGATAGCTGTCATTTATAACTCTTCAGGTTTGTGAATTACAGTGCCCCTGAGCTCCTTTCTTCAACTCGCTTTCTTTTGAGCTGGCCGCAACACCGCAGGATGGCTTCAGGCCCTAATCTGGTTCCGGCACGGCACGCTGAGCCTTTGGTTAATTCCTCTTCCTGGTGGGAAATGAGAGTTAAATTTGCCCGTCCAGACACCTCCAGCTAGTCTCTCATTGGTTCTCGCTATTCCTGTTCATCTTCTGCAGAAATTGCAAACTGGGCCAAACAGGAGGTTAAAGGGACTCACTCTCCAAGGCGGGAGAGTGTTAGTAAAGCATCTGGAATGTTGCACCCAAGTACCAGGGTACGAAAACTGAGACATGTTTGAACATGTCTCCCGATCACATGGTTGTTCATACTCTAGGTTCCACATGCATGTTTTAGCTGAAGGAAGAATACCTTAAACCTGGGTAGTAGAAACCCGTGGAATGGGTACCATGCAATATGACTTCAAAGGGTCTTCATTTGCTCACGAACCTCTCCAATCCTATCACTGCTGCGTTTATGCCCCTGTACACATGCTTGATTCTCTTTCGGAGACATAGCAATCCATAGGTTTTAAGATACTTACTAGTCAGGTACATTCTTAGGCGTTTAATATGCGGTGTTGAGTCCATTTCGTTGAGCAAGGAGTAGCTCTTGTCTATTCCATATTTGGCTTAAGGAACTTTATCTGTGCTCATTTCGATCTCTGGTTTTATGCAGCACCCCAACTCACCTTTACCCTTAATTAAGCATAAGTTGGTTTTCTAAATTTGAGACCCTGTTCTGTTCTGTAATTCATTTCCTGTGTAGCCAAGTTTATTGCGTGTATTACTGATATCTTATGATGTTTCTTTTTCTGTGTGACTTACTTCAGTTAGAATCATCATACCTGAATCCACTCATTGTGCTGCTAAGGGCCTGATGACATAGATTTCATTGCTGAGTGATATTGCTTTGTAAGTAAATACCACAACTTCTTTATCCATTTTTCATTTTCTGCGATGTTGAACTTGTACTGTAAACGAGGTTCTTGTAAACAGAGTCGTCCCAAACTTTGGGGTGGCTGTGTCTTTTTGATTTTAATTTCCCTAAGCTATAGGACCATAAGTGGAAGTGCCCTAGGCTCTGTTGCTTTGTTTTTTAGATGTTTCAGGAAACACCATACACTTCTGCGGAGTGTCTGTTGGCAATTTACATCCCGCCCATCAGCATAACAAGGCTCCCAGTTCTCCATGGCCTGTCCTGCCTTTCTGGATTTTACACTTTTTTCAGATGGCCCTTTTGACCGGGGGGAAGTGAGACTTCATTGTAGTGCAGATTTCCTTTGCAAGCTTGCTTGGTTGGCCAAAAAGGGCATATGCGTTTTTTCCTGAATATATTTAGGAAAAAACGCATACGCCCCTTTTGGCCAAGTGCATCATTGTGGACGTTCTGCCTCTTTTCCTATGTTTTCAATGCAATTCCAGTCTACCTCCTGAAATCGGTTTCCTGCAATTCTGCCCCGCTTTCAAGTCCTCTTGGCAGCCTTACTTCAGTATATTTTTGGATGATAGCTGTCATTTATAACTCTGCAGGTTTGTGAATAACAGTGCCCCTGAGCTCCTTTCTTCAACTCGCTTTCTTTTGAGCTGGCCACAACACCGCAGGATGGCTTCAGGCCCTAATCTGGTTACAGCACGGCATGCTGAGCCTTTGGTTAATTCCTCTTCCTGGTGGGAAATGAGAGTTAAATTTGCCCGTCCAGACACCTCCAGCTAGTCTCTCATTGGTTCTCGCTATTCCTGTTCATCTTCCGCAGAAATTGCAAACTGGGCCAAACAGGAGGTTAAAGGGACTGACTCTCCAAGTCGGGAGAGTGTTAGTAAAGCGTCTGGAATGTTGCACCCGAGTACCAGGGTACGAAAACTGAGACATATTTGAACACGTCTCCCGATCACATGGTTGATCATACTCTAGGTTCCACATGCATGTTATAGCTGAAGGAAGAATACCTTAAAACTGGGTAGGTGAAACCCGTGGAATGGGTACCATGCAATATGACTTCAAAGGGTCTTCATTTGCTCACCGAACCTCTCCAATCCTATCACTGCTGCGTTTATGCCCCTGTACACACGCTTGATTCTCTTTTGGAGACATAGCAATCCATAGGTTTTAAGATACTTACTAGTCAGGTACATTCTTAGGCGTTTAATATGCGGTGTTGTGTCCATTTCGTTGAGCAAGGAGTAGCTGTTGTCTATTCCATATTTGGCTTAAGGAACTTTATCTGTGCTCATTTCAATCTCTGGTTTTATGCAGCTCCCCAACTCACCTTTCCCCTTAAGCAAGCATAAGTTGGTTTTCTAAATTTGAGACCCTGTTCTGTTCTGTAATTCAGTTCCTGTGTAGCCAAGTTTACATTCCGTGTATTACTGATATCTTATGATGTTTCTTTTTCTGTGTGACTTATTTCAGTTAGAATCATCGTACCTGAATCCACTCATTGTGCTGCTAAGGGCCTGATGACATAGATTTCATTGCTGAGTGATATTGCTTTGTACGTAAGTACCACAAGTTTTTTATCCATTTTTCACTTTCTGCGATGTTGAACTTGTACTGTAAATGAGGTTCTTGTAAACAGAGGCGTCCCAAATTTTGGGGTGGCTGTGTCTTTTTGATTTTAATTTCCCTAAGCTATGGGACCATAAGTGGAAGTGCCCTAGGCTCTGTTGCTTTGTTTTTTAGATGTTTCAGGAAACACCATACACTTCTCCCGAGTGTCTGTTGGCAATTTACATCCCGCCCATCAGCATAACAAGGCTCCCAGTTCTCCATGGCCTGTCCTGCCTTTCTGGATTTTACACTTTTTTCAGATGGCCCTTTTGACTGGGTGGAAGTGAGACTTCATTGTAGTGCAGGTTTCCTTTGCAAGCTTGCTTGGTTGGCCAAAAAGGGCGTATGCGTTTTTTCCTGAATATATTCAGGAAAAAACGCATACGCCCTTTTTGGCCAATTGCATCATTGTGGACGTTCTGCCTCTTTTCCTATGCTTTCAATGCAATTCCAGTCTACCTCCTGAAATCGGTTTCCTGCAATTCTGCCCCGCTTTCAAGTCCTCTTGACAGCCTTACTTCAGTATATTTTTGGACGATAGCTGTCATTTATAACTCTGCAGGTTTGTGAATTACAGTGCCCCTGAGCTCCTTTCTTCAACTCGCTTTCTTGTGAGCTGGCCGCAACACCGCAGGATGGCTTCAGGCCCTAATCTGGTTCCGGCACTGCATGCTGAGTCTTTGGTTATTTCCTCTTCCTGGTGGGAAATGAGAGTTAAATTTGCCCGTCCAGACACCTCCAGCTTGTCTCTCATTGGTTCTCCCTATTCCTGTTCATCTTCCACAGAAATTGCAAACTGGGACAAACAGGAGGTTAAAGGCGCTGAGTCTCCAAGTGGGGAGAGTGTTAGTAAAGCGTCTGGAATGTTGCACCCGAGTACCAGGGGAGGAAAACTGAGACATATTTGAACACGTCTCCCATTCCCATGGTTCATCGTACTCTGGGTTCCACATGCATGTTTTAGCTGAAGGAAGAATACCTTAAAACTGGAGAGTTGAGACCCGTGGAATGGGTACCATGCAGTATGAATTCAAAGGTCTTCATTTGCTCACCGAACCTCTCCAATCCTATCACTGCTGCGTTTATGTCCCTGTGCACACGCTTGATTCTCTTTTGGAGACATAGCAATCCATAGGTTTTAAGATACTTACTAGTCAGGTACATTCTTAGGCGTTTAATATGCGGTGTTGAGTCCATTTCGTTGAGCAAGGAATAGCTCTTGTCTATTCCATATTTGGCTTAAGGAACTTTATCTGTGCTCATTTCAATCTCTGGTTTTATGCAGCACCCCAACTCACCTTTCCCCTTAAGCAAGCATAAGTTGGTTTTCTAAATTTGAGACCCTGTTCTGTTTTGGAATTCAGTTCCTGTGTAGCCAAGTTTACATTCCGTGTATTACTGATATCTTATGATGTTTCTTTTTCTGTGTGACTTATTTCAGTTAGAATCATCGTACCTGAATCCACTCATTGTGCTGCTAAGGGCCTGATGACATAGATTTCATTGCTGAGTGATATTGCTTTGTACGTAAGTACCACAAGTTCTTTATCCATTTTTCACTTTCTGCGATGTTGAACTTGTACTGTAAACGAGGTTCTTGTAAACAGAGGCGTCCCAAACTTTGGGGTGGCTGTGTCTTTTTGATTTTAATTTCCCTAAGCTATAGGACCATAAGTGGAAGTGCCCTAGGCTCTGTTGCTTTGTTTTTTAGATGTTTCAGGAAACACCATACACTTCTCCCGAGTGTCTGTTGGCAATTTCCATCCCGCCCATCAGCATAACAAGGCTCCCAGTTCTCCATGGCCTCTCCTGCCTTTCTGGATTTTACACTTTTTTCAGATGTCCCTTTTGACCGGGGGGGAAGTGAGACTTCATTGTAGTGCAGATTTCCTTTGCAAGCTTGCTTGGTTGGCCAAAAAGGGCGTATGCGTTTTTTCCTGAATATATTTAGGAAAAAACGCATACGCCCTTTTTGGCCAAGTGCATCATTGTGGACGTTCTGCCTCTTTTCCTATGCTTTCAATGCAATTCCAGTCTACCTCCTGAAATCGGTTTCCTGCAATTCTGCCCCGCTTTCAAGTCCTCTTGGCAGCCTTACTTCAGTATATTTTTGGACGATAGCTGTCATTTATAACTCTGCAGGTTTGTGAATAACAGTGCCCCTGAGCTCCTTTCTTCAACTCGCTTTCTTTTGAGCTGGCCGCAACACCGCAGGATGGCTTCAGGCCCTAATCTGGTTCCGGCACGGCACGCTGAGCCTTTGGTTAATTCCTCTTCCTGGTGGGAAATGAGAGTTAAATTTGCCCGTCCAGACACCTCCAGCTAGTCTCTCATTGGTTCTCGCTATTCCTGTTCATCTTCCGCAGAAATTGCAAACTGGGCCAAACAGGAGGTTAAAGGGACTGACTCTCCAAGTCGGGAGAGTGTTAGTAAAGCGTCTGGAATGTTGCACCCGAGTACCAGGGTACGAAAACTGAGACATATTTGAACACGTCTCCCGATCACATGGTTGATCATACTCTAGGTTCCACATGCATGTTATAGCTGAAGGAAGAATACCTTAAACCTGGGTAGGTGAAACCCGTGGAATGGGTACCATGCAATATGACTTCAAAGGGTCTTCACTTGCTCACCGAACCTCTCCAATCCTATCACTGCTGCGTTTATGCCCCTGTACACACGCTTGATTCTCTTTTGGAGACATAGCAATCCATAGGTTTTAAGATACTTACTAGTCAGGTACATTCTTAGGCATTTAATATGCGGTGTTGAGTCCATTTCGTTGAGCAAGGAGTAGCTCTTGTCTATTCCATATTTGGCTTAAGGAACTTTATCTGTGCTCATTTCAATCTCTGGTTTTATGCAGCACCCCAATTGACTTTTACCCTTAAGCAAACATAAGTTGGTTTTCTAAATTTGAGACCCTGTTTTGTTCTGTAATTCAGTTCCTGTGTAGCCAAGTTTATATTCCGTGTATTACTGATATCTTATGATGTTTCTTTTTCTGTGTGACTTATTTCAGTTAGAATCATCATACCTGAATCCACTCATTGTGCTGCTAAGGGCCTGATGACATAGATTTCATTGCTGAGTGATATTGCTTTGTAAGTAAATACCACAACTTCTTTATCCATTTTTCACTTTCTGCGATGTTGAACTTGTACTGTAAACGAGGTTCTTGTAAACAGAGGCGTCCCAAACTTTTGGGTGGCTGTGTCTTTTGGATTTTAATTTCTCTAATCTATAGGACCATAAGTGGAAGTGCCCTAGGCTCTGTTGCTTTGTTTTTTAGATGTTTCAGGAAACACCATACACTTCTCCCGAGTGTCTGTTGGCAATTTACATCCCGCCCATCAGCATAACAAGGCTCCCAGTTCTCCATGGCCTGTCCTGCCTTTCTGGATTTTACACTTTTTTCAGATGGCCCTTTTGGCCGGGGGGAAGTGAGACTTCATTGTAGTGCAGATTTCCTTTGCAAGCTTGCTTGGTTGGCCAAAAAGGGCACATGCATTTCTTCCTGAATATATTCAGGAAAAAACGCATATGCCCTTTTTGGCCAAGTGCATCATTGTGGACGTTCTGCCTCTTTTCCTATGCTTTCAATGCAATTCCAGTCTACCTCCTGAAATCGGTTTCCTGCAATTCTGCCCCGCTTTCAAGTCCTCTTGGCAGCCTTACTTCAGTATATTTTTGGACGATAGCTGTCATTTATAACTCTGCATGTTTGTGAATTACAGTGCCCTTGAGCTCCCTTCTTCAACTCGCTTTCTTTTGAGCTGGCATCAACACCGCAGGATGGCTTCAGGCCCTAATCTGCTTCCGGCACGGTACGCTGAGCTTTTGGTTAATTCCTCTTCCTGGTGGGAAATGAGAGTTAAATTTGCCCATCCAGACACCTCCAGCTAGTCTCTCATTGGTTCTCCCTATTCCTGTTCATCTTCTGCAGAAATTGCAAACTGGGCCAAACAGGAGGTTAAAGGGACTGACTCTCCAAGTCGGGAGAGTGTTAGTAAAGCGTCTGGAATGTTGCACCCGAGTACCAGGGTACGAAAACTGAGACATATTTGAACATATCTCCCGATCACATGGTTGATCATACTCTGGGTTCCACATGCATGTTTTAGCTGAAGGAAGAATACCTTAAACCTGGGTAGTTGAAACCCGTGGAATGGGTACCATGCAATATGACTTCAAAGGGTCTTCATTTGCTCACCGAACCTCTCCAATCCTATCACTGCTGCGTTTATGCCCCTGTACACATGCTTGATTCTCTTTCGGAGACATAGCAATCCATAGGTTTTAAGATACTTACTAGTCAGGTACATTCTTACACGTTTAATATGCGGTGTTGAGTCCATTTCGTTGAGCAAGGAGTAGCTCTTGTCTATTCCATATTTGGCTTAAGGAACTTTATGTGTGCTCATTTCAATTTCTGGTTTTATGCAGCACCCCAACTCACATTTACCCTTAAGCAAGCATAAGTTGGTTTTCTAAATTTGAGACCCTGTCTGTTCTGTAATTCAGTTCCTGTGTAGCCAAGTTTACATTCCGTGTATTACTGATATCTTATGATGTTTCTTTTTCTGTGTGACTTATTTCAGTTAGAATCATCATACCTGAATCCACTCATTGTGCTGCTAAGGGCCTGATGACATAGATTTCATTGCTGAGTGATATTGCTTTGTAAGTAAATACCACAACTTCTTTATCCATTTTTCATTTTCTGCGATGTTGAACTTGTACTGTAAACGAGGTTCTTGTAAACAGAGCCGTCCCAAACTTTGGGGTGGCTGTGTCTTTTTGATTTTAATTTCCCTAAGCTATAGGACCATAAGTGGAAGTGCCCTAGGCTTTGTTGCTTTGTTTTTTAGATGTTTCAGGAAACACCATTCACTTCTCCCAAGTGTCTTTTGGCAATTTACATCCCGCCCATCAGCATAACAAGGCTCCCAGTTCTCCATGGCCTGTCCTGCCTTTCTGGATTTTACACTTTTTTCAGATGGCCCTTTTGACCGGGGGGAAGTGAGATTTCATTGTAGTGCAGATTTCCTTTGCAAGCTTGCTTGGTTGGCCGAAAAGTGCGTATGCGTTTTTTCCTGAATATATTCAGGAAAAAACGCATACGCTCTTTTTGTCCAAGTGCATCATTGTGGACGTTCTGCCTCTTCAACTATGCTTTCAATGCAATTCCTGTCTATCTCCTGAAATCGGTTTCCTGCAATTCTGCCCCGCTTTCAAGTCCTCTTGGCAGCCTTACTTCAGTCTATTTTTGGACGATAGCTGTCATTTATAACACTGCAGGTTTGTGAATTACAGTGCCCCGAGCTCCTTTCTTCAACTCGCTTTCTTTGGAGCTGGCCGCAACAGCGCAGGATGGCTTCAGGCCCTAATCTGGTTCCGGCACGGCACGCTGAGCCTTTGGTTATTTCCTCTTCCTGGTGGGAAATGAGAGTTAAATTGGCCCGTCCAGACACCTCCAGCTAGTCTCTCATTGGTTCTCCCTATTCCTGTTCATCTTCCGCAGTAATTGCAAACTGGGCCAAACAGAAGGTTAAAGGCGCTGACTCTCCAAGTGGGGAGAGTGTTAGTAAAGCGTCTGGAATGTTGCACCCGAGTACCAGGGGAGGAAAACTGAGACATATTTGAACACATCTCCCATTCACACGGTTGAACATACTCTGGGTTCCACATGCATGTTTTAGCTGAAGGAAGAATACCTTAAACCTGGAGAGTGGAGACCCGTGGAATGGGTACCATGCAATATGACTTCAAAGGGTCTGCATTTGCTCACCGAGCAGCTCCAATCCTATCACTGCTGCGTTTATGCCCCTGTACACATGCTTGATTCTCTTTTGGAGACATAGCAATCCATAGGTTTTAAGATACTTACTAGTCAGGTACACTCTTAGGCGTTTAATATGGGGTGTTGAGTCCATTTCGTTGAGCAAGGAGTAGCTCTTGTCTATTCCATATTTGGCTTAAGGAACTTTATCTGTGCTCATTTCAATCTCTGGTTTTATGCAGCACCCGAACTCGCCTTTCCCCTTAAGCAAGCAGAAGTTGGTTTTCTAAATTTGAGACCCTGTTCTGTTTTGGAATTCAGTTCCTGTGTAGCCAAGTTTACATTCCGTGTATTAGTGATATCTTATGATGTTTCTTTTTCTGTGTGACTTATTTCAGTTAGAATCATCGTACCTGAATCCACTCATTATGCTGCTACGGGCCTGATGACATAGATTTCATTGCTGAGTGATACTGCATTGTACGTAAGTATCACAAGTTCTTTAACCATTTTTCACTTTCTGCGATGTTGAACTTGTACTGTAAACGAGGTTCTTGTAAACAGAGGCGTCCCAAACTTTGGGGTGGCTGTGTCTTATTGAATTGAATTTCCCTAAGCTATAGGACCGTAAGTGGAAGTGCCCTAGGCTCTGTTGCTTTGTTTTTTAGATGTTTCAGGAAACACCATACACTTCTCCCGAGTGTCTGTTGGCAATTTACATCCCGCCCATCAGCATAACAAGGCTCCCAGTTCTCCATGGCCTGTCCTGCCTTTCTGGATTTTACACTTTTTTCAGATGGCCCTTTTGACCGGGGGGAAGTGAGACTTCATTGTAGTGCAGATTTCCTTTGCAAGCTTGTTTGGTTGGGCAAAAAGGGCGTATGCGTTTCTTCCTGAATATATTCAGGAAAAAACGCATACGCCCTTTTCGGCCAAGTGCATCATTGTGGACGTTCTGCCTCTTTTCCTATGCTTTCAATGCAATTCCAGTCTACCTCCTGAAATCGGTTTCCTGCAATTCTGCCCCGCTTTCAAGTCCTCTTGGCAGCCTTACTTCAGTCTATTTTTGGACGATAGCTGTCATTTATAACTCTGCAGGTTTGTGAATTACAGTGCCCCTGAGCTCCTTTCTTCAACTCGCTTTCTTTTGAGCTGGCCGCAACACCGCAGGATGGCTTCAGGCTCTAATCTGGTTCCGGCACGGCATGCTGAGCCTTTGGTTATTTCCTCTTCCTGGTGGGAAGTGAGAGTTAAATTTGCCCGTCCAGACACCTCCACCTAGTCTCTCATTGGTTCTCCCTATTCCTGTTCATCTTCTGCAGAAATTGCAAACTGGGCCAAACAGGAGGTTAAAGGGACTGACTCTCCAAGTCGGGAGAGTGTAAGTAAAGCTTCTGGAATGTTGCACCCGAGTACCAGGGTACGAAAACTGAGACATATTAGAACACGTCTCCCGATCACATGCTTGATCATACTCTAGGTTCCACATGCATGTTTTAGCTGAAGGAAGAATACCTTAAACCTGGGTAGTTGAAACCCGTGTAATGGGTACCATGAAATATGACTTCAAAGGGTCTTCATTTCCTCACCGACCCTCTCCTATCCTATCACTGCTGCGTTTATGCCCCTGTACACATGCTTGATTCTCTTTCGGAGACATAGCAATCCATAGGTTTTAAGATACTTACTAGTCAGGTACATTCTTAGGCGTTTAGTATGCGGTGTTGAGTCCATTTCGTTGAGCAAGGAGTAGCTCTTGTCTATTCCATATTTGGCTTAAGGAACTTTATCTGTGCTCATTTCGATCTCTGGTTTTATGCAGCACCCCAACTCACCTTTACCCTTAAGCAAGCATAAGTTGGTTTTCTAAATTTGAGACCCTGTTCTGTTCTGTAATTCAGTTCCTGTGTAGCCAAGTTTACATTCTGTGTCTTACTGATATCTTATGATGTTTCTTTTTCTGTGTGACTTATTTCAGTTAGAATCATCATACCTGAATCCACTCATTGTGCTGCTAAGGGCCTGATGACATAGATTTCATTGCTGAGTGATATTGCTTTGTAAGTAAATACCACAACTTCTTTATCCATTTTTCACTTTCTGCGATGTTGAACTTGTACTGTAAACGAGGTTCTTGTAAACAGAGCCGTTCCAAACTTTGGGGTGCCTGTGTCTTTTTGATTTTAATTTCCCTAAGCTATAGGACCGTAAGTGGAAGTGCCCTAGGCTCTGTTGCTTTGTTTTTTAGATGTTTCAGGAAACACCATACACTTCTCCCGAGTGTCTGTTGGCAATTTACATCCCGCCCTTCAGCAAAACAAGG
The DNA here is from genome assembly GCF_951394435.1 of Stenella coeruleoalba. Lineage (NCBI taxonomy): Eukaryota > Metazoa > Chordata > Mammalia > Artiodactyla > Delphinidae > Stenella > Stenella coeruleoalba. The sequence continues at coordinate 3,680,018 of NW_027646093.1, read as the reverse complement.
CTCCCAGTTCTCCATGGCCTCTCCTGCTTTTCTGGATTTTACACTTTTTTCAGATGGCCCTTTTGACCGGGGGGGAAGTGAGACTTCATTGTAGTGCAGATTTCCTTTGCAAGCTTGCTTGGTTGGCCAAAAAGGGCGTATGCGCTTTTTCCTGAATATATTCAGGAAGAAACGCATACGCCCTTTTTGGCCAAGTGCATCATTGTGGACGTTCTGCCTCTTTTCCTATGCTTTCAATGCAATTCCAGTCTACCTCCTGAAATCGGTTTCCTGCAATTCTGCCCTCCTTTCAAGTCCTCTTGGCAGCCTTACTTCAGTCTATTTTTGGACGATAGCTGTCATTTATAACTCTGCAGTTTTGTGAATTACAGTGCCCGTGAGCTCCTTTCTTCAACTCGCTTTCTTGTGAGCTGGCCGCAACACCGCAGGATGGCTTCAGGCCCTAATCTGTTTCCGGCCCGGCATGCTGAGCCTTTGGTTAATTCCTCTTCCTGGTGGGAAATGAGAGTTAAATTTGCCCGTCCAGACACCTCCAGCTAGTCTCTCATTGGTTCTCGCTATTCCTGTTCATCTTCCGCAGAAATTGCAAACTGGGCCAAACAGGAGGTTAAAGGGACTGACTCTCCAAGTCGGGAGAGTGTTAGTAAAGCGTCTGGAATGTTGCACCCGAGTACCAGGATACGAAAACTGAGACATATTTGAACATATCTCCCGATCACATGGTTGATCATACTCTGGGTTCCACATGCATGTTTTAGCTGAAGGAAGAATACCTTAAACCTGGGTAGTTGAAACCCGTGGAATGGGTACCATGCAATATGACTTCAAAGGGTCTTCATTTGCTCACCGAACCTCTCCAATCCTATCACTGCTGCGTTTATGCCCCTGTACACATGCTTGATTCTCTTTCGGAGACATAGCAATCCATAGGTTTTAAGATACTTACTAGTCAGGTACATTCTTACACGTTTAATATGCGGTGTTGAGTCCATTTCGTTGAGCAAGGAGTAGCTCTTGTCTATTCCATATTTGGCTTAAGGAACTTTATGTGTGCTCATTTCAATTTCTGGTTTTATGCAGCACCCCAACTCACATTTACCCTTAAGCAAGCATAAGTTGGTTTTCTAAATTTGAGACCCTGTCTGTTCTGTAATTCAGTTCCTGTGTAGCCAAGTTTACATTCCGTGTATTACTGATATCTTATGATGTTTCTTTTTCTGTGTGACTTATTTCAGTTAGAATCATCATACCTGAATCCACTCATTGTGCTGCTAAGGGCCTGATGACATAGATTTCATTGCTGAGTGATATTGCTTTGTAAGTAAATACCACAACTTCTTTATCCATTTTTCATTTTCTGCGATGTTGAACTTGTACTGTAAACGAGGTTCTTGTAAACAGAGCCGTCCCAAACTTTGGGGTGGCTGTGTCTTTTTGATTTTAATTTCCCTAAGCTATAGGACCATAAGTGGAAGTGCCCTAGGCTTTGTTGCTTTGTTTTTTAGATGTTTCAGGAAACACCATTCACTTCTCCCAAGTGTCTTTTGGCAATTTACATCCCGCCCATCAGCATAACAAGGCTCCCAGTTCTCCATGGCCTGTCCTGCCTTTCTGGATTTTACACTTTTTTCAGATGGCCCTTTTGACCGGGGGGAAGTGAGATTTCATTGTAGTGCAGATTTCCTTTGCAAGCTTGCTTGGTTGGCCGAAAAGTGCGTATGCGTTTTTTCCTGAATATATTCAGGAAAAAACGCATACGCTCTTTTTGTCCAAGTGCATCATTGTGGACGTTCTGCCTCTTCAACTATGCTTTCAATGCAATTCCTGTCTATCTCCTGAAATCGGTTTCCTGCAATTCTGCCCCGCTTTCAAGTCCTCTTGGCAGCCTTACTTCAGTCTATTTTTGGACGATAGCTGTCATTTATAACACTGCAGGTTTGTGAATTACAGTGCCCCGAGCTCCTTTCTTCAACTCGCTTTCTTTGGAGCTGGCCGCAACAGCGCAGGATGGCTTCAGGCCCTAATCTGGTTCCGGCACGGCACGCTGAGCCTTTGGTTATTTCCTCTTCCTGGTGGGAAATGAGAGTTAAATTGGCCCGTCCAGACACCTCCAGCTAGTCTCTCATTGGTTCTCCCTATTCCTGTTCATCTTCCGCAGTAATTGCAAACTGGGCCAAACAGAAGGTTAAAGGCGCTGACTCTCCAAGTGGGGAGAGTGTTAGTAAAGCGTCTGGAATGTTGCACCCGAGTACCAGGGGAGGAAAACTGAGACATATTTGAACACATCTCCCATTCACACGGTTGAACATACTCTGGGTTCCACATGCATGTTTTAGCTGAAGGAAGAATACCTTAAACCTGGAGAGTGGAGACCCGTGGAATGGGTACCATGCAATATGACTTCAAAGGGTCTGCATTTGCTCACCGAGCAGCTCCAATCCTATCACTGCTGCGTTTATGCCCCTGTACACATGCTTGATTCTCTTTTGGAGACATAGCAATCCATAGGTTTTAAGATACTTACTAGTCAGGTACACTCTTAGGCGTTTAATATGGGGTGTTGAGTCCATTTCGTTGAGCAAGGAGTAGCTCTTGTCTATTCCATATTTGGCTTAAGGAACTTTATCTGTGCTCATTTCAATCTCTGGTTTTATGCAGCACCCCAACTCGCCTTTCCCCTTAAGCAAGCAGAAGTTGGTTTTCTAAATTTGAGACCCTGTTCTGTTTTGGAATTCAGTTCCTGTGTAGCCAAGTTTACATTCCGTGTATTAGTGATATCTTATGATGTTTCTTTTTCTGTGTGACTTATTTCAGTTAGAATCATCGTACCTGAATCCACTCATTATGCTGCTACGGGCCTGATGACATAGATTTCATTGCTGAGTGATACTGCATTGTACGTAAGTATCACAAGTTCTTTAACCATTTTTCACTTTCTGCGATGTTGAACTTGTACTGTAAACGAGGTTCTTGTAAACAGAGGCGTCCCAAACTTTGGGGTGGCTGTGTCTTATTGAATTGAATTTCCCTAAGCTATAGGACCGTAAGTGGAAGTGCCCTAGGCTCTGTTGCTTTGTTTTTTAGATGTTTCAGGAAACACCATACACTTCTCCCGAGTGTCTGTTGGCAATTTACATCCCGCCCATCAGCATAACAAGGCTCCCAGTTCTCCATGGCCTGTCCTGCCTTTCTGGATTTTACACTTTTTTCAGATGGCCCTTTTGACTGGGGGGATGTGAGACTTCATTGTAGTGCAGATTTCCTTTGCAAGCTTGTTTGGTTGGGCAAAAAGGGCGTATGCGTTTCTTCCTGAATATATTCAGGAAAAAACGCATACGCCCTTTTCGGCCAAGTGCATCATTGTGGACGTTCTGCCTCTTTTCCTATGCTTTCAATGCAATTCCAGTCTACCTCCTGAAATCGGTTTCCTGCAATTCTGCCCCGCTTTCAAGTCCTCTTGGCAGCCTTACTTCAGTCTATTTTTGGACGATAGCTGTCATTTATAACTCTGCAGGTTTGTGAATTACAGTGCCCCTGAGCTCCTTTCTTCAACTCGCTTTCTTTTGAGCTGGCCGCAACACCGCAGGATGGCTTCAGGCTCTAATCTGGTTCCGGCACGGCATGCTGAGCCTTTGGTTATTTCCTCTTCCTGGTGGGAAGTGAGAGTTAAATTTGCCCGTCCAGACACCTCCACCTAGTCTCTCATTGGTTCTCCCTATTCCTGTTCATCTTCTGCAGAAATTGCAAACTGGGCCAAACAGGAGGTTAAAGGGACTGACTCTCCAAGTCGGGAGAGTGTAAGTAAAGCTTCTGGAATGTTGCACCCGAGTACCAGGGTACGAAAACTGAGACATATTAGAACACGTCTCCCGATCACATGCTTGATCATACTCTAGGTTCCACATGCATGTTTTAGCTGAAGGAAGAATACCTTAAACCTGGGTAGTTGAAACCCGTGTAATGGGTACCATGAAATATGACTTCAAAGGGTCTTCATTTCCTCACCGACCCTCTCCTATCCTATCACTGCTGCGTTTATGCCCCTGTACACATGCTTGATTCTCTTTCGGAGACATAGCAATCCATAGGTTTTAAGATACTTACTAGTCAGGTACATTCTTAGGCGTTTAGTATGCGGTGTTGAGTCCATTTCGTTGAGCAAGGAGTAGCTCTTGTCTATTCCATATTTGGCTTAAGGAACTTTATCTGTGCTCATTTCGATCTCTGGTTTTATGCAGCACCCCAACTCACCTTTACCCTTAAGCAAGCATAAGTTGGTTTTCTAAATTTGAGACCCTGTTCTGTTCTGTAATTCAGTTCCTGTGTAGCCAAGTTTACATTCTGTGTCTTACTGATATCTTATGATGTTTCTTTTTCTGTGTGACTTATTTCAGTTAGAATCATCATACCTGAATCCACTCATTGTGCTGCTAAGGGCCTGATGACATAGATTTCATTGCTGAGTGATATTGCTTTGTAAGTAAATACCACAACTTCTTTATCCATTTTTCACTTTCTGCGATGTTGAACTTGTACTGTAAACGAGGTTCTTGTAAACAGAGCCGTTCCAAACTTTGGGGTGCCTGTGTCTTTTTGATTTTAATTTCCCTAAGCTATAGGACCGTAAGTGGAAGTGCCCTAGGCTCTGTTGCTTTGTTTTTTAGATGTTTCAGGAAACACCATACACTTCTCCCGAGTGTCTGTTGGCAATTTACATCCCGCCCTTCAGCAAAACAAGGCTCCCAGTTCTCCATGGCCTCTCCTGCTTTTCTGGATTTTACACTTTTTTCAGATGGCCCTTTTGACCGGGGGGGAAGTGAGACTTCATTGTAGTGCAGATTTCCTTTGCAAGCTTGCTTGGTTGGCCAAAAAGGGCGTATGCGCTTTTTCCTGAATATATTCAGGAAGAAACGCATACGCCCTTTTTGGCCAAGTGCATCATTGTGGACGTTCTGCCTCTTTTCCTATGCTTTCAATGCAATTCCAGTCTACCTCCTGAAATCGGTTTCCTGCAATTCTGCCCTCCTTTCAAGTCCTCTTGGCAGCCTTACTTCAGTCTATTTTTGGACGATAGCTGTCATTTATAACTCTGCAGTTTTGTGAATTACAGTGCCCCTGAGCTCCTTTCTTCAACTCGCTTTCTTGTGAGCTGGCCGCAACACCGCAGGATGGCTTCAGGCCCTAATCTGTTTCCGGCCCGGCATGCTGAGCCTTTGGTTAATTCCTCTTCCTGGTGGGAAATGAGAGTTAAATTTGCCCGTCCAGACACCTCCAGCTAGTCTCTCATTGGTTCTCGCTATTCCTGTTCATCTTCCGCAGAAATTGCAAACTGGGCCAAACAGGAGGTTAAAGGGACTGACTCTCCAAGTCGGGAGAGTGTTAGTAAAGCGTCTGGAATGTTGCACCCGAGTACCAGGGTACGAAAACTGAGACATATTTGAACACATCTCCAAATCACATGGTTGATCATACTCTAGGTTCCACATGCATGTTTTAGCTGAAGGAAGAATACCTTAAACCTGGGTATTTGAAACCCGTGTAATGGGTACCATGCAATATGACTTCAAAGGGTCTTCATTTGCTCACGAACCTCTCAAATCCTATCACTGCTGCGTTTATGCCCCTGTACACATGCTTGATTCTCTTTTGGAGACATAGCAATCTATAGGTTTTAAGATACTTACTAGTCAGGTACATTCTTAGGCGTTTAATATGCGGTGTTGAGTCCATTTCGTTGAGCAAGGAGTAGCTCTTGTCTATTCCATATTTGGCTTAAGGAACTTTATCTGTGCTCATTTCAATCTCTGGTTTTATGCAGCACCCCAACTCACCTTTCCCCTTAAGCAGGCATAAGTTAGTTTTCTAAATTTGAGACCCTGTTCTGTTCTGTAATTCAGTTCCTGTGTAGCCAAGTTTCCATTCCGTGTATTACTGATATCCTATGATGTTTCTTTTTCTGTGTGACTTATTTCAGTTAGAATCATCATACCTGAATCCACTCATTGTGCTGCTAAGGGCCTGATGACACAGATTTCATTGCTGAGTGATATTGCTTTGTAAGTAAATACCACAACTTCTTTATCCATTTTTCACTTTCTGCGATGTTGAACTTGTACTGTAAACGAGGTTCTTGTAAACAGAGCCGTTCCAAACTTTGGGGTGGCTGTGTCTTTTTCATTTTAATTTCCCTAAGCTATAGGACCATAAGTGGAAGTGCCCTAGGCTCTGTTGCTTTGTTTTTTAGTTGTTTCAGGAAACACCATACACTTCTCCCAAGTGGTTCTTGGCAATTTACATCCCGCCCATCAGCATAACAAGGCTCCCAGTTCTCCATGGCCTGTCCTGCCTTTCTGGATTTTACACTTTTTTCAGATGGCCCTTTTGACCGGGGGGAAGTGAGACTTCATTGTAGTGCAGATTTCCTTTGCAAGCTTGCTTGGTTGGCCAAAAAGGGCGTATGCGTTTTTTCCTGAATATATTCAGGAAAAAACGCATACGCCCTTTTTGGCCAAGTGCATCATTGTGGACGTTCTGCCTCTTTTCCTATGCTTTCAATGCAATTCCAGTCTACCTCCTGAAATCGGTTTCCTGCAATTCTGCCCCGCTTTCAGTCCTCTTGGCAGCCTTACTTCAGTCTATTTTTGGACGATAGCTGTCATTTATAACTCTGCAGGTTTGTGAATTACAGTGCCCCTGAGCTCCTTTCTTCAACTCGCTTTCTTGTGACCTGGCCGCAACACCGCAGGATGCCTTCAGGCCCTAATCTGGTTCTGGCACGGCATGATGAGCCTTTGGTTAATTCCTCTTCCTGGTGGGAAATGAGAGTTAAATTTGCCCGTCCAGACAACTCCAGCTAGCCTCTCATTGGTTCTCGCTATTCCTGTTCATCTTCCGCAGAAATCGCAAACTGGGCCAAACAGGAGGTTAAAGGGACTGACTCTCCAAGTCGGGAGAGTGTTAGGAAAGCGTCTGGAATGTTGCACCCGAGTACCAGGGGAGGAAAACTGAGACATATTTGAACACGTCTCCCGTTCACATGGTTGATCATACTCTGGGTTCCACATGCATGTTTTAGCTGAAGGAAGAATACCTTAAAACTGGAGAGTTGAAACCCGTGGAATGGGTACCATGCAATATGACTTCAAAGGGTCTTCATTTGCTCACCGAACCTCTCCAATCCTATTACTGCTGCGTTTATGCCCCTGTACACACGCTTGATTCTCTTTTGGAGACATAGCAATCCATAGGTTTTAAGATACTTACTAGTCATGTACATTCTTAGGCGTTTAATATGGGGTTTTGAGTCCATTTCGTTGAGCAAGGAGTAGCTCTTGTCTATTCCATATTTGGCTTAAGGAACTTTATCTGTGCTCATTTCAATCTCTGGTTTTATGCAGCACCCCAACTCACCTTTCCCCTTAAGCAAGCATAAGTTGGTTTTCTAAATTTGAGACCCTGTTCTGTTTTGGAATGCAGTTCCTGTGTAGCCAAGTTTACATTCCGTGTATTAGTGATATCTTATGATGTTTCTTTTTCTGTGTGACTTATTTCAGTTAGAATCATCATACCTGAATCCACTCATTGTGCTGCTAAGGGCCTGATGACACAGATTTCATTGCTGAGTGATATTGCTTTGTAAGTAAATACTACAACTTCTTTATCCATTTTTCACTTTCTGCAATGTTGAACTTGTACTGTAAACGAGTTTCTTGTAAACAGAGCCGTTCCAAACTTTGGGGTGGCTGTGTCTTTTTTATTTTAATTTCCCTAAGCTATAGGACCATAAGTGGAAGTGCCCTAGGCTCTGTTGCTTTGTTTTTTAGATGTTTCAGGAAACACCATACACTTCTCCCGAGTGTCTGTTGGCAATTTACATCCCGCCCATCAGCATAACAAGGCTCCCAGTTCTCCATGGCCTGTCCTGCCTTTCTGGATTTTACACTTTTTTCAGATGGCCCTTTTGACCGGGGGGAAGTGAGACTTCATTGTAGTGCAGATTTCCTTTGCAAGCTTGCTTGGTTGGCCAAAAAGGGCGTATGCGTTTTTTCCTGAATATATTCAGGAAAAAACGCATACGCCCTTTTTGGCCAAGTGCATCATTGTGGACGTTCTGCCTCTTTTCCTATGCTTTCAATGCAATTCCAGTCTACCTCCTGAAATCGGTTTCCTGCAATTCTGCCCCGCTTTCAAGTCCTCTTGGCAGCCTTACTTCAGTCTATTTTTGGACGATAGCTGTCATTTATAACTCTGCAGGTTTGTGAATTACAGTGCCCCTGAGCTCCTTTCTTCAACTCGCTTTCTTGTGACCTGGCCGCAACACCGCAGGATGCCTTCAGGCCCTAATCTGGTTCTGGCACTGCATGATGAGCCTTTGGTTAATTCCTCTTCCTGGTGGGAAATGAGAGTTAAATTTGCCCGTCCAGACACCTCCAGCTAGCCTCTCATTGGTTCTCGCTATTCCTGTTCATCTTCCGCAGAAATCGCAAACTGGGCCAAACAGGAGGTTAAAGGGACTGACTCTCCAAGTCGGGAGAGTGTTAGTAAAGCGTCTGGAATGTTGCACCCGAGTAACAGGGGAGGAAAACTGAGACATATTTGAACACGTCTCCCGTTCACATGGTTGATCATACTCTAGGTTCCACATGCATGTTTTAGCTGAAGGAAGAATACCTTAAACCTGGGTAGTTGAAACCCGTGTAATGGGTACCATGCAATATGACTTCAAAGGGTCTTCATTTGCTCACGAACCTCTCCAATCCTATCACTGCTGCGTTTATGCCCCTGTACACATGCTTGATTCTCTTTCGGAGACATAGCAATCCATAGCTTTTAAGATACTTACTAGTCAGGTGCATTCTTAGGCGTTTAATATATGGTTTTGTGTCCATTTCGTTGAGCAAGGAGTAGCTCTTGTCTATTCCATATTTGGCTTAAGGAACTTTATCTGTGCTCATTTCAATCTCTGGTTTTATGCAGCACCCCAACTCACCTTTCCCCTTAAGCAAGCATAAGTTGGTTTTCTAAATTTGAGACCCTGTTCTGTTTTGGAATGCAGTTCCTGTGTAGCCAAGTTTACATTCCGTGTATTAGTGATATCTTATGATGTTTCTTTTTCTGTGTGACTTATTTCAGTTAGAATCATCATACCTGAATCCACTCATTGTGCTGCTAAGGGCCTGATGACACAGATTTCATTGCTGAGTGATATTGCTTTGTAAGTAAATACTACAACTTCTTTATCCATTTTTCACTTTCTGCGATGTTGAACTTGTACTGTAAACGAGTTTCTTGTAAACAGAGCCATTCCAAACTTTGGGGTGGCTGTGTCTTTTTTATTTTAATTTCCCTAAGCTATAGGACCATAAGTGGAAGTGCCCTAGGCTCTGTTGCTTTGTTTTTTAGATGTTTCAGGAAACACCATACACTTCTCCCGAGTGTCTGTTGGCAATTTACATCCCGCCCATCAGCATAACAAGGCTCCCAGTTCTCCATGGCCTGTCCTGCCTTTCTGGATTTTACACTTTTTTCAGATGGCCCTTTTGACCGGGGGGAAGTGAGACTTCATTGTAGTGCAGATTTCCTTTGCAAGCTTGCTTGGTTGGCCAAAAAGGGCGTATGCGTTTTTTCCTGAATATATTCAGGAAAAAACGCATACGCCCTTTTTGGCCAAGTGCATCATTGTGGACGTTCTGCCTCTTTTCCTATGCTTTCAATGCAATTCCAGTCTACCTCCTGAAATCGGTTTCCTGCAATTCTGCCCCGCTTTCAAGTCCTCTTGGCAGCCTTACTTCAGTCTATTTTTGGACGATAGCTGTCATTTATAACTCTGCAGGTTTGTGAATTACAGTGCCCCTGAGCTCCTTTCTTCAACTCGCTTTCTTGTGACCTGGCCGCAACACCGCAGGATGCCTTCAGGCCCTAATCTGGTTCTGGCACTGCATGATGAGCCTTTGGTTAATTCCTCTTCCTGGTGGGAAATGAGAGTTAAATTTGCCCGTCCAGACACCTCCAGCTAGCCTCTCATTGGTTCTCGCTATTCCTGTTCATCTTCCGCAGAAATCGCAAACTGGGCCAAACAGGAGGTTAAAGGGACTGACTCTCCAAGTCGGGAGAGTGTTAGTAAAGCGTCTGGAATGTTGCACCCGAGTAACAGGGGAGGAAAACTGAGACATATTTGAACACGTCTCCCGTTCACATGGTTGATCATACTCTAGGTTCCACATGCATGTTTTAGCTGAAGGAAGAATACCTTAAACCTGGGTAGTTGAAACCCGTGTAATGGGTACCATGCAATATGACTTCAAAGGGTCTTCATTTGCTCACGAACCTCTCCAATCCTATCACTGCTGCGTTTATGCCCCTGTACACATGCTTGATTCTCTTTCGGAGACATAGCAATCCATAGCTTTTAAGATACTTACTAGTCAGGTGCATTCTTAGGCGTTTAATATGGGGTTTTGTGTCCATTTCGTTGAGCAAGGAGTAGCTCTTGTCTATTCCATATTTGGCTTAAGGAACTTTATCTGTGCTCATTTCAATCTCTGGTTTTATGCAGCACCCCAACTCACCTTTCCCCTTAAGCAAGCATAAGTTGGTTTTCTAAATTTGAGACCCTGTTCTGTTTTGGAATAAAGTTCCTTTGTAGCCAAGTTTACATTCCGTGTATTAGTGATATCTTATGATGTTTCTTTTTCTGTGTGACTTATTTCAGTTAGAATCATCGTACCTGAATCCACTCATTATGCTGCTACGGGCCTGATGACATAGATTTCATTGCTGAGTGATACTGCATTGTACGTAAGTACCACAAGTTCTTTATCCATTTTTCACTTTCTGTGATATTGAACTTGTACGGTAAACGAGGTTCTTGTAAACGGAGGCGTCCCAAACTTTGGGGTGGCTGTGTCTTTTTGATTTTAATTTCCCTAAGCTATAGGACCATAAGCGGAAGTGCCCTAGGCTATGTTGCTTTGTTTTTAGATGTTTCAGGAAACACCATACACTTCTCCCAAGTGGTTGTTGGCAATTTACATCCCGCCATTCAGCATAACAAGGCTCCCAGTTCTCCATGGCCTGTCCTGCCTTTCTGGATTTTACACTTTTTTCAGATGGCCCTTTTGACCGGGGGGAAGTGAGACTTCATTGTAGTGCAGATTTCCTTTGCAAGCTTGCTTGGTTGGCCAAAAAGGGCGTATGCGTTTTTTCCTGAATATATTCAGGAAAAAACGCAAACGCCCTTTTTGGCCAAGTGCATCATTGTGGACGTTCTGCCTCTTTTCCTATGCTTTCAATGCAATTCCAGTCTACCTCCTGAAATCGGTTTCCTGCAATTCTGCCCCGCTTTCAAGTCCTCTTGGCAGCCTTACTTCAGTCTATTTTTGGACGATAGCTGTCATTTATAACTCTGCAGGTTTGTGAATTACAGTGCCCCTGAGCTCCTTTCTTCAACTCGCTTTCTTGTGACCTGGCCGCAACACCGCAGGATGGCTTCAGGCCCTAATCTGGTTCCGGCACGGCACGCTGAGCCTTTGGTTAATTCCTCTTCCTGGTGGGAAATGAGAGTTAAATTTGCCCGTCCAGACACCTCCAGCTAGCCTCTCATTGGTTCTCGCTATTCCTGTTCATCTTCCGCAGAAATTGCAAACTCGGCCAAACAGGAGGTTAAAGGGACTGACTCTCCAAGTGGGGAGAGTGTTAGTAAAGCGTCTGGAATGTTGCACCCGAGTACCAGGGTACGAAAACTGAGACATATTTGAACACGTCTCCCAATCACATGGTTGATCATACTCTAGGTTCCACATGCATGTTTTAGCTGAAGGAACAATACCTTACACCTGGGTAGTTGAAACCCGTGGAATGGGTACCATGCAATATGACTACAAAGGGTCTTCATTTGCTCACGAACCTCTCCAATCCTATCACTGCTGCGTTTATGCCCCTGTACACATGCTTGATTCTCTTTTGGAGACATAGCAATCCATAGGTTTTAAGATACTTACTAGTCAGGTACATTCTTAGGCGTTTAATATGCGGTGTTGAGTCCATTTCGTTGAGCAAGGAGTAGCTCTTGTCTATTCCATATTTGGCTTAAGGAACTTTATCTGTGCTCATTTCAATCTCTGGTTTTATGCAGCACCCCAACTCACCTTTCCCCTTAAGCAAGCATAAGTTGGTTTTCTAAATTTGAGACCCTGTTCTGTTCTGTAATTCAGTTCCTGTGTAGCCAAGTTTCCATTCCGTGTATTACTGATATCTTATGATGTTTCTTTTTCTGTGTGACTTATTTCAGTTAGAATCATCATACCTGAATCCACTCATTGTGCTGCTAAGGGCCTGATGACACAGATTTCATTGCTGAGTGATATTGCTTTGTAAGTAAATACCACAACTTCTTTATCCATTTTTCACTTTCTGCGATGTTGAACTTGTACTGTAAACGAGTTTCTTGTAAACAGAGCCGTTCCAAACTTTGGGGTGGCTGTGTCTTTTTGATTTTAATTTCCCTAAGCTATAGGACCATAAGTGGAAGTGCCCTAGGCTCTGTTGCTTTGTTTTTTAGATGTTTCAGGAAACACCATACACTTCTCCCATGTGTCTGTTGGCAATTTACATCCCGCCCATCAGCATAACAAGGCTCCCAGTTCTCCATGGCCTGTCCTGCCTTTCTGGATTTTACATTTTTTTCAGATGGCCCTTTTGACCGGGGGGAAGTGAGACTTCATTGTAGTGCAGATTTCCTTTGCAAGCTTGCTTGGTTGGCCAAAAAGGGCGTATGCGTTTTTTCCTGAATATATTCAAGAAAAAACGCATACGCCCTTTTTGGCCAAGTGCATCATTGTGGACGTTCTGCCTCTTTTCCTATGCTTTCAATGCAATTCCAGTCTACCTCCTGAAATCGGTTTCCTGCAATTCTGCCCCGCTTTCAAGTCCTGTTGGCAGCCTTACTTCAGTCTATTTTTGGACGATAGCTGTCATTTATAACTCTGCAGGTTTGTGAATTACAGTGCCCCTGAGCTCCTTTCTTCAACTCGCTTTCTTTTGAGCTGGCCGCAACACCGCAGGATGGCTTCAGGCCCTAATCTGGTTCCGGTACGGCACGCTGAGCCTTTGGTTATTTCCTCTTCCTGGTGGGAAATGAGAGTTAAATTTGCCCGTCCAGACACCTCCAGCTAGCCTCTCATTGGTTCTCGCTATTCCTGTTCATCTTCCGCAGAAATTGCAAACTGTGCCAAACAGGAGGTTAAAGGCGCTGACTCTCCAAGTGGGGAGAGTGTTAGTAAAGCGTCTGCAATGTTGCACCCGAGTACCAGGGTACGAAAACTGAGACATATTTGAACACGTCTCCCGATCACATGGTTGATCATACTCTGGGTTCCACATGCATGTTTTAGCTGAAGGAAGAATACCTAAAACCTGGGTAGTTGAAACCCGTGGAATGGGTACCATGCAATATGACTTCAAAGGGTCTTCATTTGCTCACCGAACATCTCCAATCCTATCACTGCTGCGTTTATGCCCCTGAACACATGCTTGATTCTCTTTCGGAGACATAGCAATCCATAGGTTTTAAGATACTTACTAGTCAGGTACATTCTTAGGTGTTTAATATGCGGTGTTGAGTCCATTTCATTGAGCTAGGAGTAGCTCTTGTCTATTCCATATTTGGCTTAAGGAACTTTATCTGTGCTCATTTCAATCTCTGGTTTTATGCAGCACCCCAACTCACCTTTCCCCTTAAGCAAGCATAAGTTGGTTTTCTAAATTTGAGAACCTGTTCTGTTCTGTAATTGAGTTCCTGTGTAGCCAAGTTTACATTCTGTGTATTACTGATATCTTATGATGTTTCTTTTTCTGTGTGACTTATTTCAGTTAGAATCATCGTACCTGAATCCACTCATTATGCTGCTACGGGCCTGATGACATAGATTTCATTGCTGAGTGATACTGCATTGTACGTAAGTACCACAAGTTCTTTATCCATTTTTCACTTTCTGTGATATTGAACTTGTACGGTAAACGAGGTTCTTGTAAACAGAGGCGTCCCAAACTTTGGGGTGGCTGTGTCTTTTTGATTTTAATTTCCCTAATCTATAGGACCATAACTGGAAGTGCCCTAGGCTCTGTTGCTTTGTTTTTTAGATGTTTCAGGAAACACCATACACTTCTCCCGAGTGTCTGTTGGCAATTTACATCCCGCCCATCAGCATAACAAGGCTCCCAGTTCTCCATGGCCTGTCCTGCCTTTCTGGATTTTACACTTTTTTCAGATGGCCCTTTTGACCGGGGGGAAGTGAGACTTCATTGTAGTGCAGAATTCCTTTGCAAGTTTGCTTGGTTGGCCAAAAGGGGCGTATGCGTTTTTTCCTGAATATATTCAGGAAAAAACGCATACGCCCTTTTTGGCCAAGTGCATCATTGTGGACGTTCTGCCTCTTTTCCTATGCTTTCAATGCAATTCCAGTCTACCTCCTGAAATCGGTTTCCTGCAATTCTGCCCCGCTTTCAAGTCCTCTTGGCAGCCTTACTTCAGTCTATTTTTGGAAGATAGCTGTCATTTATAACTCTGCAGGTTTGTGAATTACAGTGCCCCTGAGCTCCTTTCTTCAACTCGCTTTCTTGTGACCTGGCCGCAACACCGCAGGATGTCTTCAGGCCCTAATCTGGTTCCGGCACAGCACGCTGAGCCTTTGGTTAATTCCTCTTCCTGGTGGGAAATGAGAGTTAAATTTGCCCATACAGACACCTCCAGGTAGTCTCTCATTGGTTCTCGCTATTCCTGTTCATCTTCCGCAGAAATTGCAAACTGCGGCAAACAGGAGGTTAAAGGCACTGACTCTCCAAGTAGGGAGAGTGTTAGTAAAGCATCTGGAATGTTTCACCCGAGTACCAGGGGAGGAAACCTGAGACATATTTGAACACGTCTCCCATTCACACGGTTGATCATACTCTGGGTTCCACATGCATGTTTTAGCTGAAGGAAGAATACCTTAAACCTGGAGAGTTGAGACCCGTGTAATGGGTACCATGCAATATGACTTCAAAGGGTCTTCATTTGCTCACCGAACCTCTCCAATCCTATCACTGCTGCGTTTGTGCCCCTGTACACACGCTTGATTCTCTTTTGGAGACATAGCAATCCATAGGTTTTAAGATACTTACTAGTCAGGTACATTCTTAGGCGTTTAATATGGGGTGTTGAGTCCATTTCGTTGAGCAAGGAGTAGCTCTTGTCTATTCCATATTTGGCTTAAGGAACTTTATCTGTGCTCATTTCAATCTCTGGTTTTATGCAGCACCCCAACTCACCTTTAGCCTTAAGCAAGCATAAGTTGGTTTTCTAAATTTGAGACCCTGTTCTGTTCTGTAATTCAGTTCCTGTGTAGCCAAGTTTCCATTCCGTGTATTACTGATATCTTATGATGTTTCTTTTTCTGTGTGACTTATTTCAGTTAGAATCATCATACCTGAATCCACTCATTGTGCTGCTAAGGGCCTGATGACACAGATTTCATTGCTGAGTGATATTGCTTTGTAAGTAAATACCACAACTTCTTTATCCATTTTTCACTTTCTGCGATGTTGAACTTGTACTGTAAACGAGGTTATTGTAAACAGAGCCGTTCCAAACTTTGGGGTGGCTGTGTCTTTTTGATTTTAATTTCCCTAAGCTATAGGACCATAAGTGGAAGTGCCCTAGGCTCTGTTGCTTTGTTTTTTAGATGTTTCAGGAAACACCATACACTTCTCGCGAGTGGTTGTTGGCAATTTACATCCCGCCCATCAGCATAACAAGGCTCCCAGTTCTCCATGGCCTGTCCTGCCTTTCTGGATTTTACACTTTTTTCAGATGGCCCTTTTGACCGGGGGGAAGTGAGACTTCATTGTAGTGCAGATTTCCTTTGCAAGTTTGCTTGGTTGGCCAAAAAGGGCGTATGTGTTTTTTCCTGAATATATTCAGGAAAAAACGCATACACCCTTTTTGGCCAAGTGCATCATTGTGGACGTTCTGCCTCTTTTCCTATGCTTTCAATGCAATTCCAGTCTACCTCCTGAAATCGGTTTCCTGCAATTCTGCTCCGCTTTCAAGTCCTCTTGGCAGCCTTACTTCAGTATATTTTCGGACGATAGCTGTCATTTATAACTCTGCAGGTTTGTGAATTACAGTGCCCCTGAGCTCCTTTCTTCAACTCGCTTTCTTTTGAGCTGGCCGCAACACCGCAGGCAGGCTTCAGGCCCTAATCTGGTTCCGGTACGGCACGCTGAGCCTTTGGTTATTTCCTCTTCCTGGTGGGAAATGAGAGTTAAATTTGCCCGTCCAGACACCTCCAGCTAGCCTCTCATTGGTTCTCACTATTCCTGTTCATGTTCCGCAGAAATTGCAAACTGTGCCAAACAGGAGGTTAAAGGCGCTGACTCTCCAAGTGGAGAGAGTGTTAGTAAAGCGTCTGGAATGTTGCACCCGAGTACCAGGGGAGGAAAACTGAGATATATTGAACACTTCTCCTGATCACATGGTTGATCATACTCTAGGTTCCACATGCATGTTTTAGCTGAAGGAAGAATACCTAAAACCTGGGTAGTTGAAACCCGTGGAATGGGTACCATGCAATATGACTTCAAAGGGTCTTCATTTGCTCACCGAACCTCTCCAATCCTATCACTGCTGCGTTTATGCCCCTGTACACATGCTTGATTCTCCTTCGGAGACATAGCAATCCATAGGTTTTAAGATACTTACTAGTCAGGTACATTCTTAGGCGTTTAATATGCGGTGTTGAGTCCATTTCGTTGAGCAAGGAGTAGCTCTTTTCTATTCCATATTTGGCTTAAGGAACTTTATCTGTGCTCATTTCAATCTCTGGTTTTATGCAGCACCCCAACTCACCTTTCCCCTTAAGCAGGCATAAGTTAATTTTCTAAATTTGAGACCCTGTTCTGTTCTGTAATTCAGTTCTTGTGTAGCCAAGTTTCCATTCCGTGTATTACTGATATCTTATGATGTTTCTTTTTCTGTGTGACTTATTTCAGTTAGAATCATCATACCTGAATCCACTCATTGTGCTGCTAAGTGCCTGATGACATAGATTTCATTGCTGAGTGATATTGCTTTGTAAGTGAATACCACAACTTCTTTATCCATTTTTCACTTTCTGCGATGTTGAACTTGTACTGTAAACGAGGTTCTTGTAAACAGAGCCGTTCCAAACTTTGGGGTGGCTGTGTCTTTTTGATTTTAATTTCCCTAAGCTATAGGTCCATAAGTGGAAGTGCCCTAGGCTCTGTTGCTCTGATTTTTAGATGTTTCAGGAAACACCATACATTTCTCCCAAGTGTCTGTTGGCAATTTACATCCCGCCCATCAGCATAACAAGGCTCCCAGTTCTCAATGGCCTGTTGCCTTTCTGGATTTTACACTTTTTTCAGATGGTCTTTTTGACCGGGGGGAAGTGAGACTTCATTGTAGTGCAGATTTCCTTTGCAAGCTTGCTTGGTTGGCCAAAAAGGGCGTATGCGTTTTTTCCTGAATATATTCAGGAAAAAACGCATACGTCCTTTTTGGCCAAGTGCATCATTGTGGACGTTCTGCCTCTTTTCCTATGCTTTCAATGCAATTCCAGTCTACCTCCTGAAATTGGTTTCCTGCAATTCTGCTCCGCTTTCAAGTCCTCTTGGCAGCCTTACTTCAGTATATTTTTGGACGATAGCTGTCATTTATAACTCTGCAGGTTTGTGAATTACAGTGCCCCTGAGCTCCTTTCTTCAACTCGCTTTCTTGTGACCTGGCCGCAACACTGCAGGATGTCTTCAGGCCCTAATCTGGTTCCGGCCCGGCATGCTGAGCCTTTGGTTAATTCCTCTTCCTGGTGGGAAATGAGAGTTAAATTTGCCCGTCCAGACACCTCCAGCTAGCCTCTCATTGGTTCTCGCTATTCCTGTTCATCTTCCGCAGAAATTGCAAACTGGGCCAAACAGGAGGTTAAAGGGACTGACTCTCCAAGTGGGGAGAGTGTTAGTAAAGCGTCTGGAATGTTGCACCCGAGTACCAGGGGAGGAAAACTGAGACATATTTGAACACGTCTCCCGTTCACATGGTTGATCATACTCTGGGTTCCACATGCATGTTTTAGCTGAAGGAAGAATACCTTAAACCTGGAGAGTTGAGAACCGTGTAATGGGTACCATGCAATATGACTTCAAAGGGTCTTCATTTGCTCACCGAACCTCTCCAATCCTATCACTGCTGCGTTTATGCCCCTGTACACACGCTTGATTCTCTTTTGGAGACATAGCAATCCATAGGTTTTAAGATACTTACTAGTCATGTACATTCTTAGGCGTTTAATATGGGGTTTTGAGTCCATTTCGTTGAGCAAGGAGTAGCTCTTGTCTATTCCATATTTGGCTTAAGGAACTTTATCTGTGCTCATTTCAATCTCTGGTTTTATGCAGCACCCCAACTCACCTTTCCCCTTAAGCAAGCATAAGTTGGTTTTCTAAATTTGAGACCCTGTTCTGTTTTGGAATGCAGTTCCTGTGTAGCCAAGTTTACATTCCGTGTATTAGTGATATCTTATGATGTTTCTTTTTCTGTGTGACTTATTTCAGTTAGAATCATCATACCTGAATCCACTCATTGTGCTGCTAAGGGCCTGATGACACAGATTTCATTGCTGAGTGATATTGCTTTGTAAGTAAATACCACAACTTCTTTATCCATTTTTCACTTTCTGCGATGTTGAACTTGTACTGTAAACGAGGTTCTTGTAAACAGAGCCGTTCCAAACTTTGGGGTGGCTGTGTCTTTTCCATTTTAATTTCCCTAAGCTATAGGACCATAAGTGGAAGTGCCCTAGGTTCTGTTGCTTTGTTTTTTAGTTGTTTCAGGAAACACCATACACTTCTCCCAAGTGGTTCTTGGCAATTTACATCCCGACCATCAGCATAACAAGGCTCCCAGTTCTCCATGGCCTGTCCTGCCTTTCTGGATTTTACACTTTTTTCAGATGGCCCTTTTAACCGGGGGGAAGTGAGACTTCATTGTAGTGCAGATTTCCTTTGCAAGCTTGCTTGGTTGGCCAAAAAGGGCGTATGCGTTTTTTCCTGAATATATTCAGGAAAAAACGCATACGCCCTTTTTGGCCAAGTGCATCATTGTGGACGTTCTGCCTCTTTTCCTATGCTTTCAATGCAATTCCAGTCTACCTCCTGAAATCGGTTTCCTGCAATTCTGCCCCGCTTTCAAGTCCTCTTGGCAGCCTTACTTCAGTCTATTTTTGGACGATAGCTGTCATTTATAACTCTGCAGGTTTGTGAATTACAGTGCCCCTGAGCTCCTTTCTTCAACTCGCTTTCTTGTGACCTGGCCGCAACACCGCAGGATGCCTTCAGGCCCTAATCTGGTTCTGGCACGGCATGATGAGCCTTTGGTTAATTCCTCTTCCTGGTGGGAAATGAGAGTTAAATTTGCCCGTCCAGACACCTCCAGCTTGCCTCTCATTGGTTCTCGCTATTCCTGTTCATCTTCCGCAGAAATTGCAAACTGGGCCAAACAGGAGGTTAAAGGGACTGACTCTCCAAGTCGGGAGAGTGTTAGTAAAGCGTCTGGAATGTTGCACCCGAGTACCAGGGTACGAAAACTGAGACATATTTGAACACGTCTCCCGTTCACATGGTTGATCATACTCTGGGTTCCACATGCATGTTTTAGCTGAAGGAAGAATACCTTAAATCTGGAGAGTTGAAACCCGTGGAATGGGTACCATGCAATATGACTTCAAAGGGTCTTCATTTGCTCACCGAACCTCTCCAATCCTATCACTGCTGCGTTTATGCCCCTGTACACACGCTTGATTCTCTTTTGGAGACCTAGCAATCCATAGGTTTTAAGATACTTACTAGTCAGGTACATTCTTAGGCGTTTAATATGGGGTTTTGAGTCCATTTCGTTGAGCAAGGAGTAGCTCTTGTCTATTCCATATTTGGCTTAAGGAACTTTATCTGTGCTCATTTCAATCTCTGGTTTTATGCAGCACCCCAACTCACCTTTCCCCTTAAGCAAGCATAAGTTGGTTTTCTAAATTTGAGATCCTGTTCTGTTTTGGAATGCAGTTCCTGTGTAGCCAAGTTTACATTCCGTGTATTACTGATATCTTATGATGTTTCTTTTTCTGTGTGACTTATTTCAGTTAGAATCATCGTACCTGAATCCACTCATTATGCTGCTACGGGCCTGATGACATAGATTTCATTGCTGAGTGATACTGCATTGTACGTAAGTACCACAAGTTCTTTATCCATTTTTCACTTTCTGTGATATTGAACTTGTAAGGTAAACGAGGTTCTTGTAAACGGAGGCGTCCCAAACTTTGGGGTGGCTGTGTCTTTTTGATTTTAATTTCCCTAAGCTATAGGACCATAAGTGGAAGTGCCCTAGGCTCTGTTGCTTTGTTTTTTAGATGTTTCAGGAAACACCATACACTTCTCCTGAGTGTCTGTTGGCAATTTACATCCCGCCCATCAGCATAACAAGGCTCCCAGTTCTCCATGGTCTGTCCTCCCTTTCTGGATTTTACACTTTTTTCAGATGGCCCTTTTGACCGGGGAGAAGGTGAGACTTCATTGTAGTGCAGATTTCCTTTGCAAGTTTGCTTCGTTGGACAAAAAGGGCGTATGCGTTTTTTCCTGAATATATTCAGGAAAAAACGCATACGCCCTTTTTGGCCAAGTGCATCATTGTGGACGTTCTGCCTCTTTTCCTATGCTTTCAATGCAATTCCAGTCTACCTCCTGAAATCGGTTTCCTGCAATTCTGCCCCGCTTTCAAGTCCTCTTGGCAGCCTTACTTCAGTCTATTTTTGGACAATAGCTGTCATTTATAACTCTGCAGGTTTGTGAATTACAGCGCCCCTGAGCTCCTTTCTTCAACTCGCTTTCTTGTGACCTGGCCGCAACACCGCTGGATGTCTTCAGGCCCTAATCTGGTTCTGGCACGGCACGCTGAGCCTTTGGTTAATTCCTCTTCCTGGTGGGAAATGAGAGTTAAATTTGCCCATCCAGAAACCTCCAGCTAGCCTCTCATTGGTTCTCGCTATTCCTGTTCATCTTCCACAGAAATTGCAAACTGGGCCAAACAGGAGGTTAAAGGGACTGACTCTCCAAGTGGGGAGAGTGTTAGTAAAGCGTCTGGAATGTTGCACCCGAGTACCAGGGTACGAAAACTGAGACATATTTGAACACGTCTCCCGATCACATGGTTGATCATACTCTAGGTTCCACATGCATGTTTTAGCTGAAGGAAGAATACCTTAAACCTGGGTAGTTGAAACCCGTGGAATGGATACCATGCAATGTGACTTCAAAGGGTCTTCATTTTCTCACCGAACCTCTCCAATCCTATTACTGCTGCGTTTATGCCCCTGTACACACGCTTGATTCTCTTTTGGAGACATAGCAATCCATAGGTTTTAAGATACTTACTAGTCAGGTACATTCTTAGGCGTTTAATATGGGGTTTTGAGTCCATTTCGTTGAGCAAGGAGTAGCTCTTGTTTATTCCATATTTGGCTTAAGGAACTTTATCTGTGCTCATTTCAATCTCTGGTTTTATGCAGCACCCCAACTCACCTTTCCCCTTAAGCAAGCATAAGTTGGTTTTCTAAATTTGAGACCCTGTTCTGTTTTGGAATGCAGTTCCTGTGTAGCCAAGTTTACATTCCGTGTATTAGTGATATCTTATGATGTTTCTTTTTCTGTGTGACTTATTTCAGTTAGAATCATCATACCTGAATCCACTCATTGTGCTGCTAAGGGCCTGATGACACAGATTTCATTGCTGAGTGATATTGCTTTGTAAGTAAATACCACAACTTCTTTATCCATTTTTCACTTTCTGCGATGTTGAACTTGTACTGTAAACGAGGTTCTTGTAAACAGAGCCGTGCAAAACTTTGGGGTGGCTGTGTCTTTTTGATTTTAATTTCCCTAAGCTATAGGACCATAAGCGGAAGTGCCCTAGGCTCTGTTGCTTTGTATTTAGATGTTTCAGGAAACACCATACACTTCTCCCAAGTGGTTGTTGGCAATTTACATCCCGCCCATCAGCATAACAAGGCTCCCAGTTCTCCATGGCCTGTCCTGCATTTCTGGATTTTACACTTTTTTCAGATGGCCCTTTTGACCGGGGGGAAGTGAGACTTCATTGTAGTGCAGATTTCCTTTGCAAGCTTGCTTGGTTGGCCAAAAAGGGCGTATGCGTTTTTTCCTGAATATATTCAGGAAAAAACGCATACGCCCTTTTTGGCCAAGTGCATCATTGTGGACGTTCTGCCTCTTTTCCTATGCTTTCAATGCAATTCCAGTCTACCTCCTGAAATCGGTTTCCTGCAATTCTGCCCCGCTTTCAAGTCCTCTTGGCAGCCTTACTTCAGTCTATTTTTGGACGATAGCTGTCATTTATAACTCTGCAGGTTTGTGAATTACAGTGCCCCTGAGCTCCTTTCTTCAACTCGCTTTCTTTTGAGCTGGCCGCAACACCGCAGGATGGCTTCAGGCCCTAATCTGGTTCCGGCACGGCACGCTGAGCCTTTGGTTATTTCCTCTTCCTGGTGGGAAATGAGAGTTAAATTTGCCCGTCCAGACACCTCCAGCTAGCCTCTCATTGGTTCTCGCTATTCCTGTTCATCTTCCGCAGAAATTGCAAACTGTGCCAAAAAGGAGGTTAAAGGCGCTGACTCTCCAAGTGGGGAGAGTGTTAGTAAAGCGTCTGGAATGTTGCACCCGAGTACCAGGGTACGAAAACTGAGACATATTTGAACATGTCTCCCGATCACATGGTTGATCATACTCTAGGTTCCACATGCATGTTTTAGCTGAAGGAAGAATACCTAAAACCTGGGTAGTTGAAACCCGTGGAATGGGTACCATGCAATATGACTTCAAAGGGTCTTCATTTGCTCACCGAACCTCTCCAAACCTATCACTGCTGCGTTTATGCCCCTGTACACATGCTTGATTCTCTTTCGGAGACATAGCAATCCATAGGTTTTAAGATACTTACTAGTCAGGTACATTCTTAGGCGTTTAATATGCGGTGTTGAGTCCATTTCGTTGAGCTAGGAGTAGCTCTTGTCTATTCCATATTTGGCTTAAGGAACTTTATCTGTGCTCATTTCAATCTCTGGTTTTATGCAGCACCCCAACTCACCTTTACCCTTAAGCAAGCATAAGTTGGTTTTCTAAATTTGAGAACCTGTTCTGTTCTGTAATTCAGTTCCTGTGTAGCCAAGTTTACATTCCGTGTATTACTGATATCTTATGATGTTTCTTTTTCTGTGTGACTTATTTCAGTTAGAATCATCGTACCTGAATCCACTCATTATGCTGCTACGGGCCTGATGACATAGATTTCATTGCTGAGTGATACTGCATTGTACGTAAGTACCACAAGTTCTTTATCCATTTTTCATTTTCTGTGATATTGAACTTGTACGGTAAACGAGGTTCTTGTAAACGGAGGCGTCCCAAACTTTGGGGTGGCTGTGTCTTTTTGATTTTAATTTCCCTAAGCTATAGGACCATAAGTGGAAGTGCCCTAGGCTCTGTTGCTTTGTTTTTTAGATGTTTCAGGAAACACCATACACTTCTCCCGAGTGTCTGTTGGCAATTTACATCCCGCCCATCAGCATAACAAGGCTCCCAGTTCTCCATGGCCTGTCCTGCCTTTCTGGATTTTACACTTTTTTCAGATGGCCCTTTTGACCGGGGGGAAGTGAGACTTCATTGTAGTGCAGATTTCCTTTGCAAGCTTGCTTGGTTGGCCAAAAAGGGCGTATGCGTTTTTTCCTGAATATATTCAGGAAAAAACGCATACGTCCTTTTTGGCCAAGTGCATCATTGTGGACGTTCTGCCTCTTTTCCTATGCTTTCAATGCAATTCCAGTCTACCTCCTGAAATCGGTTTCCTGCAATTCTGCTCCGCTTTCAAGTCCTCTTGGCAGCCTTACTTCAGTATATTTTTGGACGATAGCTGTCATTTATCACTCTGCAGGTTTGTGAATTACAGTGCCCCTGAGCTCCTTTCTTCAACTCGCTTTCTTTTGAGCTGGCCGCAACACCGCAGGATGGCATCATTGTGCCAATCGGTTTCCTGCAATTCTGCCCCGCTTTCAAGTCCTCTTGGCAGCCTTACTTCAGTCTATTTTTGGACGATAGCTGTCATTTATAACTCTGCTGGTTTGTGAATTGCAGTGCCCCTGAGCTCCTTTCTTCAACTCGCTTTCTTGTGACCTGGCCGCAACACTGCAGGATGTCTTCAGGCCCTAATCTGGTTCCGGCCCGGCATGCTGAGCCTTTGGTTAATTCCTCTTCCTGGTGGGAAATGAGAGTTAAATTTGCCCGTCCAGACACCTCCAGCTAGCCTCTCATTGGTTCTCGCTATTCCTGTTCATCTTCCGCAGAAATTGCAAACTGGGCCAAACAGGAGGTTAAAGGGACTGACTCTCCAAGTGGGGAGAGTGTTAGTAAAGCGTCTGGAATGTTGCACCCGAGTACCAGGGGAGGAAAACTGAGACATATTTGAACACGTCTCCCGTTCACATGGTTGATCATACTCTGGGTTCCACATGCATGTTTTAGCTGAAGGAAGAATACCTTAAACCTGGAGAGTTGAAACCCGTGGAATGGGTACCATGCAATATGACTTCAAAGGGTCTTCATTTGCTCACCGAACCTCTCCAATCCTATCACTGCTGCGTTTATGCCCCTGTACACACGCTTGATTCTCTTTTGGAGACATAGCAATCCATAGGTTTTAAGATACTTACTAGTCATGTACATTCTTAGGCGTTTAATATGGGGTTTTGAGTCCATTTCGTTGAGCAAGGAGTAGCTCTTGTCTATTCCATATTTGGCTTAAGGAACTTTATCTGTGCTCATTTCAATCTCTGGTTTTATGCAGCACCCCAACTCACCTTTCCCCTTAAGCAAGCATAAGTTGGTTTTCTAAATTTGAGACCCTGTTCTGTTTTGGAATGCAGTTCCTGTGTAGCCAAGTTTACATTCCGTGTATTAGTGATATCTTATGATGTTTCTTTTTCTGTGTGACTTATTTCAGTTAGAATCATCATACCTGAATCCACTCATTGTGCTGCTAAGGGCCTGATGACACAGATTTCATTGCTGAGTGATATTGCTTTGTAAGTAAATACCACAACTTCTTTATCCATTTTTCACTTTCTGCGATGTTGAACTTGTACTGTAAACGAGGTTCTTGTAAACAGAGCCATTCCAAACTTTGGGGTGGCTGTGTCTTTTCCATTTTAATTTCCCTAAGCTATAGGACCATAAGTGGAAGTGCCCTAGGTTCTGTTGCTTTGTTTTTTAGTTGTTTCAGGAAACACCATACACTTCTCCCAAGTGGTTCTTGGCAATTTACATCCCGACCATCAGCATAACAAGGCTCCCAGTTCTCCATGGCCTGTCCTGCCTTTCTGGATTTTACACTTTTTTCAGATGGCCCTTTTAACCGGGGGGAAGTGAGACTTCATTGTAGTGCAGATTTCCTTTGCAAGCTTGCTTGGTTGGCCAAAAAGGGCGTATGCGTTTTTTCCTGAATATATTCAGGAAAAAACGCATACGCCCTTTTTGGCCAAGTGCATCATTGTGGACGTTCTGCCTCTTTTCCTATGCTTTCAATGCAATTCCAGTCTACCTCCTGAAATCGGTTTCCTGCAATTCTGCCCCGCTTTCAAGTCCTCTTGGCAGCCTTACTTCAGTCTATTTTTGGACGATAGCTGTCATTTATAACTCTGCAGGTTTGTGAATTACAGTGCCCCTGAGCTCCTTTCTTCAACTCGCTTTCTTGTGACCTGGCCGCAACACCGCAGGATGCCTTCAGGCCCTAATCTGGTTCTGGCACGGCATGATGAGCCTTTGGTTAATTCCTCTTCCTGGTGGGAAATGAGAGTTAAATTTGCCCGTCCAGACACCTCCAGCTAGCCTCTCATTGGTTCTCGCTATTCCTGTTCATCTTCCGCAGAAATTGCAAACTGGGCCAAACAGGAGGTTAAAGGGACTGACTCTCCAAGTCGGGAGAGTGTTAGTAAAGCGTCTGGAATGTTGCACCCGAGTACCAGGGTACGAAAACTGAGACATATTTGAACACGTCTCCCGTTCACATGGTTGATCATACTCTGGGTTCCACATGCATGTTTTAGCTGAAGGAAGAATACCTTAAAACTGGAGAGTTGAAACCCGTGGAATGGGTACCATGCAATATGACTTCAAAGGGTCTTCATTTGCTCACCGAACCTCTCCAATCCTATCACTGCTGCGTTTATGCCCCTGTACACACGCTTGATTCTCTTTTGGAGACCTAGCAATCCATAGGTTTTAAGATACTTACTAGTCATGTACATTCTTAGGCGTTTAATATGGGGTTTTGAGTCCATTTCGTTGAGCAAGGAGTAGCTCTTGTCTATTCCATATTTGGCTTAAGGAACTTTATCTGTGCTCATTTCAATCTCTGGTTTTATGCAGCACCCCAACTCACCTTTCCCCTTAAGCAAGCATAAGTTGGTTTTCTAAATTTGAGACCCTGTTCTGTTTTGGAATGCAGTTCCTGTGTAGCCAAGTTTACATTCCGTGTATTAGTGATATCTTATGATGTTTCTTTTTCTGTGTGACTTATTTCAGTTAGAATCATCGTACCTGAATCCACTCATTATGCTGCTACGGGCCTGATGACATAGATTTCATTGCTGAGTGATACTGCATTGTACGTAAGTACCACAAGTTCTTTATCCATTTTTCACTTTCTGTGATATTGAACTTGTAAGGTAAACGAGGTTCTTGTAAACGGAGGCGTCCCAAACTTTGGGGTGGCTGTGTCTTTTTGATTTTAATTTCCCTAAGCTATAGGACCATAAGTGGAAGTGCCCTAGGCTCTGTTGCTTTGTTTCTTAGATGTTTCAGGAAACACCATACACTTCTCCTGAGTGTCTGTTGGCAATTTACATCCCGCCCATCAGCATAACAAGGCTCCCAGTTCTCCATGGCCTGTCCTGCCTTTCTGGATTTTACACTTTTTTCAGATGGCCCTTTTGACCGGGGAGAAGGTGAGACTTCATTGTAGTGCAGATTTCCTTTGCAAGTTTGCTTCGTTGGACAAAAAGGGCGTATGCGTTTTTTCCTGAATATATTCAGGAAAAAACGCATACGCCCTTTTTGGCCAAGTGCATCATTGTGGACGTTCTGCCTCTTTTCCTATGCTTTCAATGCAATTCCAGTCTACCTCCTGAAATCGGTTTCCTGCAATTCTGCCCCGCTTTCAAGTCCTCTTGGCAGCCTTACTTCAGTCTATTTTTGGACAATAGCTGTCATTTATAACTCTGCAGGTTTGTGAATTACAGCGCCCCTGAGCTCCTTTCTTCAACTCGCTTTCTTGTGACCTGGCCGCAACACCGCTGGATGTCTTCAGGCCCTAATCTGGTTCTGGCACGTCACGCTGAGCCTTTGGTTAATTCCTCTTCCTGGTGGGAAATGAGAGTTAAATTTGCCCATCCAGAAACCTCCAGCTAGCCTCTCATTGGTTCTCGCTATTCCTGTTCATCTTCCACAGAAATTGCAAACTGGGCCAAACAGGAGGTTAAAGGGACTGACTCTCCAAGTGGGGAGAGTGTTAGTAAAGCGTCTGGAATGTTGCACCCGAGTACCAGGGTACGAAAACTGAGACATATTTGAACACGTCTCCCGATCACATGGTTGATCATACTCTAGGTTCCACATGCATGTTTTAGCTGAAGGAAGAATACCTTAAACCTGGGTAGTTGAAACCCGTGGAATGGGTACCATGCAATGTGACTTCAAAGGGTCTTCATTTGCTCACCGAACCTCTCCAATCCTATTACTGCTGCGTTTATGCCCCTGTACACACGCTTGATTCTCTTTTGGAGACATAGCAATCCATAGGTTTTAAGATACTTACTAGTCATGTACATTCTTAGGCGTTTAATATGGGGTTTTGAGTCCATTTCGTTGAGCAAGGAGTAGCTCTTGTTTATTCCATATTTGGCTTAAGGAACTTTATCTGTGCTCATTTCAATCTCTGGTTTTATGCAGCACCCCAACTCACCTTTCCCCTTAAGCAAGCATAAGTTGGTTTTCTAAATTTGAGACCCTGTTCTGTTTTGGAATGCAGTTCCTGTGTAGCCAAGTTTACATTCCGTGTATTAGTGATATCTTATGATGTTTCTTTTTCTGTGTGACTTATTTCAGTTAGAATCATCATACCTGAATCCACTCATTGTGCTGCTAAGGGCCTGATGACACAGATTTCATTGCTGAGTGATATTGCTTTGTAAGTAAATACCACAACTTCTTTATCCATTTTTCACTTTCTGCGATGTTGAACTTGTACTGTAAACGAGGTTCTTGTAAACAGAGCCGTGCCAAACTTTGGGGTGGCTGTGTCTTTTTGATTTTAATTTCCCTAAGCTATAGGACCATAAGTGGAAGTGCCCTAGGTTCTGTTGCTTTGTTTTTTAGATGTTTCAGGAAACACCATACACTTCTCCCAAGTGGTTCTTGGCAATTTACATCCCGCCCATCAGCATAACAATGCTCCCAGTTCTCCATGGCCTGTCCTGCCTTTCTGGATTTTACACTTTTTTCAGATGGCCCTTTTGACCGCTGGGAAGTGAGACTTCATTGTAGTGCAGATTTCCTTTGCAAGCTTGCTTGGTTGGCCAAAAAGGGCGTATGCGTTTTTTCCTGAATATATTCAGGAAAAAACGCATACGCCCTTTTTGGCCAAGTGCATCATTGTGGACGTTCTGCCTCTTTTCCTATGCTTTCAATGCAACTCCAGTCTACCTCCTGAAATCGGTTTCCTGCAATTCTGCCCCGCTTTCAAGTCCTCTTGGCAGCCTTACTTCAGTGTATTTTTGGACGATAGCTGTCATTTATAACTCTGCAGGTTTGTGAATTACAGTGCCCCTGAGCTCCTTTCTTCAACTCGCTTTCTTGTGACCTGGCCGCAACACCACAGGATGGCTTCAGGCCCTAATCTGGTTCCGGCCCGGCATGCTGAGCCTTTGGTTAATTCCTCTTCCTGGTGGGAAATGAGAGTTAAATTTGCCCGTCCAGACACCTCCAGCTAGCCTCTCATTGGTTCTCGCTATTCCTGTTCATCTTCCGCAGAAATTGCAAACTGGGCCAAACAGGAGGTTAAAGGGACTGACTCTCCAAGTCGGGAGAGTGTTAGTAAAGCGTCTGGAATGTTGCACCCGAGTACCAGGGGAGGAAAACTGAGACATATTTGAACACGTCTCCCGTTCACATGGTTGATCATACTCTGGGTTCCACATGCATGTTTTAGCTGAAGGAAGAATACCTTAAAACTGGAGAGTTGAAACCCGTGGAATGGGTACCATGCAATATGACTTCAAAGGGTCTTCATTTGCTCACGAACCTCTCCAATCCTATCACTGCTGCGTTTATGCCCCTGTATACATGCTTGATTCTCTTTCGGAGACATAGCAATCCATAGGTTTTAAGATACTTACTAGTCAGGTGCATTCTTAGGCGTTTAATATGGGGTTTTGTGTCCATTTCGCTGAGCAAGGAGTAGCTCTTGTCTATTCCATATTTGGCTTAAGGAACTTTATCTGTGCTCATTTCAATCTCTGGTTTTATGCAGCACCCCAACTCACCTTTCCCCTTAAGCAAGCATAAGTTGGTTTTCTAAATTTGAGACCCTGTTCTGTTTTGGAATGCAGTTCCTGTGTAGCCAAGTTTACATTCCGTGTATTAGTGATATCTTATGATGTTTCTTTTTCTGTGTGACTTATTTCAGTTAGAATCATCGTACCTGAATCCACTCATTATGCTGCTACGGGCCTGATGACATAGATTTCATTGCTGAGTGATACTGCATTGTACGTAAGTACCACAAGTTCTTTATCCTTTTTTCACTTTCTGTGATATTGAACTTGTACGGTAAACGAGGTTCTTGTAAACGGAGGCGTCCCAGACTTTGGGGTGGCTGTGTCTTTTTGATTTTAATTTCCCTAAGCTATAGGACCATAAGCGGAAGTGCCCTAGGCTCTGTTGCTTTGTATTTAGATGTTTCAGGAAACACCATACACTTCTCCCAAGTGGTTGTTGGCAATTTACATCCCGCCCATCAGCATAACAAGGCTCCCAGTTCTCCATGGCCTGTCCTGCATTTCTGGATTTTACACTTTTTTCAGATGGCCCTTTTGACCGGGGGGAAGTGAGACTTCATTGTAGTGCAGATTTCCTTTGCAAGCTTGCTTGGTTGGCCAAAAAGGGCGTATGCGTTTTTTCCTGAATATATTCAGGAAAAAACGCATACGCCCTTTTTGGCCAAGTGCATCATTGTGGACGTTCTGCCTCTTTTCCTATGCTTTCAATGCAATTCCAGTCTACCTCCTGAAATCGGTTTCCTGCAATTCTGCCCCGCTTTCAAGTCCTCTTGGCAGCCTTACTTCAGTCTATTTTTGGACGATAGCTGTCATTTATAACTCTGCAGGTTTGTGAATTACAGTGCCCCTGAGCTCCTTTCTTCAACTCGCTTTCTTTTGAGCTGGCCGCAACACCGCAGGATGGCTTCAGGCCCTAATCTGGTTCCGGCACGGCACGCTGAGCCTTTGATTATTTCCTCTTCCTGGTGGGAAATGAGAGTTAAATTTGCCCGTCCAGACACCTCCAGCTAGCCTCTCATTGGTTCTCGCTATTCCTGTTCATCTTCCGCAGAAATTGCAAACTGTGCCAAACAGGAGGTTAAAGGCGCTGACTCTCCAAGTGGGGAGAGTGTTAGTAAAGCGTCTGGAATGTTGCACCCGAGTACCAGGGTACGAAAACTGAGACATATTTGAACATGTCTCCCGATCACATGGTTGATCATACTCTAGGTTCCACATGCATGTTTTAGCTGAAGGAAGAATACCTAAAACCTGGGTAGTTGAAACCCGTGGAATGGGTACCATGCAATATGACTTCAAAGGGTCTTCATTTGCTCACCGAACCTCTCCAAACCTATCACTGCTGCGTTTATGCCCCTGTACACATGCTTGATTCTCTTTCGGAGACATAGCAATCCATAGGTTTTAAGATACTTACTAGTCAGGTACATTCTTAGGCGTTTAATATGCTGTGTTGAGTCCATTTCGTTGAGCTAGGAGTAGCTCTTGTCTATTCCATATTTGGCTTAAGGAACTTTATCTGTGCTCATTTCAATCTCTGGTTTTATGCAGCACCCCAACTCACCTTTACCCTTAAGCAAGCATAAGTTGGTTTTCTAAATTTGAGAACCTGTTCTGTTCTGTAATTCAGTTCCTGTGTAGCCAAGTTTACATTCCGTGTATTACTGATATCTTATGATGTTTCTTTTTCTGTGTGACTTATTTCAGTTAGAATCATCGTACCTGAATCCACTCATTATGCTGCTACGGGCCTGATGACATAGATTTCATTGCTGAGTGATACTGCATTGTACGTAAGTACCACAAGTTCTTTATCCATTTTTCATTTTCTGTGATATTGAACTTGTACGGTAAACGAGGTTCTTGTAAACAGAGGCGTCCCAAACTTTGGGGTGGCTGTGTCTTTTTGATTTTAATTTCCCTAAGCTATAGGACCATAAGTGGAAGTGCCCTAGGCTCTGTTGCTTTGTTTTTTAGATGTTTCAGGAAACACCATACACTTCTCCCGAGTGTCTGTTGGCAATTTACATCCCGCCCATCAGCATAACAAGGCTCCCAGTTCTCCATGGCCTGTCCTGCCTTTCTGGATTTTACACTTTTTTCAGATGGCCCTTTTGACCGGGGGGAAGTGAGACTTCATTGTAGTGCAGATTTCCTTTGCAAGTTTGCTTGGTTGGCCAAAAAGGGCGTATGCGTTTTTTCCTGAATATATTCAGGAAAAAACGCATACGCCCTTTTTGGCCAAGTGCATCATTCTGGACGTTCTGCCTCTTTTCCTATGCTTTCAATGCAATTCCAGTCTACCTCCTGAAATCGGTTTCCTGCAATTCTGCCCCGCTTTCAAGTCCTCTTGGCAGCCTTACTTCAGTCTATTTTTGGACGATAGCTGTCATTTATAACTCTGCAGGTTTGTGAATTACAGTGCCCCTGAGCTCCTTTCTTCAACTCGCTTTCTTGTGACCTGGCCGCAACACCGCAGGATGTCTTCAGGCCCTAATCTGGTTCCGGCACGACACGCTGAGCCTTTGGTTAATTCCTCTTCCTGGTGGGAAATGAGAGTTAAATTTGCCCATCCAGACACCTCCATCTAGTCTCTCATTGGTTCTCGCTATTCCTGTTCATCTTCCACAGAAATTGCAAACTGGGCCAAACAGGAGGTTAAAGGGACTGACTCTCCAAGTGGGGAGAGTGTTAGTAAAGCGTCTGGAATGTTGCACCCGAGAACCAGGGTACGAAAACTGAGACATATTTGAACACATCTCCCGATGACATGGTTGATCATACTCTGGGTTCCACATGCATGTTTTAGCTGAAGGAAGAATACCTAAAACCTGGGTAGTTGATACCCGTGGATTGGGTACCATGCAATATGACTTCAAAGGGTCTTCATTTGCTCACCGAACATCTCCAATCCTATCACTGCTGCGTTTATGCCCCTGTACACATGCTTGATTCTCTTTCGGAGACATAGCAATCCATAGGTTTTAAGATACTTACTAGTCAGGTACATTCTTAGGCGTTTAATATGCGGTGTTGAGTCCATTTCGTTGAGCTAGGAGTAGCTCTTGTCTATTCCATATTTGGCTTAAGGAACTTTATCTGTGCTCATTTCAATCTCTGGTTTTATGCAGCACCCCAACTCACCTTTACCCTTAAGCAAGCATAAGTTGGTTTTCTAAATTTGAGACCCTGTTCTGTTTTGGAATTCAGTTCCTGTGTAGCCAAGTTTACATTCCGTGTATTAGTGATATCTTATGATGTTTCTTTTTCTGTGTGACTTATTTCAGTTAGAATCATCGTACCTGAATCCACTAATGATGCTGCTACGGGCCTGATGACATAGATTTCATTGCTGAGTGATACTGCATTGTACGTAAGTACCACAAGTTCTTTATCCATTTTTCACTTTCTGTGATATTGAACTTGTACTGTAAACGAGGTTCTTGTAAACAGAGGCGTCCCAAACTTTGGGGTGGCTGTGTCTTTTTGATTTTAATTTCCCTAAGCTATAGGACCATAAGTGGAAGTGCCCTAGGCTCTGTTGCTTTGTTTTTTAGATGTTTCAGGAAACACCATACACTTCTCCGGAGTGTCTGTTGGCAATTTACATCCCGCCCATCAGCATAACAAGGCTCCCAGTTCTCCATGGCCTGTCCTGCCTTTCTGGATTTTACCCTTTTTTCAGATGACCCTTTTGACCGGGGGGAAGTGAGACTTCATTGTAGTGCAGATTTCCTTTGCAAGCTTGCTTGGTTGGCCAAAAAGGACGTATGCGTTTTTTCCTGAATATATTCAGGAAAAAACGCATACGCCCTTTTTGGCCAAGTGCATCATTGTGGACGTTCTGCCTCTTTTCCTATGCTTTCAATGCAATTCCAGTCTACCTCCTGAAATCGGTTTCCTGCAATTCTGCCCCGCTTTCAAGTCCTCTTGGCAGCCTTACTTCAGTCTATTTTTGGACGATAGCTGTCATTTATAACTCTGCAGGTTTGTGAATTACAGTGCCCCTGAGCTCCTTTCTTCAACTCGCTTTCTTTTGAGCTGGCCGCAACACCGCAGGATGGCTTCAGGCCCTAATCTGGTTCCTGTATGGCATGCTGAGCCTTTGGTTATTTCCTCTTCCTGGTGGGAAATGAGAGTTAAATTTGCCCGTCCAGACACCTCCAGCTAGTCTCTCATTGGTTCTCGCTATTCCTGTTCATCTTCCGCAGAAATTGCAAACTGGGCCAAACAGGAGGTTAAAGGGACTGACTCTCCAAGTCGGGAGAGTGTTAGTAAAGCGTCTGGAATGTTGCACCCGAGGACCAGGGTACGAAAACTGAGAGATATTTGAACACGTCTCCCGTTCACATGGTTGATCATACTTGGGTTCCACATGCATGTTTTAGCTGAAGGAAGAATACCTTAAACCTGGAGAGTTAAGACCCGTGTAATGGGTACCATGCAATATGACTTCAAAGGGTCTTCATTTGCTCACCGAACCTCTCCAATCCTATCACTGCTGCGTTTATGCCCCTGTACACACGCTTGATTCTCTTTTGGAGACATAACAATCCATAGGTTTTAAGATACTTACTAGTCAGGTACATTCTTAGGCGTTTAATATGGGGTTTTGAGTCCATTTCGTTGAGCAAGGAGTAGCTCTTGTCTATTCCATATTTGGCTTAAGGAACTTTATCTGTGTTCATTTCAATCTCTGGTTTTATGCAGCACCCCAACTCACCTTTACCCTTAAGCAAGCATAAGTTGGTTTTCTAAATTTGAGACCCTGTTCTGTTCTGTAATTCAGTTCCTGTGTAGCCAAGTTTACATTCCGTGTATTACTGATATCTTATGATGTTTCTTTTTCTGTGTGACTTATTTCAGTTAGAATCATCATACCTGAATCCACTCATTGTGCTGCTAAGGGCCTGATGACACAGATTTCATTGCTGAGTGATATTGCTTTGTAAGTAAATACCACAAGTTCTTTATCCATTTTTCACTTTCTGCGATGTTGAACTTGTACTGTAAACGAGGTTCTTGTAAACAGAGGCGTCCCAAACTTTGGGGTGGCTGTGTCTTTTTGATTTTAATTTCCCTAAGCTGTAGGACCATAAGTGGAAGTGCCCTAGGCTCTGTTGCTTTGTTTTTTAGATATTTCAGGAAACACCATACACTTCTCCCAAGTGGTGTTGGCAACTTACATCCCGCCCATCAGCATAACAGGGCTCCCAGTTCTCCATGGCCTGTCCTGCCTTTCTGGATTTTACACTTTTTTCAGATGGCCCTTTTGACCGGGGGGAAGTGAGACTTCATTGTAGTGCAGATTTCCTTTGCAAGCTTGCTTTGTTGGCCAAAAAGGGCGTATACGTTTTTTCCTGAATATATTCAGAAAAAACGCATACGCCCTTTTTGGCCAAGTGCATCATTGTGGACGTTCTGCCTCTTTTCCTATGCTTTCAATGCAGTTCCAGTCTACCTCCTGAAATCGGTTTCCTGCAATTCTGCCCCGCTTTCAAGTCCTCTTGGCAGCCTTACTTCAGTCTATTTTTGGACGATAGCTGTCATTTATAACTCTGCAGGTTTGTGAATTACAGTGCCCCTGAGCTCCTTTCTTCAACTCGCTTTCTTGTGACCTGGCCGCAACACCGCAGGATGGCTTCAGGACCTAATCTAGTTCCGGTACGGCACGCTGAGCCTTTGGTTATTTCCTCTTCCTGGTGGGAAATGAGAGTTAAATTTGCCCGTCCAGACACCTCCAGCTAGCCTCTCATTGGTTCTCGCTATTCCTGTTCATCTTCCGCAGAAATTGCAAACTGTGCCAAAGAGGAGGTCAAAGGCGCTGACTCTCCAACTGGGGAGAGTGTTAGTAAAGCATCTGGAATGTTGCACCCGAGTACCAGGGGAGGAAAACTGAGACATATTTGAACACGTCTCCCGATCACATGGTTGATCATACTCTGGGTTCCACATGCATGTTTTAGCTGAAGGAAGAATACCTAAAACCTGGGTAGTTGAAACCCGTGGAATGGGTACCATGCAATATGACTTCTAAGGGTCTTCATTTGCTCACCGAACCTCTCCAATTCTATCACTGCTGCGTTTATGCCCCTGTACACATGCTTGATTCTCTTTCAGAGATATAGCAATCTATAGGTTTTAAGATACTTATTAGTCAGGTACATTCTTAGGCATTTAATATGCGGTGTTGAGTCCATTTCGTTGAGCAAGGAGTAGCTCTTGTCTATTCCATATTTGGCTTAAGGAACTTTATCTGTGCTCATTTCGATCTCTGGTTTTATGCAGCACCCCAACTCACCTTTCCCCTTAAGCAAGCATAAGTTGGTTTTCTAAATTTGAGACCCTGTTCTGTTCTGTAATTCAGTTCCTGTGTAGCCAAGTTTCCATTCCGTGTATTAGTGATATCTTATGAAGTTTCTTTTTCTGTGTGACTTATTTCAGTTAGAATCATCGTACCTGAATCCACTCATTATGCTGCTACGGGCCTGATGACATAGATTTCATTGCTGAGTGATACTGCATTGTACGTAAGTACCACAAGTTCTTTATCCATTTTTCACTTTCTGTGATATTGCACTTGTACGGTAAACGAGGTTCTTGTAAACAGAGGCATCCCAAACTTTGGGGTGGCTGTGTCTTTTTGATTTTAATTTCCCTAAGCTATAGGACCATAAGTGGAAGTGCCCTAGGCTCTGTTGCTTTGTTTTTTAGATGTTGCAGGAAACACCATACACTTCTCCTGAGTGTCTGTTGGCAATTTACATCCCGCCCATCAGCATAACAAGGCTCCCAGTTCTCCATGGCCTGTCCTGCCTTTCTGGATTTTACACTTTTTTCAGATGGCCCTTTTGACCGGGGGGAAGTGAGACTTCATTGTAGTGCAGATTTCCTTTGCAAGTTTGCTTGGTTGGCCAAAAAGTGCGTATGCGTTTTTTCCTGAATATATTCAGGAAAAAACGCATACGCCCTTTTTGGCCAAGTGCATCATTGTGGACGTTCTGCCTCTTTTCCTATGCTTTCAATGCAATTCCAGTCTACCTCCTGAAATCGGTTTCCTGTAATTCTGCCCCGCTTTCAAGTCCTCTTGGCAGCCTTACTTCAGTCTATTTTTGGACGATAGCTGTCATTTATAACTCTGCAGGTTTGTGAATTACAGTGCCCCTGAGCTCCTTTCTTCAACTCGCTTTCTTTTGAGGTGGCCGCAACACCGCAGGATGGCTTCAGGCCCTAATCTGGTTCCGGCCCGGCATGCTGAGCCTTTGGTTAATTCCTCTTCCTGGTGGGAAATGAGAGTTAAATTTGCCCGTCCAGACACCTCCAGCTAGCCTCTCATTGGTTCTCGCTATTCCTGTTCATCTTCCGCAGAAATTGCAAACTGGGCCAAACAGGAGGTTAAAGGGACTGACTCTCCAAGTCGGGAGAGTGTTAGTAAAGCGTCTGCAATGTTGCACCCGAGTACCAGGGTAGGAAAACTGAGACATATTTGAACACGTCTCCCGTTCACATGGTTGATCATACTCTGGGTTCCACATGCATGTTTTAGCTGAAGGAAGAATACCTTAAAACTGGAGAGTTGAAACCCGTGGAATGGGTACCATGCAATATGACTTCAAAGGGTCTTCATTTGCTCACGAACCTCTCCAATCCTATCACTGCTGCGTTTATGCCCCTGTATACATGCTTGATTCTCTTTCGGAGACATAGCAATCCATAGGTTTTAAGATACTTACTAGTCAGGTGCATTCTTAGGCGTTTAATATGGGGTTTTGTGTCCATTTCGCTGAGCAAGGAGTAGCTCTTGTCTATTCCATATTTGGCTTAAGGAACTTTATCTGTGCTCATTTCAATCTCTGGTTTTATGCAGCACCCCAACTCACCTTTCCCCTTAAGCAAGCATAAGTTGGTTTTCTAAATTTGAGACCCTGTTCTGTTTTGGAATGCAGTTCCTGTGTAGCCAAGTTTACATTCCGTGTATTAGTGATATCTTATGATGTTTCTTTTTCTGTGTGACTTATTTCAGTTAGAATCATCGTACCTGAATCCACTCATTATGCTGCTACGGGCCTGATGACATAGATTTCATTGCTGAGTGATACTGCATTGTACGTAAGTACCACAAGTTCTTTATCCTTTTTTCACTTTCTGTGATATTGAACTTGTACGGTAAACGAGGTTCTTGTAAACGGAGGCGTCCCAGACTTTGGGGTGGCTGTGTCTTTTTGATTTTAATTTCCCTAAGCTATAGGACCATAAGCGGAAGTGCCCTAGGCTCTGTTGCTTTGTATTTAGATGTTTCAGGAAACACCATACACTTCTCCCAAGTGGTTGTTGGCAATTTACATCCCGCCCATCAGCATAACAAGGCTCCCAGTTCTCCATGGCCTGTCCTGCATTTCTGGATTTTACACTTTTTTCAGATGGCCCTTTTGACCGGGGGGAAGTGAGACTTCATTGTAGTGCAGATTTCCTTTGCAAGCTTGCTTGGTTGGCCAAAAAGGGCGTATGCGTTTTTTCCTGAATATATTCAGGAAAAAACGCATACGCCCTTTTTGGCCAAGTGCATCATTGTGGACGTTCTGCCTCTTTTCCTATGCTTTCAATGCAATTCCAGTCTACCTCCTGAAATCGGTTTCCTGCAATTCTGCCCCGCTTTCAAGTCCTCTTGGCAGCCTTACTTCAGTCTATTTTTGGACGATAGCTGTCATTTATAACTCTGCAGGTTTGTGAATTACAGTGCCCCTGAGCTCCTTTCTTCAACTCGCTTTCTTTTGAGCTGGCCGCAACACCGCAGGATGGCTTCAGGCCCTAATCTGGTTCCGGCACGGCACGCTGAGCCTTTGATTATTTCCTCTTCCTGGTGGGAAATGAGAGTTAAATTTGCCCGTCCAGACACCTCCAGCTAGCCTCTCATTGGTTCTCGCTATTCCTGTTCATCTTCCGCAGAAATTGCAAACTGTGCCAAACAGGAGGTTAAAGGCGCTGACTCTCCAAGTGGGGAGAGTGTTAGTAAAGCGTCTGGAATGTTGCACCCGAGTACCAGGGTACGAAAACTGAGACATATTTGAACATGTCTCCCGATCACATGGTTGATCATACTCTAGGTTCCACATGCATGTTTTAGCTGAAGGAAGAATACCTAAAACCTGGGTAGTTGAAACCCGTGGAATGGGTACCATGCAATATGACTTCAAAGGGTCTTCATTTGCTCACCGAACCTCTCCAAACCTATCACTGCTGCGTTTATGCCCCTGTACACATGCTTGATTCTCTTTCGGAGACATAGCAATCCATAGGTTTTAAGATACTTACTAGTCAGGTACATTCTTAGGCGTTTAATATGCTGTGTTGAGTCCATTTCGTTGAGCTAGGAGTAGCTCTTGTCTATTCCATATTTGGCTTAAGGAACTTTATCTGTGCTCATTTCAATCTCTGGTTTTATGCAGCACCCCAACTCACCTTTACCCTTAAGCAAGCATAAGTTGGTTTTCTAAATTTGAGAACCTGTTCTGTTCTGTAATTCAGTTCCTGTGTAGCCAAGTTTACATTCCGTGTATTACTGATATCTTATGATGTTTCTTTTTCTGTGTGACTTATTTCAGTTAGAATCATCGTACCTGAATCCACTCATTATGCTGCTACGGGCCTGATGACATAGATTTCATTGCTGAGTGATACTGCATTGTACGTAAGTACCACAAGTTCTTTATCCATTTTTCATTTTCTGTGATATTGAACTTGTACGGTAAACGAGGTTCTTGTAAACAGAGGCGTCCCAAACTTTGGGGTGGCTGTGTCTTTTTGATTTTAATTTCCCTAAGCTATAGGACCATAAGTGGAAGTGCCCTAGGCTCTGTTGCTTTGTTTTTTAGATGTTTCAGGAAACACCATACACTTCTCCCGAGTGTCTGTTGGCAATTTACATCCCGCCCATCAGCATAACAAGGCTCCCAGTTCTCCATGGCCTGTCCTGCCTTTCTGGATTTTACACTTTTTTCAGATGGCCCTTTTGACCGGGGGGAAGTGAGACTTCATTGTAGTGCAGATTTCCTTTGCAAGTTTGCTTGGTTGGCCAAAAAGGGCGTATGCGTTTTTTCCTGAATATATTCAGGAAAAAACGCATACGCCCTTTTTGGCCAAGTGCATCATTCTGGACGTTCTGCCTCTTTTCCTATGCTTTCAATGCAATTCCAGTCTACCTCCTGAAATCGGTTTCCTGCAATTCTGCCCCGCTTTCAAGTCCTCTTGGCAGCCTTACTTCAGTCTATTTTTGGACGATAGCTGTCATTTATAACTCTGCAGGTTTGTGAATTACAGTGCCCCTGAGCTCCTTTCTTCAACTCGCTTTCTTGTGACCTGGCCGCAACACCGCAGGATGTCTTCAGGCCCTAATCTGGTTCCGGCACGACACGCTGAGCCTTTGGTTAATTCCTCTTCCTGGTGGGAAATGAGAGTTAAATTTGCCCATCCAGACACCTCCATCTAGTCTCTCATTGGTTCTCGCTATTCCTGTTCATCTTCCACAGAAATTGCAAACTGGGCCAAACAGGAGGTTAAAGGGACTGACTCTCCAAGTGGGGAGAGTGTTAGTAAAGTGTCTGGAATGTTGCACCCGAGTACCAGGGTACGAAAACTGAGACATATTTGAACACGTCTCCCGATCACATGGTTGATCATACTCTAGGTTCCACATGCATGTTTTACCTGAAGGAAGAATACCTTATACTTGGGTAGTTGAAAGCCGTGGAATGGGTACCATGCAATATGACTTCAAAGGGTCTTCATTTGCTCACGAACCTCTCCAATCCTATCACTGCTGCATTTATGCCCCTGTACACATGCTTGATTCTCTTTCGGAGAGATAGCAATCCATAGGTTTTAAGATACTTACTAATCAGGTAGATTCTTAGGCGTTTAATATGCGGTGTTGAGTCCATTTCGTTGAGCAAGGAGTAGCTCTTGTCTATTCCATATTTGGCTTAAGGAATTTTATCTGTGCTCATTTCAATCTCTGGTTTTATGCAGCACCCCAACTCACCTTTCCCCTTAAGCAAGCATAAGTTGGTTTTCTAAATTTGAGATCCTGTTCTGTTCTGTAATTCAGTTCCTGTGTAGCCAAGTTTACATTCCGTGTATTAGTGATATCTTATGATGTTTCTTTTTCTGTGTGACTTATTTCAGTTAGAATCATCATACCTGAATCCACTCATTGTGCTGCTAAGGGCCTGATGACACAGATTTCATTGCTG
This sequence comes from Stenella coeruleoalba, assembly GCF_951394435.1. Lineage (NCBI taxonomy): Eukaryota > Metazoa > Chordata > Mammalia > Artiodactyla > Delphinidae > Stenella > Stenella coeruleoalba. The sequence goes on along the minus strand of NW_027646093.1, from coordinate 3,639,046 downwards.
AGTGATATTGCTTTGTAAGTAAATACCACAACTTCTTTATCCATTTTTCACTTTCTGCGATGTTGAACTTGTACTGTAAACGAGTTTCTTGTAAACAGAGCCGTTCCAAACTTTGGGGTGGCTGTGTCTTTTTGATTTTAATTTCCCTAAGCTATAGGACCATAAGTGGAAGTGCCCTAGGCTCTGTTGCTTTGTTTTTTAGATGTTTCAGGAAACACCATACACTTCTCCCGAGTGTCTGTTGGCAATTTACATCCCGCCCATCAGCATAACAAGGCTCCCAGTTCTCCATGGCCTGTCCTGCCTTTCTGGATTTTACACTTTTTTCAGATGGCCCTTTTGACCGGGGGGAAGTGAGACTTCATTGTAGTGCAGATTTCCTTTGCAAGCTTGCTTGGTTGGCCAAAAAGGACGTATGCGTTTTTTCCTGAATATATTCAGGAAAAAACGCATACGCCCTTTTTGGCCAAGTGCATCATTGTGGACGTTCTGCCTCTTTTCCTATGCTTTCAATGCAATTCCAGTCTACCTCCTGAAATCGGTTTCCTGCAATTCTGCCCCGCTTTCAAGTCCTCTTGGCAGCCTTACTTCAGTCTATTTTTGGACGATAGCTGTCATTTATAACTCTGCAGGTTTGTGAATTACAGTGCCCCTGAGCTCCTTTCTTCAACTCGCTTTCTTTTGAGCTGGCCGCAACACCGCAGGATGGCTTCAGGCCCTAATCTGGTTCCGGTATGGCACGCTGAGCCTTTGGTTATTTCCTCTTCCTGGTGGGAAATGAGAGTTAAATTTTCCTGTCCACACACCTCCAGCTAGCCTCTCATTGGTTCTCGCTATTCCTGTTCATCTTCCGCAGAAATTGCAAACTGTGCCAAACAGGAGGTTAAAGGCGCTGACTCTCCAAGTGGGGAGAGTGTTAGTAAAGCGTCTGGAATGTTGCACCCGAGAACCAGGGTACGAAAACTGAGACATATTTGAACACATCTCCCGATGACATGGTTGATCATACTCTGGGTTCCACATGCATGTTTTAGCTGAAGGAAGAATACCTAAAACCTGGGTAGTTGATACCCGTGGATTGGGTACCATGCAATATGACTTCAAAGGGTCTTCATTTGCTCACCGAACATCTCCAATCCTATCACTGCTGCGTTTATGCCCCTGTACACATGCTTGATTCTCTTTCGGAGACATAGCAATCCATAGGTTTTAAGATACTTACTAGTCAGGTACATTCTTAGGCGTTTAATATGCGGTGTTGAGTCCATTTCGTTGAGCTAGGAGTAGCTCTTGTCTATTCCATATTTGGCTTAAGGAACTTTATCTGTGCTCATTTCAATCTCTGGTTTTATGCAGCACCCCAACTCACCTTTACCCTTAAGCAAGCATAAGTTGGTTTTCTAAATTTGAGACCCTGTTCTGTTTTGGAATTCAGTTCCTGTGTAGCCAAGTTTACATTCCGTGTATTAGTGATATCTTATGATGTTTCTTTTTCTGTGTGACTTATTTCAGTTAGAATCATCGTACCTGAATCCACTAATGATGCTGCTACGGGCCTGATGACATAGATTTCATTGCTGAGTGATACTGCATTGTACGTAAGTACCACAAGTTCTTTATCCATTTTTCACTTTCTGTGATATTGAACTTGTACTGTAAACGAGGTTCTTGTAAACAGAGGCGTCCCAAACTTTGGGGTGGCTGTGTCTTTTTGATTTTAATTTCCCTAAGCTATAGGACCATAAGTGGAAGTGCCCTAGGCTCTGTTGCTTTGTTTTTTAGATGTTTCAGGAAACACCATACACTTCTCCGGAGTGTCTGTTGGCAATTTACATCCCGCCCATCAGCATAACAAGGCTCCCAGTTCTCCATGGCCTGTCCTGCCTTTCTGGATTTTACCCTTTTTTCAGATGACCCTTTTGACCGGGGGGAAGTGAGACTTCATTGTAGTGCAGATTTCCTTTGCAAGCTTGCTTGGTTGGCCAAAAAGGACGTATGCGTTTTTTCCTGAATATATTCAGGAAAAAACGCATACGCCCTTTTTGGCCAAGTGCATCATTGTGGACGTTCTGCCTCTTTTCCTATGCTTTCAATGCAATTCCAGTCTACCTCCTGAAATCGGTTTCCTGCAATTCTGCCCCGCTTTCAAGTCCTCTTGGCAGCCTTACTTCAGTCTATTTTTGGACGATAGCTGTCATTTATAACTCTGCAGGTTTGTGAATTACAGTGCCCCTGAGCTCCTTTCTTCAACTCGCTTTCTTTTGAGCTGGCCGCAACACCGCAGGATGGCTTCAGGCCCTAATCTGGTTCCTGTATGGCATGCTGAGCCTTTGGTTATTTCCTCTTCCTGGTGGGAAATGAGAGTTAAATTTGCCCGTCCAGACACCTCCAGCTAGTCTCTCATTGGTTCTCGCTATTCCTGTTCATCTTCCGCAGAAATTGCAAACTGGGCCAAACAGGAGGTTAAAGGGACTGACTCTCCAAGTCGGGAGAGTGTTAGTAAAGCGTCTGGAATGTTGCACCCGAGGACCAGGGTACGAAAACTGAGAGATATTTGAACACGTCTCCCGTTCACATGGTTGATCATACTTGGGTTCCACATGCATGTTTTAGCTGAAGGAAGAATACCTTAAACCTGGAGAGTTAAGACCCGTGTAATGGGTACCATGCAATATGACTTCAAAGGGTCTTCATTTGCTCACCGAACCTCTCCAATCCTATCACTGCTGCGTTTATGCCCCTGTACACACGCTTGATTCTCTTTTGGAGACATAACAATCCATAGGTTTTAAGATACTTACTAGTCAGGTACATTCTTAGGCGTTTAATATGGGGTTTTGAGTCCATTTCGTTGAGCAAGGAGTAGCTCTTGTCTATTCCATATTTGGCTTAAGGAACTTTATCTGTGTTCATTTCAATCTCTGGTTTTATGCAGCACCCCAACTCACCTTTACCCTTAAGCAAGCATAAGTTGGTTTTCTAAATTTGAGACCCTGTTCTGTTCTGTAATTCAGTTCCTGTGTAGCCAAGTTTACATTCCGTGTATTAGTGATATCTTATGATGTTTCTTTTTCTGTGTGACTTATTTCAGTTAGAATCATCGTACCTGAATCCACTCATGATGCTGCTACGGGCCTGATGACATAGATTTCATTGCTGAGTGATACTGCATTGTACGTAAGTACCACAAGTTCTTTATCCATTTTTCACTTTCTGTGATATTGAACTTGTACTGTAAACGAGGTTCTTGTAAACAGAGGCGTCCCAAACTTTGGGGTGGCTGTGTCTTTTTGATTTTAATTTCCCTAAGCTATAGGACCATAAGTGGAAGTGCCCTAGGCTCTGTTGCTTTGTTTTTTAGATGTTTCAGGAAACACCATACACTTCTCCCGAGTGTCTGTTGGCAATTTACATCCCGCCCATCAGCATAACAAGGCTCCCAGTTCTCCATGGCCTGTCCTGCCTTTCTGGATTTTACACTTTTTTCAGATGGCCCTTTTGACCGGGGGGAAGTGAGACTTCATTGTAGTGCAGATTTCCTTTGCAAGTTTGCTTGGTTGGCCAAAAAGTGCGTATGCGTTTTTTCCTGAATATATTCAGGAAAAAACGCATACGCCCTTTTTGGCCAAGTGCATCATTGTGGACGTTCTGCCTCTTTTCCTATGCTTTCAATGCAATTCCAGTCTACCTCCTGAAATCGGTTTCCTGTAATTCTGCCCCGCTTTCAAGTCCTCTTGGCAGCCTTACTTCAGTCTATTTTTGGACGATAGCTGTCATTTATAACTCTGCAGGTTTGTGAATTACAGTGCCCCTGAGCTCCTTTCTTCAACTCGCTTTCTTTTGAGGTGGCCGCAACACCGCAGGATGGCTTCAGGCCCTAATCTGGTTCCGGCCCGGCATGCTGAGCCTTTGGTTAATTCCTCTTCCTGGTGGGAAATGAGAGTTAAATTTGCCCGTCCAGACACCTCCAGCTAGCCTCTCATTGGTTCTCGCTATTCCTGTTCATCTTCCGCAGAAATTGCAAACTGGGCCAAACAGGAGGTTAAAGGGACTGACTCTCCAAGTCGGGAGAGTGTTAGTAAAGCGTCTGCAATGTTGCACCCGAGTACCAGGGTAGGAAAACTGAGACATATTTGAACACGTCTCCCGTTCACATGGTTGATCATACTCTGGGTTCCACATGCATGTTTTAGCTGAAGGAAGAATACCTTAAACCTGGAGAGTTGAGACCCGTGGAATGGGTACCGTGCAATATGACTTCAAAGGGTCTTCATTTGCTCACCGAACCTCTCCAATCCTATCACTGCTGCGTTTATGCCCCTGTACACATGCTTGATTCTCTTTCGGAGACATAGCAATCCATAGGTTTTAAGATACTTACTAGTCAGGTACATTCTTAGGCATTTAATATGGGGTGTTGAGTCCATTTCGTTGAGCAAGGAGTAGCTCTTGTGTATTCCATATTTGGCTTAAGGAACTTTATCTGTGCTCATTTCAATCTCTGGTTTTATGCAGCACCCCAACTCACCTTTCCCCTTAAGCAAGCATAAGTTGGTTTTCTAAATTTGAGAACCTGTTCTGTTTTGTAATTCAGTTCCTGTGTAGCCAAGTTTACATTCCGTGTATTAGTGATATCTTATGATGTTTCTTTTTCTGTGTGACTTATTTCAGTTAGAATCATCGTACCTGAATCCACTCATGATGCTGCTACGGGCCTGATGACATAGATTTCATTGCTGAGTGATACTGCATTGTACGTAAGTACCACAAGTTCTTTATCCATTTTTCACTTTCTGTGATATTGAACTTGTACTGTAAACGAGGTTCTTGTAAACAGAGGCGTCCCAAACTTTGGGGTGGCTGTGTCTTTTTGATTTTAATTTCCCTAAGCTATAGGACCATAAGTGGAAGTGCCCTAGGCTCTGTTGCTTTGTTTTTTAGATGTTTCAGGAAACACCATACACTTCTCCCGAGTGTCTGTTGGCAATTTACATCCCGCCCATCAGCATAACAAGGCTCCCAGTTCTCCATGGCCTGTCCTGCCTTTCTGGATTTTACACTTTTTTCAGATGGCCCTTTTGACCGGGGGGAAGTGAGACTTCATTGTAGTGCAGATTTCCTTTGCAAGTTTGCTTGGTTGGCCAAAAAGTGCGTATGCGTTTTTTCCTGAATATATTCAGGAAAAAACGCATACGCCCTTTTTGGCCAAGTGCATCATTGTGGACGTTCTGCCTCTTTTCCTATGCTTTCAATGCAATTCCAGTCTACCTCCTGAAATCGGTTTCCTGTAATTCTGCCCCGCTTTCAAGTCCTCTTGGCAGCCTTACTTCAGTGTATTTTTGGACGATAGCTGTCATTTATAACTCTGCAGGTTTGTGAATTACAGTGCCCCTGAGCTCCTTTCTTCAACTCGCTTTCTTGTGACCTGGCCGCAACACCGCAGGATGGCTTCAGGCCCTAATCTGGTTCCGGCCCGGCATGCTGAGCCTTTGGTTATTTCCTCTTCCTGGTGGGAAATGAGAGTTAAATTTGCCCGTCCAGACACCTCCAGCTAGTATCTCATTGGTTCTCGCTATTCCTGTTCATCTTCCGCAGAAATTGCAAACTGGGCCAAACAGGAGGTTAAAGGCGCTGACTCTCCAAGTGGGGAGAGTGTTAGTAAAGCGTCTGGAATGTTGCACCCGAGTACCAGGGGAGGAAAACTGAGACATATTTGAACACGTCTCCCGTTCACATGGTTGATCATACTTGGGTTCCACATGCATGTTTTAGCTGAAGGAAGAATACCTTAAACCTGGAGAGTTAAGACCCGTGTAATGGGTACCATGCAATATGACTTCAAAGGGTCTTCATTTGCTCACCGAACCTCTCCAATCCTATCAATGCTGTGTTTATGCCCCTGTACACATGCTTGATTCTCTTTCGGAGACATAGCAATCCATAGGTTTTAAGATACTTACTAGTCAGGTACATTCTTAGGCGTTTAATATGGGGTGTTGAGTCCATTTCGTTGAGCAAGGAGTAGCTCTTGTCTATTCCATATTTGGCTTAAGGATCTTTATCTGTGTTCATTTCAATCTCTGGTTTTATGCAGCACCCCAACTCACCTTTACCCTTAAGCAAGCATAAGTTGGTTTTCTAAATTTGAGACCCTGTTCTGTTCTGTAATTCAGTTCCTGTGTAGCCAAGTTTCCATTCCGTGTATTACTGATATCTTATGATGTTTCTTTTTCTGTGTGACTTATTTCAGTTAGAATCATCATACCTGAATCCACTCATTGTGCTGCTAAGGGCCTGATGACACAGATTTCATTGCTGAGTGATATTGCTTTGTAAGTAAATACCACAAGTTCTTTATCCATTTTTCACTTTCTGCGATGTTGAACTTGTACTGTAAACGAGGTTCTTGTAAACAGAGGCGTCCCAAACTTTGGGGTGGCTGTGTCTTTTTGATTTTAATTTCCCTAAGCTGTAGGACCATAAGTGGAAGTGCCCTAGGCTCTGTTGCTTTGTTTTTTAGATATTTCAGGAAACACCATACACTTCTCCCAAGTGGTGTTGGCAACTTACATCCCGCCCATCAGCATAACAGGGCTCCCAGTTCTCCATGGCCTGTCCTGCCTTTGTGGATTTTACACTTTTTTCAGATGGCCCTTTTGACCGGGGGGAAGTGAGACTTCATTGTAGTGCAGATTTCCTTTGCAAGCTTGCTTTGTTGGCCAAAAAGGGTGTATACGTTTTTTCCTGAATATATTCAGGAAAAAACGCATACGCCCTTTTTGGCCAAGTGCATCATTGTGGACGTTCTGCCTCTTTTCCTATGCTTTCAATGCAGTTCCAGTCTACCTCCTGAAATCGGTTTCCTGCAATTCTGCCCCGCTTTCAAGTCCTCTTGGCAGCCTTACTTCAGTCTATTTTTGGACGATAGCTGTCATTTATAACTCTGCAGGTTTGTGAATTACAGTGCCCCTGAGCTCCTTTCTTCAACTCGCTTTCTTGTGACCTGGCCGCAACACCGCAGGATGTCTTCAGGCCCTAATCTGGTTCCGGTACGGCACGCTGAGCCTTTGGTTATTTCCTCTTCCTGGTGGGAAATGAGAGTTAAATTTGCCCGTCCAGACACCTCCAGCTAGCCTCTCATTGGTTCTCGCTATTCCTGTTCATCTTCCGCAGAAATTGCAAACTGGGCCAAACAGGAGGTCAAAGGCGCTGACTCTCCAACTGGGGAGAGTGTTAGTAAAGCATCTGGAATGTTGCACCCGAGTACCAGGGGAGGAAAACTGAGACATATTTGAACACGTCTCCCGATCACATGGTTGATCATACTCTGGGTTCCACATGCATGTTTTAGCTGAAGGAAGAATACCTAAAACATGGGTAGTTGAAACCCGTGGAATGGGTACCATGCAATATGACTTCTAAGGGTCTTCATTTGCTCACCGAACCTCTCCAATTCTATCACTGCTGCGTTTATGCCCCTGTACACATGCTTGATTCTCTTTCAGAGATATAGCAATCTATAGGTTTTAAGATACTTATTAGTCAGGTACATTCTTAGGCGTTTAATATGCGGTGTTGAGTCCATTTCGTTGAGCAAGGAGTAGCTCTTGTCTATTCCATATTTGGCTTAAGGAACTTTATCTGTGCTCATTTCGATCTCTGGTTTTATGCAGCACCCCAACTCACCTTTCCCCTTAAGCAAGCATAAGTTGGTTTTCTAAATTTGAGACCCTGTTCTGTTCTGTAATTCAGTTCCTGTGTAGCCAAGTTTCCATTCCGTGTATTAGTGATATCTTATGAAGTTTCTTTTTCTGTGTGACTTATTTCAGTTAGAATCATCGTACCTGAATCCACTCATTATGCTGCTACGGGCCTGATGACATAGATTTCATTGCTGAGTGATACTGCATTGTACGTAAGTACCACAAGTTCTTTATCCATTTTTCACTTTCTGTGATATTGAAGTTGTACGGTAAACGAGGTTCTTGTAAACAGAGGCGTCCCAAACTTTGGGGTGGCTGTGTCTTTTTGATTTTAATTTCCCTAAGCTATAGGACCATAAGTGGAAGTGCCCTAGGCTCTGTTGCTTTGTTTTTTAGATGTTTCAGGAAACACCATACACTTCTCCCGAGTGTCTGTTGGCAATTTACATCCCGCCCATCAGCATAACAAGGCTCCCAGTTCTCCATGGCCTGTCCTGCCTTTCTGGATTTTACACTTTTTTCAGATGGCCCTTTTGACCGGGGGGAAGTGAGACTTCATTGTAGTGCAGATTTCCTTTGCAAGTTTGCTTGGTTGGCCAAAAAGGGCGTATGCGTTTTTTCCTGAATATATTCAGGAAAAAACGCATACGCCCTTTTTGGCCAAGTGCATCATTGTGGACGTTCTGCCTCTTTTCCTATGCTTTCAATGCAATTCCAGTCTACCTCCTGAAATCGGTTTCCTGCAATTCTGCCCCGCTTTCAAGTCCTCTTGGCAGCCTTACTTCAGTCTATTTTTGGACGATAGCTGTCATTTATAACTCTGCAGGTTTGTGAATTACAGTGCCCCTGAGCTCCTTTCTTCAACTCGCTTTCTTGTGACCTGGCCGCAACACCGCAGGATGGCTTCAGGCCCTAATCTGGTTCCGGCACGGCACGCTGAGCCTTTGGTTAATTCCTCTTCCTGGTGGGAAATGAGAGTTAAATTTGCCCGTTCAGACACCTCCAGCTAGTCTCTCATTGGTTCTCGCTATTCCTGTTCATCTTCCGCAGAAATTGCAAACTGGGCCAAACAGGAGGTTAAAGGGACTGACTCTCCAAGTCGGAAGAGTGTTAGTAAAGCGTCTGGAATGTTGCACCCGAGTACCAGGGTACGAAAACTGAGAAGTATTTGAACACGTCTCCCGATCACATGGTTGATCATACTCTAGGTTCCACATGCATGTTTTAGCTGAAGGAAGAATACCTTAAACCTGGGTAGGTGAAACCCGTGGAATGGGTACCATGCAATATGACTTCAAAGGGTCTTCATTTGCTCACCGAACCTCTCCAATCCTATCACTGCTGCGTTTATGCCCCTGTACACATGCTTGATTCTCTTTCGGAGACATAGCAATCCATAGGTTTTAAGATACTTACTAGTCAGGTACATTCTTAGGCGTTTAATATGCGGTGTTGAGTCCATTTCGTTGAGCAAGGAGTAGCTCTTGTCTATTCCATATTTGGCTTAAGGAACTTTATCTGTGCTCATTTCAATCTCTGGTTTTATGCAGCACCCCAACTCACCTTTACCCTTAAGCAAGCATAAGTTGGTTTTCTAAATTTGAGACCCTGTTCTGTTCTGTAATTCAGTTCCTGTGTAGCCAAGTTTACATTCCGTGTATTACTGATATCTTATGATGTTTCTTTTTCTGTGTGACTTATTTCAGTTAGAATCATCATACCTGAATCCACTCATTGTGCTGCTAAGGGCCTGATGACATAGATTTCATTGCTGAGTGATATTGCTTTGTAAGTGATTACCACAACTTCTTTATCCATTTTTCACTTTCTGCGATGTTGAACTTGTACTGTAAACGAGGTTCTTGTAAACAGAACCGTTCCAAACTTTGGGGTGGCTGTGTCTTTTTGATTTTAATTTCCCTAAGTTATAGGACCATAAGTGGAAGTGCCCTAGGCTCTGTTGCTTTGTTTTTTAGATGTTTCAGGAAACACCATACACTTCTCCCAAGTGTCTGTTGGCAATTTACATCCTGCCCATCAGCATAACAAGGCTCCCAGTTCTCCATGGCCTGTCCTGCCTTTCTGGATTTTACACTTTTTTCAGATGGCCCTTTTGACCGGGGGGAAGTGAGACTTCATTGTAGTGCAGATTTCCTTTGCAAGCTTGCTTGGTTGGCCAAAAAGGGCGTATGCGTTTTTTCCTGAATATATTCAGGAAAAAACGCATACGCCCTTTTTGGCCAAGTGCATCATTGTGGACGTTCTGCCTCTTTTCCTATGCTTTCAATACAATTCCAGTCTACCTCCTGAAATCGGTTTCCTGCAATTCTGCCCCGCTTTCAAGTCCTCTTGGCAGCCTTACTTCAGTCTATTTTTGGACGATAGCTGTCATTTATAACTCTGCAGGTTTGTGAATTACAGTGCCCCTGAGCTCCTTTCTTCAACTCGCTTTCTTGTGAGCTGGCCGCAACACCGCAGGATGGCTTCAGGCCCTAATTTGGTTCCGGCCCGGCATGCTGAGCCTTTGGTTAATTCCTCTTCCTGGTGGGAAATGAGAGTTAAATTTGCCCATCCAGACACCTCCAGCTAGCCTCTCATTGGTTCTCGCTATTCCTGTTCAACTTCCACAGAAATTGCAAACTGGGCCAAACAGGAGGTTAAAGGGACTGACTCTCCAAGTCGGGAGAGTGTTAGTAAAGCGTCTGGAATGTTGCACCCGAGTACCAGGGGAGGAAAACTGAGACATATTTGAACACGTCTCCCGTTCACATGGTTGATCATACTCTGGGTTCCACATGCATGTTTTAGCTGAAGGAAGAATACCTTAAACCTGGGTAGTTGAAACCCGTGGAATGGGTACTGTGCAATATGACTTCAAAGGGTCTTCATTTGCTCACCGAACCTCTCCAATCCTATCACTGCTGCGTTTATGCCCCTGTACACACGCTTGATTCTCTTTTGGAGACATAGCAATCCATAGGTTTTAAGATACTTACTAGTCAGGTACATTCTTAGGCGTTTAATATGGGGTTTTGAGTCCATTTCGTTGAGCAAGGAGTAGCTCTTGTCTATTCCATATTTGGCTTAAGGAACTTTATCTGTGCTCATTTCAATCTCTGGTTTTATGCAGCACCCCAACTCACCTTTCCCCTTAAGCAAGCATAAGTTGGTTTTCTAAATTTGAGAACCTGTTCTGTTTTGTAATTCAGTTCCTGTGTAGCCAAGTTTACATTCCGTGTATTAGTGATATCTTATGATGTTTCTTTTTCTGTGTGACTTATTTCAGTTAGAATCATCGTACCTGAATCCACTCATGATGCTGCTACGGGCCTGATGACATAGATTTCATTGCTGAGTGATACTGCATTGTACGTAAGTACCACAAGTTCTTTATCCATTTTTCACTTTCTGTGATATTGAACTTGTACTGTAAACGAGGTTCTTGTAAACAGAGGCGTCCCAAACTTTGGGGTGGCTGTGTCTTTTTGATTTTAATTTCCCTAAGCTATAGGACCATAAGTGGAAGTGCCCTAGGCTCTGTTGCTTTGTTTTTTAGATGTTTCAGGAAACACCATACACTTCTCCCGAGTGTCTGTTGGCAATTTACATCCCGCCCATCAGCATAACAAGGCTCCCAGTTCTCCATGGCCTGTCCTGCCTTTCTGGATTTTACACTTTTTTCAGATGGCCCTTTTGACCGGGGGGAAGTGAGACTTCATTGTAGTGCAGATTTCCTTTGCAAGTTTGCTTGGTTGGCCAAAAAGTGCGTATGCGTTTTTTCCTGAATATATTCAGGAAAAAACGCATACGCCCTTTTTGGCCAAGTGCATCATTGTGGACGTTCTGCCTCTTTTCCTATGCTTTCAATGCAATTCCAGTCTACCTCCTGAAATCGGTTTCCTGTAATTCTGCCCCGCTTTCAAGTCCTCTTGGCAGCCTTACTTCAGTGTATTTTTGGACGATAGCTGTCATTTATAACTCTGCAGGTTTGTGAATTACAGTGCCCCTGAGCTCCTTTCTTCAACTCGCTTTCTTGTGACCTGGCCGCAACACCGCAGGATGGCTTCAGGCCCTAATCTGGTTCCGGCCCGGCATGCTGAGCCTTTGGTTATTTCCTCTTCCTGGTGGGAAATGAGAGTTAAATTTGCCCGTCCAGACACCTCCAGCTAGTATCTCATTGGTTCTCGCTATTCCTGTTCATCTTCCGCAGAAATTGCAAACTGGGTCAAACAGGAGGTTAAAGGCGCTGACTCTCCAAGTGGGGAGAGTGTTAGTAAAGCGTCTGGAATGTTGCACCCGAGTACCAGGGGAGGAAAACTGAGACATATTTGAACACGTCTCCCGTTCACATGGTTGATCATACTTGGGTTCCACATGCATGTTTTAGCTGAAGGAAGAATACCTTAAACCTGGAGAGTTAAGACCCGTGTAATGGGTACCATGCAATATGACTTCAAAGGGTCTTCATTTGCTCACCGAACCTCTCCAATCCTATCAATGCTGTGTTTATGCCCCTGTACACATGCTTGATTCTCTTTCGGAGACATAGCAATCCATAGGTTTTAAGATACTTACTAGTCAGGTACATTCTTAGGCGTTTAATATGGGGTGTTGAGTCCATTTCGTTGAGCAAGGAGTAGCTCTTGTCTATTCCATATTTGGCTTAAGGATCTTTATCTGTGTTCATTTCAATCTCTGGTTTTATGCAGCACCCCAACTCACCTTTCCCCTTAAGCAAGCATAAGTTGGTTTTCTAAATTTGAGACCCTGTTCTGTTCTGTAATTCAGTTCCTGTGTAGCCAAGTTTACATTCCGTGTATTACTGATATCTTATGATGTTTCTTTTTCTGTGTGACTTATTTCAGTTAGAATCATCATACCTGAATCCACTCATTGTGCTGCTAAGGGCCTGATGACACAGATTTCATTGCTGAGTGATATTGCTTTGTAAGTAAATACCACAAGTTCTTTATCCATTTTTCACTTTCTGCGATGTTGAACTTGTACTGTAAACGAGGTTCTTGTAAACAGAGGCGTCCCAAACTTTGGGGTGGCTGTGTCTTTTTGATTTTAATTTCCCTAAGCTGTAGGACCATAAGTGGAAGTGCCCTAGGCTCTGTTGCTTTGTTTTTTAGATATTTCAGGAAACACCATACACTTCTCCCAAGTGGTGTTGGCAACTTACATCCCGCCCATCAGCATAACAGGGCTCCCAGTTCTCCATGGCCTGTCCTGCCTTTCTGGATTTTACACTTTTTTCAGATGGCCCTTTTGACCGGGGGGAAGTGAGACTTCATTGTAGTGCAGATTTCCTTTGCAAGCTTGCTTTGTTGGCCAAAAAGGGTGTATACGTTTTTTCCTGAATATATTCAGGAAAAAACGCATACGCCCTTTTTGGCCAAGTGCATCATTGTGGACGTTCTGCCTCTTTTCCTATGCTTTCAATGCAGTTCCAGTCTACCTCCTGAAATCGGTTTCCTGCAATTCTGCCCCGCTTTCAAGTCCTCTTGGCAGCCTTACTTCAGTCTATTTTTGGACGATAGCTGTCATTTATAACTCTGCAGGTTTGTGAATTACAGTGCCCCTGAGCTCCTTTCTTCAACTCGCTTTCTTGTGACCTGGCCGCAACACCGCAGGATGGCTTCAGGACCTAATCTAGTTCCGGTACGGCACGCTGAGCCTTTGGTTATTTCCTCTTCCTGGTGGGAAATGAGAGTTAAATTTGCCCGTCCAGACACCTCCAGCTAGCCTCTCATTGGTTCTCGCTATTCCTGTTCATCTTCCGCAGAAATTGCAAACTGTGCCAAACAGGAGGTCAAAGGCGCTGACTCTCCAACTGGGGAGAGTGTTAGTAAAGCGTCTGGAATGTTGCACCCGAGTACCAGGGTAGGAAAACTGAGACATATTTGAACACGTCTCCCGTTCACATGGTTGATCATACTCTGGGTTCCACATGCATGTTTTAGCTGAAGGAAGAATACCTTAAACCTGGAGAGTTGAGACCCGTGGAAGGGGTACCGTGCAATATGACTTCAAAGGGTCTTCATTTGCTCACCGAACCTCTCCAGTCCTATCACTGCTGCGTTTATGCCCCTGTACACACGCTTGATTCTCTTTTGGAGACATAGCAATCCATAGGTTTTAAGATACTTACTAGTCAGGTACATTCTTAGGCGTTTAATATGCGGTGTTGAGTCCATTTCGTTGAGCAAGGAGTAGCTCTTGTCTATTCCATATTTGACTTAAGGAACTTTATCTGTGCTCATTTCAATCTCTGGTTTTATGCAGCACCCCAACTCACCTTTCCCCTTAAGCAAGCATAAGTTGGTTTTCTAAATTTGAGACCCTGTTGTGTTTTGGAATGCAGTTCCTGTGTAGCCAAGTTTACATTCCGTGTATTAGTGATATCTTATGATGTTTCATTTTCTGTGTGACTTATTTCAGTTAGAATCATCGTACCTGAATCCACTCATGATGCTGCTACGGGCCTGATGACATAGATTTCATTGCTGAGTGATACTGCATTGTACGTAAGTACCACAAGTTCTTTATCCATTTTTCACTTTCTGTGATATTGCACTTGTACGGTAAACGAGGTTCTTGTAAACGGAGGCGTCCCAAACTTTGGGATGGCTGTGTCTTTTTGATTTTAATTTCCCTAAGCTATAGGACCATAAGTGGAAATGCCCTAGGCTCTGTTGCTTTGTTTTTTAGATGTTTCAGGAAACACCATACACTTCTCCCGAGTGTCTGTTGGCAATTTACATCCCGCCCATCAGCATAACAAGGCTCCCAGTTCTCCATGGCCTGTCCTGCCTTTCTGGATTTTACACTTTTTTCAGATGGCCCTTTTGACCGGGGGGAAGTGAGACTTCATTGTAGTGCAGATTTCCTTTGCAAGTTTGCTTGGTTGGCCAAAAAGGGCGTATGCGTTTTTTCCTGAATATATTCAGGAAAAAACGCATACGCCCTTTTTGGCCAAGTGCATCATTGTGGACGTTCTGCCTCTTTTCCTATGCTTTCAATGCAATTCCAGTCTACCTCCTGAAATCGGTTTCCTGCAATTCTGCCCCGCTTTCAAGTCCTCTTGGCAGCCTTACTTCAGTATATTTTTGGACGATAGCTGTCATTTATAACTCTGCAGGTTTGTGAATTACAGTGCCCCTGAGCTCCTTTCTTCAACTCGCTTTCTTGTGAGCTGGCCGCAACACCGCAGGATGTCTTCAGGCCCTAAACTGGTTCTGGCATGGCACGCTGAGCCTTTGGTTAATTCCTCTTCCTGGTGGGAAATGAGAGCTAAATTTGCCCATCCAGACACCTCCAGCTAGTCTCTCATTGGTTCTCGCTATTCCTGTTCATCTTCCACAGAAATTGCAAACTGGGCCAAACAGGAGGTTAAAGGGACTGACTCTCCAAGTCGGGAGAGTGTTAGTAAAGCATCTGGAATGTTGCACCCAAGTACCAGGGTACGAAAACTGAGACATATTTGAACACGTCTCCCGATCACATGGTTGATCATACTCTGGGTTCCACATGCATGTTTTAGCTGAAGGAAGAATACCTAAAACCTGGGTAGTTGAAACCCGTGGAATGGGTACCATGCAATATGACTTCAAAGGGTCTTCATTTGCTCACGAACCTCTCCAATCCTATCACTGCTGCGTTTATGCCCCTGTACACATGCTTGATTCTCTTTCGGAGACATAGCAATCCATAGGTTTTAAGATACTTACTAGTCAGGTACATTCTTAGGCGTTTAATATGCGGTGTTGAGTCCATTTCGTTGAGCAAGGAGTAGCTCTTGTCTATTCCATATTTGGCTTAAGGAAATTTATCTGTGCTCATTTCAATCTCTGGTTTTATGCAGCACCCCAACTCACCTTTCCCCTTAAGCAAGCATAAGTTGGTTTTCTAAATTTGAGACCCTGTTCTGTTCTGTAATTCAGTTCCTGTGTAGCCAAGTTTACATTCCGTGTATTAGTGATATCTTATGATGTTTCTTTTTCTGTGTGACTTAT
This sequence comes from Stenella coeruleoalba, assembly GCF_951394435.1. Classification (NCBI taxonomy): domain Eukaryota; kingdom Metazoa; phylum Chordata; class Mammalia; order Artiodactyla; family Delphinidae; genus Stenella; species Stenella coeruleoalba. The sequence continues at coordinate 3,623,325 of NW_027646093.1, read as the reverse complement.
TTCAGTTAGAATCATCATACCTGAATCCACTCATTGTGCTGCTAAGGGCCTGATGACACAGATTTCATTGCTGAGTGATATTGTTTTGTAAGTAAATACCACAACTTCTTTATCCATTTTTCACTTTCTGTGATGTTGAACTTGTACTGTAAACGAGGTTCTTGTAAACAGAGGCGTCCCAAACTTTGGGGTGGCTGTGTCTTTTTGATTTTAATTTCCCTAAGCTATAGGACCATAAGTGGAAGTGCCCTAGGTTCTGTTGCTTTGTTTTTTAGATGTTTCAGGAAACACCATACACTTCTCCCAAGTGTCTGTTGGCAATTTACATCCCGCCCATCAGCATAACAAGGCTCCCAGTTCTCCATGGCCTGTCCTGCCTTTCTGGATTTTACCCTTTTATCAGATGACCCTTTTGACCGGGGGGAAGTGAGACTTCATTGTAGTGCAGATTTCCTTTGCAAGCTTGCTTGGTTGGCCAAAAAGGACGTATGCGTTTTTTCCTGAATATATTCAGGAAAAAACGCATACGCCCTTTTTGGCCAAGTGCATCATTGTGGACGTTCTGCCTCTTTTCCTATGCTTTCAATGCAATTCCAGTCTACCTCCTGAAATCGGTTTCCTGCAATTCTGCCTCACTTTCAAGTCCTCTTGGCAGCCTTACTTCAGTCTATTTTTGGACGATAGCTGTCATTTATAACTCTGCAGGTTTGTGAATTACAGTGCCCCTGAGCTCCTTTCTTCAACTCGCTTTCTTGTGAGCTGGCCGCAACACCGCAGGATGGCTTCAGGCCCTAATCTGGTTCTGGCACGGCACGCTGAGCCTCTGGTTATTTCTTCTTCCTGGTGGGAAATGAGAGTTAAATTTGCCCGTCCAGACACCTCCAGCTAGTCTCTCATTGGTTCTCGCTATTCCTGTGCATCTTCCGCAGAAATTGCAAACTGGGCCAAACAGGAGGTTAAAGACGCTGACTCTCCAAGTCTGGAGAGTGTTAGTAAAGCGTCTGGAATGTTGCACCCGAGTACCAGGGGAGGAAAACTGAGACATATTTGAACACGTCTCCCGATCACATGGTTGATCATACTCTGGGTTCCACATGCATGTTTTAGCTGAAGGAAGAATACCTAAAACCTGGGTAGTTGAAACCCGTGGAATGGGTACCATGCAATATGACTTCAAAGGGTCTTCATTTGCTCACTGAACCTCTCCAATCCTATCACTGCTGCGTTTATGCCCTGTACACATGCTTGATTCTCTTTCGGAGACATAGCAATCCCTAGGTTTTAAGATACTTACTAGTCAGGTACATTCTTAGGCGTTTAATATGCGGTGTTGAGTCCATTTCGTTGAGCAAGGAGTAGCTCTTGTCTATTCCATATTTGGCTTAAGGAACTTTATCTGTGCTCATTTCAATCTCTGGTTTTATGCAGCACCCCAACACACCTTTAACCTTAAGCAAGCATAAGTTGGTTTTCTAAATTTGAGACCCTGTTCTGTTCTGTAATTCAGTTCCTGTGTAGCCAAGTTTACATTCCGTGTATTACTGATATCTTATGATGTTTCATTTTCTGTGTGACTTATTTCAGTTAGAATCATCATACCTGAATCCACTCATTGTGCTGCTAAGGGCCTAATGACATAGATTTCATTGCTGAGTGATATTGCTTTGTAAGTGATTACCACAACTTCTTTATCCATTTTTCACTTTCTGCGATGTTGAACTTGTACTGTAAACGAGGTTCTTGTAAACAGAACCGTTCCAAACTTTGGGGTGGCTGTGTCTTTTTGATTTTAATTTCCCTAAGCTATAAGACCATAAGTGGCAGTGCCCTAGGCTCTGTTGCTTTGTTTTTTAGATGTTTCAGGAAACACCATACACTTCTCTCAAGTGTCTGTTGGCAATTTACATCCCGCCCATCAGCATAACAAGGCTCCCAGTTCTCCATGGCCTGTCCTGCCTTTCTGGATTTTACACTTTTTTCAGATGGCCCTTTTGACCGGGGGGAAGTGAGACTTCATTGTAGTGCAGATTACCTTTGCAAGCTTGCTTGGTTGGCCAAAAAGGGCGTATGCGTTTTTTCCTGAATATATTCAGGAAAAAACGCATATGCACTTTTTGGCCAAGTGCACCATTGTGGACGTTCTGCCTCTTTTCCTATGCTTTCAATGCAATTCCAGTCTACCTCCTGAAATCGGTTTCCTGCAATTCTGCCCCGCTTTCAAGTCCTCTTGGCAGCCTTACTTCAGTCTATTTTTGGACGATAGCTGTCATTTATAACTCTGCAGGTTTGTGAATTACAGTGCCCCTGAGCTCCTTTCTTCAACTCGCTTTCTTTTGAGCTGGCCGCAACACCGCAGGATGGCTTCAGGCCCTAATCTGGTTCCGGCCCGGCATGCTGAGCCTTTGGTTAATTCCTCTTCCTGGTGGGAAATGAGAGTTAAATTTGCCCGTCCAGACACCTCCAGCTAGCCTCTCATTGGTTCTCGCTATTCCTGTTCATCTTCCACAGAAATTGCAAACTGGGCCAAACAGGAGGTTAAAGGGACTGACTCTCCAAGTCGGGAGAGTGTTAGTAAAGCGTCTGGAATGTTGCACCCGAGTACCAGGGTAGGAAAACTGAGACATATTTGAACACGTCTCCCGTTCACATGGTTGATCATACTCTGGGTTCCACATGCATGTTTTAGCTGAAGGAAGAATACCTTAAACCTGGAGAGTTGAGACCCGTGGAAGGGGTACCGTGCAATATGACTTCAAAGGGTCTTCATTTGCTCACCGAACCTCTCCAATCCTATCACTGTTGCGTTTATGCCCCTGTACACACGCTTGATTCTCTTTTGGAGACATAGCAATCCATAGGTTTTAAGATACTTACTAGTCAGGTACATTCTTAGGCGTTTAATATGCGGTGTTGAGTCCATTTCGTTGAGCAAGGAGTAGCTCTTGTCTATTCCATATTTGACTTAAGGAACTTTATCTGTGCTCATTTCAATCTCTGGTTTTATGCAGCACCCCAACTCACCTTTCCCCTTAAGCAAGCATAAGTTGGTTTTCTAAATTTGAGACCCTGTTGTGTTTTGGAATGCAGTTCCTGTGTAGCCAAGTTTACATTCCGTGTATTAGTGATATCTTATGATGTTTCATTTTCTGTGTGACTTATTTCAGTTAGAATCATCGTACCTGAATCCACTCATGATGCTGCTACGGGCCTGATGACATAGATTTCATTGCTGAGTGATACTGCATTGTACGTAAGTACCACAAGTTCTTTATCCATTTTTCACTTTCTGTGATATTGCACTTGTACGGTAAACGAGGTTCTTGTAAACGGAGGCGTCCCAAACTTTGGGATGGCTGTGTCTTTTTGATTTTAATTTCCCTAAGCTATAGGACCATAAGTGGAAATGCCCTAGGCTCTGTTGCTTTGTTTTTTAGATGTTTCAGGAAACACCATACACTTCTCCCGAGTGTCTGTTGGCAATTTACATCCCGCCCATCAGCATAACAAGGCTCCCAGTTCTCCATGGCCTGTCCTGCCTTTCTGGATTTTACACTTTTTTCAGATGGCCCTTTTGACCGGGGGGAAGTGAGACTTCATTGTAGTGCAGATTTCCTTTGCAAGTTTCCTTGGTTGGCCAAAAAGGGCGTATGCGTTTTTTCCTGAATATATTCAGGAAAAAACGCATACGCCCTTTTTGGCCAAGTGCATCATTGTGGACGTTCTGCCTCTTTTCCTATGCTTTCAATGCAATTCCAGTCTACCTCCTGAAATCGGTTTCCTGCAATTCTGCCCCGCTTTCAAGTCCTCTTGGCAGCCTTACTTCAGTATATTTTTGGACGATAGCTGTCATTTATAACTCTGCAGGTTTGTGAATTACAGTGCCCCTGAGCTCCTTTCTTCAACTCGCTTTCTTGTGAGCTGGCCGCAACACCGCAGGATGTCTTCAGGCCCTAAACTGGTTCTGGCATGGCACGCTGAGCCTTTGGTTAATTCCTCTTCCTGGTGGGAAATGAGAGCTAAATTTGCCCATCCAGACACTTCCAGCTAGTCTCTCATTGGTTCTCGCTATTCCTGTTCATCTTCCACAGAAATTGCAAACTGGGCCAAACAGGAGGTTAAAGGGACTGACTCTCCAAGTCGGGAGAGTGTTAGTAAAGCATCTGGAATGTTGCACCCAAGTACCAGGGTACGAAAACTGAGACATATTTGAACACGTCTCCCGATCACATGGTTGATCATACTCTGGGTTCCACATGCATGTTTTAGCTGAAGGAAGAATACCTAAAACCTGGGTAGTTGAAACCCGTGGAATGGGTACCATGCAATATGACTTTAAAGGGTCTTCATTTGGTCACCGAACATCTCCAATCCTATCACTGCTGCGTTTATGCCCCTGTACACATGCTTGATTCTCTTTCGGAGACATAGCAATCCATAGGTTTTAAGATACTTACTAGTCAGGTACATTCTTAGGCGTTTAATATGCGGTGTTATGTCCATTTCGTTGAGCAAGGAGTAGCTCTTGTGTATTCCATATTTGGCTTAAGGAACTTTATCTGTGCTCATTTCAATCTCTGGTTTTATGCAGCACCCCAACTCACCTTTCCCCTTAAGCAAGCATAAGTTGGTTTTCTAAATTTGAGAACCTGTTCTGTTCTGTAATGCAGTTCCTGTGTAGCCAAGTTTACATTCCGTGTATTAGTGATATCTTATGATGTTTCTTTTTCTGTGTGACTTATTTCAGTTAGAATCATCGTACCTGAATCCACTCATGATGCTGCTACGGGCCTGATGACATAGATTTCATTGCTGAGTGAAACTGCATTGTACGTAAGTACCACAAGTTCTTTATCCATTTTTCACTTTCTGTGATATAGAACTTGTACTGTAAACGAGGTTCTTCTAAACAGAGGCGTCCCAAACTTTGGGGTGGCTGTGTCTTTTTGATTTTAATTTCCCTAAGCTATAGGACCATAAGTGGAAGTGCCCTAGGCTCTGTTGCTTTGTTTTTTAGATGTTTCAGGAAACACCATACACTTCTCCCGAGTGTCTGTTGGCAATTTACATCCCGCCCATCAGCATAACAAGGCTCCCAGTTCTCCATGGCCTGTCCTGCCTTTCTGGATTTTACACTTTTTTCAGATGGCCCTTTTGACCGGGGGGAAGTGAGACTTCATTGTAGTGCAGATTTCCTTTGCAAGTTTGCTTGGTTGGCCAAAAAGGGCGTATGCGTTTTTTCCTGAATATATTCAGGAAAAAACGCATACGCCCTTTTTGGCCAAGTGCATCATTGTGGACGTTCTGCCTCTTTTCCTATGCTTTCAATGCAATTCCAGTCTACCTCCTGAAATCGGTTTCCTGCAATTCTGCCCCGCTTTCAAGTCCTCTTGGCAGCCTTACTTCAGTCTATTTTTGGACGATAGCTGTCATTTATAACTCTGCAGGTTTGTGAATTACAGTGCCCCTGAGCTCCTTTCTTCAACTCGCTTTCTTGTGACCTGGCCGCAACACCGCAGGATGGCTTCAGGCCCTAATCTGGTTCTGGCACGGCACGCTGAGCCTTTGGTTATTTCCTCTTCCTGGTGGGAAATGAGAGTTAAATTTGCCCGTCCAGACACCTCCAGCTAGTCTCTCATTGGTTCTCGCTATTCCTGTTCATCTTCCGCAGAAATTGCAAACTGGGCCAAACAGGAGGTTAAAGGCGCTGACTCTCCAAGTGGGGAGAGTGTTAGTAAAGCGTCTGGAATGTTGCACCCGAGTACCAGGGGAGGAAAACTGAGACATATTTGAACACGTCTTCCGTTCACATGGTTGATCATACTTGGGTTCCACATGCATGTTTTAGCTGAAGGAAGAATACCTTAAACTTGGAGAGTTAAGACCCGTGTAATGGGTACCATGCAATATGACTTCAAAGGGTCTTAATTTGCTCACCAAACCTCTCCAATCCTATCACTGCTGCGTTTATGCCCCTGTACACATGCTTGATTCTCTTTTGGAGACATAGCAATCCATAGGTTTTAAGATACTTACTAGTCAGGTACATTCTTAGGCGTTTAATATGGGGTGTTGAGTCCATTTCGTTGAGCAAGGAGTAGCTCTTGTCTATTCCATATTTGGCTTAAGGAACTTTATCTGTGCTCATTTCAATCTCTGCTTTTATGCAGCACCCCAACTCACCTTTACCCTTAAGCAAGCATAAGTTGGTTTTCTAAATTTGAGACCCTGTTCTGTTCTGTAATTCAGTTCCTGTGTAGCCAAGTTTACATTCCGTGTATTACTGATATCTTATGATGTTTCTTTTTCTGTGTGACTTACTTCAGTTACAATCATCCTACCTGAATCCACTCATTGTGCTGCTAAGGGCCTGATGACACAGATTTCATTGCTGAGTGATATTGCTTTGTAAGTAAATACCACAACTTCTTTATCCATTTTTCACTTTCTGCGATGTTGAACTTGTACTGTAAACGAGGTTCTTGTAAACAGAGGCGTCCCAAACTTTGGGGTGGCTGTGTCTTTTTGATTTTAATTTCCCTAAGCTATAGGACCATAAGTGGAAGTGCCCTAGGTTCTGTTGCTTTGTTTTTTAGATGTTTCAGGAAACACCATACACTTCTCCCGAGTGGTTGTTGGCAATTTACATCCCGCCCATCAGCATAACAAGGCTCCCAGTTCTCCATGGCCTGTCCTGCCTTTCTGGATTTTACACTTTTTTCAGATGGCCCTTTTGACCGGTGGGAAGTGAGACTTCATTGTAGTGCAGATTTCCTTTGCAAGCTTGCTTGGTTGGCCAAAAAGGGCGTATGCGTTTTTTCCTGAATATATTCAGGAAAAAACGCATACGCCCTTTTTGGCCAAGTGCATCATTGTGGACGTTCTGCCTCTTTTCCTATGCTTTCAATGCAATTCCAGTCTACCTCCTGAAATCGGTTTCCTGCAATTCTGCCCCGCTTTCAAGTCCTCTTGGCAGCCTTACTTCAGTATATTTTTGGACGATAGCTGTCATTTATAACTCTGCAGGTTTGTGAATTACAGTGCCCCTGAGCTCCTTTCTTCAACTCGCTTTCTTGTGAGCTGGCCGCAACACCGCAGGATGGCTTCAGGCCCTAATCTGGTTCCGGCACGGCACGCTGAGCCTTTGGTTATTTCCTCTTCCTGGTGGGAAATGAGAGTTAAATTTGCCCGTCCAGACACCTCCAGCTAGTCTCTCATTGGTTCTCGCTATTCCTGTTCATCTTCCGCAGAAATTGCAAACTGTGCCAAACAGGAGGTTAAAGGCGCTGACTCTCCAAGTGGGGAGAGTGTTAGTAAAGCGTCTGGAAAGTTGCACCCGAGTACCAGGGGAGGAAAACTGAGACATATTTGAACACGTCTCCCGTTCACATGGTTGATCATACTTGGGTTCCACATGCATGTTTTAGCTGAAGGAAGAATACCTTAAACCTGGAGAGTTAAGACCCGTGTAATGGGTACCATGCAATATGACTTCAAAGGGTCTTCATTTGCTCACCGAACCTCTCCAGTCCTATCACTGCTGCGTTTATGCCCCTGTACACACGCTTGATTCTCTTTTGGAGACATAGCAATCCATAGGTTTTAAGATACTTACTAGTCAGGTACATTCTTAGGCATTTAATATGGGGTGTTGAGTCCATTTCGTTGAGCAAGGAGTAGCTCTTGTCTATTCCATATTTGGCTTAAGGAACTTTATGTGTGCTCATTTCAATCTCTGGTTTTATGCAGCACCCCAACTCACCTTTCCCCTTAAGCAAGCATAAGTTGGTTTTCTAAATTTGAGACCCTGTTCTGTTTTGGAATGCAGTTCCTGTGTAGCCAAGTTTACATTCCGTGTATTAGTGATATCTTATGATGTTTCTTTTTCTGTGTGACTTATTTCAGTTAGAATCATCGTACCTGAATCCACTCATTATGCTACTACGGGCCTGATGACATAGATTTCATTGCTGAGTGATAGTGCATTGTACGTAAGTACCACAAGTTCTTTATCCATTTTTCACTTTCTGTGATATTGCACTTGTACGGTAAACGAGGTTCTTGTAAACAGAGGCATCCCAAATTTTGGGGTGGCTGTGTCTTTTTGATTTTAATTTCCCTAAGCTATAGGACCATAAGTGGAAGTGCCCTAGGTTCTGTTGCTTTGTTTTTTAGATGTTTCAGGAAACACCATACACTTCTCCCGAGTGGTTGTTGGCAATTTACATCCCGCCCATCAGCATAACAAGGATCCCAGTTCTCCATGGCCTGTCCTGCCTTTCTGGATTTTACACTTTTTTCAGATGACCCTTTTGACCGGGGGGAAGTGAGACTTCATTGTAGTGCAGATTTCCTTTGCAAGCTTGCTTGGTTGGCCAAAAAGGGCGTATGCGTTTTTTCCTGAATATATTCAGGAAAAAACGCATACGCCCTTTTTGGCCAAGTGCATCATTGTGGACGTTCTGCCTCTTTTCCTATGCTTTCAGTGCAATTCCAGTCTACCTCCTGAAATCGGTTTCCTGCAATTCTGCCCCGCATTCTAGTCCTCTTGGCAGCCTTACTTCAGTATATTTTTGGACGATAGCTGTCATTTATAACTCTTCAGGTTTGTGAATTACAGTGCCCCTGAGCTCCTTCCTTCAACTCGCTTTCTTGTGAGCTGGCCGCAACACCGCAGGATGGCTTCAGGCCCTAATCTGGTTCCGGCACGGCACGCTGAGCCTTTGGTTAATTCCTCTTCGTAGTGGGAAATGAGAGTTAAATTTGCCCGTCCAGACACCTCCAGCTAGTCTCTCATTGGTTCTCGCTATTCCTGTTCATCTTCCGCAGAAATTGCAAACTGGGCCAAACAGGAGGTTAAAGGCACTGACTCTCCAAGTCGGGAGAGTGTTAGTAAAGCGTCTGGAATGTTGCACCCGAGTACCAGGGTACGAAAACTGAGACATATTTGAACACGTCTCCCGATCACATGGTTGATCATACTCTAGGTTCCACATGCATGTTTTAGCTGAAGGAAGAATACCTTAAACCTGGGTAGTTGAAACCCGTGGAATGGGTACCATGCAATATGACTTCAAAGGGTCTGCATTTGCTCACCGAACCTCTCCAATCCTATCACTGCTGCGTTTATGCCCCTGTACACATGCTTGATTCTCTTTCGGAGACATAGCAATCCATAGGTTTTAAGATACTTCTAGTCAGGTACATTCTTAGGCGTTTAATATGCGGTGTTGAGTCCATTTCGTTGAGCAAGGAGTAGCTCTTGTCTATTCCATATTTGGCTTAAGGAACTTTATCTGTGCTCATTTCAATCTCTGGTTTTATGCAGCACCCCAACTCACCTTTCCCCTTAAGCAAGCATAAGTTGGTTTTCTAAATTTGAGACCCTGTTCTGTTCTGTAATTCAGTTCCTGTGTAGCCAAGTTTACATTCCGTGTATTAGTGATATCTTATGATGTTTCTTTTTCTGTGTGACTTATTTCAGTTAGAATCATCATACCTGAATCCACTCATTGTGCTGCTAAGGGCCTGATGACACAGATTTCATTGCTGAGTGATATTGCTTTGTAAGTAAATACCACAACTTCTTTATCCATTTTTCACTTTCTGTGATGTTGAACTTGTACTGTAAACGAGGTTCTTGTAAACAGAGGCGTCCCAAACTTTGGGGTGGCTGTGTCTTTTTGATTTTAATTTCCCTAAGCTATAGGACCATAAGTGGAAGTGCCCTAGGTTCTGTTGCTTTGTTTTTTAGATGTTTCAGGAAACACCATACACTTCTCTCAAGTGTCTGTTGGCAATTTACATCCCGCCCATCAGCATAACAAGGCTCCCAGTTCTCCATGGCCTGTCCTGCCTTTCTGGATTTTACACTTTTTTCAGATGGCCCTTTTGACCGGGGGGAAGTGAGACTTCATTGTAGTGCAGATTTCCTTTGCAAGCTTGCTTGGTTGGCCAAAAAGGACGTATGCGTTTTTTCCTGAATATATTCAGGAAAAAACGCATACGCCCTTTTTGGCCAAGTGCATCATTGTGGACGTTCTGCCTCTTTTCCTATGCTTTCAATGCAATTCCAGTCTACCTCCTGAAATCGGTTTCCTGCAATTCTGCCTCACTTTCAAGTCCTCTTGGCAGCCTTACTTCAGTCTATTTTTGGACGATAGCTGTCATTTATAACTCTGCAGGTTTGTGAATTACAGTGCCCCTGAGCTCCTTTCTTCAACTCGCTTTCTTGTGAGCTGGCCGCAACACCGCAGGATGGCTTCAGGCCCTAATCTGGTTCTGGCACGGCACGCTGAGCCTCTGGTTATTTCTTCTTCCTGGTGGGAAATGAGAGTTAAATTTGCCCGTCCAGACACCTCCAGCTAGTCTCTCATTGGTTCTCGCTATTCCTGTGCATCTTCCGCAGAAATTGCAAACTGGGCCAAACAGGAGGTTAAAGACGCTGACTCTCCAAGTCTGGAGAGTGTTAGTAAAGCGTCTGGAATGTTGCACCCGAGTACCAGGGGAGGAAAACTGAGACATATTTGAACACGTCTCCCGATCACATGGTTGATCATACTCTGGGTTCCACATGCATGTTTTAGCTGAAGGAAGAATACCTAAAACCTGGGTAGTTGAAACCCGTGGAATGGGTACCATGCAATATGACTTCAAAGGGTCTTCATTTGCTCACCGAACCTCTCCAATCCTATCACTGCTGCGTTTATGCCCTGTACACATGCTTGATTCTCTTTCGGAGACATAGCAATCCATAGGTTTTAAGATACTTACTAGTCAGGTACATTCTTAGGCGTTTAATATGCGGTGTTGAGTCCATTTCGTTGAGCAAGGAGTAGCTCTTGTCTATTCCATATTTGGCTTAAGGAACTTTATCTGTGCTCATTTCAATCTCTGGTTTTATGCAGCACCCCAACACACCTTTAACCTTAAGCAAGCATAAGTTGGTTTTCTAAATTTGAGACCCTGTTCTGTTCTGTAATTCAGTTCCTGTGTAGCCAAGTTTACATTCCGTGTATTACTGATATCTTATGATGTTTCATTTTCTGTGTGACTTATTTCAGTTAGAATCATCATACCTGAATCCACTCATTGTGCTGCTAAGGGCCTAATGACATAGATTTCATTGCTGAGTGATATTGCTTTGTAAGTGATTACCACAACTTCTTTATCCATTTTTCACTTTCTGCGATGTTGAACTTGTACTGTAAACGAGGTTCTTGTAAACAGAACCGTTCCAAACTTTGGGGTGGCTGTGTCTTTTTGATTTTAATTTCCCTAAGCTATAAGACCATAAGTGGCAGTGCCCTAGGCTCTGTTGCTTTGTTTTTTAGATGTTTCAGGAAACACCATACACTTCTCTCAAGTGTCTGTTGGCAATTTACATCCCGCCCATCAGCATAACAAGGCTCCCAGTTCTCCATGGCCTGTCCTGCCTTTCTGGATTTTACACTTTTTTCAGATGGCCCTTTTGACCGGGGGGAAGTGAGACTTCATTGTAGTGCAGATTTCCTTTGCAAGCTTGCTTGGTTGGCCAAAAAGGGCGTATGCGTTTTTTCCTGAATATATTCAGGAAAAAACGCATACGCACTTTTTGGCCAAGTGCACCATTGTGGACGTTCTGCCTCTTTTCCTATGCTTTCAATGCAATTCCAGTCTACCTCCTGAAATCGGTTTCCTGCAATTCTGCCCCGCTTTCAAGTCCTCTTGGCAGCCTTACTTCAGTCTATTTTTGGATGATAGCTGTCATTTATAACTCTGCAGGTTTGTGAATTACAGTGCCCCTGAGCTCCTTTCTTCAACTCGCTTTCTTTTGAGCTGGCCGCAACACCGCAGGATGGCTTCAGGCCCTAATCTGGTTCCGGCCCGGCATGCTGAGCCTTTGGTTAATTCCTCTTCCTGGTGGGAAATGAGAGTTAAATTTGCCCGTCCAGACACCTCCAGCTAGCCTCTCATTGGTTCTCGCTATTCCTGTTCATCTTCCACAGAAATTGCAAACTGGGCCAAACAGGAGGTTAAAGGGACTGACTCTCCAAGTCGGGAGAGTGTTAGTAAAGCATCTGGAATGTTGCACCCGAGTACCAGGGTAGGAAAACTGAGACATATTTGAACACGTCTCCCGTTCACATGGTTGATCATACTCTGGGTTCCACATGCATGTTTTAGCTGAAGGAAGAATACCTTAAACCTGGAGAGTTGAGACCCGTGGAAGGGGTACCGTGCAATATGACTTCAAAGGGTCTTCATTTGCTCACCGAACCTCTCCAATCCTATCACTGCTGCGTTTATGCCCCTGTACACACGCTTGATTCTCTTTTGGAGACATAGCAATCCATAGGTTTTAAGATACTTACTAGTCAGGTACATTCTTAGGCGTTTAATATGCGGTGTTGAGTCCATTTCGTTGAGCAAGGAGTAGCTCTTGTCTATTCCATATTTGACTTAAGGAACTTTATCTGTGCTCATTTCAATCTCTGGTTTTATGCAGCACCCCAACTCACCTTTCCCCTTAAGCAAGCATAAGTTGGTTTTCTAAATTTGAGACCCTGTTGTGTTTTGGAATGCAGTTCCTGTGTAGCCAAGTTTACATTCCGTGTATTAGTGATATCTTATGATGTTTCATTTTCTGTGTGACTTATTTCAGTTAGAATCATCGTACCTGAATCCACTCATGATGCTGCTACAGGCCTGATGACATAGATTTCATTGCTGAGTGATACTGCATTGTACGTAAGTACCACAAGTTCTTTATCCATTTTTCACTTTCTGTGATATTGCACTTGTACGGTAAACGAGGTTCTTGTAAACGGAGGCGTCCCAAACTTTGGGATGGCTGTGTCTTTTTGATTTTAATTTCCCTAAGCTATAGGACCATAAGTGGAAATGCCCTAGGCTCTGTTGCTTTGTTTTTTAGATGTTTCAGGAAACACCATACACTTCTCCCGAGTGTCTGTTGGCAATTTACATCCCGCCCATCAGCATAACAAGGCTCCCAGTTCTCCATGGCCTGTCCTGCCTTTCTGGATTTTACACTTTTTTCAGATGGCCCTTTTGACCGGGGGGAAGTGAGACTTCATTGTAGTGCAGATTTCCTTTGCAAGTTTGCTTGGTTGGCCAAAAAGGACGTATGCGTTTTTTCCTGAATATATTCAGGAAAAAACGCATACGCCCTTTTTGGCCAAGTGCATCATTGTGGACGTTCTGCCTCTTTTCCTATGCTTTCAATGCAATTCCAGTCTACCTCCTGAAATCGGTTTCCTGCAATTCTGCCCCGCTTTCAAGTCCTCTTGGCAGCCTTACTTCAGTATATTTTTGGACGATAGCTGTCATTTATAACTCTGCAGGTTTGTGAATTACAGTGCCCCTGAGCTCCTTTCTTCAACTCGCTTTCTTGTGAGCTGGCCGCAACACCGCAGGATGTCTTCAGGCCCTAAACTGGTTCTGGCATGGCACGCTGAGCCTTTGGTTAATTCCTCTTCCTGGTGGGAAATGAGAGCTAAATTTGCCCATCCAGACACCTCCAGCTAGTCTCTCATTGGTTCTCGCTATTCCTGTTCATCTTCCACAGAAATTGCAAACTGGGCCAAACAGGAGGTTAAAGGGACTGACTCTCCAAGTCGGGAGAGTGTTAGTAAAGCATCTGGAATGTTGCACCCAAGTACCAGGGTACGAAAACTGAGACATATTTGAACACGTCTCCCGATCACATGGTTGATCATACTCTGGGTTCCACATGCATGTTTTAGCTGAAGGAAGAATACCTAAAACCTGGGTAGTTGAAACCCGTGGAATGGGTACCATGCAATATGACTTTAAAGGGTCTTCATTTGGTCACCGAACATCTCCAATCCTATCACTGCTGCGTTTATGCCCCTGTACACATGCTTGATTCTCTTTCGGAGACATAGCAATCCATAGGTTTTAAGATACTTACTAGTCAGGTACATTCTTAGGCGTTTAATATGCGGTGTTATGTCCATTTCGTTGAGCAAGGAGTAGCTCTTGTCTATTCCATATTTGGCTTAAGGAACTTTATCTGTGCTCATTTCAATCTCTGGTTTTATGCAGCACCCCAACTCACCTTTCCCCTTAAGCAAGCATAAGTTGGTTTTCTAAATTTGAGAACCTGTTCTGTTCTGTAATGCAGTTCCTGTGTAGCCAAGTTTACATTCCGTGTATTAGTGATATCTTATGATGTTTCTTTTTCTGTGTGACTTATTTCAGTTAGAATCATCGTACCTGAATCCACTCATGATGCTGCTACGGGCCTGATGACATAGATTTCATTGCTGAGTGATACTGCATTGTACGTAAGTACCACAAGTTCTTTATCCATTTTTCACTTTCTGTGATATAGAACTTGTACTGTAAACGAGGTTCTTGTAAACAGAGGCGTCCCAAACTTTGGGGTGGCTGTGTCTTTTTGATTTTAATTTCCCTAAGCTATAGGACCATAAGTGGAAGTGCCCTAGGCTCTGTTGCTTTGTTTTTTAGATGTTTCAGGAAACACCATACACTTCTCCCGAGTGTCTGTTGGCAATTTACATCCCGCCCATCAGCATAACAAGGCTCCCAGTTCTCCATGGCCTGTCCTGCCTTTCTGGATTTTACACTTTTTTCAGATGGCCCTTTTGACCGGGGGGAAGTGAGACTTCATTGTAGTGCAGATTTCCTTTGCAAGTTTGCTTGGTTGGCCAAAAAGGGCGTATGCGTTTTTTCCTGAATATATTCAGGAAAAAACGCATACGCCCTTTTTGGCCAAGTGCATCATTGTGGACGTTCTGCCTCTTTTCCTATGCTTTCAATGCAATTCCAGTCTACCTCCTGAAATCGGTTTCCTGCAATTCTGCCCCGCTTTCAAGTCCTCTTGGCAGCCTTACTTCAGTCTATTTTTGGACGATAGCTGTCATTTATAACTCTGCAGGTTTGTGAATTACAGTGCCCCTGAGCTCCTTTCTTCAACTCGCTTTCTTGTGACCTGGCCGCAACACCGCAGGATGGCTTCAGGCCCTAATCTGGTTCTGGCACGGCACGCTGAGCCTTTGGTTATTTCCTCTTCCTGGTGGGAAATGAGAGTTAAATTTGCCCGTCCAGACACCTCCAGCTAGTCTCTCATTGGTTCTCGCTATTCCTGTTCATCTTCCGCAGAAATTGCAAACTGGGCCAAACAGGAGGTTAAAGGCGCTGACTCTCCAAGTGGGGAGAGTGTTAGTAAAGCGTCTGGAATGTTGCACCCGAGTACCAGGGGAGGAAAACTGAGACATATTTGAACACGTCTCCCGTTCACATGGTTGATCATACTTGGGTTCCACATGCATGTTTTAGCTGAAGGAAGAATACCTTAAACTTGGAGAGTTAAGACCCGTGTAATGGGTACCATGCAATATGACTTCAAAGGGTCTTAATTTGCTCACCAAACCTCTCCAATCCTATCACTGCTGCGTTTATGCCCCTGTACACATGCTTGATTCTCTTTTGGAGACATAGCAATCCATAGGTTTTAAGATACTTACTAGTCAGGTACATTCTTAGGCGTTTAATATGGGGTGTTGAGTCCATTTCGTTGAGCAAGGAGTAGCTCTTGTCTATTCCATATTTGGCTTAAGGAACTTTATCTGTGCTCATTTCAATCTCTGCTTTTATGCAGCACCCCAACTCACCTTTACCCTTAAGCAAGCATCAGTTGGTTTTCTAAATTTGAGACCCTGTTCTGTTCTGTCATTCAGTTCCTGTGTAGCCAAGTTTACATTCCGTGTATTACTGATATCTTATGATGTTTCTTTTTCTGTGTGACTTATTTCAGTTAGAATCATCATACCTGAATCCACTCATTGTGCTGCTAAGGGCCTGATGACACAGATTTCATTGCTGAGTGATATTGCTTTGTAAGTAAATACCACAACTTCTTTATCCATTTTTCACTTTCTGCGATGTTGAACTTGTACTGTAAACGAGGTTCTTGTAAACAGAGGCGTCCCAAACTTTGGGGTGGCTGTGTCTTTTTGATTTTAATTTCCCTAAGCTATAGGACCATAAGTGGAAGTGCCCTAGGTTCTGTTGCTTTGTCTTTTAGATGTTTCAGGAAACACCATACACTTCTCCCCAGTGGTTGTTGGCAATTTACATCCCGCCCATCAGCATAACAAGGCTCCCAGTTCTCCATGGCCTGTCCTGCCTTTCTGGATTTTACACTTTTTTCAGATGGCCCTTTTGACCGGGGGGAAGTGAGACTTCATTGTAGTGCAGATTTCCTTTGCAAGCTTGCTTGGTTGGCCAAAAAGGGCGTATGCGTTTTTTCCTGAATATATTCAGGAAAAAACGCATACGCCCTTTTTGGCCAAGTGCATCATTGTGGACGTTCTGCCTCTTTTCCTATGCTTTCAATGCAATTCCAGTCTACCTCCTGAAATCGGTTTCCTGCAATTCTGCCCCGCTTTCAAGTCCTCTTGGCAGCCTTACTTCAGTCTATTTTTGGACGATAGCTGTCATTTATAACTCTGCAGGTTTGTGAATTACAGTGCCCCTGAGCTCCTTTCTTCAACTCGCTTTCTTGTGAGCTGGCCGCAACACCGCAGGATGGCTTCAGGCCCTAATCTGGTTCCGGCACGGCACGCTGAGCCTTTGGTTATTTCCTCTTCCTGGTGGGAAATGAGAGTTAAATTTGCCCGTCCAGACACCTCCAGCTAGTCTCTCATTGGTTCTCGCTATTCCTGTTCATCTTCCGCAGAAATTGCAAACTGTGCCAAACAGGAGGTTAAAGGCGCTGACTCTCCAAGTGGGGAGAGTGTTAGTAAAGCGTCTGGAAAGTTGCACCCGAGTACCAGGGGAGGAAAACTGAGACATATTTGAACACGTCTCCCGTTCACATGGTTGATCATACTTGGGTTCCACATGCATGTTTTAGCTGAAGGAAGAATACCTTAAACCTGGAGAGTTAAGACCCGTGTAATGGGTACCATGCAATATGACTTCAAAGGGTCTTCATTTGCTCACCGAACCTCTCCAGTCCTATCACTGCTGCGTTTATGCCCCTGTACACACGCTTGATTCTCTTTTGGAGACATAGCAATCCATAGGTTTTAAGATACTTACTAGTCAGGTACATTCTTAGGCATTTAATATGGGGTGTTGAGTCCATTTCGTTGAGCAAGGAGTAGCTCTTGTCTATTCCATATTTGGCTTAAGGAACTTTATGTGTGCTCATTTCAATCTCTGGTTTTATGCAGCACCCCAACTCACCTTTCCCCTTAAGCAAGCATAAGTTGGTTTTCTAAATTTGAGACCCTGTTCTGTTTTGGAATGCAGTTCCTGTGTAGCCAAGTTTACATTCCGTGTATTAGTGATATCTTATGATGTTTCTTTTTCTGTGTGACTTATTTCAGTTAGAATCATCGTACCTGAATCCACTCATTATGCTGCTACGGGCCTGATGACATAGATTTCATTGCTGAGTGATACTGCATTGTACGTAAGTACCACAAGTTCTTTATCCATTTTTCACTTTCTGTGATATTGCACTTGTACGGTAAACGAGGTTCTTGTAAACGGAGGCATCCCAAATTTTGGGGTGGCTGTGTCTTTTTGATTTTAATTTCCCTAAGCTATAGGACCATAAGTGGAAGTGCCCTAGGTTCTGTTGCTTTGTTTTTTAGATGTTTCAGGAAACACCATACACTTCTCCCGAGTGGTTGTTGGCAATTTACATCCCGCCCATCAGCATAACAAGGATCCCAGTTCTCCATGGCCTGTCCTGCCTTTCTGGATTTTACACTTTCTTCAGATGACCCTTTTGACCGGGGGGAAGTGAGACTTCATTGTAGTGCAGATTTCCTTTGCAAGCTTGCTTGGTTGGCCAAAAAGGGCGTATGCGTTTTTTCCTGAATATATTCAGGAAAAAACGCATACGCCCTTTTTGGCCAAGTGCATCATTGTGGACGTTCTGCCTCTTTTCCTATGCTTTCAGTGCAATTCCAGTCTACCTCCTGAAATCGGTTTCCTGCAATTCTGCCCCGCTTTCTAGTCCTCTTGGCAGCCTTACTTCAGTATATTTTTGGACGATAGCTGTCATTTATAACTCTTCAGGTTTGTGAATTACAGTGCCCCTGAGCTCCTTCCTTCAACTCGCTTTCTTGTGAGCTGGCCGCAACACCGCAGGATGGCTTCAGGCCCTAATCTGGTTCCGGCACGGCACGTTGAGCCTTTGGTTAATTCCTCTTCGTAGTGGGAAATGAGAGTTAAATTTGCCCGTCCAGACACCTCCAGCTAGTCTCTCATTGGTTCTCGCTATTCCTGTTCATCTTC
Source organism: Stenella coeruleoalba (assembly GCF_951394435.1). NCBI lineage: Eukaryota > Metazoa > Chordata > Mammalia > Artiodactyla > Delphinidae > Stenella > Stenella coeruleoalba. The sequence goes on along the minus strand of NW_027646093.1, from coordinate 3,605,028 downwards.
CGCAGAAATTGCAAACTGGGCCAAACAGGAGGTTAAAGGCACTGACTCTCCAAGTCGGGAGAGTGTTAGTAAAGCGTCTGGAATGTTGCACCCGAGTACCAGGGTACGAAAACTGAGACATATTTGAACACGTCTCCCGATCACATGGTTGATCATACTCTAGGTTCCACATGCATGTTTTAGCTGAAGGAAGAATACCTTAAACCTGGGTAGTTGAAACCCGTGGAATGGGTACCATGCAATATGACTTCAAAGGGTCTGCATTTGCTCACCGAACCTCTCCAATCCTATCACTGCTGCGTTTATGCCCCTGTACACATGCTTGATTCTCTTTCGGAGACATAGCAATCCATAGGTTTTAAGATACTTCTAGTCAGGTACATTCTTAGGCGTTTAATATGCGGTGTTGAGTCCATTTCGTTGAGCAAGGAGTAGCTCTTGTCTATTCCATATTTGGCTTAAGGAACTTTATCTGTGCTCATTTCAATCTCTGGTTTTATGCAGCACCCCAACTCACCTTTCCCCTTAAGCAAGCATAAGTTGGTTTTCTAAATTTGAGACCCTCTTCTGTTCTGTATTTCAGTTCCTGTGTAGCCAAGTTTACATTCCGTGTATTACTGATATCTTATGATGTTTCTTTTTCTGTGTGACTTATTTCAGTTAGAATCATCATACCTGAATCCACTCATTGTGCTGCTAAGGGCCTGATGACATAGATTTCATTGCTGAGTGATATTGCTTTGTAAGTGAATACCACAACTTCTTTATCCATTTTTCACTTTCTGCGATGTTGAACTTGTACTGTAAACGAGGTTCTTGTAAACAGAGCGGTTCCAAACATTGGGGTGGCTGTGTCTTTTTCATTTTAATTTCCCTAAGCTATAGGACCATAAGTGGAAGTGCCCTAGGCTCTGTTGCTTTGTTTTTTAGATGTTTCAGGAAACACCATACACTTCTCCCGAGTGGTTGTTGGCAATTTACATCCCGCCCATCAGCATAACAAGGCTCCCAGTTCTCCATGGCCTGTCCTGCCTTTCTGGATTTTACACTTTTTTCAGATGGCCCTTTTGACCGGGGGGAAGTGAGACTTCATTGTAGTGCAGATTTCCTTTGCAAGCTTGCTTGGTTGGCCAAAAAGGGCGTATGCGTTTTTTCCTGAATATATTCAGGAAAAAACGCATACGCCCTTTTTGGCCAAGTGCATCATTGTGGACGTTCTGCCTCTTTTCCTATGCTTTCAATGCAATTCCAGTCTACCTCCTGAAATCGGTTTCCTGCAATTCTGCCCCGCTTTCAAGTCCTCTTGGCAGCCTTACTTCAGTCTATTTTTGGACGATAGCTGTCATTTATAACTCTGCAGGTTTGTGAATTACAGTGCCCCTGAGCTGCTTTCTTCAACTCGCTTTCTTGTGAGCTGGCCGCAACACCGCAGGATAGCTTCAGGCCCTAATCTGGTTCCGGCACGGCACGCTGAGCCTCTGGTTATTTCCTCCTCCTGGTGGGAAATGAGAGTTAAATTTGCCCGTCCAGACACCTCCAGCTAGTCTCTCATTGGTTCTCGCTATTCCTGTTCATCTTCCGCAGAAATTGCAAACTGGGCCAAACAGGAGGTTAAAGGCGCTGACTCTCCAAGTGGGGAGAGTGTTAGTAAAGCGTCTGGAATGTTGCACCCGAGTACCAGGGGAGGAAAACTGAGACATATTTGAACACGTCTCCCGATCTCATGGTTGATCATACTCTGGGTTCCACATGCATGTTTTAGCTGAAGGAAGAATACCTAAAACCTGAGTAGTTGAAACACGTGGAACGGGTACCATGCAATATGACTTCAAAGGGTCTTCATTTGCTCACCGAACCTCTCCAATCCTATCACTGCTGCGTTTATGCCCCTGTACACATGCTTGATTCTCTTTCGGAGACATAGCAATCCCTAGGTTTTAAGATACTTACTAGTCAGGTACATTCTTAGGCGTTTAATATGCGGTGTTGAGTCCATTTCTTTGAGCAAGGAGTAGCTCTTGTCTATTCCATATTTGGCTTAAGGAACTTTATCTGTGCTCATTTCAATCTCTGGTTTTATGCAGCACCCCAACTCACCTTTCCCCTTAAGCAAGCATAAGTTGGTTTTCTAAATTTGAGAACCTGTTCTGTTCTGTAATTCAGTTCCTGTGTATCCAAGTTTACAATCCGTGTATTAGTGATATCTTATGATGTTTCTTTTTCTGTGTGACTTATTTCAGTTAGAATCATCGTACCTGAATCCACTCATTATGCTGCTACAGGCCTGATGACATAGATTTCATTGCTGAGTGATACTGCATTGTACGTAAGTACCACAAGTTCTTTATCCATTTTTCACTTTCTGTGATATTGAACTTGTACAGTAAACGAGGTTCTTGTAAACAGAGGCGTCCCAAAATTTGGGGTGGCTGTGTCTTTTTGATTTTAATTTCCCTAAGCTATAGGACCATAAGTGGAAGTGCCCTAGGCTCTGTTGCTTTGTTTTTTAGATGTTTCAGGAAACACCATACACTTCTCCCGAGTGTCTGTTGGCAATTTACATCCCGCCCATCAGCATAACAAGGCTCCCAGTTCTCCATGGCCTGTCCTGACTTTCTGGATTTTACACTTTTTTCAGATGGCCCTTTTGACCGGGGGGAAGTGAGACTTCATTGTAGTGCAGATTTCCTTTGCAAGTTTGCTTGGTTGGCCAAAATGGGCGTATGCGTTTTTTCCTGAATATGTTCAGGAAAAAACGCATACGCCCTTTTTGGCCAAGTGCATCATTGTGGACGTTCTGCCTCTTTTCCTATGCTTTCAATGCAATTCCAGTCTACCTCCTGAAATCGGTTTCCTGCAATTCTGCCCCGCTTTCAAGTCCTCTTGGCAGCCTTACTTCAGTCTATTTTTGGACGATAGCTGTCATTTATAACTCTGCAGGTTTGTGAATTACAGTGCCCCTGAGCTCCTTTCTTCAACTCGCTTTCTTGTGACCTGGCCGCAACACCGCAGGATGTCTTCAGGCCCTAATCTGGTTCCGGCACGGCACGCTGAGCCTTTGGTTAATTCCTCTTCCTGGTGGGAAATGAGAGTTAAATTTGCCCGTTCAGACACCTCCAGCTAGCCTCTCATTGGTTCTCGCTATTCCTGTTCATCTTCCGCAGAAATTGCAAACTGGGCCAAACAGGAGGTTAAAGGGACTGACTCTCCAAGTCGGGAGAGTGTTAGTAAAGCGTCTGGAATGTTGCACCCGAGTACCAGGGTACGAAAACTGAGACATATTTGAACACGTCTCCCGATCACATGGTTGATCATACTCTAGGTTCCACATGCATGTTTTAGCTGAAGGAAGAATACCTTAAACCTGGGTAGGTGAAAGCCGTGTAATGGGTACCATGAAATATGACTTCAAAGTGTCTTCATTTTTTCACCGAACCTCTCCAATCCTATCACTGCTGCGTTTATGCCCCTGTACACATGCTTGATTCTCTTTCGGAGACATAGCAATCCATAGGTTTTAAGATACTTACTAGTCAGGTACATTCTTAGACGTTTAATATGTGGTGTTGAGTCCATTTCGTTGAGCAAGGAGTAGCTCTTGTCTATTCCATATTTGGCTTAAGGAACTTTATCTGTGCTGATTTCAATCTCTGGTTTTATGCAGCACCCCAACTCACCTTTCCCCTTAAGCAAGCATAAGTTGGTTTTCTAAATTTTAGACCCTGTTCTGTTCTGTAATTCAGTTCCTGTGTAGCCAAGTTTACATTCCGTGTATTACTGATATCTTATGATGTTTCTTTTTCTGTGTGACTTATTTCAGTTAGAATCATCATACCTGAATCCACTCATTGTGCTGCTAAGGGCCTGATGACACAGATTTCATTGCTGAGTGATATTGCTTTGTAAGTAAATACCACAACTTCTTTATCCATTTTTCACTTTCTGCGATGTTGAACTTGTACGGTAAACGAGGTTCTTGTAAACAGAGCCGTTCCAAACTTTGGGGTGGCTGTGTCTTTTTGATTTTAATTTCCCTAAGCTATAGGACCATAAGTGGAAGTGCCCTAGGTTCTGTTGCTTTGTTTTTTAGATGTTTCAGGAAACACCATACACTTCTCCCGAGTGGTTGTTGGCAATTTACATCCCGCCCATCAGCATAACAAGGCTCCCAGTTCTCCATGGCCTGTCCTGCCTTTCTGGATTTTACACTTTTTTCAGATGGCCCTTTTGACCGGGGGGAAGTGAGACTTCATTGTAGTGCAGATTTCCTTTGCAAGCTTGCTTGGTTGGCCAAAAAGGGCGTATGCGTTTTTTCCTGAATTCATTGCTGAGTGATACTGCATTGTACGTAAGTACCACAAGTTCTTTATCCATTTTTCACTTTCTGTGATATTGAACTTGTACGGTAAACGAGGTTCTTGTAAACAGAGTCGTCCGAAACTTTGGGGTGGCTGTGTCTTTTTGATTTTAATTTCCCTAAGCTATAGGACCATAAGTGGAAGTGCCCTAGGCTCTGTTGCTTTGTTTTTTAGATGTTTCAGGAAACACCATACACTTCTCCCGAGTGTCTTTTGGCAATTTACATCCCGCCCATCAGCATAACAAGGCTCCCAGTTCTCCATGGCCTGTCCTGCCTTTCTGGATTTTACACTTTTTTCAGATGGCCCTTTTGACCGGGGGGAAGTGAGACTTCATTGTAGTGCAGATTTCCTTTGCAAGCTTGCTTGGTTGGCCAAAAAGGGCGTATGCGTTTTTTCCTGAATATATTCAGGAAAAAACGCATACGCCCTTTTTGGCCAAGTGCATCATTGTGGACGTTCTGCCTCTTTTCCTATGCTTTCAATGCAATTCCAGTCTACCTCCTGAAATCGGTTTCCTGCAATTCTGCCCCGCTTTCAAGTCCTCTTGGCAGCCTTACTTCAGTCTATTTTTGGACGATAGCTGTCATTTATAACTCTGCAGGTTTGTGAATTACAGTGCCCCTGAGCTCTTTCTCCAACTCGCTTTCTTGTGAGCTGGCCGCAACACCGCAGGATGGCTTCAGGCCCTAATCTGGTTCCGGCACGGCACGCTGAGCCTTTGGTTATTTCCTCTTCCTGGTGGGAAATGAGAGTTAAATTTGCCCGTCCAGACACCTCCAGCTAGCCTCTCATTGGTTCTCGCTATTCCTGTTCATCTTCCGCAGAAATTGCAAACTGGGCCAAACAGGAGGTTAAAGGCGCTGACTTTCCAAGTGGGGAGAGTGTTAGTAAAGCGTCTGGAATGTTGCACCCGAGTACCAGGGGAGGAAAACTGAGACATATTTGAACACGTCTCCCATTCACATGGTTGATCATACTTGGGTTCCACATGCATGTTTTAGCTGAAGGAAGAATACCTAAAACCTGGGTAGTTGAAACCCGTGGAATGGGTACCATGCAATATGACTTCAAAGGGTCTTCATTTGCTCACCGAACCTCTCATATCCTATCACTGCTGCGTTTATGCCCCTGTACACATGCTTGATTCTCTTTCGGAGACATAGCAATCCATAGGTTTTAAGATACTTACTAGTCAGGTACATTCTTAGGCGTTTAATATGCGGTGTTGAGTCCATTTCGTTGAGCAAGGAGTAGCTCTTGTCTATTCCATATTTGGCTTAAGGAACTTTATCTGTGCTCATTTCAATCTCTGGTTTTATGCAGCACCCCAACTCACCTTTCCCCTTAAGCAAGCATAAGTTGGTTTTCTAAATTTGAGACCTTGTTCTGTTCTGTAATTCAGTTCCTGTGTAGCCAAGTTTACATTCCGTGTATTACTGATATCTTATGATGTTTCTTTTTCTGTGTGACTTATTTCAGTTAGAATCATCATACCTGAATCCACTCATTGTGCTGCTGAGGGCCTGATGACACAGATTTCATTGCTGAGTGATATTGCTTTGTAAGTAAATACCACAACTTCTTTATCCATTTTTCACTTTCTGCGATGTTGAACTTGTACTGTAAATGAGGTTCTTGTAAACAGAGCCGTTCCAAACTTTGGGGTGGCTGTGTCTTTTTGATTTTAATTTCCCTAAGCTATAGGACCATAAGTGGAAGTGCCCTAGGTTCTGTTGCTTTGTTTTTTAGATGTTTCAGGAAACACCATACACTTCTCCCGAGTGGTTGTTGGCAATTTACATCCCGCCCATCAGCATAACAAGGCTCCCAGTTCTCCATGGCCTGTCCTGCCTTTCTGGATTTTACACTTTTTTCAGATGGCCCTTTTGACCGGGGGGAAGTGAGACTTCATTGTAGTGCAGATTTCCTTTGCAAGCTTGCTTGGTTGGCCAAAAAGGGCGTATGCGTTTTTTCCTGAATATATTCAGGAAAAAACGCATACGCCCTTTTTGGCCAAGTGCATCATTGTGGACGTTCTGCCTCTTTTCCTATGCTTTCAATGCAATTCCAGTCTACCTCCTGAAATCGGTTTCCTGCAATTCTGCCCCGCTTTCAAGTCCTCTTGGCAGCCTTACTTCAGTCTATTTTTGGACGATAGCTGTCATTTATAACTCTGCAGGTTTGTGAATTACAGTGCCCCTGAGCTCCTTTCTTCAACTCGCTTTCTTGTGAGCTGGCCGCAACACCGCAGGATGGCTTCAGGCCCTAATCTGGTTCCGGCACGGCACACTGAGCCTTTGGTTATTTCCTCTTCCTGGTGGGAAATGAGAGTTAAATTTGCCCGTCCAGACACCTCCAGCTAGCCTCTCATTGGTTCTCGCTATTCCTGTTCATCTTCCGCAGAAATTGCAAACTGGGCCAAACAGGAGGTTAAAGGCCCTGACTCTCCAAGTGGGGAGAGTGTTAGTAAAGCGTCTGGAATGTTGCACCCGAGTTCCAGGGGAGGAAAACTGAGACATATTTGAACACGTCTCCCGTTCACATGGTTGATCATACTTGGGTTCCACATGCATGTTTTAGCTGAAGGAAGAATACCTAAAACCTGGGTAGTTGAAACCCGTGGAATGGGTACCATGCAATATGACTTCAAAGGGTCTTCATTTGCTCACCGCACCTCTCCAATCCTATCACTGCTGCGTTTATGCCCCTGTACACATGCTTGATTCTCTTTCGGAGACATAGCAATCCATAGGTTTTAAGATACTTACTAGTCAGGTACATTCCTAGGCGTTTAATATGGGGTGTTGAGTCCATTTCGTTGAGCAAGGAGTAGCTCTTGTCTATTCCATATTTGGCTTAAGGAACTTTATCTGTGCTCATTTCAATCTCTGGTTTTATGCAGCACCCCAACTCACCTTTCCCCTTAAGCAAGCATAAATTGGTTTTCTAAATTTGAGACCCTGTTCTGTTCTGTAATTCAGTTCCTGTGTAGCCAAGTTTACATTCCGTGTATTACTGATATCTTATGATGTTTCTTTTTCTGTGTGACTTATTTCAGTTAGAATCATCATACCTGAATCCACTCATTGTGCTGCTAAGGGCCTGATGACACAGATTTCATTGCTGAGTGATATTGCTTTGTAAGTAAATACCACAACTTCTTTATCCATTTTTCAATTTCTGCGATGTTGAACTTGTACTGTAAACGAGGTTCTTGTAAACAGAGGCGTCCCAAACATTGGGGTGGCTGTGTCTTTTTGATTTTAATTTCCCTAAGCTATAAGACCATAAGTGGCAGTGCCCTAGGCTCTGTTGCTTTGTTTTTTAGATGTTTCAGGAAACACCATACACTTCTCCTGAGTGTCTGTTGGTAATTTACATCCCGCCCATCAGCATAACAAGGCTCCCAGTTCTCCATGGCCTGTCCTGACTTCCTGGATTTTACACTTTTTTCAGATGACCCTTTTGACCGGGGGGAAGTGAGACTTCATTGTAGTGCAGATTTCCTTTGCAAGCTTGCTTGGTTGGCCAAAAAGGGCGTATGCGTTTTTTCCTGAATATATTCAGGAAAAAACGCATACGCCCTTTTTGGCCAAGTGCATCATTGTGGACGTTCTGCCTCTTTTCCTATGCTTTCAATGCAATTCCAGTCTACCTCCTGAAATCGGTTTCCTGCAATTCTGCCCCGCTTTCAAGTCCTCTTGGCAGCCTTACTTCAGTCTATTTTTGGACGATAGCTGTCATTTATAACTCTGCAGGTTTGTGAATTACAGTGCCCCTGAGCTCTTTCTTCAACTCGCTTTCTTGTGAGCTGGCCGCAACACCGCAGGATGGCTTCAGGCCCTAATCTGGATCCGGCACGGCACGCTGAGCCTTTGGTTATTTCCTCTTCCTGGTGGGAAATGAGAGTTAAATTTGCCCGTCCAGACACCTCCAGCTAATCTCTCATTGGTTCTCGCTATTCCTGTTCATCTTCCACAGAAATTGCAAACTGGGCCAAACAGGAGGTTAAAGGCGATGACTCTCCAAGTCGGGAGAGTGTTAGTAAAGCGTCTGGAATGTTGCACCCGAGTACCAGGGGAGGAAAACTGAGACATATTTGAACACGTCTCCCGTTCACACGGATGATCATACTCTGGGTTCCACATGCATGTTGTAGCTGAAGGAAGAATACCTAAAACCTGGGTAGTTGAAACCCGTGGAATGGGTACCATGCAATATGACTTCAAAGGGTCTTCATTTGCTCACCGAACCTCTCCAATCCTATCACTGCTGCGTTTATGCCCCTGTACACATGCTTGATTCTCTTTCGGAGACATAGCAATCCATAGGTTTTAAGATACTTACTAGTCAGGTACATTCTTAGGCGTTTAATATGCGGTGTTGAGTCCATTTCGTTGAGCAACGAGTAGCTCTTGTCTATTCCATATTTGGCTTAAGGAACTTTATCTGTGCTCATTTCAATCTCTGGTTTTATGCAGCACCCGAACTCACCTTTACCCTTAAGCAAGCATAAGTTGGTTTTCTAAATTTGAGACCCTGTTCTGTTCTGTAATTCAGTTCCTGTGTAGCCAATTTTACATTCCATGTATTAGTGATATCTTATGATGTTTCCTTTTCTGTGTGACTTATTTCAGTTAGAATCATCATACCTGAATCCACTCATTGTGCTGCTAAGGGCCTGATGACACAGATTTCATTGCTGAGTGATATTGCTTTGTAAGTAAATACCACAACTTCTTTTTCCATTTTTCACTTTCTGCGATGTTGAACTTGTACTGTAAATGAGGTTCTTGTAAACAGAGCCGTTCCAAACTTTGGGGTGGCTGTGTCTTTTTGATTTTAATTTCCCTAAGCTATAGGACCATAAGTGGAAGTGCCCTAGGTTCTGTTGCTTTGTTTTTTAGATGTTTCAGGAAACACCATACACTTCTCCAGAGTGGTTGTTGGCAATTTACATCCCGCCCATCAGCATAACAAGGCTCCCAGTTCTCCATGGCCTGTCCTGCCTTTCTGGATTTTACACTTTTTTCAGATGGCCCTTTTGACCGGGGGGAAGTGAGACTTCATTGTAGTGCAGATTTCCTTTGCAAGCTTGCTTGGTTGGCCAAAAAGGGCATATGCGTTTTTTCCTGAATATATTCAGGAAAAAACGCATACGCCCTTTTTGGCCAAGTGCATCATTGTGGACGTTCTGCCTCTTTTCCTATGCTTTCAATGCAATTCCAGTCTACCTCCTGAAATCGGTTTCCTGCAATTCTGCCCCGCTTTCAAGTCCTCTTGGCAGCCTTACTTCAGTCTATTTTTGGACGATAGCTGTCATTTATAACTCTGCAGGTTTGTGAATTACAGTGCCCCTGAGCTCCTTTCTTCAACTCGCTTTCTTGTGACCTGGCCGCAACACCGCAGGATGGGTTCAGGCCCTAATCTGGTTCCGGCCCGGCATGCTGAGCCTTTGGTTAATTCCTCTTCCTGGTGGGAAATGAGAGTTAAATTTGCCCGTCCACACACCTCCAGCTAGCCTCTCATTGGTTCTCGCTATTCCTGTTCATCTTCCGCAGAAATTGCAAACTGGGCCAAACAGGAGGTTAAAGGGACTGACTCTCCAAGTGGGGAGAGTGTTAGTTAAGCATCTGGAATGTTGCACCCGAGTACCAGGGGAGGAAAACTGAGACATATTTGAACACGTCTCCCGATCACATGGTTGATCATACTCTGGGTTCCACATGCATGTTTTAGCTGAAGGAAGAATACCTAAAATCTGCGTAGTTGAAACCCGTGGAATGGGTACCATGCAATATGACTTCAAAGGGTCTTCATTTGCTCACTGAACCGCTCCAATCCTATCACTGCTGCGTTTATGCCCCTGTACACATGCTTGATTCTCTTTCGGAGACATAGCAATCTATAGGTTTTAAGATACTTACTAGTCAGGTACATTCTTAGGCGTTTAATATGCGGTGTTGAGTCCATTTCGTTGAGCAAGGAGTAGCTCTTGTCTATTCCATATTTGGCTTAAGGAACTTTGTGCTCATTTCAATCTCTGCTTTTATGCAGCACCCCAACTCACCTTTCCCCTTAAGCAAGCATAAGTTGGTTTTCTAAATTTGAGACCCTATTCTGTTCTGTAATTCAGTTCCTGTGTAGCCAAGTTTACATTCCGTGTATTACTGATATCTTATGATGTTTCTTTTTCTGTGTGACTTATTTCAGTTAGAATCATCATACCTGAATCCACTCATTGTGCTGCTAAGGGCCTGATGACACAGATTTCATTGCTGAGTGATATTGCTTTGTAAGTAAATACCACAACTTCTTTATCCATTTTTCACTTTCTGCGATGTTGAACTTGTACTGTAAACGAGGTTCTTGTAAACAGAGCCGTTCCAAACTTTGGGGTGGCTGTGTCTTTTTCATTTTAATTTCCCTAAGCTATAGGACCATAAGTGGAAGTGCCCTAGGTTCTGTTGCTTTGTTTTTTAGATGTTTCAGGAAACACCATACACTTCTCCCGAGTGGTTGTTGGTAATTTACATCCCGCCCATCAGCATAACAAGGCTCCCAGTTCTCCATGGCCTGTCCTGCCTTTCTGGATTTTACACTTTTTTCAGATGACCCTTTTGACCGGGGGGAAGTGAGACTTCATTGTAGTGCAGATTTCCTTTGCAAGCTTGCTTGGTTGGCCAAAAAGGGCGTATGCGTTTTTTCCTGAATATATTCAGGAAAAAACGCATACGCCCTTTTTGGCCAAGTGCATCATTGTGGACGTTCTGCCTCTTTTCCTATGCTTTCAATGCAATTCCAGTCTACCTCCTGAAATCGGTTTCCTGCAATTCTGCCCCGCTTTCAAGTCCTCTTGGCAGCCTTACTTCAGTCTATTTTTGGACGATAGCTGTCATTTATAACTCTGCAGGTTTGTGAATTACAGTGCCCCTGAGCTCCTTTCTTCAACTCGCTTTCTTTTGAGCTGGCCGCAACACCGCAGGATGGCTTCAGGCCCTAATCTGGTTCCGGTACGGCACGCTGAGCCTTTGGTTATTTCCTCTTCCTGGTGGGAAATGCGAGTTAAATTTGCCCGTCCAGAAACCTCCAGCTAGCCTCTCATTGGTTCTTGCTATTCCTGTTCATCTTCCGCAGAAATTGCAAACTGGGCCAAACAGGAGGTTAAAGGCGCTGACTCTCCAAGTGGGGAGAGTGTTAGTAAAGCGTCTGGAATGTTGCACCCGAGTACCAGGGGAGGAAAACTGAGACATATTTGAACACGTCTCCCGATCACATGGTTGATCAAACTCTGGGTTCCACATGCATGTTTTAGCTGAAGGAAGAATACCTGAAATCTGGGTAGTTGAAACCCGTGGAATGGGTACCATGCAATATGACTTCAAAGGGTCTTAATTTGCTCACTGAACCTCTCCAATCCTATCACTGCTGCGTTTATGCCCCTGTACACATGCTTGATTCTCTTTCGGAGACATAGCAATCCATAGGTTTTAAGATACTTACTAGTCAGGTACATTCTTAGGCGTTTAATATGCGGTGTTGAGTCCATTTCGTTGAGCAAGGAGTAGCTCTTGTCTATTCCATATTTGGCTTAAGGAAATTTATCTGTGCTCATTTCAATCTCTGGTTTTATGCAGCACGCCAACTCACCTTTACCCTTAAGCAAGCATAAGTTGGTTTTCTAAATTTGAGACCCTGTTCTGTTCTGTAATTCAGTTCCTGTGTAGCCAAGTTTACATTCCGTGTATTACTGATATCTTATGATGTTTCTTTTTCTGTGTGACTTATTTCAGTTAGAATCATCATACCTGAATCCACTCATTGTGCTGCTAAGGGCCTGATGACACAGATTTCATTGCTGAGTGATATTGCTTTGTAAGTAAATACCACAACTTCTTTATCCATTTTTCACTTTCTGTGATGTTGAACTTGTACTGTAAACGAGGTTCTTGTAAACAGAGCCGTTCCAAACTTTGGGGTGGCTGTGTCTTTTTGATTTTAAATTCCCTAAGCTATAGGACCATAAGTGGAAGTGCCCTAGGCTCTGTTGCTTTGTTTTTTAGATGTTTCAGGAAACACCATACACTTCTCCCGAGTGTTTGTTGGCAATTTACATCCCGCCCTTCAGCATAACAAGGCACCCAGTTCTCCATGGCCTGTCCTGCCTTTCTGGATTTTACACTTTTTTCAGATGGCCCTTTTGACAGGGGGGAAGTGAGACTTCATTGTAGTGCAGATTTCCTTTGCAAGTTTGCTTGGTTGGCCAAAAAGTGCGTATGCGTTTTTTCCTGAATATATTCAGGAAAAAACGCATACACCCTTTTTGGCCAAGTGCATCATTGTGGACGTTCTGCCTCTTTTCCTATGCTTTCAATGCAATTCCAGTCTACCTCCTGAAATCGGTTTCCTGCAATTCTGCCCCGCTTTCAAGTCCTCTTGGCAGCCTTACTTCAGTATATTTTTGGACGATAGCTGTCATTTATAACTCTGCAGGTTTGTGAATTACAGTGCCCCTGAGCTCCTTTCTTCAACTCGCTTTCTTTTGAGCTGGCCGCAACACCGCAGGATGGCTTCAGGCCCTAATCTGGTTCCGGTACGGCATGCTGAGCCTTTGGTTATTTCCTCTTCCTGGTGGGAAATGAGAGTTAAATTTGCCCGTCCAGACACCTCCAGCTAGTCTCTCATTGGTTCTCGCTATTCCTGTTCATCTTCCGCAGAAATTGCAAACAGGGCCAAACAGGAGGTTAAAGGGACTGACTCTCCAAGTCGGGAGAGTGTTAGTAAAGCGTCTGGAATGTTGCACACGAGTACCAGGGTACGAAAACTGAGACATATTTGAACACGTCTCCCGATCACATGGTTGATCATACTTGGGTTCCACATGCATGTTTTAGCTGAAGGAAGAATACCTTAAACCTGGGTATTTGAAACCCGTGGAATGGGTACCATGTAATATGACTTCAAAGGGTCTTCATTTGCTCACCGAACCTCTCCAATCCTTTCACTGCTGCGTTTATGCCCCTGTACACATGCTTGATTCTCTTTTGGAGACATAGCAATCCATAGGTTTTAAGATACTTACTAGTCAGGTACATTCTTAGGCGTTTAATATGGGGTGTTGAGTCCATTTCGTTGAGCAAGGAGTAGCTCTTGTCTATTCCATATTTGGCTTAAGGAACTTTATCTGTGCTCATTTCAATCTCTGGTTTTATGCAGCACCCCAACTCACCTTTCCCCTTAAGCAAGCATAAGTTGGTTTTCTAAATTTGAGACCCTGTTCTGTTTTGGAATGCAGTTCCTGTGTAGCCAAGTTTACATTCCGTGTATTACTGATATCTTATGATGTTTCTTTTTCTGTGTGACTTATTTCAGTTAGAATCATCATACCTGAATCCACTCATTGTGCTGCTAAGGGCCTGATGACACAGATTTCATTGCTGAGTGATATTGCTTTGTAAGTAAATACCACAACTTCTTTATCCATTTTTCACTTTCTGTGATGTTGAACTTGTACTGTAAACGAGGTTCTTGTAAACAGAGCCGTTCCAAACTTTGGGGTGGCTGTGTCTTTTTGATTTTAAATTCCCTAAGCTATAGGACCATAAGTGGAAGTGCCCTAGGCTCTGTTGCTTTGTTTTTTAGATGTTTCAGGAAACACCATACACTTCTCCCGAGTGTTTGTTGGCAATTTACATCCCGCCCTTCAGCATAACAAGGCTCCCAGTTCTCCATGGCCTGTCCTGCCTTTCTGGATTTTACACTTTTTTCAGATGGCCCTTTTGACAGGGGGGAAGTGAGACTTCATTGTAGTGCAGATTTCCTTTGCAAGCTTGCTTGGTTGGCCAAAAAGTGCGTATGCGTTTTTTCCTGAATATATTCAGGAAAAAACGCATACACCCTTTTTGGCCAAGTGCATCATTGTGGACGTTCTGCCTCTTTTCCTATGCTTTCAATGCAATTCCAGTCTACCTCCTGAAATCGGTTTCCTGCAATTCTGCCCCGCTTTCAAGTCCTCTTGGCAGCCTTACTTCAGTATATTTTTGGACGATAGCTGTCATTTATAACTCTGCAGGTTTGTGAATTACAGTGCCCCTGAGCTCCTTTCTTCAACTCGCTTTCTTTTGAGCTGGCTGCAACACCGCAGGATGGCTTCAGGCCCTAATCTGGTTCCGGTACGGCATGCTGAGCCTTTGGTTATTTCCTCTTCCTGGTGGGAAATGAGAGTTAAATTTGCCCGTCCAGACACCTCCAGCTAGTCTCTCATTGGTTCTCGCTATTCCTGTTCATCTTCCGCAGAAATTGCAAACAGGGCCAAACAGGAGGTTAAAGGGACTGACTCTCCAAGTCGGGAGAGTGTTAGTAAAGCGTCTGGAATGTTGCACACGAGTACCAGGGTACGAAAACTGAGACATATTTGAACACGTCTCCCGTTCACATGGTTGATCATACTTGGGTTCCACATGCATGTTTTAGCTGAAGGAAGAATACCTTAAACCTGGGTATTTGAAACCCGTGGAATGGGTACCATGTAATATGACTTCAAAGGGTCTTCATTTGCTCACCGAACCTCTCCAATCCTTTCACTGCTGCGTTTATGCCCATGTACACATGCTTGATTCTCTTTCGGAGACATAGCAATCCATAGGTTTTAAGATACTTACTAGTCAGGTACATTCTTAGGCGTTTAATATGGGGTGTTGAGTCCATTTCGTTGAGCAAGGAGTAGCTCTTGTCTATTCCATATTTGGCTTAAGGAACTTTATCTGTGCTCATTTCAATCTCTGGTTTTATGCAGCACCCCAACTCACCTTTCCCCTTAAGCAAGCATAAGTTGGTTTTCTAAATTTGAAACCCTGTTCTGTTCTGTAAATCAGTTCCTGTGTAGCCAAGTTTACATTCCGTGTATTAGTGATATCTTATGATGTTTCTTTTTCTGTGTGACTTATTTCAGTTAGAAACATCGTACCTGAATCCACTCATTAAGCTGCTACGGGCCTGATGACAAAGATTTCATTGCTGAGTGATACTGCATTGTACGTAAGTACCACAACTTCTTTATCCATTTTTCACTTTCTGCGATATTGAACTTTTACAGTAAAGGAG
Organism: Stenella coeruleoalba; assembly: GCF_951394435.1. Lineage (NCBI taxonomy): Eukaryota > Metazoa > Chordata > Mammalia > Artiodactyla > Delphinidae > Stenella > Stenella coeruleoalba. Next base: position 3,589,564 of record NW_027646093.1, on the reverse strand, counting down.
GTTCTTGTAAACAGAGGAGTCCCAAACTTTTGGGTGGCTGTGTCTTTTTGATTTTAATTTCCCTAAGCTATAGGACCATGAGTGGAAGTGCCCTAGGCTCTGTTGCTTTGTTTTTTAGATGTTTCAGGAAACACCATACACTTCTCAGGAGTGTCTGTTGACAATTTACATCCCGCCCATCAGCATAACAAAGCTCCCAGTTCTCCATGGCCTGTCCTGCCTTTCTGGATTTTACACCTTTTTCAGATGGCCCTTTTGACCGGGGGGAAGTGAGACTTCTTTGTAGTGCAGATTTCCTTTGCAAGCTTGCTTGGTTGGCCAAAAAGAGCGTATGCGTTTTTTCCTGAATATATTCAGGAAAAAACGCATACGCACTTTTTGGCCAAGTGCATCATTGTGGACGTTCTGCCTCTTTTCCTATGCTTTCAATGCAATTCCAGTCTACCTCCTGAAATCGGTTTCCTGCAATTCTGCCCCGCTTTCAAGTCCTCTTGGCAGCCTTACTTCAGTCTATTTTTGGACGATAGCTGTCATTTATAACTCTGCAGGTTTGTGAATTACAGTGCCCCTGAGCTCCTTTCTTCAACTCGCTTTCTTGTGAGCTGGCCGCAACACCGCAGGATGTCTTCAGGCCCTAATCTGGTTCTGGCACGGCACGCTGAGCCTTTGGTTAATTCCTCTTCCTGGTGGGAAATGAGAGTTAAATTTGCCCATCCAGACACCTTCAGCTAGTCTCTCATTGGTTCTCGCTATTCCTGTTCATCTTCCACAGAAATTGCAAACTGGGCCAAACAGGAGGTTAAAGGGACTGACTCTCCAAGTGGGGAGAGTGTTAGTAAAGCGTCTGGAATGTTGCACCCGAGTACCAGGGTACGAAAACTGAGACATATTTGAACACGTCTCCCGATCACATGGTTGATCATACTCTAGGTTCCACATGCAAGTTTTAGCTGAAGGAAGAATACCTTAAACCTGGGTAGTTAAAACCCATGGAATGGGTACCATGTAATATGACTTCAAAGGGTCTTCTTTTGCTCACCGAACCTCTCCAATCCTTTCACTGCTGTGTTTATGCCCCTGTACACATGCTTCATTCTCTTTCGGAGACATAGCAATCCATAGGTTTTAAGATACTTACTAGTCAGGTACATTCTTAGGCGTTTAATATGCGGTGTCGAGTCCATTTCGTTGAGCAAGCAGTAGCTCTTGTCTATTCCATATTTGGCTTAAGGAACTTTATCTGTGCTCATTTCGATCTCTGGTTTTATGCAGCACCCCAACTCACCTTTCCCCTTAAGCAAGCATAAGTTGGTTTTCTAAATTTGAGACCCTGTTCTGTTCTGTAATTCAGTTCCTGTGTAGCCAAGTTTACATTCCGTGTATTACTGATATCTTATGATGTTTCTTTTTCTGTGTGACTTATTTCAGTTAGAATCATCATACCTGAATCCACTCATTGTGCTGCTAAGGGCCTGATGACATAGATTTCATTGCTGAGTGATATTGCTTTGTAAGTAAATACCACAACTTCTTTATCCATTTTTCACTTTCTGTGATGTTGAACTTGTACTGTAAACGAGGTTCTTGTAAACAGAGCCGTTCCAAACTTTGGGGTGGCTGTGTCTTTTTGATTTTAAATTCCCTAAGCTATAGGACCATAAGTGGAAGTGCCCTAGGCTCTGTTGCTTTGTTTTTTAGATGTTTCAGGAAACACCATACACTTCTCCCGAGTGTTTGTTGGCAATTTACATCCCGCCCTTCAGCATAACAAGGCTCCCAGTTCTCCATGGCCTGTCCTGCCTTTCTGGATTTTACACTTTTTTCAGATGGCCCTTTTGACAGGGGGGAAGTGAGACTTCATTGTAGTGCAGATTTCCTTTGCAAGCTTGCTTGGTTGGCCAAAAAGTGCGTATGCGTTTTTTCCTGAATATATTCAGGAAAAAACGCATACACCCTTTTTGGCCAAGTGCATCATTGTGGACGTTCTGCCTCTTTTCCTATGCTTTCAATGCAATTCCAGTCTACCTCCTGAAATCGGTTTCCTGCAATTCTGCCCCGCTTTCAAGTCCTCTTGGCAGCCTTACTTCAGTATATTTTTGGACGATAGCTGTCATTTATAACTCTGCAGGTTTGTGAATTACAGTGCCCCTGAGCTCCTTTCTTCAACTCGCTTTCTTTTGAGCTGGCCGCAACACCGCAGGATGGCTTCAGGCCCTAATCTGGTTCCGGTACGGCATGCTGAGCCTTTGGTTATTTCCTCTTCCTGGTGGGAAATGAGAGTTAAATTTGCCCGTCCAGACACCTCCAGCTAGTCTCTCATTGGTTCTCGCTATTCCTGTTCATCTTCCGCAGAAATTGCAAACAGGGCCAAACAGGAGGTTAAAGGGACTGACTCTCCAAGTCGGGAGAGTGTTAGTAAAGCGTCTGGAATGTTGCACACGAGTACCAGGGTACGAAAACTGAGACATATTTGAACACGTCTCCCGATCACATGGTTGATCATACTTGGGTTCCACATGCATGTTTTAGCTGAAGGAAGAATACCTTAAACCTGGGTATTTGAAACCCGTGGAATGGGTACCATGTAATATGACTTCAAAGGGTCTTCATTTGCTCACCGAACCTCTCCAATCCTTTCACTGCTGCGTTTATGCCCATGTACACATGCTTGATTCTCTTTCGGAGACATAGCAATCCATAGGTTTTAAGATACTTACTAGTCAGGTACATTCTTAGGCGTTTAATATGGGGTGTTGAGTCCATTTCGTTGAGCAAGGAGTAGCTCTTGTCTATTCCATATTTGGCTTAAGGAACTTTATCTGTGCTCATTTCAATCTCTGGTTTTATGCAGCACCCCAACTCACCTTTCCCCTTAAGCAAGCATAAGTTGGTTTTCTAAATTTGAAACCCTGTTCTGTTCTGTAAATCAGTTCCTGTGTAGCCAAGTTTACATTCCGTGTATTAGTGATATCTTATGATGTTTCTTTTTCTGTGTGACTTATTTCAGTTAGAAACATCGTACCTGAATCCACTCATTAAGCTGCTACGGGCCTGATGACAAAGATTTCATTGCTGAGTGATACTGCATTGTACGTAAGTACCACAACTTCTTTATCCATTTTTCACTTTCTGCGATATTGAACTTTTACAGTAAAGGAGGTTCTTGTAAACAGAGGAGTCCCAAACTTTTGGGTGGCTGTGTCTTTTTGATTTTAATTTCCCTAAGCTATAGGACCATGAGTGGAAGTGCCCTAGGCTCTGTTGCTTTGTTTTTTAGATGTTTCAGGAAACACCATACACTTCTCAGGAGTGTCTGTTGACAATTTACATCCCGCCCATCAGCATAACAAAGCTCCCAGTTCTCCATGGCCTGTCCTGCCTTTCTGGATTTTACACCTTTTTCAGATGGCCCTTTTGACCGGGGGGAAGTGAGACTTCTTTGTAGTGCAGATTTCCTTTGCAAGCTTGCTTGGTTGGCCAAAAAGAGCGTATGCGTTTTTTCCTGAATATATTCAGGAAAAAACGCATACGCACTTTTTGGCCAAGTGCATCATTGTGGACGTTCTGCCTCTTTTCCTATGCTTTCAATGCAATTCCAGTCTACCTCCTGAAATCGGTTTCCTGCAATTCTGCCCCGCTTTCAAGTCCTCTTGGCAGCCTTACTTCAGTCTATTTTTGGACGATAGCTGTCATTTATAACTCTGCAGGTTTGTGAATTACAGTGCCCCTGAGCTCCTTTCTTCAACTCGCTTTCTTGTGAGCTGGCCGCAACACCGCAGGATGTCTTCAGGCCCTAATCTGGTTCTGGCACGGCACGCTGAGCCTTTGGTTAATTCCTCTTCCTGGTGGGAAATGAGAGTTAAATTTGCCCATCCAGACACCTTCAGCTAGTCTCTCATTGGTTCTCGCTATTCCTGTTCATCTTCCACAGAAATTGCAAACTGGGCCAAACAGGAGGTTAAAGGGACTGACTCTCCAAGTGGGGAGAGTGTTAGTAAAGCGTCTGGAATGTTGCACCCGAGTACCAGGGTACGAAAACTGAGACATATTTGAACACGTCTCCCGATCACATGGTTGATCATACTCTAGGTTCCACATGCAAGTTTTAGCTGAAGGAAGAATACCTTAAACCTGGGTAGTTAAAACCCATGGAATGGGTACCATGTAATATGACTTCAAAGGGTCTTCTTTTGCTCACCGAACCTCTCCAATCCTTTCACTGCTGTGTTTATGCCCCTGTACACATGCTTCATTCTCTTTCGGAGACATAGCAATCCATAGGTTTTAAGATACTTACTAGTCAGGTACATTCTTAGGCGTTTAATATGCGGTGTCGAGTCCATTTCGTTGAGCAAGCAGTAGCTCTTGTCTATTCCATATTTGGCTTAAGGAACTTTATCTGTGCTCATTTCGATCTCTGGTTTTATGCAGCACCCCAACTCACCTTTCCCCTTAAGCAAGCATAAGTTGGTTTTCTAAATTTGAGACCCTGTTCTGTTCTGTAATTCAGTTCCTGTGTAGCCAAGTTTACATTCCGTGTATTACTGATATCTTATGATGTTTCTTTTTCTGTGTGACTTATTTCAGTTAGAATCATCATACCTGAATCCACTCATTGTGCTGCTAAGGGCCTGATGACATAGATTTCATTGCTGAGTGATATTGCTTTGTAAGTAAATACCACAACTTCTTTATCCATTTTTCACTTTCTGCGATGTTGAACTTGTATGGTAAACGAGGTTCTTGTAAACAGAGGCGTCCCAAATTTTGGGGTGGCTGTGTCTTTTTGATTTTAATTTCCCTAAGCTATAGGACCATAAGTGGAAGTGCCCTAGACTCTGTTGCTTTGTTTTTTCGATGTTTCAGGAAACACCATACACTTCTCCTGAGTGTCTGTTGGCAATTTACATCCCGCCCATCAGCATAACAAGGCTCCCAGTTCTCCATGGCCTGTCCTGCCTTTCTGGATTTTACACTTTTTTCAGATGGCCCTTTTGACCGGTGGGAAGTGAGACTTCATTGTAGTGCAGATTTCCTTTGCAAGTTTGCTTGGTTGGCCAAAAAGGGCGTATGCGTTTTTTCCTGAATATATTCAGGAAAAAACGCATACGCCCTTTTTGGCCAAGTGCATCATTGTGGACGTTCTGCCTCTTTTCCTATGCTTTCAATGCAATTCCAGTCTACCTCCTGAAATCGGTTTCCTGCAATTCTGCCCCGCTTTCAAGTCCTCTTGGCAGCCTTACTTCAGTCTATTTTTGGACGATAGCTGTCATTTATAACTCTGCAGGTTTGTGAATTACAGTGCCCCTGAGCTCCTTTCTTCAACTCGCTTTCTTTTGAGCTGGCCGCAACACCGCAGGATGGCTTCAGGCCCTAATCTGGATCCGGCACGGCACGCTGAGCCTTTGGTTAATTCCTCTTCCTGGTGGGAAATGAGAGTTAAATTTCCCATCCAGACACCTCCAGCTAGTCTCTCATTGGTTCTCGCTATTCCTGTTCATCTTCCGCAGAAATTGCAAACTGGGCCAAACAGGAGATTTAAGGGATTGACTCTGAAGTCGGGAGAGTGTTAGTAAAGCGTCTGGAATGTTGCACCCGAGTACCAGGGTACAAAAACTGAGACATATTTGAACACATCTCCCGATCACATGGTTGATCATACTCTAGGTTCCACATGCATGTTTTAGCTGAAGGAAGAATACCTAAAACCTGGGTAGTTGAAACCCATGGAATGGGTACCATGCAATATGACTTCAAAGGGTCTTCATTTGCTCACCGAACCTCTCCAATCATATCACTGCTGCGTTTATGCCCCTGTACACACGCTTGATTCTCTTTTGGAGACATAGAAATCCATAGGTTTTAAGATACTTACTAGTCAGTTACATTCTTAGGCGTTTAATATGGGGTGTTGAGTCCATTTCGTTGAGCAAGGAGTAGCTCTTGTCTATTCCATATTTGGCTTAAGGAACCTTATCTGTGCTCATTTCAATCTCTGGTTTTATGCAGCACCCCAACTCACCTTTCCCCTTAAGCAAGCATAAGTTGGTTTTCTGAATTTGAGACCCTGTGCTGTTTTGGAATTCAGTTCCTGTGTAGCCAAGTTTACATTCCGTGTATTAGTGATATCTTATGATGTTTCTTTTTCTGTGTGACTTATTTCAGTTAGAATCATCGTACCTGAATCCACTCATTATGCTGCTACGGGCCTGATGACATAGATTTCTTTGCTGAGTGATACTGCATTGTACGTAAGTACCACAAGTTCTTTATCCATTTTTCACTTTCTGTGATATTGAACTTGTACGGTAAACGAGGTTCTTGTAAACAGAGGCGTCCCAAATTTTGGGGTGGCTGTGTCTTTTTGATTTTAATTTCCCTAAGCTATAGGACCATAAGTGGAAGTGCCCTAGGCTCTGTTGCTTTGTTTTTTAGATGTTTCAGGAAACACCATACACTTCTTCCGAGTGTCTGTTGGCAATTTACATCCCGCCCATCAGCATAACAAGGCTCCCAGTTCTCCAGGGCCTGTCCTGCCTTTCAGGATTTTACACTTTTTTCAGATGGCCCTTTTGACCGGGGGGAAGTGAGACTTCATTGTACTGCAGACTTCTTTGCAAGCTTGCTTGGTTGGCCAAAAAGGGCGTATGCGTTTTTTCCTGAATATATTCAGGAAAAAACGCATACGCCCTTTTTGGCCAAGTGCATCATTGTGGACGTTCTGCCTCTTTTCCTATGCTTTCAATGCAATTCCAGTCTACCTCCTGAAATCGGTTTCCTGCAATTCTGCCCCGCTTTCAAGTCCTCTTGGCAGCCTTACTTCAGTCTATTTTTGGACGATAGCTGTCATTTATAACTCTGCAGGTTTGTGAATTACAGTGCCCCTGAGCTCCTTTCTTCAACTCGCTTTCTTGTGAGCTGGCCGCAACACCGCAGGATGGCTTCAGGCCCTAATCTGGTTCTGGCACGGCACGCTGAGCCTTTGGTTAATTCCTCTTCCTGGTGGGAAATGAGAGTTAAATTTGCCCGTCCAGACACCTCCAGCTAGTCTCTCTTTGGTTCTCACTATTCCTGTTCATCTTCCGCAGAAATTGCCAACTGGGCCAAACAGGAGGTTTAAGGCGCTGACTCTCCAAGTGGGGAGAGTGTTAGTAAAGCATCTGGAATGTTGCACCCGAGTTCCAGGGGAAGAAAACTGAGACATATTTGAACACGTCTCCCGTTCACACGGTTGATCATACTCTGGGTTCCACATGCATGGTTTAGCTGAAGGAAGAATACCTGAAACCTGCAGAGTTGAGACCCGTGGAATGGGTACCATGCAATATGACTTCAAAGGGTCTTCATTTGCTCACCGAACCTCTCCAATCCTATCACTGCTGCGTTTATGCCCCTGTACACACGCTTGATTCTCTTTTGGAGACATAGCAATCCATAGGTTTTAAGATACTTACTAGTCAGGTACATTCTTAGGCGTTTAATATGCGGTGTTGAGTCCATTTCGTTGAGCAAGGAGTAGCTCTTGTCTATTCCATATTTGGCTTAAGGAACTTTATCTGTGCTCATTTCAATCTCTGGTTTTATGCAGCACCCCAACTCACCTTTCCCCTTAAGCAAGCATAAGTTGGCTTTCTAAATTTGAGACCCTGTTCTGTTCTGTAATTCAGTTCCTGTGTAGCCAAGTTTCCATTCCGTGTATTACTGATATCTTATGATGTTTCTTTTTCTGTGTGACTTATTTCAGTTAGTATCATCGTACCTGAATCCACTCATTATGCTGCCACGGGCCTGATGACATAGATTTCATTGCTGAGTGATACTGCATTGTACGTAAGTACCACAAGTTCTTTATCCATTTTTCACTTTCTGTGATATTGAACTTGTACTGTAAACGAGGTTCTTGTAAACAGAGGCGTCCCAAACTTTGGGGTGGCTGTGTCTTTTTGATTTTAATTTCCCTAAGCTATAGGACCATAAGTGGAAGTGCCCTAGGCTCTTTTGCTTTGTTTTTTAGATGTTTCAGGAAACACCATACACTTCTCCGGAGTGTCTGTTGGCAATTTACATCCCGCCGATCAGCATAACAAGTCTCCCAGTTCTCCATGGCCTGTCCTGCCTTTCTGGATTTTACACTTTTTTCAGATGGCCCTTTTGACCGGGGGGAAGTGAGACTTCTTTGTAGTGCAGATTTCCTTTGCAAGTTTGCTTGTTTGGCCAAAAAGGGCGTATGCGTTTTTTCCTGAATATATTCAGGAAAAAACGCATACGCCCTTTTTGGCCAAGTGCATCATTGTGGACGTTCTGCCTCTTTTCCTATGCTTTCAATGCAATTCCAGTCTACCTCCTGAAATCGGTTTCCTGCAATTCTGCCCCGCTTTCAAGTCCTCTTGGCAGCCTTACTTCAGTCTATTTTTGGACGATAGCTGTCCTTTATAACTCTGCAGGTTTGTGAATTACAGTGCCCCTGGGCTCCTTTCTTCTACTTGCTTTCTTTTGAGCTGGCCGCAACACCGCAGGATGGCTTCTGGCCCTAATCTGGTTCTGGCACGGCACGTTGAGCCTTTGGTTAATTCCTCTTCCTGGTGGGAAATGAGAGTTAAATTTGCCCATCCAGACACCTCCAGCTAGTCTCTCATTGGTTCTCGCTATTCCTGTTCATCTTCCGCAGAAATTGCAAACTGGGCCAAACAGGAGGTTAAAGGGACTGACTCTCCAAATCGGGAGAGTGTTAGTAAAGCGTCTCGAATGTTGCACCCGAGTACCAGGGTACGAAAACTGAGACATATTTGAACACGTCTCCCGATCAAATGGTTGATCATACTGTAGGTTCCACATGCATGTTTTAGCTGAAGGAAGAATACCTTAAACCTGGGTAGTTGAAACCCGTGGAATGGGTACCATGCAATATGACTTCAAAGGGTCTTCATTTGCTCACCGAACCTCTCCAATCCTATCACTGCTGCGTTTATGCCCCTGTACACATGCTTGATTCTCTTTCGGAGACATAGCAATCCATAGGTTTTAAGATACTTACTAGTCAGGTACATTCTTAGGCGTTTAATATGCGGTGTTGAGTCCATTTCGTTGAGCAAGGAGTAGCTCTTGTCTATTCCATATTTGGCTTAAGGAACTTTATCTGTGCTCATTTCAATCTCTGGTTTTATGCAGCACCACAACTCACCTTTACCCTTAAGCAAGCATAAGTTTGTTTTCTAAATTTGAGACCCTGTTCTGTTCTGTAATTCAGTTCCTGTGTAGCCAAGTTTACATTCCGTGTATTACTGATATCTTATGATGTTTCTTTTTCTGTGTGACTTATTTCAGTTAGAATCATCATACCTGAATCCACTCATTGTGCTGCTAAGGGCCTGATGACACAGATTTCATTGCTGAGTGATATTGCTTTGTAAGTAAATACCACAACTTCTTTATCCATTTTTCACTTTCTGCGATGTTGAGCTTGTACTGTAAACGAGGTTCTTGTAAACAGAGCCGTTCCAAACTTTGGGGTGGCTGTGTCTTTTTGATTTTAATTTCCCTAAGCTATAGGACCATAAGTGGAAGTGCCCTAGGCTCTGTTGCTTTGTTTTTTAGATGTTTCAGGAAACACCATACACTTCTCCCGAGTGTCTGTTGGCAATTTACATCCCGCCCATCAGCATAACAAGGCTCCCAGTTCTCCATGGCCTGTCCTGACTTCCTGGATTTTACACTTTTTTCAGATTGCCCTTTTGACCGGGGGGAAGTGAGACTTCATTGTAGGGCAGATTTCCTTTGCAAGCTTGCTTGGTTGGCCAAAAAGGGCGTATGCGTTTTTTCCTGAATATATTCAGGAAAAAACGCATACGCCCTTTTTGGCCAAGTGCATCATTGTGGACGTTCTGCCTCTTTTCCTATGCTTTCAATGCAATTCCAGTCTACCTCCTGAAATCGGTTTCCTGCAATTCTGCCCTGCTTTCAAGTCCTCTTGGCAGCCTTACTTCAGTCTATTTTTGGACGATAGCTGTCATTTATAACTCTGCAGGTTTGTGAATTACAGTGCCCCTGAGCTCCTTTCTTCAACTCGCTTTCTTTTGAGCTGGCCGCAACACCGCAGGATGGCTTCAGGCCCTAAATTGGTTCCGGTACGGCACGCTGAGCCTTTGGTTATTTCCTCTTCCTGGTGGGAAATGAGAGTTAAATTTGCCCGTCCAGACACCTCCAGCTAGCCTCTCATTGGTTCTCGCTATTCCTGTTCAACTTCGGCAGAAATTGCAAACTGTGCCAAACAGGAGGTTAAAGGCGCTGACTCTCCAAGTGGGGAGAGTGTTAGTAAAGCGTCTGGAATGTTGCACCCGAGTACCAGGGGAGGAAAACTGAGACATATTTGAACACGTCTACCGATCACATGGTTGATCATACTCTGGGTTCCACATGCATGTTTTAGCTGAAGGAAGAATACCTAAAACCTGGGTAGTTGAAACCCGTGGAATGGGTACCATGCAATATGACTTCAAAGGGTCTTCATTTGCTCACCGAACCTCTCCAATCCTATCACTGTTGCGTTTTTGCCCCTGTACACATGCTTGATTCTCTTTCGGAGACATAGCAATCTATAGGTTTTAAGATACTTACTAGTCAGGTACATTCTTAGGCGTTTAATATGCGGTGTTGAGTCCATTTCGTTGAGCAAGGAGTAGCTCTTGTCTATTCCATATTTGGCTTAAGGAACTTTATCTGTGCTCATTTCAATCTCTGGTTTTATGCAGCACCACAACTCACCTTTCCCCTTAAGCAAGCATAAGTTGGTTTTCTAAATTTGAGATCCTGTTCTGTTCTGTAATTCAGTTCCTGTGTAGCCAAGTTTACATTCCATATATTACTGATATCTTATGATGTTTCTTTTTCTGTGTGACTTATTTCAGTTAGAATCATCGTACCTGAATCTACTCATTATGCTGCTACGGGCCTGATGACATAGATTTCATTGCTGAGTGATACTGCATTGTACGTAAGTACCACAAGTTCTTTATGCATTTTTCACTTTCTGTGATATTGAACTTGTACGGTAAATGAGGTTCTTGTAAACAGAGGCGTCCCAAACTTTGGGGTGGCTGTGTCTTTTTGATTTTAATTTCCCTAAGCTATAGGACCATAAGTGGAAGTGCCCTAGGCTCTGTTGCTTTGTTTTTTAGATGTTTCAGGAAACACCATACACTTCTCCCGAGTGGTTGTTGGCAATTTACATCCCGCCTTTCAGCATAACAATGCTCCCAGTTCTCCATGGCCTGTCCTGCCTTTCTGGATTTTACACTTTTTTCAGATGGCCCTTTTGACCGGGGGAAGTGAGACTTCATTGTAGTGCAGATTTCCTTTGCAAGCTTGCTTGGTTGGCCAAAAAGGGCGTATGCGTTTTTTCCTGAATATATTCAGGAAAAAACGCATACGCCCTTTTTGGCCAAGTGCATCATTGTGGACGTTCTGCCTCTTTTCCTATGCTTTCAATGCAATTCCAGTCTACCTCCTGAAATCGGTTTCCTGCAATTCTGCCCCGCTTTCAAGTCCTCTTGGCAGCCTTACTTCAGTCTATTTTTGGACGATAGTTGTCATTTATAACTCTGCAGGTTTGTGAATTACAGTGCCCCTGAGCTCCTTTCTTCAACTCGCTTTCTTGTGACCTGGCCGCAACACCGCAGGATGGCTTCAGGCCCTAATCTGATTCCGGCCCGGCATGCTGAGCCTTTGATTAATTCCTCTTCCTGGTGGGAAATGAGAGTTAAATTTCCCCGTTCAGACACCTCCAGCTAGCCTCTCATTGGTTCTCGCTATTCCTGTTCATCTTCCGCAGAAATTGCAAACTGGGCCAAACAGGAGGTTTAAGGCACTGACTCTCCAAGTCGGGAGAGTGTTAGTAAAGCGTTTGGAATGTTGCACCCGAGTACCAGGGGAGGAAAACTGAGACATATTTGAACACGTCTCCCGTTCACATGGTTGATCATACTCTGGGTTCAACATGCATGTTTTAGCTGAAGGAAGAATACCTTAAACCTGGAGAGTTGAGACCCGTGTAATGGGTACCATGCAATATGACTTCAAAGGGTCTTCATTTGCTCACCGAACCTCTCCAATCCTATCACTGCTGCGTTTATGCCCCTGTACACAAGCTTGATTCGCTTTTGGATACATAGCAATCCATAGGTTTTAAGATACTTACTAGTCAGGTACATTCTTAGGCGTTTAATATGGGGTGTTGAGTCCATTTCGTTGAGCAAGGAGTAGCTCTTGTCTATTCCATATTTGGCTTAAGGAACTTTATCTGTGCTCATTTCAATCTCTGGTTTTATGCAGCACCCCAACTCACCTTTCCCCTTAAGCAAGCATAAGTTGGTTTTCTAAATTTGAGACCCTGTTCTGTTTTGGAATGCAGTTCCTGTGTAGCCAAGTTTACATTCCGTGTATTAGTGATATCTTATGATGTTTCTTTTTCTGTGTGACTTATTTCAGTTAGAATCATCGTACCTGAATCCACTCATTATGCTGCTACGGGCCTGATGACATAGATTTCATTGCTGAGTGATACTGCATTGTACGTAAGTACCACAATTTCTTTATCCATTTTTCACTTTCTGCGATGTTGAACTTGTACTGTAAACGAGGTTCTTGTAAACAGAGGCGTCCCAAACTTTGGGGTGTCTGTGTCTTTTTTATTTTAATTTCCCTAAGCTATAGGACCATAAGTGGAAGTGCCCTAGGCTCTGTTGCTTTGTTTTTTAGATGTTTCAGGAAACACCATACACTTCTCCCGAGTGGTTGTTGGCAATTTACATCCCGCCCATCAGCATAACAAGGCTCCCAGTTCTCCATGGCCTGTCCTGCCTTTCCGGATTTTACACTTTTTTCAGATGGCCCTTTTGACCGGGGGGAAGTGAGACTTCATTGTAGTGCAGATTTCCTTTGCAAGCTTGCTTGGTTGGCCAAAAAGGGCGTATGCGTTTTTTCCTGAATATATTCAGGAAAAAACGCATACGCCCTTTTTGGCCAAGTGCATCATTGTGGACGTTCTGCCTCTTTTCCTATGCTTTCAATGCAATTCCAGTCTACCTCCTGAAATCGGTTTCCTGCAATTCTGCCCCGCTTTCAAGTCCTCTTGGCAGCCTTACTTCAGTCTATTTTTGGACGATAGCTGTCATTTATAACTCTGCAGGTTTGTGAATTACAGTGCCCCTGAGCTCCTTTCTTCAACTCGCTTTCTTTTGAGCTGGCCGCAACACCGCAGGATGGCTTCAGGCCCTAATCTGGTTCCGGCACGGCACGCTGAGCCTTTGGTTAATTCCTCTTCCTGGTGGGAAATGAGAGTTAAATTTGCCCGTCCAGACACCTCCAGCTAGTCTCTCATTGGTTCTCACTATTCCTGTTCATCTTCCGCAGAAATTGCAAACTGGGCCAAACAGGAGGTTAAAGGGACTGACTCTCCAAGTCGGGAGAGTGTTAGTAAAGCGTCTGGAATGTTGCACCCGAGTACCAGGGTACGAAAACTGAGACATATTTGAACACGTCTCCCGATCACATGGTTGATCATACTCTGGGTTCCACATGCATGTTTTAGCTGAAGGAAGAATACCTAAAACCTGGGTAGTTGAAACCCGTGGAATGGGTACCATGCAATATGACTTCAAAGCGTCTTCATTTGCTCACCGAACCTCTCCAATCCTATCACTGCTGCGTTTATGCCCCTGTACACATGCTTGATTCTCTTTCGGAGACATAGCAATCCATAGGTTTTAAGATACTTACTAGTCAGGTACATTCTTAGGCGTTTAATATGCGGTGTTGAGTCCATTTCGTTGAGCAAGGAGTAGCTCTTGTGTATTCCATATTTGGCTTAAGGAACTTTATCTGTGCTCATTTCAATCTCTGGTTTTATGCAGCACCCCAACTCACCTTTCCCCTTAAGCAAGCATAAGTTGGTTTTCTAAATTTGAGACCCTGTTCTGTTCTGTAATTCAGTTCCTGTGTAGCCAAGTTTACATTCCGTGTATTACTGATATCTTATGATGTTTCTTTTTCTGTGTGACTTATTTCAGTTAGAATCATCATACCTGAATCCACTCACTGTGCTGCTAAGGGCCTGATGACACAGATTTCATTGCTGAGTGATATTGCTTTGTAAGTAAATACCACAACTTCTTTATCCATTTTTCACTTTCTGCGATGTTGAACTTGTACTGTAAACGAGATTCTTGTAAACAGAGCCGTTCCAAACTTTGGGGTGGCTGTGTCTTTTTGATTTTAATTTCCCTAAGCTATAGGACCATAAGTGGAAGTGCCCTAGGTTCTGTTGCTTTGTTTTTTAGATGTTTCAGGAAACACCATACACTTCTCCCGAGTGTCTGTTGGCAATTTACATCCCGCCCATCAGCATAACAAGGCTCCCAGTTCTCCATGGCCTGTCCTGCCTTTCTGGATTTTACACTTTTTTCAGATGGCCCTTTTGACCGGGGGGAAGTGAGACTTCATTGTAGTGCAGATTTCCTTTGCAAGCTTGCTTGGTTGGCCAAAAAGGGCGTATGCGTTTTTTCCTGAATATATTCAGGAAAAAACGCATACGCCCTTTTTGGCCAAGTGCATCATTGTGGACGTTCTGCCTCTTTTCCTATGCTTTCAATGCAATTCCAGTCTACCTCCTGAAATCGGTTTCCTGCAATTCTGCCCCGCTTTCAAGTCCTCTTGGCAGCCTTACTTCAGTGTATTTTTGGACGATAGCTGTCATTTATAACTCTGCAGGTTTGTGAATTACATTGCCCCTGAGCTCCTTTCTTCAACTCGCTTTCTTGTGAGCTGGCCGCAACACGGCATGATGGCTTCAGGCCCTAATCTGGTTCCGGCACGGCACGCTGAGCCTTTGGTTAATTCCTCTTCCTGGTGGGAAATGAGAGTTAAATTTGCCTGTCCAGACACCTCCAGCTAGTCTCTCATTGGTTCTCGCTATTCCTGTTTATCTTGCGCAGAAATTGCAAACTGGGCCAAACAGGAGGTTAAAGGGACTGACTCTCCAAGTCGGGAGAGTGTTAGGAAAGCGTCTGGAATGTTGCACCCGAGTACCAGGGTACGAAAACTGAGACATATTTGAACACGTCTCCCGATCACATGGTTGATCATACTCTAGGTTCCACGTGCATGTTTTAGCTGAAGGAAGAATACCTTAAACCTGGGTAGTTGAAACCCGTGGAATGGGTACCATGCAATATGACTTCAAAGGGTCTTCATTTGCTCACCAAACCTCTCCAATCCTATCACTGCTGCGTTTATGCCCCTGTACACATGCTTGATTCTCTTTTGGAGACATAGCAATCCATAGGTTTTAAGATACTTACAAGTCAGGTACATTCTTAGGTGTTTAATATGGGGTGTTGAGTCCATTTCGTTGAGCAAGGAGTAGCTCTTGTCTATTCCATATTTGGCTTAAGGAACTTTATCTGTGCTCATTTCAATCTCTGGTTTTATGCAGCACCCCAACTCACCTTTACCCTTAAGCAAGTATAAGTTGGTTTTCTAAATTTGAGACCCTGTTCTGTTTTGGAATGCAGTTCCTGTGTAGCCAAGTTTACATTCCGTGTATTAGTGATATCTTATGATGTTTCTTTTTCTGTGTGACTTATTTCAGTTAGAATCATCGTACCTGAATCCACTCATTATGCTGCTACGGGCCTGATGACATAGATTTCATTGCTGAGTGATACTGCATTGTACGTAAGTACCACAATTTCTTTATCCATTTTTCACTTTCTGCGATGTTGAACTTGTACTGTAAACGAGGTTCTTGTAAACAGAGGCGTCCCAAACTTTGGGGTGTCTGTGTCTTTTTTATTTTAATTTCCCTAAGCTATAGGACCATAAGTGGAAGTGCCCTAGGCTCTGTTGCTTTGTTTTTTAGATGTTTCAGGAAACACCATACACTTCTCCCGAGTGTCTGTTGGCAATTTACATCCCGCCCATCAGCATAACAAGGCTCCCAGTTCTCCATGGCCTGTCCTGCCTTTCCGGATTTTACACTTTTTTCAGATGGCCCTTTTGACCGGGGGGAAGTGAGACTTCATTGTAGTGCAGATTTCCTTTGCAAGCTTGCTTGGTTGGCCAAAAAGGGCGTATGCGTTTTTTCCTGAACATATTCAGGAAAAAACGCATACGCCCTTTTTGGCCAAGTGCATCATTGTGGACGTTCTGCCTCTTTTCCTATGCTTTCAATGCAATTCCAGTCTACCTCCTGAAATCGGTTTCCTGCAATTCTGCCCCGCTTTCAAGTCCTCTTGGCAGCCTTACTTCAGTCTATTTTTGGACGATAGCTGTCATTTATAACTCTGCTGGTTTGTGAATTACAGTGCCCCTGAGCTCCTTTCTTCAACTCGCTTTCTTGTGAGCTGGCCGCAACACCGCAGGATGGCTTCAGGCCCTAATCTGGTTCTGGCACGGCACGTTGAGCCTTTGGTTAATTCCTCTTCCTGGTGGGAAATGAGAGTTAAATTTGCCCGTTCAGACACCTCCAGCTAGTCTCTCATTGGTTCTCGCTATTCCTGTTCATCTTCCGCAGAAATTGCAAACTGGGCCAAACAGGAGGTTAAAGGGACTGACTCTCCAAGTGGGGAGAGTGTTAGAAAAGCGTCTGGAATGTTGCACCCGAGTACCAGGGTACGAAAACTGAGACATATTTGAACACGTCTCCCGATCCCATGGTTGATCATACTCTGGGTTCCACATGCATGTTTTAGCTGAAGGAAGAATACCTTAAACCTGGGTAGTTGAAACCCGTGGAATGGGTACCATGCAATATGACTTCAAAGGGTCTTCATTTGCTCACCGAACATCTCCAAACCTATCACTGCTGCGTTTATGCCCCTGTACACATGCTTGATTCTCTTTCAGAGACATTGCAATCCATAGGTTTTAAGATACTTACTAGTCAGGTACATTCTTAGGCGTTTAATATGCGGTGTTGAGTCCATTTCGTTGAGCAAGGAGTAGCTCTTGTCTATTCCATATTTGGCTTAAGGAACTTTATCTGTGCTCATTTCAATCTCTGGTTTTATGCAGCACCGCAACTCACCTTTACCCTTAAGCAAGCATAAGTTGGTTTTCTAAATTTGAGACCCTGTTCTGTTCTGTAATTCAGTTCCTGTGTAGCCAAGTTTACATTCCGTGTATTACTGATATCTTATGATGTTTCTTTTTCTGTGTGACTTATTTCAGTTAGAATCATCATACCTGAATCCACTCATTGTGCTGCTAAGGGCCTGATGACACAGATTTCATTGCTGAGTGATATTGCTTTGTAAGTAAATACCACAACTTCTTTATCCATTTTTCACTTTCTGCGATGTTGAACTTGTACTGTAAACAAGGTTCTTGTAAACAGAGGCGTCCCAAACTTTGGGGTGTCTGTGTCTTTTTTATTTTAATTTCCCTAAGCTATAGGACCATAAGTGGAAGTGCCCTAGGCTCTGTTGCTTTGTTTTTTAGATGTTTCAGGAAACACCATACACTTCTCCCGAGTGTCTGTTGGCAATTTACATCCCGCCCATCAGCATAACAAGGCTCCCAGTTCTCCATGGCCTGTCCTGCCTTTCCGGATTTTACACTTTTTTCAGATGGCCCTTTTGACCGGGGGGAAGTGAGACTTCATTGTAGTGCAGATTTCCTTTGCAAGCTTGCTTGGTTGGCCAAAAAGGGCGTATGCGTTTTTTCCTGAATATATTCAGGAAAAAACGCATACGCCCTTTTTGGCCAAGTGCATCATTGTGGACGTTCTGCCTCTTTTCCTATGCTTTCAATGCAATTCCAGTCTACCTCCTGAAATCGGTTTCCTGCAATTCTGCCCCGCTTTCAAGTCCTCTTGGCAGCCTTACTTCAGTCTATTTTTGGACGATAGCTGTCATTTATAACTCTGCAGGTTTGTGAATTACAGTGCCCCTGAGCTCCTTTCTTCAACTCGCTTTCTTTTGAGCTGGCCGCAACACCGCAGGATGGCTTCAGGCCCTAATCTGGTTCCGGCACGGCACGCTGAGCCTTTGGTTAATTCCTCTTCCTGGTGGGAAATGAGAGTTAAATTTGCCCGTCCAGACACCTCCAGCTAGTCTCTCATTGGTTCTCACTATTCCTGTTCATCTTCCGCAGAAATTGCAAACTGGGCCAAACAGGAGGTTAAAGGGACTGACTCTCCAAGTCGGGAGAGTGTTAGTAAAGCGTCTGGAATGTTGCACCCGAGTACCAGGGTACAAAAACTGAGACATATTTGAACACGTCTCCCGATCACATGGTTGATCATACTCTGGGTTCCACATGCATGTTTTAGCTGAAGGAAGAATACCTAAAACCTGGGTAGTTGAAACCCGTGGAATGGGTACCATGCAATATGACTTCAAAGGGTCTTCATTTGCTCACCGAACCTCTCCAATCCTATCACTGCTGCGTTTATGCCCCTGTACACATGCTTGATTCTCTTTCGGAGACATAGCAATCCATAGGTTTTAAGATACTTACTAGTCAGGTACATTCTTAGGCGTTTAATATGCGGTGTTGAGTCCATTTCGTTGAGCAAGGAGTAGCTCTTGTGTATTCCATATTTGGCTTAAGGAACTTTATCTGTGCTCATTTCAATCTCTGGTTTTATGCAGCACCCCAACTCACCTTTCCCCTTAAGCAAGCATAAGTTGGTTTTCTAAATTTGAGACCCTGTTCTGTTCTGTAATTCAGTTCCTGTGTAGCCAAGTTTACATTCCGTGTATTACTGATATCTTATGATGTTTCTTTTTCTGTGTGACTTATTTCAGTTAGAATCATCATACCTGAATCCACTCATTGTGCTGCTAAGGGCCTGATGACACAGATTTCATTGCTGAGTGATATTGCTTTGTAAGTAAATACCACAACTTCTTTATCCATTTTTCACTTTCTGCGATGTTGAACTTGTACTGTAAACGAGGTTCTTGTAAACAGAGCCGTTCCAAACTTTGGGGTGGCTGTGTCTTTTTGATTTTAATTTCCCTAAGCTATAGGACCATAAGTGGAAGTGCCCTAGGTTCTGTTGCTTTGTTTTTTAGATGTTTCAGGAAACACCATACACTTCTCCCGAGTGTCTGTTGGCAATTTACATCCCGCCCATCAGCATAACAAGGCTCCCAGTTCTCCATGGCCTGTCCTGCCTTTCTGGATTTTACACTTTTTTCAGATGGCCCTTTTGACCGGGGGGAAGTGAGACTTCATTGTAGTGCAGATTTCCTTTGCAAGCTTGCTTGGTTGGCCAAAAAGGGCGTATGCGTTTTTTCCTGAATATATTCAGGAAAAAACGCATACGCCCTTTTTGGCCAAGTGCATCATTGTGGACGTTCTGCCTCTTTTCCTATGCTTTCAATGCAATTCCAGTCTACCTCCTGAAATCGGTTTCCTGCAATTCTGCCCCGCTTTCAAGTCCTCTTGGCAGCCTTACTTCAGTATATTTTTGGACGATAGCTGTCATTTATAACTCTGCAGGTTTGTGAATTACATTGCCCCTGAGCTCCTTTCTTCAACTCGCTTTCTTGTGAGCTGGCCGCAACACGGCATGATGGCTTCAGGCCCTAATCTGGTTCCGGCACGGCACGCTGAGCCTTTGGTTAATTCCTCTTCCTGGTGGGAAATGAGAGTTAAATTTGCCTGTCCAGACACCTCCAGCTAGTCTCTCATTGGTTCTCGCTATTCCTGTTTATCTTCCGCAGAAATTGCAAACTGGGCCAAACAGGAGGTTAAAGGGACTGACTCTCCAAGTCGGGAGAGTGTTAGGAAAGCGTCTGGAATGTTGCACCCGAGTACCAGGGTACGAAAACTGAGACATATTTGAACACGTCTCCCGATCACATGGTTGATCATACTCTAGGTTCCACATGCATGTTTTAGCTGAAGGAAGAATACCTTAAACCTGGGTAGTTGAAACCCGTGGAATGGGTACCATGCAATATGACTTCAAAGGGTCTTCATTTGCTCACCAAACCTCTCCAATCCTATCAATGCTGCGTTTATGCCCCTGTACACATGCTTGATTCTCTTCTGGAGACATAGCAATCCATAGGTTTTAAGATACTTACAAGTCAGGTACATTCTTAGGCGTTTAATATGGGGTGTTGAGTCCATTTCGTTGAGCAAGGAGTAGCTCTTGTCTATTCCATATTTGGCTTAAGGAACTTTATCTGTGCTCATTTCAATCTCTGGTTTTATGCAGCACCCCAACTCACCTTTACCCTTAAGCAAGCATAATTTGGTTTTCTAAGTTTGAGACCCTGTTCTGTTCTGTAATTCAGTTCCTGTGTAGCCAAGTTTACATTCCATGTATTACTGATATCTTATGATGTTTCTTTTTCTGTGTGACTTATTTCAGTTAGAATCATCATACCTGAATCCACTCATTGTGCTGCTAAGGGCCTGATGACACAGATTTCATTGCTGAGTGATATTGCTTTGTAAGTAAATACCACAACTTCTTTATCCATTTTTCACTTTCTACAATGTTGAACTTGTACTGTAAACGAGGTTCTTGTAAACAGAGGCGTCCCAAACTTTGGGGTGGCTGTGTCTTTTTGATTTTAATTTCCCTAAGCTATAGGACCATAAGTGGAAGTGCCCTAGGTTCTGTTGCTTTGTTTTTTAGATGTTTCAGGAAACACCATACACTTCTCCCGAGTGGTTGTTGGCAATTTACATCCCGCCCATCAGCATAACAAGGCTCCCAGTTCTCCATGGCCTGTCCTGCCTTTCTGGATTTTACACTTTTTTCAGATGGCCCTTTTGACCGGGGGGAAGTGAGACTTCATTGTAGTGCAGATTTCCTTTGCAAGCTTGCTTGGTTGGCCAAAAAGGGCGTATGCGTTTTTTCCTGAATATATTCAGGAAAACACGCATACGCCCTTTTTGGCCAAGTGCATCATTGTGGACGTTCTGCCTCTTTTCCTATGCTTTCAATGCAATTCCAGTCTACCTCCTGAAATCGGTTTCCTGCAATTATGCCCCGCTTTCAAGTCCTCTTGGCAGCCTTACTTCAGTCTATTTTTGGACGATAGCTGTCATTTATAACTCTGCAGGTTTGTGAATTACAGTGCCCCTGAGCTCCTTTCTTCAACTCGCTTTCTTGTGAGCTGGCTGCAACACCGCAGGATAGCTTCAGGCCCTAATCTGGTTCCGGCACGGCACGCTGAGCCTCTGGTTATTTCCTCTTCCTGGTGGGAAATGAGAGTTAAATTTGCCCGTCCAGACACCTCCAGCTAGCCTCTCATTGGTTCTCGCTATTCCTGTTCATCTTCCGCAGAAATTGCAAACTGGGCCAAACAGGAGGTTAAAGGCGCTGACTCTCCAAGTGGGGAGAGTGTTAGTAAAGCATCTGGAATGTTGCACCCGAGTACCAGGGTACGAAAACTGAGACATATTTGAACACATCTCCCGATCACATGGTTGATCATACTCTGGGTTCCACATGCATGTTTTAGCTGAAGGAAGAATACCTGAAACCTGCAGAGTTGAGACCCGTGGAATGGGTACCATGCAATATGACTTCAAAGGGTCTTCATTTGCTCACCGAACCTCTCCAATCCTATCACTCCTGCGTTTATGCCCCTGTACACACGCTTGATTCCCTTTTGGAGACATAGCAATCCATAGGTTTTAAGATACTTACTAGTCAGGTACATTCTTAGGCGTTTAATATGGGGTGTTGAGTCCATTTCGTTGAGCAAGGAGTAGCTCTTGTCTATTCCATATTTGGCTTAAGGAACTTTATCTGTGCTCATTTCGATCTCTGGTTTTATGCAGCACCCCACCTCAGCTTTCCCCTTAAGCAAGCATAAGTTGGTTTTCTAAATTTGAGACCCTGTTCTGTTCTGTAATTCAGTTCCTGTGTAGCCAAGTTTACATTCCGTGTATTACTGATATCTTATGATGTTTCTTTTTCTGTGTGACTTATTTCAGTTAGAATCATCATACCTGAATCCACTCATTGTGCTGCTAAGGGCCTGATGACATAGATTTCATTGCTGAGTGATATTTCTTTGTAAGTAAATACCACAACTTCTTTATCCATTTTTCACATTCTGCGATGTTGAACTTGTACTGTAAACGAGGTTCTTGTAAACAGAGGCGTCCCAAACTTTGGGGTGTCTGTGTCTTTTTTATTTTAATTTCCGTAAGCTATACGACCATAAGTGGAAGAGCCCTAGGCTCTGTTGCTTTGTTTTTTAGATGTTTCAGGAAACACCATACACTTCTCCGGAGTGTCTGTTGGCAATTTACATCCCGCCCATCAGCATAACAAGGCTCCCAGTTCTCCATGGCCTGTCCTGCCTTTCTGGATTTTACACTTTTTTCAGATGGCCCTTTTGACCGGGGGGAAGTGAGACTTCATTGTAGTGCAGATTTCCTTTGCAAGCTTGCTTGGTTGGCCAAAAAGGGCGTATGCGTTTTTTCCTGAATATATTCAGGAAAAAACGCATACGCCCTTTTTGGCCAAGTGCATCATTGGGAAGTTCTGCCTCTTTTCCTATGCTTTCAATGCAATTCCAGTCTACCTCCTGAAATCGGTTTCCTGCAATTCTGCCCCGCTTTCAAGTCCTCTTGGCAGCCTTACTTCAGTCTATTTTTGGACGATAGCTGTCATTTATAACTCTGCAGGTTTGTGAATTACAGTGCCCCTGAGCTCCTTTCCTCAACTCGCTTTCTTTTGAGCTGGCCGCAAAACCGCAGGATGGCTTCAGGCCCTAATCTGGTTCCGGCACGGCACGCTGAGCCTTTGGTTATTTCCTCTTCCTGGTGGGAAATGAGAGTTAAATTTGCCTGTCCAGACACCTCCAGCTAGTCTCTCATTGGTTCTCGCTATTCCTGTTCATCTTCCGCAGAAATTGCAAACTGGGCCAAACAGGAGGTTAAAGGCGCTGGCTCTCCAAGTGGGGAGAGTGTTAGTAAAGCGTCTGGAAAGTTGCACCCGAGTACCAGGGGACGAAAACTGAGACATATTTGAACACGTCTCCCAATCACATGGTTGATCATACTCTGGGTTCCACATGCATGTTTTAGCTGAAGGAAGAATACCTAAAACCTGGGTAGTTGAAACCCGTGGAATGGGTACCATGCAATATGACTTCAAAGGGTCTTCATTTGCTCACCGAACCTCTCCAATCCTATCACTGCTGCGTTTTTGCCCCTGTACACATGCTTGATTCTCTTTCGGAGACATAGCAATCTATAGGTTTTAAGATACTTACTAGTCAGGTACATTCTTAGGCGTTTAATATGCGGTGTTGAGTCCATTTCGTTGAGCAAGGAGTAGCTCTTGTCTATTCCATATTTGGCTTAAGGAACTTTATCTGTGCTCATTTCAATCTCTGGTTTTATGGAGCAACACAACTCACCTTTCCCCTTAAGCAAGCATAAGTTGGTTTTCTAAATTTGAGATCCTGTTCTGTTCTGTAATTCAGTTCCTGTGTAGCCAAGTTTACATTCCATATATTACTGATATCTTATGATGTTTCTTTTTCTGTGTGACTTATTTCAGTTAGAATCATCATACCTGAATCCACTCATTGTGCTGCTAAGGGCCTGATGACATAGATTTCATTGCTGAGTGATATTGCTTTGTAAGTAAATACCACAACTTCTTTATCCATTTTTCACTTTCTGCAATGTTGAAATTGTACTGTAAACGAGGTTCTTGTAAACAGAGGCGTCCCAAACTTTGGGGTGGCTGTGTCTTTTTGATTTTAATTTCCCTAAGCTATAGGACCATAAGTGGAAGTGCCCTAGGCTCTGTTGCTTTGTTTTTTAGATGTTTCAGGAAACACCATACACTTCTCCGGAGTGGTTGTTGGCAATTTACATCCCGCCCATCAGCATAACAAGGCTCCCAGTTCTCCATGGCCTGTCCTGCCTTTCTTGATTTTACACATTTTTCAGATGGCCCTTTTGACCGGGGGGAAGTGAGACTTCATTGTAGTGCAGATTTCCTTTGCAAGCTTGCTTGGTTGGCCAAAAAGGGCGTATGCGTTTTTTCCTGAATATATTCAGGAAAAAACGCATACGCCCTTTTTGGCCAAGTGCATCATTGTGGACGTTCTGCCTCTTTTCCTATGCTTTCAATACAATTCCAGTCTACCTCCTGAAATCGGTTTCCTGCAATTCTGCCCCGCTTTCAAGTCCTCTTGGCAGCCTTACTTCAGTCTATTTTTGGACGATAGCTGTCATTTATAACTCTGCAGGTTTGTGAATTACAGTGCCCCTGAGCTCCTTTCTTCAACTCGCTTTCTTGTGACCTGGCCGCAACACCGTAGCATGGCTTCAGGCCCTAATCTGGTTCTGGCACGGCACGCTGAGCCTTTGGTTAATTCCTCTTCCTGGTGGGAAATGAGAGTTAAATTTGCCCGTCCAGACACCTCCAGCTAGCCTCTCATTGGTTCTCGCTATTCCTGTTCATCTTCCACAGAAATTGCAAACTGGGCCAAACAGGAGGTTAAAGGGACTGACTCTCCAAGTCGGGAGAGTGTTAGTAAAGCATCTGGAATGTTGCACCCGAGTACCAGGGGAGGAAAACTGAGACATATTTGAACACGTCTCCCGTTCACACGGTTGATCATACTCTGGGTTCCACATGCATGTTTTAGCTGAAGGAAAAATACCTTAAACCTGGAGAGTTGAGACCCGTGTAATGGGTACCATGCAATATGACTTCAAAGGGTCTTCATTTGCTCACCGAACCTCTCCAATCCTATCACTGCTACGTTTATGCCCCTGTGCACATGCTTGATTCTCTTTCAGAGACATAGCAATCCATAGGTTTTAAGATACTTACTAGTCAGGTACATTCTTAGGCGTTTAATATGCGGTGTTGAGTCCATTTCGTTGAGCAAGGAGTAGCTCTTGTCTATTCCATATTTGGCTTAAGGAACTTTATCTGTGCTCATTTCAATCTCTGATTTTATGCAGCACCCCAACTCACCTTTCCCCTTAAGCAAGCATAAGTTGGTTTTCTAAATTTGAGACCCTGTTCTGTTCTGTAATTCAGTTACTGTGTAGCCAAGTTTACATTCCGTGTATTACTGATATCTTATGATGTTTCTTTTTCTGTGTGACTTATTTCAGTTAGAATCATCATACCTGAATCCACTCATTGTGCTGCTAAGGGCCTGATGACACAGATTTCATTGCTGAGTGATATTGCTTTGTAAGTAAATACCACAACTTCTTTATCCATTTTTCACTTTCTGCGATGTTGAGCTTGTACTGTAAACGAGGTTCTTGTAAACAGAGCCGTTCCAAACTTTGGGGTGGCTGTGTCTTTTTGATTTTAATTTCCCTAAGCTATAGGACCATAAGTGGAAGTGCCCTAGGTTCTGTTGCTTTGTTTTTTAGATGTTTCAGGAAACACCATACACTTCTCCCGAGTGGTTGTTGGCAATTTACATCCCGCCCATCAGCATAACAAGGCTCCCAGTTCTCCATGGCCTGTCCTGCCTTTCTGGATTTTACACTTTTTTCAGATGGCCCTTTTGACCGGGGGGAAGTGAGATTTCATTGTAGTGCAGATTTCCTTTGCAAGCTTGCTTGGTTGGCCAAAAAGGGCGTATGCGTTTTTTCGTGAATATATTCAGGAAAAAACGCATACGCCCTTTTTGGCCAAGTGCATCATTGTGGACGTTCTGCCTCTTTTCCTATGCTTTCAATGCAATTCCAGTCTACCTCCTGAAATCGGTTTCCTGCAATTCTGCCCTGCTTTCAAGTCCTCTTGGCAGCCTTACTTCAGTATATTTTTGGACGATAGCTGTCATTTATAACTCTGCAGGTTTGTGAATTACAGTGCCCCTGAGCTCCTTTCTTCAACTCGCTTTCTTGTGAGCTGGCCGCAACACCGCAGGATGGCTTCAGGCCCTAATCTGGTTCCGGCACGGCACGCTGAGCCTTTGGTTAATTCCTCTTCCTGGTGGGAAATGAGAGTTAAATTTGCCCGTTCAGACACCTCCAGCTAGTCTCTCATTGGTTCTCGCTATTCCTGTTCATCTTCCACAGAAATTGCAAACTGGGCCAAACAGGAGGTTAAAGGGACTGACTCTCCAAGTCGGGAGAGTGTTAGTAAAGCGTCTGGAATCTTGCACCCGAGTACCAGGGTACGAAAACTGAGACATATTTGAACATGTCTCCCGATCACATGGTTGATCATACTCTAGGTTCCACATGCATGTTTTAGCTGAAGGAAGAATACCTTAAACTTGGGTAGTTGAAACCCGTGGAATGGGTACCATGCAATATGACTTCAAAGGGTCTTCATTTGCTCACCGATCCTCTCCAATCCTATCACTGCTGCGTTTATGCCCCTGTACACATGCTTGGTTCTCTTTCGGAGACATAGCAATCCATAGGTTTTAAGATACTTACTAGTCAGGTACATTCTTAGGCGTTTAATATGGGGTGTTGAGTCCATTTCGTTGAGCAAGGAGTAGCTCTTGTCTATTCCATATTTGGCTTAAGGAACTTTATCTGTGCTCATTTCGATCTCTGGTTTTATGCAGCACCCCAACTCACCTTTCCCCTTAAGCAAGCATAAGTTGGTTTTCTAAATTTGAGACCCTGTTCTGTTCTGTAATTCAGTTCCTGTGTAGCCAAGTTTACATTCCGTGTATTACTGATATCTTATGATGTTTCTTTTTCTGTGTGACTTATTTCAGTTAGAATCATCATACCTGAATCCACTCATTGTGCTGCTAAGGGCCTGATGACATAGATTTCATTGCTGAGTGATATTTCTTTGTAAGTAAATACCACAACTTCTTTATCCATTTTTCACATTCTGCGATGTTGAACTTGTACTGTAAACGAGGTTCTTGTAAACAGAGGCGTCCCAAACTTTGGGGTGGCTGTGTCTTTTTGATTTTAATTTCCCTAAGCTATAGGACCATAAGTGGAAGTGCCCTAGGCTCTGTTGCTTGGTTTTTTAGATGTTTCAGGAAACACCATACACTTCTCCGGAGTGGTTGTTGGCAATTTACATCCCGCCCATATGCATAACAAGGCTCCCAGTTCTCCATGGCCTGTCCTGCCTTTCTGGATTTTACACATTTTTCAGATGGCCCTTTTGACCGGGGGGAAGTGAGACTTCATTGTAGTGCAGATTTCCTTTGCAAGCTTGCTTGGTTGGCCAAAAAGGGCGTATGCGTTTTTTCCTGAATATATTCAGGAAAAAACGCATACGCCCTTTTTGGCCAAGTGCATCATTGTGGACGTTCTGCCTCTTTTCCTATGCTTTCAATACAATTCCAGTCTACCTCGTGAAATCGGTTTCCTGCAATTCTGCCCCGCTTTCAAGTCCTCTTGGCAGCCTTACTTCAGTCTATTTTTGGACGATAGCTGTCATTTATAACTCTGCAGGTTTGTGAATTACAGTGCCCCTGAGCTCCTTTCTTCAACTCGCTTTCTTGTGACCTGGCCGCAACACCGCAGGATGGCTTCAGGCCCTAATCTGGTTCCGGCACGGCACGCTGAGCCTTTGGTTAATTCCTCTTCCTGGTGGGAAATGAGAGTTAAATTTGCCCATCCAGACACCTCCAGCTAGCCTCTCATTGGTTCTCGCTATTCCTGTTCATCTTCCACAGAAATTGCAAACTGGGCCAAACAGGAGGTTAAAGGGACTGACTCTCCAAGTCGGGAGAGTGTTAGTAAAGCATCTGGAATGTTGCACCCGAGTACCAGGGGAGGAAAACTGAGACATATTTGAACACGTCTCCCGTTCACACGGTTGATCATACTCTGGGTTCCACATGCATGTTTTAGCTGAAGGAAGAATACCTTAAACCTGGAGAGTTGAGACCCGTGTAATGGGTACCATGCAATATGACTTCAAAGGGTCTTCATTTGCTCACCGAACCTCTCCAATCCTATCACTGCTACGTTTATGCCCCTGTACACATGCTTGATTCTCTTTCAGAGACATAGCAATCCATAGGTTTTAAGATACTTACTAGTCAGGTACATTCTTAGGCGTTTAATATGCGGTGTTGAGTCCATTTCGTTGAGCAAGGAGTAGCTCTTGTCTATTCCATATTTGGCTTAAGGAACTTTATCTGTGCTCATTTCAATCTCTGATTTTATGCAGCACCCCAACTCACCTTTCCCCTTAAGCAAGCATAAGTTGGTTTTCTAAATTTGAGACCCTGTTCTGTTCTGTAATTCAGTTCCTGTGTAGCCAAGTTTACATTCCGTGTATTACTGATATCTTATGATGTTTCTTTTTCTGTGTGACTTATTTCAGTTAGAATCATCATACCTGAATCCACTCATTGTGCTGCTAAGGGCCTTGTGACACAGATTTCATTGCTGAGTGATGTTGCTTTGTAAGTAAATACCACAACTTCTTTATCCATTTTTCACTTTCTGCGATGTTGAACTTGTACTATAAATGAGTTTCTTTTAAACAGAGCCGTTCCAAACTTTGGGGTGGCTGTGTCTTTTTGATTTTAATTTCCCTAAGCTATAGGACCATAAGTGGAAGTGCCCTAGGTTCTGTTGCTTTGTTTTTTAGATGTTTCAGGAAACACCATACACTTCTCCCGAGTGGTAGTTGGCAATTTACATCCCGCCCATCAGCATAACAAGGCTCCCAGTTCTCCATGGCCTGTCCTGCCTTTCTGGATTTTACACTTTTTTCAGATGGCCCTTTTGACCGGGGGGAAGTGAGACTTCATTGTAGTGCAGATTTCCTTTGCAAGCTTGCTTGGTTGGCCAAAAAGGGCGTATGCGTTTTTTCGTGAATATATTCAGGAAAAAACGCATACGCCCTTTTTGGCTAAGTGCATCATTGTGGACGTTCTGCCTCTTTTCCTATGCTTTCAATGCAATTCCAGTCTACCTCCTGAAATCGGTTTCCTGCAATTCTGCCCTGCTTTCAAGTCCTCTTGGCAGCCTTACTTCAGTATATTTTTGGACAATAGCTGTCATTTATAACTCTGCAGGTTTGTGAATTACAGTGCCCCTGAGCTCCTTTCTTCAACTCACTTTCTTGTGAGCTGGCCGCAACACCGCAGGATGGCTTCAGGCCCTAATCTGGTTCCGGCACGGCACGCTGAGCCTTTGGTTAATTCCTCTTCCTGGTGGGAAATGAGAGTTAAATTTGCCCGTTCAGACACCTCCAGCTAGTCTCTCATTGGTTCTCGCTATTCCTGTTCATCTTCCACAGAAATTGCAAACTGGGCCAAACAGGAGGTTAAAGGGACTGACTCTCCAAGTCGGGAGAGTGTTAGTAAAGCGTCTCGAATGTTGCACCCGAGTACCAGGGTACGAAAACTGAGACATATTTGAACACGTCTCCCGATCACATGGTTGATCATACTGTAGGTTCCACATGCATGTTTTAGCTGAAGGAAGAATACCTTAAACTTGGGTAGTTGAAACCCGTGGAATGGGTACCATGCAATATGACTTCAAAGGGTCTTCATTTGCTCACCGATCCTTTCCAATCCTATCACTGCTGCGTTTATGCCCCTGTACACATGCTTGGTTCTCTTTCGGAGACATAGCAATCCATAGGTTTTAAGATACTTACTAGTCAGGTACATTCTTAGGCGTTTAATATGGGGTGTTGAGTCCATTTCGTTGAGCAAGGAGTAGCTCTTGTCTATTCCATATTTGGCTTAAGGAACTTTATCTGTGCTCATTTCGATCTCTGGTTTTATGCAGCACCCCAACTCACCTTTCCCCTTAAGCAAGCATAAGTTGGTTTTCTAAATTTGAGACCCTGTTCTGTTCTGTAATTCAGTTCCTGTGTAGCCAAGTTTACATTCCGTGTATTACTGATATCTTATGATGTTTCTTTTTCTGTGTGACTTATTTCAGTTAGAATCATCATACCTGAATCCACTCATTGTGCTGCTAAGGGCCTGATGACATAGATTTCATTGCTGAGTGATATTTCTTTGTAAGTAAATACCACAACTTCTTTATCCATTTTTCACATTCTGCGATGTTGAACTTGTACTGTAAACGAGGTTCTTGTAAACAGAGGCGTCCCAAACTTTGGGGTGGCTGTGTCTTTTTGATTTTAATTTCCCTAAGCTATAGGACCATAAGTGGAAGTGCCCTAGGCTCTGTTGCTTGGTTTTTTAGATGTTTCAGGAAACACCATACACTTCTCCGGAGTGGTTGTTGGCAATTTACATCCCGCCCATCAGCATAACAAGGCTCCCAGTTCTCCATGGCCTGTCCTGCCTTTCTGGATTTTACACATTTTTCAGATGGCCCTTTTGACCGGGGGGAAGTGAGACTTCATTGTAGTGCAGATTTCCTTTGCAAGCTTGCTTGGTTGGCCAAAAAGGGCGTATGCGTTTTTTCCTGAATATATTCAGGAAAAAACGCATACGCCCTTTTTGGCCAAGTGCATCATTGTGGACGTTCTGCCTCTTTTCCTATGCTTTCAATACAATTCCAGTCTACCTCCTGAAATCGGTTTCCTGCAATTCTGCCCCGCTTTCAAGTCCTCTTGGCAGCCTTACTTCAGTCTATTTTTGGACGATAGCTGTCATTTATAACTCTGCAGGTTTGTGAATTACAGTGCCCCTGAGCTCCTTTCTTCAACTCGCTTTCTTGTGACCTGGCCGCAACACCGCAGGATGGCTTCAGGCCCTAATCTGGTTCTGGCACGGCACGCTGAGCCTTTGGTTAATTCCTCTTCCTGGTGGGAAATGAGAGTTAAATTTGCCCATCCAGACACCTCCAGCTAGCCTCTCATTGGTTCTCGCTATTCCTGTTCATCTTCCACAGAAATTGCAAACTGGGCCAAACAGGAGGTTAAAGGGACTGACTCTCCAAGTCGGGAGAGTGTTAGTAAAGCATCTGGAATGTTGCACCCGAGTACCAGGGGAGGAAAACTGAGACATATTTGAACACGTCTCCCGTTCACACGGTTGATCATACTCTGGGTTCCACATGCATGTTTTAGCTGAAGGAAGAATACCTTAAACCTGGAGAGTTGAGACCCGTGTAATGGGTACCATGCAATATGACTTCAAAGGGTCTTCATTTGCTCACCGAACCTCTCCAATCCTATCACTGCTACGTTTATGCCCCTGTACACATGCTTGATTCTCTTTCAGAGACATAGCAATCCATAGGTTTTAAGATACTTACTAGTCAGGTACATTCTTAGGCGTTTAATATGCGGTGTTGAGTCCATTTCGTTGAGCAAGGAGTAGCTCTTGTCTATTCCATATTTGGCTTAAGGAACTTTATCTGTGCTCATTTCAATCTCTGATTTTATGCAGCACCCCAACTCACCTTTCCCCTTAAGCAAGCATAAGTTGGTTTTCTAAATTTGAGACCCTGTTCTGTTCTGTAATTCAGTTCCTGTGTAGCCAAGTTTACATTCCGTGTATTACTGATATCTTATGATGTTTCTTTTTCTGTGTGACTTATTTCAGTTAGAATCATCATACCTGAATCCACTCATTGTGCTGCTAAGGGCCTTGTGACACAGATTTCATTGCTGAGTGATGTTGCTTTGTAAGTAAATACCACAACTTCTTTATCCATTTTTCACTTTCTGCGATGTTGAACTTGTACTATAAATGAGTTTCTTGTAAACAGAGCCGTTCCAAACTTTGGGGTGGCTGTGTCTTTTTGATTTTAATTTCCCTAAGCTATAGGACCATAAGTGGAAGTGCCCTAGGTTCTGTTGCTTTGTTTTTTAGATGTTTCAGGAAACACCATACACTTCTCCCGAGTGGTAGTTGGCAATTTACATCCCGCCCATCAGCATAACAAGGCTCCCAGTTCTCCATGGCCTGTCCTGCCTTTCTGGATTTTACACTTTTTTCAGATGGCCCTTTTGACCGGGGGGAAGTGAGACTTCATTGTAGTGCAGATTTCCTTTGCAAGCTTGCTTGGTTGGCCAAAAAGGGCGTATGCGTTTTTTCGTGAATATATTCAGGAAAAAACGCATACGCCCTTTTTGGCTAAGTGCATCATTGTGGACGTTCTGCCTCTTTTCCTATGCTTTCAATGCAATTCCAGTCTACCTCCTGAAATCGGTTTCCTGCAATTCTGCCCTGCTTTCAAGTCCTCTTGGCAGCCTTACTTCAGTATATTTTTGGACAATAGCTGTCATTTATAACTCTGCAGGTTTGTGAATTACAGTGCCCCTGAGCTCCTTTCTTCAACTCACTTTCTTGTGAGCTGGCCGCAACACCGCAGGATGGCTTCAGGCCCTAATCTGGTTCCGGCACGGCACGCTGAGCCTTTGGTTAATTCCTCTTCCTGGTGGGAAATGAGAGTTAAATTTGCCCGTTCAGACACCTCCAGCTAGTCTCTCATTGGTTCTCGCTATTCCTGTTCATCTTCCGCAGAAATTGCAAACTGGGCCAAACAGGAGGTTAAAGGGACTGACTCTCCAAATCGGGAGACTGTTAGTAAAGCGTCTCGAATGTTGCACCCGAGTACCAGGGTACGAAAACTGAGACATATTTGAACACGTCTCCCGATCAAATGGTTGATCATACTGTAGGTTCCACATGCATGTTTTAGCTGAAGGAAGAATACCTTAAACCTGGGTAGTTGAAACCCGTGGAATGGGTACCATGCAATATGACTTCAAAGGGTCTTCATTTGTTCACCGAACCTCTCCAATCCTATCACTGCTGCGTTTATGCCCCTGTACACATGCTTGATTCTCTTTCGGAGACATAGCAATCCATAGGTTTTAAGATACTTACTAGTCAGGTACATTCTTAGGCGTTTAATATGCGGTGTTGAGTCCATTTCGTTGAGCAAGGAGTAGCTCTTGTCTATTCCATATTTGGCTTAAGGAACTTTATCTGTGCTCATTTCAATCTCTGGTTTTATGCAGCACCACAACTCACCTTCACCCTTAAGCAAGCATAAGTTTGTTTTCTAAATTTGAGACCCTGTTCTGTTCTGTAATTCAGTTCCTGTGTAGCCAAGTTTACATTCCGTGTATTACTGATATCTTATGATGTTTCTTTTTCTGTGTGACTTATTTCAGTTAGAATCATCATACCTGAATCCACTCATTGTGCTGCTAAGGGCCTGATGACACAGATTTCATTGCTGAGTGATATTGCTTTGTAAGTAAATACCACAACTTCTTTATCCATTTTTCACTTTCTGCGATGTTGAGCTTGTACTGTAAACGAGGTTCTTGTAAACAGAGCCGTTCCAAACTTTGGGGTGGCTGTGTCTTTTTGATTTTAATTTCCCTAAGCTATAGGACCATAAGTGGAAGTGCCCTAGGCTCTGTTGCTTTGTTTTTTAGATGTTTCAGGAAACAGCATACACTTCTCCCGAGTGGTTGTTGGCAATTTACATCCCGCCCATATGCATAACAAGGCTCCCAGTTCTCCATGGCCTGTCCTGCCTTTCTGGATTTTACACTTTTTTCAGATGGCCCTTTTGACCGGGGGGAAGTGAGACTTCCCTGTAGTGCAGATTTCCTTTGCAAGCTTGCTTGGTTGGCCAAAAAGTGCGTATGCATTTTTTCCTGAATATATTCAGGAAAAAACGCATACTCCCTTTTTGGCCAAGTGCATCATTGTGGACGTTCTGCCTCTTTTCCTATGCTTTCAATGCAATTCCAGTCTACCTCCTGAAATCGGTTTCCTGCAATTCTGCCCCGCATTCAAGTCCTCTTGGCAGCCTTACTTCAGTATATTTTTGGACGATAGCTGTCATTTATAACTCTGCAGGTTTGTGAATTACAGTGCCCCTGAGCTCCTTTCTTCAACTCATTTTCTTTTGTGCTGGCCGCAACACCGCAGAATGGCTTCAGGCCCTAATCTGGTTCTGGCACGGCATGCTGAGCCTTTGGTTAATTCCTCTTCCTGGTGGGAAATGAGAGTTAAATTTGCCCGTCCAGACACCTCCAGGTAGCCTCTCATTGGTTCTCGCTATTCCTGTTCATCTTCCGCAGAAATTGCAAACTGGGCCAAACAGGAGGTTAAAGGGACTGACTCTCCAAGTCGGGAGAGTGTTAGTAAAGCGTCTGGAATGTTGCACCCGAGTACCAGGGTACAAAAACTGAGACATATTTGAACACGACTCCCGATCACATGGTTGATCATACTCTGGGTTCCACATGCATGTTTTACCTGAAGGAAGAATACCTTAAACCTGGAGAGTTGAAACCCGTGGAATGGGTACCATGCAATATGACTTCAAAGGGTCTTCATTTGCTCACCGAACCTCTCCAATCCTATCACTGCTGCGTTTATGCCCCTGTACACATGCTTGATTCTCTTTCGGAGACATAGCAATCCATAGGTTTTAAGATACTTACTAGTCAGGTACATTCTTAGGCGTTTAATATGCGGTGTTGAGTCCATTTCGTTGAGCAAGGAGTAGCTCTTGTCTATTCCATATTTGGCTTAAGGAACTTTATCTGTGCTCATTTCAATCTCTGGTTTTATGCAGCAAACCAACTCACATTTCCCCTTAAGCAAGCATAAGTTGGTTTTCTAAATTTGAGAACGTGTTCTGTTTTGGAATTCAGTTCCTGTGTAGCCTAGTTTACATTCCGTGTATTAGTGATATCTTATGATGTTTCTTTTTCTGTGTGACTTATTTCAGTTAGAATCATCGTACCTGAATCCACTCATTATGCCGCTACGGGCCTGATGACATAGATTTCATTGCTGAGTGATACTGCATTGTACGTAAGTACCACAAGTTCTTTATCCATTTTTCACTTTCTGTGATATTGAACTTGTACGGTAAACGAGGTTCTTGTAAACGGAGGCATCCCAAACTTTGGGGTGGCTGTGTCTTTTTGATTTTAATTTCCCTAAGCTATAGGACCATAAGTGGAAGTGCCCTACGCTCTGTTGCTTTGTTTTTTAGATGTTTCAGGAAACACCATACACTTCTCCTGAGTGTCTGTTGGCAATTTACATCCCGCCCATCAGCATAACAAGGCTCCCAGTTCTCCATGGCCTGTCCTGCCTTTCTGGATTTTACACTTTTTTCAGATGGCCCTTTTGACCGGGGGGAAGTGAGACTTCATTGTAGTGCAGATTTCCTTTGCAAGTTTGCTTGGTTGGCCAAAAAGGGCGTATGCGTTTTTTCCTGAATATATTCAGGAAAAAACGCATACGCCCTTTTTGGCCAAGTGCATCATTGTGGACGTTCTGCCTCTTTTCCTATGCTTTCAATGCAATTCCAGTCTACCTCCTGAAATCGGTTTCCTGCAATTCTGCCCCGCTTTCAAGTCCTCTTGGCAGCCTTACTTCAGTCTATTTTTGGACAATGGCTGTCATTTATAACTCTGCAGGTTTGTGAATTACAGTGCCCCTGAGCTCCTTTCTTCAACTCGCTTTCTTGTGACCTGGCCGCAACACCGCAGGATGGCTTCAGGCCCTAATCTGGTTCTGGCACGGCACGCTGAGCCTTTGGTTATTTCCTCCTCCTGGTGGGAAATGAGAGTTAAATTTGCCCATCCAGACACCTCCAGCTAGCCTCTCATTGGTTCTCGCTATTCCTGTTCATCTTCCGCAGAAATTGCAAACTGTGCCAAACCGGAGGTTAAAGGCGCTGACTCTCCAAGTGGGGAGAGTGTTAGTAAAGCGTCTGGAATGTTGCACCCGAGTACCAGGGGAGGAAAACTGAGACATATTTGAACACGCCTCCCGATCACATGGTTGATCATACTCTGGGTTCCACATGCATGTTTTAGCTGAAGGAAGAATACCTAAAACCTGGGTAGTTGAAACCCGTGGAATGGGTACCATGCAATATGACTTCAAAGGGTCTTCATTTGCTCACCGAACCTCTCCAATCCTATCACTGCTGCGTTTATGCCCCTGTACACATGCTTGATTCTCTTTCGGAGACATAGCAATCCATAGGTTTTAAGATACTTACAAGTCAGGTACATTCTTAGGCGTTTAATATGCGGTGTTGAGTCCATTTCGTTGAGCAAGGAGTAGCTCTTGTCTATTCCATATTTGGCTTAAGGAACTTTATCTGTGCTCATTTCAATCTCTGGTTTTATGCAGCACCCCAACTCACCTTTCCCCTTAAGCAAGCATAAGTTGGTTTTCTAAATTTGAGACCCTGTTCTGTTTTGGAATTCAGTTCCTGTGTAGACAAGTTTACATTCTGTGTATTAGTGATATCTTATGATGTTTCTTTTTCTGTGTGACTTATTTCAGTTAGAATCATCGTACCTGAATCCACTCATTATGCTGCTACGGGCCTGATGACATAGATTTCATTGTTGAGTGATACTGCATTGTACGTAAGTACCACAAGTTCTTTATCCATTTTTCACTTTCTGTGATATTGAACTTGTACGGTAAATGAGGTTCTTGTAAACAGAGGCGTCCCAAACTTTGGGTTGGCTGTGTCTTTTTGATTTTAATTTCCCTAAGCTATAGGACCATAAGTGGAAGTGCCCTAGGTTCTGTTGCTTTGTTTTTTAGATGTTTCAGGAAACACCATACAATTCTCCCGAGTGTCTGTTGGCAATTTACATCCCGCCCATCAGCATAACAAGGCTCCCAGTTCTCAATGGCCTGTTGCCTTTCTGGATTTTACACTTTTTTCAGATGGCCCTTTTGACCGGGGGGAAGTGAGACTTCATTGTAGTGCAGATTTCCTTTGCAAGCTTGCTTGGTTGGCCAAAAAGGGCGTATGCGTTTTTTCCTGAATATATTCAGGAAAAAACGCATACGCCCTTTTTGGCCAAGTGCATCATTGTGGACGTTCTGCCTCTTTTCCTATGCTTTCAATGCAATTCCAGTCTACCTCCTGAAATCGGTTTCCTGCAATTCTGCCCCGCTTTCAAGTCCTCTTGGCAGCCTTACTTCAGTCTATTTTTGGACGATAGCTGTCATTTATAACTCTGCAGGTTTGTGAATTACAGTGCCCCTGAGCTCCTTTCTTCAACTCGCTTTCTTGTGACCTGGCCGCAACACCGCAGGATGGCTTCAGGCCCTAATCTGGTTCCGGCCCGGCATGCTGAGCCTTTGGTTAATTCCTCTTCCTGGTGGGAAATGAGAGTTAAATTTGCCCGTCCAGACACCTCCAGCTAGCCTCTCATTGGTTCTCGCTATTCCTGTTCATCTTCCGCAGAAATTGCAAACTGGGCCAAACAGGAGGTTAAAGGGACTGACTCTCCAAGTGGGGAGAGTGTTAGTAAAGCGTCTGGAATGTTGCACCCGAGTACCAGGGGAGGAAAACTGAGACATATTTGAACACGTCTCCCGTTCACATGGTTGATCATACTTGGGTTCCACATACATGTTTTAGCTGAAGGAAGAATACCTTAAACCTGGGTAGTTGAAACCCGTGGAATGGGTACCATGCAATATGACTTCAAAGGGTCTTCATTTGCTCACCGAACCTCTCCAATCCTATCACTGCTGCGTTTATGCCCCTGTACACATGCTTGATTCTCTTTCAGAGACATAGCAATCCATAGGTTTTAAGATACTTACAAGTCAGGTACATTCTTAGGCGTTTAATATGCGGTGTTGAGTCCATTTCGTTGAGCAAGGAGTAGCTCTTGTCTATTCCATATTTGGCTTAAGGAACTTTATCTGTGCTCATTTCAATCTCTGGTTTTATGCAGCACCCCACCTCACCTTTACCCTTAAGCAAGCATAAGTTGTTTTTCTAAATGTGAGACCCTGTTCTGTTCTGTAATTCAGTTCCTGTGTAGCCAAGTTTCCATTCCGTGTATTACTGATATCTTATGATGTTTCTTTTTCTGTGTGACTTATTTCAGTTAGAATCATCATACCTGAATCCACTCATTGTGCTGCTAAGGGCCTGATGACATAGATTTCATTGCTGAGTGATATTGCTTTGTAAGTGAATACCACAACTTCTTTATCCATTTTTCACTTTCTGCGATGTTGAACTTGTACTGTAAACGAGGTTCTTGTAAACAGAGCCGTTCCAAACTTTGGGGTGGCTGTGTCTTTTTGATTTTAATTTCCCTAAGCTATAGGACCATAAGTGGAAGTGCCCTAGGCTCTGTTGCTTTGTTTTTTAGATGTTTCAGGAAACACCATACACTTCTCCCGAGTGTCTGTTGGCAATTTACATCCCGCCCATCAGCATAACAAGGCTCCCAGTTCTCAATAGCCTGTTGCATTTCTGGATTTTACACTTTTTTCAGATGGCCCTTTTGACCGGGGGGAAGTGAGACTTCATTGTAGTGCAGATTTCCTTTGCAAGCTTGCTTGGTTGGCCAAAAAGGGCGTATGCGTTTTTTCCTGAATATATTCAGGATAAAACGCATACGCCCTTTTTGGCCAAGTGCATCATTGTGGACATTCTGCCTCTTTTCCTATGCTTTCAATGCAATTCCAGTCTACCTCCTGAAATCGGTTTCCTGCAATTCTGCCCCGCTTTCAAGTCCTCTTGGCAGCCTTACTTCAGTCTATTTTTGGACGATAGCTGTCATTTATAACTCTGCAGGTTTGTGAATTACAGTGCCCCTGAGCTCCTTTCTTCAACTCGCTTTCTTGTGACCTGGCCGCAACACCGCAGGATGGCTTCAGGCCCTAATCTGGTTCCGGCCCGGCACGCTGAGCCTTTGGTTATTTCCTCTTCCTGGTGGGAAATGAGAGTTAAATTTGCCCGTCCAGACACCTCCAGATAGCCTCTCATTGGTTCTCGCTATTCCTGTTCATCTTCCGCAGAAATTGCAAACTGGGCCAAACAGGAGGTAAAAGGGACTGACTCTCCAAGTGGGGAGAGTGTTAGTAAAGCGTCTGGAATGTTGCACCTGAGTACCAGGGGAGGAAAACTGAGACATATTTGAACACGTCTCCCGATCACATGGTTGATCATACTCTAGGTTCCACATGCATGTTTTAGCTGAAGGAAGAATACCTTAAACCTGGAGAGTTGAGACCCGTGGAATGGGTACCATGCAATATGTCTTCAAAGGGTCTTCATTTGCTCACCGAACCTCCCCAATCCTATAACTGCTGCGTTTATGCCCCTGTACACATGCTTGATTCTCTTTCGGAGACATAGCAATCCATAGGTTTTACGATACTTACTAGTCAGGTACATTCTTAGGCGTTTAATATGCGGTGTTGAGTCCATTTCGTTGAGCAAGGAGTAGCTCTTGTCTATTCCATATTTGGCTTAAGGAACTTTATCTGTGCTCATTTCAATCTCTGGTTTTATGCAGCACCCCAACTCACCTTTCCCCTTAAGCAAGCATAAGTTGGTTTTCTAAATTTGAGACCCTGTTCTGTTCTGTAATTCAGTTCCTGTGTAGCCAAGTTTACATTCCGTGTATTACAGATATCTTATGATGTTTCTTTTTCTGTGTGACTTATTTCAGTTAGAATCATCATACCTGAATCCACTCATTGTGCTGCTAAGGGCCTGATGACACAGATTTCATTGCTGAGTGATATTGCTTTGTAAGTAAATACCACAACTTCTTTATCCATTTTTCACTTTCTGCGATGTTGAACTTGTACTGTAAATGAGGTTCTTGTAAACAGAGCCGTTCCAAACTTTGGGGTGGCTGTGTCTTTTTGATTTTGAATTCCCTAAGCTATAGGACCATAAGTGGAAGTGCCCTAGGCTCTGTTGCTTTGTTTTTTAGATGTTTCAGGAAACAGCATACACTTCTCCCGAGTGGTTGTTGGCAATTTACATCCCGCCCATCAGCATAACAAGGCTCCCAGTTCTCCATGGCCTGTCCTGCCTTTCTGGATTTTACACTTTTTTCAGATGGCCCTTTTGACCGGGGGGAAGTGAGACTTCATTGTAGTGCAGATTTCCTTTGCAAGCTTGCTTGGTTGGCCAAAAAGGGTGTATGCGTTTTTTCCTGAATATATTCAGGAAAAAACGCATACGCCCTTTTTGGCCAAGTGCATCATTGTGGACGTTCTGCCTCTTTTCCTATGCATTCAATGCAATTCCAGTCTACCTCCTGAAATCGGTTTCCTGCAATTCTGCCCTGCTTTGAGGTCCTCTTGGCAGCCTTACTTCAGTCTATTTTTGGACGATAGCTGTCATTTATAACTCTGCAGGTTTGTGAATTACAGTGCCCCTGAGCTCCTTTCTTCAACTCGCTTTCTTGTGACCTGGCCGCAACACCGCAGGATGGCTTCAGGCCCTAATCTGGTTCCGGCACGGCACGCTGAGCCTTTGGTTATTTCCTCTTCCTGGTGGGAAATGAGAGTTAAATTTCCCATCCAGACACCTCCAGCTAGTCTCTCATTGGTTCTCGCTATTCCTGTTCATCTTCCGCAGAAATTGCAAACTGGGCCAAACAGGAGGTTAAAGGGACTGACTCTCCAAGTGGGGAGAGTGTTAGTAAAGCGTCTGGAATGTTGCACCCGAGTACCAGGGGAGGAAAACTGAGACATATTTGAACACGTCTCCCGTTCACATGGTTGATCATACTCTGGGTTCCACATGCATGTTTTAGCTGAAGGATGAATACCTAAAACCTGGGTAGTTGAAACCCGTGGAATGGGTACCATGCAATATGACTTCAAAGGGTCTTCATTTGCTCACCGAACCTCTCCAATCCTATCACTGCTGCGTTTATGCCCCTGTACACATGCTTGATTCTCTTTCGGAGACATAGCAATCCATAGGTTTTAAGATACTTACTAGTCAGGTACATTCTTAGGCGTTTAATATGCGGTGTTGAGTCCATTTCGTTGAGCAAGGAGTAGCTCTTGTCTATTCCATATTTGGCTTAAGGAACTTTATCTGTGCTCATTTCAATCTCTGGTTTTATGCAGCACCCCAACTCACCTTTCCCCTTAAGCAAGGATAAGTTGGTTTTCGAAATTTGAGACCCTGTTCTGTTCTGTAATTCAGTTCCTGTGTAGCCAAGTTTACATTCCGTGTACTACTGATATCTTATGATGTTTCTATTTCTGTGTGACTTATTTCAGTTAGAATCATCATACCTGAATCCACTCATTGTGCTGCTAAGGGCCTGATGACACAGATTTCATTGCTGAGTGATATTGCTTTGTAAGTAAATACCACAACTTCTTTATCCATTTTTCACTTTCTGCGATGTTGAACTTGTACTGTAAACGAGGTTCTTGTAAACAGAGGCGTCCCAAACTTTGGGGTGGCTGTGTCTTTTTGATTTTAATTTCCCTAAGCTATAGGACCATAAGTGGAAGTGCCCTAGGCTCTGTTGCTTTGTTTTTTAGATGTTTCAGGAAACACCATACACTTCTCCCGAGTGTCTGTTGGCAATTTACATCCCGCCCATCAGCATAACAAGGCTCCCAGTTCTCCATGGCCTGTCCTGCCTTTCTGGATTTTACACTTTTTTCAGATGGCCCTTTTGACCGGGGGGAAGTGAGACTTCATTGTAGTGCAGATTTCCTTTGCAAGTTTGCTTGGTTGGCCAAAAAGGGCGTATGCGTTTTTTCCTGAATATATTCAGGAAAAAACGCATACGCCCTTTTTGGCCAAGTGCATCATTGTGGACGTTCTGCCTCTTTTCCTATGCTTTCAATGCAATTCCAGTCTACCTCCTGAAATCGGTTTCCTGCAATTCTGCCCTGCTTTCAAGTCCTCTTGGCAGCCTTACTTCAGTCTATTTTTGGACGATAGCTGTCATTTATAACTCTGCAGGTTTGTGAATTACAGTGCCCCTGAGCTCCTTTCTTCAACTCGCTTTCTTGTGACCTGGCCGCAACACCGCAGGATGGCTTCAGGCCCTAATCTGGTTCCGGTACGGCACGCTGAGCCTTTGGTTATTTCCTCTTCCTGGTGGGAAATGAGAGTTAAATTTGCCCGTCCAGACACCTCCAGCTAGCCTCTCATTGGTTCTCGCTATTCCTGTTCATCTTCCGCAGAAATTGCAAACTGGGCCAAACAGGAGGTTAAAGGCGCTGACTCTCCAAGTGGGGAGAGTGTTAGTAAAGCGTCTGGAATGTTGCACCCGAGTACCAGGGGAGGAAAACTGAGACATATTTGAACACGTCTCCCGTTCACATGGTTGATCATACTTGGGTTCCACATGCATGTTTTAGCTGAAGGAAGAATACCTTAAACCTGGAGAGTTGAGACCCGTGTAATGGGTACCATGCAATATGACTTCAAAGGGTCTTCATTTGCTCACCGAACCTCTCCAATCCTATCACTGCTGCGTTTATGCCCCTGTACACATGCTTGATTCTCTTTTGGAGACATAGCAATCCATAGGTTTTACGATTTTACTAGTCAGGTACATTCTTAGGCGTTTAATATGCGGTGTTGAGTCCATTTCGTTGAGCAAGGAGTAGCTCTTGTCTATTCCATATTTGGCTTAAGGAACTTTATCTGTGCTCATTTCAATCTCTGGTTTTATGCAGCACCCCAACTCACCTTTACCCTTAAGCAAGCATAAGTTGGTTTTCTAAATTTGAGACCCTGTTCTGTTCTGTAATTCTGTTCCTGTGTAGCCAAGTTTACATTCCGTGTATTACTGATATCTTATGATGTTTCTTTTTCTGTGTGACTTATTTCAGTTAGAATCATCATACCTGAATCCACTCATTGTGCTGCTAAGGGCCTGATGACACAGATTTCATTGCTGAGTGATATTGCTTTGTAAGTAAATACCACAACTTCTTTATCCATTTTTCACTTTCTGCGATGTTGAACTTGTACTGTAAATGAGGTTCTTGTAAACAGAGCCATTCCAAACTTTGGGGTGGCTGTGTCTTTTTGATTTTAATTTCCCTAAGCTATAGGACCATAAGTGGAAGTGCCCTAGGTTCTGTTGCTTTGTTTTTTTGATGTTTCAGGAAACACCATACACTTCTCCGGAGTGGTTGTTGGCAATTTACATCCCGCCCATCAGCATAACAAGGCTCCCAGTTCTCCATGGCCTGTCCTGCCTTTCTGGATTTTACACTTTTTTCAGATGGCCCTTTTGACCGGGGGGAAGTGAGACTTCATTGTAGGGCAGATTTCCTTTGCAAGCTTGCTTGGTTGGCCAAAAAGGGCGTATGCGTTTTTTCCTGAATATATTCAGGAAAAAACGCATACGCCCTTTTTGGCCAAGTGCATCATTGTGGACGTTCTGCCTCTTTTCCTATGCTTTCAATGCAATTCCAGTCTACCTCCTGAAATCGGTTTCCTGCAATTCTGCCCCGCTTTCAAGTCCTCTTGGCAGCCGTACTTCAGTCTATTTTTGGACGATAGCTGTCATTTATAACTCTGCAGGTTTGTGAATTACAGTGCCCCTGCGCTCCTTTCTTCAACTCGGTTTTTTTTGAGCTGGCCGCAACACCGCAGGATGGCTTCAGGCCCTAATCTGGTTCTGGTACGGCACGCTGAGCCTTTGGTTATTTCCTCTTCCTGTTGGGAAATGAGAGTTAAATTTGCCCGTCCAGACACCTCCAGCTAGCCTCTCATTGGTTCTCGCTATTCCTGTTCATCTTCCGCAGAAATTGCAAACTGTGCCAAACAGGAGGTTAAAGGCGCTGACTCTCCAAGTGGGGAGAGTGTTAGTAAAGCGTCTGGAATGTTGCACCGGAGTACCAGGGGAGGAAAACTGAGACATATTTGAACACGTCTCCCGTTCACATGGTTGATCATACTTGGGTTCCACATGCATGTTTTAGCTGAAGGAAGAATACCTTAAACCTGGAGAGTTGAGACCCGTGTAATGGGTACCATGCAATATGACGTCAAAGGGTCTTCATTTGCTCACCGAACCTCTCCAATCCTATCACTGCTGCATTTATGCCCCTGTACACATGCTTGATTCTCTTTTGGAGACATAGCAATCCATAGGTTTTACGATACTTACTAGTCAGGTACATTCTTAGGCGTTTAATATGCGGTGTTGAGTCCATTTCGTTGAGCAAGGAGTAGCTCTTGTCTA
Organism: Stenella coeruleoalba; assembly: GCF_951394435.1. Classification (NCBI taxonomy): domain Eukaryota; kingdom Metazoa; phylum Chordata; class Mammalia; order Artiodactyla; family Delphinidae; genus Stenella; species Stenella coeruleoalba. The sequence continues at coordinate 3,545,706 of NW_027646093.1, read as the reverse complement.
TTCCATATTTGGCTTAAGGAACTTTATCTGTGCTCATTTCAATCTCTGGTTTTATGCAGCACCCCAACTCACCTTTACCCTTAAGCAAGCATAAGTTGGTTTTCTAAATTTGAGACCCTGTTCTGTTCTGTAATTCAGTTCCTGTGTAGCCAAGTTTACATTCCATGTATTACTGATATCTTATGATGTTTCTTTTTCTGTGTGACTTATTTCAGTTAGAATCATCATACCTGAATCCACTCATTGTGCTGCTAAGGGCCTGATGACACAGATTTCATTGCTGAGTGATATTGCTTTGTAAGTAAATACCACAACTTCTTTATCCATTTTTCACTTTCTGCGATGTTGAACTTGTACTGTAAATGAGGTTCTTGTAAACAGAGCCGTTCCAAACTTTGGGGTGGCTGTGTCTTTTTGATTTTAATTTCCCTAAGCTATAGGACCATAAGTGGAAGTGCCCTAGGTTCTGTTGCTTTGTTTTTTAGATGTTTCAGGAAAAACCATACACTTCTCCCTAGTGGTTGTTGGCAATTTACATCCCGCCCATCAGCATAACAAGGCTCCCAGTTCTCCATGGCCTGTCCTGCCTTTCTGGATTTTACAATTTTTTCAGATGGCCCTTTTGACCGGGGGGAAGTGAGACTTCATTGTAGTGCAGATTTCCTTTGCAAGCTTGCTTGGTTGGCCAAAAAGGGCGTATGCGTTTTTTCCTGAATATATTCAGGAAAAAACGCATACGCCCTTTTTGGCCAAGTGCATCATTGTGGACGTTCTGCCTCTTTTCCTATGCTTTCAATGCAATTCCAGTCTACCTCCTGAAATCGGTTTCCTGCAATTCTGCCCCACTTTCAAATCCTCTTAGCAGCCTTACTTCAGTCTATTTTTGGACGATAGCTGTCATTTATAACTCTGCAGGTTTGTGAATTACAGTGCCCCTGAGCTCCTTTCTTCAACTCGCTTTCTTTTGAGCTGGCCGCAACACCGCAGGATGGCTTCAGGCCCTAATCTGGCTCCGGTACGGCACGTTGAGCCTTTGGTTATTTCCTCTTCCTGGTGGGAAATGAGAGTTAAATTTGCCCGTCCAGACACCTCCAGCTAGCCTCTCATTGGTTCTCGCTATTCCTGTTCATCTTCCTCAGAAATTGCAAACTGGGCCAAACAGGAGGTTAAAGGCGCTGACTCTCCAAGTGGGGAGAGTGTTAGTAAAGCGTCTGGAATGTTGCACCCGAGTACCAGGGGAGGAAAACTGAGACATATTTGAACACGTCTCCCGTTCACATGGTTGATCATACTCTGGGTTCCACATGCATGTTTTAGCTGAAGGAAGAATACCTTAAACCTGGAGAGTTGAGACCCGTGTAATGGGTACCATGCAATATGACTTCAAAGGGTCTTCATTTGCTCACCGAATCTCCAATCCTATCACTGCTGCGTTTATGCCCCTGTACACATGCTTGATTCTCTTTCGGAGACATAGCAATCTATAGGTTTTAAGATACTTACTAGTCAGGTACATTCTTAGGCGTTTAATATGCGGTGTTGAGTCCATTTCGTTGAGCAAGGAGTAGCTCTTGTCTATTCCATATTTGGCTTAAGGAACTTTATCTGTGCTCATTTCAATCTCTGGTTTTATGCAGCACCCCAACTCACCTTTACCCTTAAGCAAGCATAAGTTGGTTTTCTAAATTTGAGACCCTGTTCTGTTCTGTAATTCAGTTCCTGTGTAGCCAAGTTTACATTCCGTGTATTACTGATATCTTATGATGTTTCTTTTTCTGTGTGACTTATTTCAGTTAGAATCATCATACCTGAATCCACTCATTGTGCTGCTAAGGGCCTGATGACACAGATTTCATTGCTGAGTGATATTGCTTTGTAAGTAAATACCACAACTTCTTTATCCATTTTTTACTTTCTGCGATGTTGAACTTGTACTGTAAACGAGGTTCTTGTAAACAGAGCCATTCCAAACTTTGGGGTGGCTGTGTCTTTTTGATTTTAATTTCCCTAAGCTATAGGACCATAAGTGGAAGTGCCCGAGGTTCTGTTGCTTTGTTTTTTAGATGTTTCAGGAAACACCATACACTTCTCCCGAGTGGTTGTTGGCAATTTACATCCCGCCCATCAGCATAACAAGGCTCCCAGTTCTCCATGGCCTGTCCTGCCTTTCTGGATTTTACACTTTTTTCAGATGGCCCTTTTGACCGGGGGGAAGTGAGACTTCATTGTAGTGCAGATTTCCTTTGCAAGCTTGCTTGGTTGGCCAAAAAGGGCGTATGCGTTTTTTCCTGAATATATTCAGGAAAAAACGCATACGCCCTTTTTGGCCAAGTGCATCATTGTGGACGTTCTGCCTCTTTTCCTATGCTTTCAATGCAATTCCAGTCTACCTCCTGAAATCAGTTTCCTGCAATTCTGCCCCGCTTTCAAGTCCTCTTGGCAGCCTTACTTCAGTCTATTTTTGGACGATAGCTGTCATTTATAACTCTGCAGGTTTGTGAATTACAGTGCCCCTGAGCTCCTTTCTTCAACTCGCTTTCTTGTGACCTGGCCGCAACACCGCAGGATGGCTTCAGGCCCTAATCTGGTTCTGGCACGGCACGCTGAGCCTTTGTTTATTTCCTCCTCCTGGTGGGAAATGAGAGTTAAATTTGCCCGTCCAGACACCTCCAGCTAGCCTCTCATTGGTTCTCGCTATTCCTGTTCATCTTCCACAGAAATTGCAAACTGGGCCAAACAGGAGGTTAAAGGCGCTGACTCTCCAAGTGAGGAGAGTGTTAGTAAAGCGTCTGGAATGTTGCACCCAAGTACCAGGAGAGGAAAACTGAGACATATTTGAACACGTCTCCCGATCAAATGGTTGATCATACTCTGGGTTCCACATGCATGTTTTAGCTGAAGGAAGAATACCTAAAACCTGGGTAGTTGAAACCCGTGGAATGGGTACCATGCAATATGACTTCAAAGGGTCTTCATTTGCTCACCGAATCTCCAATCCTATCACTGCTGCGTTTATGCCCCTGTACACATGCTTGATTCTCTTTCGGAGACATAGCAATCTATAGGTTTTAAGATACTTACTAGTCAGGTACATTCTTAGGCGTTTAATATGCGGTGTTGAGTCCATTTCGTTGAGCAAGGAGTAGCTCTTGTCTATTCCATATTTGGCTTAAGGAACTTTATCTGTGCTCATTTCAATCTCTGGTTTTATGCAGCACCCCAACTCACCTTTCCCCTTAAGCAAGCATAAGTTGGTTTTCTAAATTTGAGACCCTGTTCTGTTCTGTAATTCAGTTCCTGTGTAGCCAAGTTTACATTCCGTGTATTACTGATATCTTATGATGTTTCTTTTTCTGTGTGACTTATTTCAGTTAGAATCATCATACCTGAATCCACTCATTGTGCTGCTAAGGGCCTGATGACATAGATTTCATTGCTGAGTGATATTGCTTTGTAAGTAAATACCACAACTTCTTTATCCATTTTTCACTTTCTGCGATGTTGAACTTGTACTGTAAACGAGGTTCTTGTAAACAGAGGCGTCCCAAACTTTGGGGTGGCTGTGTCTTTTTGATTTTAATTTCCCTAAGCTATAGGACCATAAGTGGCAGTGCCCTAGGCTCTGTTGCTTTGTGTTTTAGATGTTTCAGGAAACACCATACACTTCTCCCGAGTGTCTGTTGGCAATTTACATCCCGCCCATCAGCATAACAAGGCTCCCAGTTCTCCATGGCCTGTCCTGCCTTTCTGGATTTTACACTTTTTTCAGATGGCCCTTTTGACCGGGGGGAAGTGAGACTTCATTGTAGTGCAGATTTCCTTTGCAAGCTTGCTTGGTTGGCCAAAAAGGGCGTATGCGTTTTTTCCTGAATATATTCAGGAAAAAACGCATACGCCCTTTTTGGCCAAGTGCATCATTGTGGACGTTCTGCCTCTTTTCCTATGCTTTCAATGCAATTCCAGTCTACCTCCTGAAATCGGTTTCCTGCAATTCTGCCCCGCTTTCAAGTCCTCTTGGCAGCCTTACTTCAGTCTATTTTTGGACGATAGCTGTCATTTATAACTCTGCAGGTTTGTGAATTACAGTGCCCCTGAGCTCCTTTCTTCAACTCGCTTTCTTGTGACCTGGCCGCAACACCGCAGGATGGCTTCAGGCCCTAATCTGGTTCTGGCACGGCACGCTGAGCCTTTGTTTATTTCCTCCTCCTGGTGGGAAATGAGAGTTAAATTTGCCCGTCCAGACACCTCCAGCTAGCCTCTCATTGGTTCTCGCTATTCCTGTTCATCTTCCACAGAAATTGCAAACTGGGCCAAACAGGAGGTTAAAGGCGCTGACTCTCCAAGTGGGGAGAGTGTTAGTAAAGCGTCTGGAATGTTGCACCCGAGTACCAGGGGAGGAAAACTGAGACATATTTGAACACGTCTCCCGATCAAATGGTTGATCATACTCTGGGTTCCACATGCATGTTTTAGCTGAAGGAAGAATACCTAAAACCTGGGTAGTTGAAACCCGTGGAATGGGTACCATGCAATATGACTTCAAAGGGTCTTCATTTGCTCACCGAACCTCTCCAATCCTATCACTGCTGCGTTTATGCCCCTGTACACATGCTTGATTCCCTTTAGGAGACATAGCAATCTATAGGTTTTAAGATACTTACTAGTCAGGTACATTCTTAGGCGTTTAATATGCGGTGTTGAGTCCATTTCGTTGAGCAAGGAGTAGCTCTTGTCTATTCCATATTTGGCTTAAGGAACTTTATCTGTGCTCATTTCAATCTCTGGTTTTATGCAGCACCCCAACTCACCTTTCCCCTTAAGCAAGCATAAGTTGGTTTTCTAAATTTGAGACCCTGTTCTGTTCTGTAATTCAGTTCCTGTGTAGCCAAGTTTACATTCCGTGTATTACTGATATCTTATGATGTTTCTTTTTCTGTGTGACTTATTTCAGTTAGAATCATCATACCTGAATCCACTCATTGTGCTGCTAAGGGCCTGATGACACAGATTTCATTGCTGAGTGATATTGCTTTGTAAGTAAATACCACAACTTCTTTATCCATTTTTCACTTTCTGCGATGTTGAACTTGTACTGTAAACGAGGTTCTTGTAAACAGAGCCGTTCCAAACTTTGGGGTGGCTGTGTCTTTTTGATTTTAATTTCCCTAAGCTATAGGACCATAAGTGGAAGTGCCCTAGGTTCTGTTGCTTTGTTTTTTAGATGTTTCAGGAAACACCATACACTTCTCCCTAGTGGTTGTTGGCAATTTACATCCCGCCCATCAGCATAACAAGGCTCCCAGTTCTCCATGGCCTGTCCTGCCTTTCTGGATTTTACACTTTTTTCAGATGGCCCTTTTGACCGGGGGGAAGTGAGACTTCATTGTAGTGCAGATTTCCTTTGCAAGCTTGCTTGGTTGGCCAAAAAGGGCGTATGCGTTTTTTCCTGAATATATTCAGGAAAAAACGCATACGCCCTTTTTGGCCAAGTGCATCATTGTGGACGTTCTGCCTCTTTTCCTATGCTTTCAATGCAATTCCAGTCTACCTCCTGAAATCGGTTTCCTGCAATTCTGCCCTGCTTTCAAGTCCTCTTGGCAGCCTTACTTCAGTCTATTTTTGGACAATAGCTGTCATTTATAACTCTGCAGGTTTGTGAATTACAGTGCCCCTGAGCTCCTTTCTTCAACTCGCTTTCTTTTGAGCTGGCCGCAACACCGCAGGATGGCTTCAGGTCCTAATCTGGTTCCGGTACGGCACGCTGAGCCTTTGGTTAATTCCTCTTCCTGTTGGGAAATAAGAGTTAAATTTGCCCGTCCAGACACCTCCAGCTAGCCTCTCATTGGTTCTCGCTATTCCTGTTCATCTTCCGCAGAAATTGCAAACTGGGCCAAACAGGAGGTTAAAGGCGCTGACTCTCCAAGTGGGGAGAGTGTTAGTAAAGCGTCTGGAATGTTGCACCCGAGTACCAGGGTACGAAAACTGAGACATATTTGAACACGTCTCCTGATCACATGGTTGATCATACTCTGGGTTCCACATGCATGTTTTAGCTGAAGGAAGAATACCTAAAACCTGGGTAGTTGAAACCCGTGGAATGGGTACCATGCAATATGACTTCAAAGGGTCTTCATTTGCCCACCGAACCTCTCCAATCCTATCACTGCTGCGTTTATGCCCCTGTACACATGCTTGATTCTCTTTCGGAGAGATAGCAATCCATAGGTTTTAAGATACTTACTAGTCAGGTACATTCTTAGGCGTTTAATATGCGGTGTTGAGTCCATTTCGTTGAGCAAGGAGTAGCTCTTGTCTATTCCATATTTGGCTTAAGGAACTTTATCTGTGCTCATTTCAATCTCTGGTTTTATGCAGCAACCCAACTCACCTTTCCCCTTAAGCAAGCATAAGTTGGTTTTCTAAATTTGAGAACCTGTTCTGTTTTGGAATTCAGTTCCTGTGTAGCCAAGTTTACATTCCGTGTATTACTGATATCTTATGATGTTTCTTTTTCTGTGTGACTTATTTCAGTTAGAATCATCGTACCTGAATCTACTCATTATGCTGCTACGGGCCTGATGACAGAGATTTCATTGCTGAGTGATACTGCATTGTACGTAAGTACCACAAGTTCTTTATCCATTTTTCACTTTCTGCGATGTTGAACTTGTACTGTAAACGAGGTTCTTGTAAACAGAGCCGTTCCAAACTTTGGGGTGGCTGTGTCTTTTTGATTTTAATTTCCCTAAGCTATAGGACCATAAGTGGCAGTGCCCTAGGCTCTGTTGCTTTGTGTTTTAGATGTTTCAGGAAACACCATACACTTCTCCCGAGTGTCTGTTGGCAATTTACATCCCGCCCATCAGCATAACAAGGCTCCCAGTTCTCCATGGCCTGTCCTGCCTTTCTGGATTTTACACTATTTTCAGATGGCCCTTTTGACCGGGGGGAAGTGAGACTTCATTGTAGTGCAGATTTCCTTTGCAAGCTTGCTTGGTTGGCCAAAAAGGGCGTATGCGTTTTTTCCTGAATATATTCAGGAAAAAACGCATACGCCCTTTTTGGCCAAGTGCATCATTGTGGACGTTCTGCCTCTTTTCCTATGCTTTCAATGCAATTCCAGTCTACCTCCTGAAATCGGTTTCCTGCAATTCTGCCCTGCTTTCAAGTCCTCTTGGCAGCCTTACTTCAGTCTATTTTTGGACGATAGCTGTCATTTATAACTCTGCAGGTTTGTGAATTACAGTGCCCCTGAGCTCCTTTCTTCAACTCGCTTTCTTTTGAGCTGGCCGAAACACCGCAGGATGGCTTCAGGTCCTAATCTGGTTCCGGTACGGCACGCTGAGCCTTTGGTTATTTCCTCTTCCTGTTGGGAAATAAGAGTTAAATTTGCCCGTCCAGACACCTCCAGCTAGCCTCTCATTGGTTCTCGCTATTCCTGTTCATCTTCCGCAGAAATTGCAAACTGGGCCAAACAGGAGGTTAAAGGCGTTGACTCTCCAAGTGGGGAGAGTGTTAGTAAAGCGTCTGGAATGTTGCACCCGAGTACCAGGGTACGAAAACTGAGACATATTTGAACACGTCTCCTGATCACATGGTTGATCATACTCTGGGTTCCACATGCATGTTTTAGCTGAAGGAAGAATACCTAAAACCTGGGTAGTTGAAACCCGTGGAATGGGTACCATGCAATATGACTTCAAAGGGTCTTCATTTGCCCACCGAACCTCTCCAATCCTATCACTGCTGCGTTTATGCCCCTGTACACATGCTTGATTCTCTTTCGGAGAGATAGCAATCCATAGGTTTTAAGATACTTACTAGTCAGGTACATTCTTAGGCGTTTAATATGCGGTGTTGAGTCCATTTCGTTGAGCAAGGAGTAGCTCTTGTCTATTCCATATTTGGCTTAAGGAACTTTATCTGTGCTCATTTCAATCTCTGGTTTTATGCAGCAACCCAACTCACCTTTCCCCTTAAGCAAGCATAAGTTGGTTTTCTAAATTTGAGAACCTGTTCTGTTTTGGAATTCAGTTCCTGTGTAGCCAAGTTTACATTCCGTGTATTAGTGATATCTTATGATGTTTCTTTTTCTGTGTGACTTATTTCAGTTAGAATCATCGTACCTGAATCTACTCATTATGCTGCTACGGGCCTGATGACAGAGATTTCATTGCTGAGTGATACTGCATTGTACGTAAGTACCACAAGTTCTTTATCCATTTTTCACTTTCTGCGATGTTGAACTTGTACTGTAAACGAGGTTCTTGTAAACAGAGCCGTTCCAAACTTTGGGGTGGCTGTGTCTTTTTGATTTTAATTTCCCTAAGCTATAGGACCATAAGTGGCAGTGCCCTAGGCTCTGTTGCTTTGTGTTTTAGATGTTTCAGGAAACACCATACACTTCTCCCGAGTGTCTGTTGGCAATTTACATCCCGCCCATCAGCATAACAAGGCTCCCAGTTCTCCATGGCCTGTCCTGCCTTTCTGGATTTTACACTTTTTTCAGATGGCCCTTTTGACCGGGGGGAAGTGAGACTTCATTGTAGTGCAGATTTCCTTTGCAAGCTTGCTTGGTTGGCCAAAAAGGGCGTATGCGTTTTTTCCTGAATATATTCAGGAAAAAACGCATACGCCCTTTTTGGCCAAGTGCATCATTGTGGACGTTCTGCCTCTTTTCCTATGCTTTCAATGCAATTCCAGTCTACCTCCTGAAATCGGTTTCCTGCAATTCTGCCCCGCTTTCAAGTCCTCTTGGCAGCCTTACTTCAGTCTATTTTTGGACGATAGCTGTCATTTATAACTCTGCAGGTTTGTGAATTACAGTGCCCCTGAGCTCCTTTCTTCAACTCGCTTTCTTGTGACCTGGCCGCAACACCGCAGGATGGCTTCAGGCCCTAATCTGGTTCTGGCACGGCACGCTGAGCCTTTGTTTATTTCCTCCTCCTGGTGGGAAATGAGAGTTAAATTTGCCCGTCCAGACACCTCCAGCTAGCCTCTCATTGGTTCTCGCTATTCCTGTTCATCTTCCACAGAAATTGCAAACTGGGCCAAACAGGAGTTTAAAGGCGCTGACTCTCCAAGTGGGGAGAGTGTTAGTAAAGCATCTGGAATGTTGCACCCGAGTACCAGGGGAGGAAAACTGAGACATATTTGAACACGTCTCCCGATCAAATGGTTGATCATACTCTGGGTTCCACATGCATGTTTTAGCTGAAGGAAGAATACCTAAAACCTGGGTAGTTGAAACCCGTGGAATGGGTACCATGCAATATGACTTCAAAGGGTCTTCATTTGCTCACCGAACCTCTCCAATCCTATCACTGCTGCGTTTATGCCCCTGTACACATGCTTGATTCCCTTTAGGAGACATAGCAATCTATAGGTTTTAAGATACTTACTAGTCAGGTACATTCTTAGGCGTTTAATATGCGGTGTTGAGTCCATTTCGTTGAGCAAGGAGTAGCTCTTGTCTATTCCATATTTGGCTTAAGGAACTTTATCTGTGCTCATTTCAATCTCTGGTTTTATGCAGCACCCCAACTCACCTTTACCCTTAAGCAAGCATAAGTTGGTTTTCTAAATTTGAGACCCTGTTCTGTTCTGTAATTCAGTTCCTGTGTAGCCAAGTTTACATTCCGTGTATTACTGATATCTTATGATGTTTCTTTTTCTGTGTGACTTATTTCAGTTAGAATCATCATACCTGAATCCACTCATTGTGCTGCTAAGGGCCTGATGACACAGATTTCATTGCTGAGTGATATTGCTTTGTAAGTAAATACCACAACTTCTTTATCCATTTTTCACTTTCTGCGATGTTGAACTTGTACTGTAAACGAGGTTCTTGTAAACAGAGCCGTTCCAAACTTTGGGGTGGCTGTGTCTTTTTGATTTTAATTTCCCTAAGCTATAGGACCATAAGTGGAAGTGCCCTAGGTTCTGTTGCTTTGTTTTTTCGATGTTTCAGGAAACACCATACACTTCTCCTGAGTGTCTGTTGGCAATTTACATCCCGCCCATCAGCATAACAAGGCTCCCAGTTCTCCATGGCCTGTCCTGCCTTTCTGGATTTTACACTTTTTTCAGATGGCCCTTTTGACCGGGGGGAAGTGAGACTTCATTGTAGTGCAGATTTCCTTTGCAAGCTTGCTTGGTTGGCCAAAAAGGGCGTATGCGTTTTTTCCTGAATATATTCAGGAAAAAACGCATACGCCCTTTTTGGCCAAGTGCATCATTGTGGACGTTCTGCCTCTTTTCCTATGCTTTCAATGCAATTCCAGTCTACCTCCTGAAATCGGTTTCCTGCAATTCTTCCCTGCTTTCAAGTCCTCTTGGCAGCCTTACTTCAGTCTATTTTTGGACGATAGCTGTCATTTATAACTCTGCAGGTTTGTGAATTACAGTGCCCCTGAGCTCCTTTCTTCAACTCGCTTTCTTTTGAGCTGGCCGCAACACCGCAGGATGGCTTCAGGTCCTAATCTGGTTCCGGTACGGCACGCTGAGCCTTTGGTTATTTCCTCTTCCTGTTGGGAAATAAGAGTTAAATTTGCCCGTCCAGACACCTCCAGCTAGCCTCTCATTGGTTCTCGCTATTCCTGTTCATCTTCCGCAGAAATTGCAAACTGGGCCAAACAGGAGGTTAAAGGCGCTGACTCTCCAAGTGGGGAGAGTGTTAGTAAAGCGTCTGGAATGTTGCACCCGAGTACCAGGGTACGAAAACTGAGACATATTTGAACACGTCTCCTGATCACATGGTTGATCATACTCTGGGTTCCACATGCATGTTTTAGCTGAAGGAAGAATACCTAAAACCTGGGTAGTTGAAACCCGTGGAATGGGTACCATGCAATATGACTTCAAAGGGTCTTCATTTGCCCACCGAACCTCTCCAATCCTATCACTGCTGCGTTTATGCCCCTGTACACATGCTTGATTCTCTTTCGGAGAGATAGCAATCCATAGGTTTTAAGATACTTACTAGTCAGGTACATTCTTAGGCGTTTAATATGCGGTGTTGAGTCCATTTCGTTGAGCAAGGAGTAGCTCTTGTCTATACCATATTTGGCTTAAGGAACTTTATCTGTGCTCATTTCAATCTCTGGTTTTATGCAGCAACCCAACTCACCTTTCCCCTTAAGCAAGCATAAGTTGGTTTTCTAAATTTGAGAACCTGTTCTGTTTTGGAATTCAGTTCCTGTGTAGCCAAGTTTACATTCCGTGTATTAGTGATATCTTATGATGTTTCTTTTTCTGTGTGACTTATTTCAGTTAGAATCATCGTACCTGAATCTACTCATTATGCTGCTACGGGCCTGATGACAGAGATTTCATTGCTGAGTGATACTGCATTGTACGTAAGTACCACAAGTTCTTTATCCATTTTTCACTTTCTGCGATGTTGAACTTGTACTGTAAACGAGGTTCTTGTAAACAGAGCCGTTCCAAACTTTGGGGTGGTTGTGTCTTTTTGATTTTAATTTCCCTAAGCTATAGGACCATAAGTGGAAGTGCCCTAGGCTCTGTTGCTTTGTTTTTTAGATGTTTCAGGAGACACCATACAGTTCTCCCAAGTGTCTGTTGGCAATTTACATCCCGCCCATCAGCATAACAAGGCTCCCAGTTCTCAATGGCCTGTTGCCTTTCTGGATTTTACACTTTTTTCAGATGGCCCTTTTGACCGGGGGAAGTGAGACTTCATTGTAGTGCAGATTTCCTTTGCAAGCTTGCTTGGTTGGCCAAAAAGGGCGTATGGGTTTTTTCCTGATTATATTCAGGAAAAAACGCATACACCCTTTTTGGCCAAGTGCATCATTGTGGACGTTCTGCCTCTTTTCCTATGCTTTCAATGCAATTCCAGTCTACCTCCTGAAATCGGTTTCCTGCAATTCTGCCCCGCTTTCAAGTCCTCTTGGCAGCCTTACTTCAGTCTATTTTTGGACGATAGCTGTCATTTATAACTCTGCAGGTTTGTGAATTACAGTGCCCCTGAGCTCCTTTCTTCAACTCGCTTTCTTGTGACCTGGCCGCAACACCGCAGGATGGCTTCAGGCCCTAATCTGGTTCCGGCACGGCACGGTGAGCCTTTGGTTAATTCCTCTTCCTGGTGGGAAATGAGAGTTAAATTTGTCCGTTCAGACACCTCCAGCTAGTCTGTCATTGGTTCTCGCTATTCCTGTTCATCTTCCGCAGAAATTGCAAACTGGGCCAAACAGGAGGTTAAAGGCGCTGACTCTCCAAGTGGGGAGAGTGTTAGTAAAGCGTCTGGAATGTTGCACCCGAGTACCAGGGTACGAAAACTGAGACATATTTGAACACGTCTCCTGATCACATGGTTGATCATACTCTGGGTTCCACATGCATGTTTTAGCTGAAGGAAGAATACCTAAAACCTGGGTAGTTGAAACCCGTGGAATGGGTACCATGCAATATGACTTCAAAGGGTCTTCATTTGCCCACCGAACCTCTCCAATCCTATCACTGCTGCGTTTATGCCCCTGTACACATGCTTGATTCTCTTTCGGAGAGATAGCAATCCATAGGTTTTAAGATACTTACTAGTCAGGTACATTCTTAGGCGTTTAATATGCGGTGTTGAGTCCATTTCGTTGAGCAAGGAGTAGCTCTTGTCTATACCATATTTGGCTTAAGGAACTTTATCTGTGCTCATTTCAATCTCTGGTTTTATGCAGCAACCCAACTCACCTTTCCCCTTAAGCAAGCATAAGTTGGTTTTCTAAATTTGAGAACCTGTTCTGTTTTGGAATTCAGTTCCTGTGTAGCCAAGTTTACATTCCGTGTATTAGTGATATCTTATGATGTTTCTTTTTCTGTGTGACTTATTTCAGTTAGAATCATCGTACCTGAATCTACTCATTATGCTGCTACGGGCCTGATGACAGAGATTTCATTGCTGAGTGATACTGCATTGTACGTAAGTACCACAAGTTCTTTATCCATTTTTCACTTTCTGCGATGTTGAACTTGTACTGTAAACGAGGTTCTTGTAAACAGAGCCGTTCCAAACTTTGGGGTGGCTGTGTCTTTTTGATTTTAATTTCCCTAAGCTATAGGACCATAAGTGGAAGTGCCCTAGGCTCTGTTGCTTTGTTTTTTAGATGTTTCAGGAGACACCATACAGTTCTCCCAAGTGTCTGTTGGCAATTTACATCCCGCCCATCAGCATAACAAGGCTCCCAGTTCTCAATGGCCTGTTGCCTTTCTGGATTTTACACTTTTTTCAGATGGCCCTTTTGACCGGGGGGAAGTGAGACTTCATTGTAGTGCAGATTTCCTTTGCAAGCTTGCTTGGTTGGCCAAAAAGGGCGTATGGGTTTTTTCCTGATTATATTCAGGCAAAAACGCATACACCCTTTTTGGCCAAGTGCATCATTGTGGACGTTCTGCCTCATTTCCTATGCTTTCAATGCAATTCCAGTCTACCTCCTGAAATCGGTTTCCTGCAATTCTGCCCCGCTTTCAAGTCCTCTTGGCAGCCTTACTTCAGTCTATTTTTGGACGATAGCTGTCATTTATAACTCTGCAGGTTTGTGAATTACAGTGCCCCTGAGCTCCTTTCTTCAACTCGCTTTCTTGTGACCTGGCCGCAACACCGCAGGATGGCTTCAGGCCCTAATCTGGTTCCGGCACGGCATGCTGAGCCTTTGGTTAATTCCTCTTCCTGGTGGGAAATGAGAGTTAAATTTGCCCATCCAGACACCTCCAGCCAGCCTCTCATTGGTTCTCGCTATTCCTGTTCATCTTCCTCAGAAATTGCAAACTGGGCCAAACAGGAGGTTAAAGGGACTGACTCTCCAAGTGGGGAGAGTGTTAGTAAAGCGTCTGGAATGTTGCACCCGAGTACCAGGGGAGGAAAACTGAGACATATTTGAACACGTCTCCCGATCACATGGTTGATCATACTCTGGGTTCCACATGCATGTTTTAGCTGAAGGAAGAATACCTTAAACCTGGGTAGTTGAAACCTGTGGAATGGGTACCATGCAATATGACTTCAAAGGGTCTTCATTTGCTCACCGAACCTCTCCAATCCTAGCACTGCTGCGTTTATGCCCCTGTACACATGCTTGATTCTCTTTCGGAGACATAGCAATCCATAGGTTTTAAGATACTTACTAGTCAGGTACATTCTTAGGCGTTTAATATGCGGTGTTGAGTCCATTTCGTTGAGCAAGGAGTAGCTCTTGTCTATTCCATATTTGGCTTAAGGAACTTTATCTGTGCTCATTTCAATCTCTGGTTTTATGCAGCACCCCAACTCACCTTTACCCTTAAGCAAGTATAAGTTGGTTTTCTAAATTTGAGACCCTGTTCTGTTCTGTAATTCAGTTCCTGTGTAGCCAAGTTTACATTCCGTGTATTACTGATATCTTATGATGTTTCTTTTTCTGTGTGACTTATTTCAGTTAGAATCATCATACCTGAATCCACTCATTGTGCTGCTAAGGGCCTGATGACACAGATTTCATTGCTGAGTGATATTGCTTTGTAAGTAAATACCACAACTTCTTTATCCATTTTTCACTTTCTGCGATGTTGAACTTGTACTGTAAACGAGGTTCTTGTAAACAGAGCCGTTCCAAACTTTGGGGTGGCTGTGTCTTTTTGATTTTAATTTCCCTAAACTATAGGACCATAAGTGGCAGTGCCCTAGGCTCTGTTGCTTTGTTTTTTAGATGTTTCAGGAAACACCATACACTTCTCCCTAGTGTCTGTTGGCAATTTACAGCCCGCCCATCAGCATAACAAGGCTCCCAGTTCTCCATGGCCTGTCCTGCCTTTCTGGATTTTACACTTTTTTCAGATGGCCCTTTTGACCGGGGGGAAGTGAGACTTCATTGTAGTGCAGATTTCCTTTGCAAGCTTGCTTGGTTGGCCAAAAAGGGCGTATGCGTTTTTTCCTGAATATATTCAGGAAAAAACGCATACGCCCTTTTTGGCCAAGTGCATCATTGTGGACGTTCTGCCTCTTTTCCTATGCTTTCAATGCAATTCCAGTCTACCTCCTGAAATCGGTTTCCTGCAATTCTGCCCCACTTTCAAGTCCTCTTGGCAGCCTTACTTCAGTCTATTTTTGGACGATAGCTGTCATTTATAACTCTGCAGGTTTGTGAATTACAGTGCCCCTGAGCTCCTTTCTTCAACTCGCTTTCTTGTGATTTGGCCGCAACACCGCAGGATGGCTTCAGGCCCTAATCTGGTTCCGGCCCGGCATGCTGAGCCTTTGGTTAATTCCTCTTCCTGGTGGGAAATGAGAGTTAAATTTGCCCGTCCAGACACCTCCAGCTAGCCTCTCATTGGTTCTCGCTATTCCTGTTCATCTTCCGCAGAAATTGCAAACTGGGCCAAACAGGAGGTTAAAGGCGCTGACTCTCCAAGTGGGGAGAGTGTTAGTAAAGCGTCTGGAATGTTGCACCCGAGTACCAGGGGAGGAAAACTGAGACATATTTAAACACGTCTCCCGTTCACATGGTTGATCATACTCTGGGTTCCACATGCATGTTTTAGCTGAAGGAAGAATACCTTAAACCTGGAGAGTTGAGACCCGTGTAATGGGTACCATGCAATATGACTTCAAAGGGTCTTCATTTGCTCACCGAACCTCTCCAATCCTATCACTGCTGCGTTTATGCCCCTGTACACATGCTTGATTCTCTTTTGGAGACATAGCAATCCATAGGTTTTACGATACTTACTAGTCAGGTACATTCTTAGGCGTTTAATATGCGGTGTTGAGTCCATTTCGTTGAGCAAGGAGTAGCTCTTGTCTATTCCATATTTGACTTAAGGAACTTTATCTGTGCTCATTTCAATCTCTGGTTTTATGCAGCACCCCACCTCACCTTTACCCTTAAGCAAGCATAAGTTGGTTTTCTAAATTTGAGACCCTGTTCTGTTCTGTAATTCAGTTCCTGTGTAGCCAAGTTTACATTCCGTGTATTACTGATATCTTATGATGGTTCTTTTTCTGTGTGACTTATTTCAGTTAGAATCATCATACCTGAATCCACTCATTGTGCTGCTAAGGGCCTGATGACATAGATTTCATTGCTGAGTGATATTTCTTTGTAAGTAAATACCACAACTTCTTTATCCATTTTTCACTTTCTGCGATGTTGAACTTGTACTGTAAATGAGGTTCTTGTAAACAGAGGCGTCCCAAACTTTGGGGTGGCTGTGTCTTTTTGATTTTAATTTCCCTAAGCTATAGGACCATAAGTGGCAGTGCCCTAGGCACTGTTGCTTTGTGTTTTAGATATTTCAGGAAACACCATACACTTCTCCCGAGTGTCTGTTGGCAATTTACATCCCGCCCATCAGCATAACAAGGCTCCCAGTTCTCCATGGCCTGTCCTGCCTTTCTGGATTTTACACTTTTTTCAGATGGCCCTTTTGACCGGGGGGAAGTGAGACTTCATTGTAGTGCAGATTTCCTTTGCAAGCTTGCTTGGTTGGCCAAAAAGGGCGTATGCGTTTTTTCCTGATTATATTCAGGAAAAAACGCATACGCCCTTTTTGGCCAAGTGCATCATTGTGGACGTTCTGCCTCTTTTCCTATGCTTTCAATGCAATTCCAGTCTACCTCCTGAAATCGGTTTCCTGCAATTCTGCCCCGCTTTCAAGTCCTCTTGGCAGCCTTACTTCAGTCTATTTTTGGACGATAGCTGTCATTTATAACTCTGCAGGTTTGTGAATTACAGTGCCCCTGAGCTCCTTTCTTCAACTCGCTTTCTTGTGACCTGGCCGCAACACCGCAGGATGGCTTCAGGCCCTAATCTGGTTCCGGCCCGGCATGCTGAGCCTTTGGTTAATTCCTCTTCCTGGTGGGAAATGAGAGTTAAATTTGCCCGTCCAGACACCTCCAGCTAGCCTCTCATTGGTTCTCGCTATTCCTGTTCATCTTCCGCAGAAATTGCAAACTGGGCCAAACAGGAGGTTAAAGGCGCTGACTCTCCAAGTGGGGAGAGTGTTAGTAAAGCGTCTGGAATGTTGCACCCGAGTACCAGGGGAGGAAAACTGAGACATATTTGAACACGTCTCCCATTCACATGGTTGATCATACTTGGGTTCCACATGCATGTTTTAGCTGAAGGAAGAATACCTTAAACATGGGTAGTTGAAACCTGTGGAATGGGTACCATGCAATATGACTTCAAAGGGTCTTCATTTGCTCACCGAACCTCTCCAATCCTAGCACTGCTGCGTTTATGCCCCTGTACACATGCTTGATTCTCTTTCGGAGACATAGCAATCCATAGGTTTTAAGATACTTACTAGTCAGGTACATTCTTAGGCGTTTAATATGGGGTGTTGAGTCCATTTCGTTGAGCAAGGGGTAGCTCTTGTCTATTCCATATTTGGCTTAAGGAACTTTATCTGTGCTCATTTCAATCTCTGGTTTTATGCAGCACCCCAACTCACCTTTACCCTTAAGCAAGCATAAGTTGGTTTTCTAAATTTGAGACCCTGTTCTGTTCTGTAATTCAGTTCCTGTGTAGCCAAGTTTACATTCCGTGTATTAGTGATATCTTATGATGTTTCTTTTTCTGTGTGACTTATTTCAGTTAGAATCATCATACCTGAATCCACTCATTGTGCTGCTAAGGGCCTGATGACACAGATTTCATTGCTGAGTGATATTGCTTTGTAAGTAAATACCACAACTTCTTTATCCATTTTTCACTTTCTGCGATGTTGAACTTGTACTGTAAACGAGGTTCTTGTAAACTGAGCCGTTCCAAACATTGGGGTGGCTGTGTCTTTTTGATTTTAATTTCCCTAAGCTATAGGACCATAAGTGGAAGTGCCCTAGGTTCTGTTGCTTTGTTTTTTAGATGTTTCAGGAAACACCATACACTTCTCCCGAGTGGTTGTTGGCAATTGACATCCCACCCATCAGCATAACAAGGCTCCCAGTTCTCCATGGCCTGTCCTGCCTTTCTGGATTTTACACTTTTTTCAGATGGCCCTTTTGACCGGGGGGAAGTGAGACTTCATTGTAGTGCAGATTTCCTTTGCAAGCTTGCTTGGTTGGCCAAAAAGGGCGTATGCGTTTTTTCCTGAATATATTCAGGAAAAAACGCATACGCCCTTTTTGGCCAAGTGCATCATTGTGGACGTTCTGCCTCTTTTCCTATGCTTTCAATGCAATTCCAGTCTACCTCCTGAAATCGGTTTCCTGCAATTCTGCCGCGCTTTCAAGTCCTCTTGGCAGCCTTACTTCAGTCTATTTTTGGACGATAGCTGTCATTTATAACTCTGCAGGTTTGTGAATTACAGTGCCCCTGAGCTCCTTTCTTCAACTTGCTTTCTTGTGACCTGGCCGCAACACCGCAGGATGGCTTCAGGCCCTAATCTGGTTCCGGCACGGCACGCTGAGCCTTTGGTTATTTCCTCTTCCTGGTGGGAAATGAGAGTTAAATTTGCCCGTCCAGACACCTCCAGCTAGTCTCTCATTGGTTCTCGCTATTCCTGTTCATCTTCCGCAGAAATTGCAAACTGGGCCAAACAGGAGGTTAAAGGCGCTGGCTCTCCAAGTGGGGAGAGTGTTAGTAAAGCGTCTGGAATGTTGCACCCGAGTACCAGGGGAGGAAAACTGAGACATATTTGAACACGTCTCCCGATCACACGGTTGATCATACTCTGGGTTCCACATGCATGTTTTAGCTGAAGGAAGAATACCTTAAACCTGGAGAGTTGAGACCCGTGTAATGGGTACCATGCAATATGACTTCAAAGGGTCTTCATTTGCTCACCGAACCTCTCCAGTCCTATCACTGCTGCGTTTATGCCCCTGTACACATGCTTGATTCTCTTTCGGAGACATAGCAATCCATAGGTTTTAATATACTTACTAGTCAGGTACATCCTTAGGCGTTTAATATGCGGTGTTGAGTCCATTTCATTGAGCAAGGAGTAGCTCTTGTCTATTCCATATTTGGCTTAAGGAACTTTGTGCTCATTTCGATCTCTGGTTTTATGCAGCACCCCAACTCACCTTTCCCCTTAAGCAAGCATAAGTTGGTTTTCTAAATTTGAGACCCTGTTCTGTTCTGTAATTCAGTTCCTGTGTAGCCAAGTTTCCATTCCGTGTATTACTGATATCTTATGATGTTTCTTTTTCTGTGTGACTTATTTCAGTTAGAATCATCGTATCTGAATCCACTCATTATGCTGCTACGGGCCTGATGACATAGATTTCATTGCTGAGTGATACTGCATTGTACGTAAATACCACAAGTTCTTTATCCATTTTTCAATTTCTGTGATATTGAACTTGTACGGTAAACGATGTTCTTGTAAACAGAGGCGTCCCAAACTTTGGGGTGGCTGTGTCTTTTTGATTTTAATTTCCCTAAGCTATAGGACCATAAGTGGATGTGCCCTAGGTTCTGTTGCTTTGTTTTTTAGATGTTTCAGGAAACACCATACACTTCTCCCGAGTGTCTGTTGGCAATTTACATCCCGCCCATCAGCATAACAAGGCTCCCAGTTCTCCATGGCCTGTCCTGCCTTTCTGGATTTTACACTTTTTTCAGATGGCCCTTTTGACCGGGGGGAAGTGAGACTTCATTGTAGTGCAGATTTCCTTTGCAAGCTTGCTTGGTTGGCCAAAAAGGGCGTATGCGTTTTTTCCTGATTATATTCAGGAAAAAACGCATACGCCCTTTTTGGCCAAGTGCATCATTGTGGACGTTCTGCCTCTTTTCCTATGCTTTCAATGCAATTCCAGTCTACCTCCTGAAATCGGTTTCCTGCAATTCTGCCCCACTTTCAAGTCCTCTTGGCAGCCTTACTTCAGTCTATTTTTGGACGATAGCTGTCATTTATAACTCTGCAGGTTTGTGAATTACAGTGCCCCTGAGCTCCTTTCTTCAACTCGCTTTCTTGTGACCTGGCCGCAACACCGCAGGATGGCTTCAGGCCCTAATCTGGTTCTGGCACGGCATGCTGAGCCTTTGGTTAATTCCTCTTCCTGGTGGGAAATGAGAGTTAAATTTGCCCGTCCAGACACCTCCAGCTAGCCTCTCATTGGTTCTCGCTATTCCTGTTCATCTTCCGCAGAAATTGCAAACTGGGCCAAACAGGAGGTTAAAGGCGCTGACTCTCCAAGTGGGGAGAGTGTTAGTAAAGCGTCTGGAATGTTGCACCCGAGTACCAGGGGAGGAAAACTGAGACATATTTGAACACGTCTCCCATTCACATGGTTGATCATGCTTGGGTTCCACATGCATGTTTTAGCTGAAGGAAGAATACCTTAAACCTGGGTAGTTGAAACCTGTGGAATGGGTACCATGCAATATGACTTCAAAGGGTCTTCATTTGCTCACCGAACCTCTCCAATCCTAGCACTGCTGCGTTTATGCCCCTGTACACATGCTTGATTCTCTTTCGGAGACATAGCAATCCATAGGTTTTAAGATACTTACTAGTCAGGTACATTCTTAGGCGTTTAATATGGGGTGTTGAGTCCATTTCGTTGAGCAAGGGGTAGCTCTTGTCTATTCCATATTTGGCTTAAGGAACTTTATCTGTGCTCATTACAATCTCTGGTTTTATGCAGCACCCCAACTCACCTTTACCCTTAAGCAAGCATAAGTTGGTTTTCTAAATTTGAGACCCTGTTCTGTTCTGTAATTCAGTTCCTGTGTAGCCAAGTTTACATTCCGTGTATTAGTGATATCTTATGATGTTTCTTTTTCTGTGTGACTTATTTCAGTTAGAATCATCATACCTGAATCCACTCATTGTGCTGCTAAGGGCCTGATGACACAGATTTCATTGCTGAGTGATATTGCTTTGTAAGTAAATACCACAACTTCTTTATCCATTTTTCACTTTCTGCGATGTTGAACTTGTACTGTAAACGAGGTTCTTGTAAACTGAGCCGTTCCAAACTTTGGGGTGGCTGTGTCTTTTTGATTTTAATTTCCCTAAGCTATAGGACCATAAGTGGAAGTGCCCTAGTTCTGTTGCTTTGTTTTTTAGATGTTTCAGGAAACACCATACACTTCTCCCGAGTGGTTGTTGGCAATTGACATCCCACCCATCAGCATAACAAGGCTCCCAGTTCTCCATGGCCTGTCCTGCCTTTCTGGATTTTACACTTTTTTCAGATGGCCCTTTTGACTGGGGGTAAGTGAGACTTCATTGTAGTGCAGATTTCCTTTGCAAGCTTGCTTGGTTGGCCAAAAAGGGTGTATGCGTTTTTTCCTGAATATATTCAGGAAAAAACGCATACGCCCTTTTTGGCCAAGTGCATCATGTGGACGTTCTGCCTCTTTTCCTATGCTTTCAATGCAATTCCAGTCTACCTCCTGAAATCGGTTTCCTGCAATTCTGCCCCGCTTTCAAGTCCTCTTGGCAGCCTTACTTCAATCTATTTTTGGACGATAGCTGTCATTTATAACTCTGCAGGTTTGTGAATTACAGTGCCCCTGAGCTCCTTTCTTCAACTTGCTTTCTTGTGACCTGGCCGCAACACCGCAGGATGGCTTCAGGCCCTAATCTGGTTCCGGCACGGCACACTGAGCCTTTGGTTATTTCCTCTTCCTGGTGGGAAATGAGAGTTAAATTTGCCCGTCCAGACACCTCCAGCTAGTCTCTCATTGGTTCTCCCTATTCCTGTTCATCTACTGCAGAAATTGCAAACTGGGCCAAACAGGAGATTAAAGGCGCTGACTCTCCAAGTGGGGAGAGTGTTAGTAAAGCATCTGGAATGTTGCACCCGAGTACCAGGGGAGGAAAACTGAAACATATTTGAACACATCTCCCGATCACACGGTTGATCATACTCTGGGTTCCACATGCATGTTTTAGCTGAAGGAAGAATACCTTAAACCTGGAGAGTTGAGACCCGTGTAATGGGTACCATGCAATATGACTTCAAAGGGTCTTCATTTGCTCACCGAACCTCTCCAGTCCTATCACTGCTGCGTTTATGCCCCTGTACACATGCTTGATTCTCTTTTGGAGACATAGCAATCCATAGGTTTTAAGATACTTACTAGTCAGGTACATTCTTAGGCGTTTAATATGCGGTGTTGAGTCCATTTCGTTGAGCAAGGAGTAGCTCTTGTCTATTCCATATTTGGCTTAAGGAACTTTATCTGTGCTCATTTCAATCTCTGGTTTTATGCAGCACCCCAACTCACCTTTACCCTTAAGCAAGCATAAGTTGGTTTTCTAAATTTGAGACCCTCTTCTGTTCTGTAATTCAGTTCCTGTGTAGCCAAGTTTACATTCCGTGTATTACTGATATCTTATGATGTTTCTTTTTCTGTGTGACTTATTTCAGTTAGAATCATCATACCTGAATCCACTCATTGTGCTGCTAAGGGCCTGATGACACAGATTTCATTGCTGAGTGATATTGCTTTGTAAGTAAATACCACAACTTCTTTATCCATTTTTCACTTTCTGCGATGTTGAACTTGTACTGTAAACGAGGTTCTTGTAAACAGAGCCGTTCCAAACTTTGGGGTGGCTGTGACTTTTTGATTTTAATTTCCCTAAGCTATAGGACCATAAGTGGAAGTGCCCTAGGTTCTGTTGCTTTGTTTTTTAGATGTTTCAGGAAACACCATACACTTCTCCCGAGTGGTTGTTGGCAATTTACATCCCGCCCTTCAGCATAACAAGGCTCCCAGTTCTCCATGGCCTGTCCTGCCTTTCTGGATTTTACACTTTTTTCAGATGGCCCTTTTGACCGGGGGGAAGTGAGACTTCATTGTAGTGCAGATTTCCTTTGCAAGCTTGCTTGGTTGGCCAAAAAGGGCGTATGCGTTTTTTCCTGAATATATTCAGGAAAAAACGCATACGCCCTTTTTGGCCAAGTGCATCATTGTGGACGTTCTGCCTCTTTTCCTATGCTTTCAATGCAATTCCAGTCTACCTCCTGAAATCGGTTTCCTGCAATTCTGCCCCGCTTTCAAGTCCTCTTGGCAGCCTTACTTCAGTCTATTTTTGGACGATAGCTGTCATTTATAACTCTGCAGGTTTGTGAATTACAGTGCCCCTGAGCTCCTTTCTTCAACTCGCTTTCTTTTGAGCTGGCCGCAACACCGCAGGATGGCTTCAGGCCCTAATCTGGTTCCGGTACGGCACGCTGAGCCTTTGGTTATTTCCTCTTCCTGGTGGGAAATGAGAGTTAAATTTGCCCGTCCAGACACCTCCAGCTAGCCTCTCATTGGTTCTCGCTATTCCTGTTCATCTTCCGCATAAATTGCAAACTGGGCCAAACAGGAGGTTAAAGGCGCTGACTCTCCAAGTGGGGAGAGTGTTAGTAAAGCGTCTGGAATGTTGCACCCGAGTACCAGGGGAGGAAAACTGAGACATATTGGAACACATCTCCCGATCACATGGTTGATCATACTCTGGGTTCCACATGCATGTTTTAGCTGAAGGAAGAATACCTAAAACCTGGGTAGTTGAAACCCGTGGAATGGGTACCATGCAATATGACTTCAAAGGGTCTTCATTTGCTCACCGAACCTCTCCAATCCTATCATGCTGCATTTATGCCCCTGTACACATGCTTGATTCTCTTTCGGAGACATAGCAATCCATAGGTTTTAAGATACTTACTAGTCAGGTACATACTTAGGTGTTTAATATGCGGTGTTGAGTCCATTTCGTTGAGCAAGGAGTAGCTCTTGTCTATTCCATATTTGGCTTAAGGAACTTTATCTGTGCTCATTTCAATCTCTGGTTTTATGCAGCAACCCAACTCACCTTTCCCCTTAAGCAAGCATAAGTTGGTATTTTAAATTTGAGAACCTGTTCTGTTTTGGAATTCAGTTCCTGTGTAGCCAAGTTTACATTCCGTGTATTACTGATATCTTATGATGTTTCTTTTTCTGTGTGACTTATTTCAGTTAGAATCATCGTACCTGAATCTACTCATTATGCTGCTTCGGGCCAGATGACATATATTTCATTGCTGAGTGATACTGCATTGTACGTAAGTACCACAAGTTCTTTATCCATTTTTCACTTTCTATGATATTGAACTTGTACGGTAAACGAGGTTCTTGTAAACAGAGGCGTCCCAAACTTTGGGGTGGCTGTGTCTTTTTGATTTTAATTTCCCTAAGCTATAGGACCATAAGTGGAAGTGCCCTAGGCTCTGTTGCTTTGTTTTTTAGATGTTTCAGGAAACACCATACACTTCTCCTGAGTGTCTGTTGGCAATTTACATCCCGCCCATCAGCATAACAAGGCTCCCAGTTCTCCATGGCCTGTCCTGCCTTTCTGGATTTTACACTTTTTTCAGATGGCCCTTTTGACCGTGGGGAAGTGAGACTACATTGTAGTGCAGATTTCCTTTGCAAGTTTGCTTGGTTGGCCAAAAAGGGCGTATGCGTTTTTTCCTGAATATATTCAGGAAAAAACGCATACGCCCTTTTTGGCCAAGTGCATCATTGTGGACGTTCTGCCACTTTTCCTATGCTTTCAATGCAATTCCAGTCTACCTCCTGAAATCGGTTTCCTGCAATTCTGCCGCGCTTTCAAGTCCTCTTGGCAGCCTTACTTCAGTCTATTTTTGGACGATAGCTGTCATTTATAACTCTGCAGGTTTGTGAATTACAGTGCCCCTGAGATCCTTTCTTCAACTCGCATTCTTGTGACCTGGCCGCAACACCGCAGGATGGCTTCAGGCCCTAATCTGGTTCTGGCATGGCACACTGAGCCTTTGGTTATTTCCTCTTCCTGTTGGGAAATGAGAGTTAAATTTGCCCGTCCAGACACCTCCAGCTAGTCTCTCATTGGTTCTCGATATTCCTGTTCATCTTCCGCAGAAATTGCAAAATGAGCCAAACAGGAGGTTAAAGGGACTGACTCTCCAAGTCGGGAGAGTGTTAGTAAAGCGTCTGGAATGTTGTACCCGAGTACCAGGGTACGAAAACTGAGACATATTTGAACACGTCTCCCGATCACATGGTTGATCATACTCTAGGTTCCACATGCATGTTTTAGCTGAGGGAAGAATACCTTAAACCTGGAGAGTTGAGACCCGTGTAATGGGTACCATGCAATATGACTTCAAAGGGTCTTCATTTGCTCACCGAACCTCTCCAATCCTATCACTGCTGCGTTTATGCCCCTGTACACATGCTTGATTCTCTTTCGGAGACATAGCAATCCATAGGTTTTAAGATACTTACTAGTCAGGTACATTCTTAGGCGTTTAATATGCGGTGTTGAGTCCATTTCGTTGAGCAAGGAGTAGCTCTTGTCTATTCCATATTTGGCTTAAGGAACTTTATCTGTGCTCATTTCAATCTCTGGCTTTATGCAGCACCCCAACTCACCTTTACCCTTAAGCAAGCATAAGTTGGTATTCTAAATTTGAGACCCTGTTCTGTTCTGTAATTCAGTTCCTGTGTAGCCAAGTTTCCATTCCGTGTATTACTGATATCTTATGATGTTTCTTTTTCTGTGTGACTTATTTCAGTTAGAATCATCATACCTGAATCCACTCATTGTGCTGCTAAGGGCCTGATGACACAGATTTCATTGCTGAGTGATATTGCTTTGTAAGTGAATACCACAACTTCTTTATCCATTTTTCACTTTCTGCGATGTTGAACTTGTACTGTACACGAGGTTCTTGTAAACAGAGCCGTTCCAAACTTTGGGGTGACTTGTCGTTTTGATTTTAATTTCCCTAAGCTATAGGACCATAAGTGGAAGTGCCCTAGGCTCTGTTGCTTTGTTTTTTAGATGTTTCAGGAAACACCATACACTTCTCCTGAGTGTCTGTTGGCAATTTACATCCCACCCATCAGCATAACAAGGCTCCCAGTTCTCCATGGCCTGTCCTGCCGTTCTGGATTTTACACTTTTTTCAGATGGCCCTTTTGACCGGGGGGAAGTGAGACTTCATTGTAGTGCAGATTTCCTTTGCAAGCTTGCTTGGTTGGCCAAAAAGGGCGTATGCGTTTTTTCCTGAATATATTCAGGAAAAAACGCATACGCCCTTTTTGGCCAAGTGCATCATTGTGGACGTTCTGCCTCTTTTCCTATGCTTTCAATGCAATTCCAGTCTACCTCCTGAAATCGGTTTCCTGCAATTCTGCCCCGCTTTCAAGTCCTCTTGGCAGCCTTACTTCAGTATATTTTTGGACGATAGCTGTCATTTATAACTCTGCAGGTTTGTGAATTACAGTGCCCCTGTGCTCCTTTCTTCAACTCGTTTTCTTTTGAGCTGGCCGCAACACCACAGGATGGCTTCAAGCCCTAATCTGGTTCCGGCACGGCACGCTGAGCCTTTGGTTAATTCCTCTTCCTGGTGGGAAATGAGAGTTAAATTTGCCCGTCCAGACACCTCCAACTAGCCTCATTGGTTCTCGCTATTCCTGTTCATCTTCCGCATAAATTGCAAACTGGGCCAAACAGGAGGTTAAAGGGATTGACTCTCCAAGTCGGGAGAGTGTTAGTAAAGCGTCTGGAATGTTGCACCCGAGTACCAGGGTACGAAAACTGAGACATATTTGAACACGTCTCCCGATCACATGGTTGATCATACTCTACGTTCCACATGCATGTTTTAGCTGAAGGAAGAATACCTTAAACCTGGGTAGTTGAAACCCGTGGAATGGGTACCATGCAATATGACTTCAAAGGGTCTTCATTTGCTCACCGAACCTCTCCAATCCTATCACTGCTGCGTTTATGCCCCTGTACACATGCTTGATTCTCTTTCGGAGACATAGCAATCCATAGGTTTTAAGATACTTACTAGTCAGGTACATTCTTAGGCGTTTAATATTGGGTGTTGAGTCCATTTCGTTGAGCAAGGAGTAGCTCTTGTCTATTCCATATTTGGCTTAAGGAACTTTATCTGTGCTCATTTCAATCTCTGGTTTTATGCAGCACCCCAACTCACCTTTCCCCTTAAGCAAGCACAAGTTGGTTTTCTAAATTTGAGACCCTGTTCTGTTTTGGAATGCAGTTCCTGTGTAGCCAAGTTTACATTCCGTGTATTAGTGATATCTTATGATGTTTCTTTTTCTGTGTGACTTATTTCAGTTAGAATCATCGTACCTGAATCCACTCATTATGCTGCTACGGGCCTGATGACATAGATTTCGTTGCTGAGTGATACTGCATTGTACGTAAGTACCACAAGTTCTTTATCCATTTTTCACTTTCTGTGATATTGAACTTGTACGGTAAACGAGGTTCTTGTAAACGGAGGCGTCCCAAACTTTGCGGTGGCTGTGTCTTTTTGATTTTAATTTCCCTAAGCTATAGGACCATAAGTGGAAGTGCCCTAGGCTCTGTTGCTTTGTTTTTTAGATGTTTCAGGAAACACCATACACTTCTCCTGAGTGTCTGTGGGCAATTTACATCCCGCCCATCAGCATAACAAGGCTCCCAGTTCTCCATGGCCTGTCCTGCCTTTCTGGATTTTACACTTTCTTCAGATGGCCCTCTTGACCGGGGAGAAGTGAGACTTCATTGTAGTGCAGATTTCCTTTGCAAGCTTGCTGGGTTGGCCAAAAAGTGCGTATGCGTTTTTTCCTGAACATATTCAGGAAAAAACGCATACGCCCTTTTTGGCCAAGTGCATCATTGTGGACGTTCTGCCTCTTTTCCTATGCTTTCAATGCAATTCCAGTCTACCTCCTGAAATCGGTTTCCTGCAATTCTGCCCCGCTTTCAAGTCCTCTTGACAGCCTTACTTCAGTCTATTTTTGGACGATAGCTGTCATTTATAACTCTGCAGGTTTGTGAATTACAGTGCCCCTGAGCTCCTTTCTTCAACTCGCTTTCTTTTCAGCTGGCCGCAACACCGCAGGATGGCTTCAGGCCCTAATCTGGTTCTGGCACGGCACGCTGAGCCTTTGGTTAATTCCTCTTCCTGGTGGGAAATGAGAGTTAAATTTGCCCGTCCAGACACCTCCAGCTAGCCTCTCATTGGTTCTCGCTATTCCTGTTCATCTTTCGCAGAAATTGCAAACTGGGCCAAACAGGAGGTTAAAGGGACTGACTCTCCAAGTCGGGAGAGTGTTAGTAAAGCGTCTGGAATGTTGCACCCGAGTACCAGGGTACGAAAACTGAGACATATTTGAACACGTCTCCCGATCACATGGTTGATCATACTCTAGGTTCCACATGCATGTTTTAGCTGAAGGAAGAATACCTTAAACCTGGGTAGTTGAAACCCGTGGAATGGGTACCATGCAATATGACTTCAAAGGGTCTTCATTTGCTCACCGAACCTCTCCAATCCTATCACTGCTGCGTTTATGCCCCTGTACACATGCTTGATTCTCTTTCGGAGACATAGCAATCCATAGGTTTTAAGATACTTACTAGTCAGGTACATTCTTAGGCGTTTAATATGCGGTGTTGAGTCCATTTCGTTGAGCAAGGACTAGCTCTTGTCTATTCCATATTTGGCTTAAGGAACTTTATCTGTGCTCATTTCAATCTCTGGTTTTATGCAGCACCCCAACTCACCTTTCCCCTTAAGCAAGCATAAGTTGGTTTTCTAAATTTGAGACCCTCTTCTGTTCTGTCATTCAGTTCCTGTGTAGCCAAGTTTACATTCCGTGTATTACTGATATCTTATGATGTTTCTTTTTCTGTGTGACTTATTTCAGTTAGAATCATCATACCTGAATCCACTCATTGTGCTGCTAAGGGCCTGATGACATAGATTTCATTGCTGAGTGATATTGCTTTGTAAGTAAATACCACAACTTCTTTATCCATTTTTCACTTTCTGCGATGTTGAACTTGTACTGTAAACGAGGTTCTTGTAAACAGAGCCGTCCCAAACTTTGGGGTGGCTGTGTCTTTTTGATTTTAATTTCCCTAAGCTATAGGACCATAAGTGGAAGTGCCCTAGGCTCTGTTGCTTTGTTTTTTCGATGTTTCAGGAAACACCATACACTTCTCCCGAGTGTCTGTTTGCAATTTACATCCCGCCCATCAGCATAACAGGGCTCCCAGTTCTCCATGGCCTGTCCTGCCTTTCTGGATTTTACACTTTTTTCAGATGGCCCTTTTGACCGGGGGGAAGTGAGCCTTCATTGTAGTGCAGATTTCCTTTGCAAGCTTGCTTGGTTGGCCACAAAGGACGTATGCGTTTTTTCCTGAATATATTCAGGAAAAAACGCATACGCCCTTTTTGGCCAAGTGCATCATTGTGGACGTTCTGCCTCTTTTCCTATGCTTTCAATGCAATTCCAGTCTACCTCCTGAAATCGGTTTCCTGCAATTCTGCCCCGCTTTCAAGTCCTCTTGGCAGCCTTACTTCAGTCTATTTTTGGACGATAGCTGTCATTTATAACTCTGCAGGTTTGTGAGTTACAGTGACCCTGAGCTCCTTTCTTCAACTCGTTTTCTTGTGAGCTGGCTGCAACACCGCTGGATGGCTTCAGGCCCTAATCTGGTTCCGGCACGGCATGCTGAGCATTTGGTTATTTCCTCTTTCTGGTGGGAAATGAGAGTTAAATTTGCCCGTCCAGACACCTCCAGCTAGTCTCTCATTGGTTCTCCCTATTCCTGTTCATCTTCCGCAGAAATTGCAAACGGGGCCAAACAGGTGGTTAAAGGTGCTGACTCTCCAAGTGGGGAGAGTGTTAGTAAAGCGTCTGGAATGTTGCACCCGAGTACCAGGGGAGGAAAACTGAGACATATTTGAACACGTCTCCCGTTCACACGGTTGATCATACTCTGGGTTCCACATGCATGTTTTAGCTGAAGGAAGAATACCTTAAACCTGGAGAGTTGAGACCCGTGTAATGGGTACCATGCAATATGACTTCAAAGGGTCTTCATTTGCTCACCGAACCTCTCCAATCCTATCACTGCTGCGTTTATGCCCCTGTACACATGCTTGATTCTCTTTCGGAGACATAGCAATCCATAGGTTTTAAGATACTTACTAGTCAGGTACATTCTTTGGCGTTTAATATGGGGTGTTGAGTCCATTTCGTTGAGCAAGGAGTAGCTCTTGTCTATTCCATATTTGGCTTAAGGAACTTTATGTGTGCTCATTTCAATCTCTGGTTTTATGCAGCACCCCAACTCACCTTTCCCCTTAAGCAAGCATAAGTTGGTTTTCTAAATTTGAGACCCTGTTCTGTTTTGGAATGCAGTTCCTGTGTAGCCAAGTTTACATTCCGTGTATTACTGATATCTTATGATGTTTCTTTTTCTGTGTGACTTATTTCAGTTAGAATCATCGTACCTGAATCCACTCATTATGCTGCTACGGGCCTGATGACATAGATTTCATTGCTGAGTGATACTGCATTGTACGTAAGTACCACAAGTTCTTTATCCATTTTTCACTTTCTGTGATATTGAACTTGTACGGTAAACGAGGTTCTTGTAAACGGAGGCGTCCCAAACTTTGGGGTGGCTGTGTCTTTTTGATTTTAATTTCCCTAAGCTATAGGACCATAAGTGGAAGTGCCCTAGGCTCTGTTGCTTTGTTTCTTAGATGTTTCAGGAAACACCATACACTTCTCCTGAGTGTCTGTTGGCAATTTACATCCCGCCCATCAGCATAACAAGGCTCCCAGTTCTCCATGGCCTGTCCTGCCTTTCTGGATTTTACACTTTTTTCAGATGCCCCTTTTAACCGGGGAGAAGTGAGACTTCATTGTAGTGCAGATTTCCTTTGCAAGTTTGCTTGGTTGGCCAAAAAGTGCGTATGCGTTTTTTCCTGAATATATTCAGGAAAAAACGCATATGCCCTTTTTGGCCAAGTGCATCATTGTGGACGTTCTGCCTCTTTTCCTATGCTTTCAATGCAATTCCAGTCTACCTCCTGAAATCGGTTTCCTGCAATTCTGCCCCGCTTTCAAGTCCTCTTGGCAGCCTTACTTCAGTCTATTTTTGGACGATAGCTGTCATTTATAACTCTGCAGGTTTGTGAATTACAGTGCCCCTGAGCTCCTTTCTTCAACTCGCTTTCTTGTGACCTGGCCGCAACACCGCAGGATGTCTTCAGGCCCTAATCTGGTTCTGGCACGGCACGCTGAGCCTTTGGTTAATTCCTCTTCCTGGTGGGAAATGAGAGTTAAATTTGCCCATCCAGACACCTCCAGGTAGTCTCTCATTGATTCTCGCTATTCCTGTTCATCTTCCGCAGAAATTGCAAACTGGGCCAAACAGGAGGTTAAAGGGACTGACTCTCCAAGTGGGGAGAGTGTTAGTAAGCGTCTGGAATGTTGCACCCGAGTACCAGGGTCCGAAAACTGAGACATATTTGAACACGTCTCCCGATCACATGGTTGATCATACTCTAGGTTCCACATGCATGTTTTAGCTGAAGGAAGAATACCTTAAACCTGGGTAGTTGAAACCCGTGGAATGGGTACCATGCAATATGACTTCAAAGGGTCTTCATTTGCTCACGAACCTCTCCAGTCCTATCACTGCTGCGTTTATGCCCCTGTACACATGCTTGATTCTCTTTCGGAGACATAGCAATCCATAGGTTTTAAGATACTTACTAGTCAGGTACATTCTTAGGTGTTTAATATGCGGTGTTGAGTCCATTTCGTTGAGCAAGGACTAGCTCTTGTCTATTCCATATTTGGCTTAAGGAACTTTATCTGTGCTCATTTCAATCTCTGGTTTTATGCAGCACCCCAACTCACCTTTCCCCTTAAGCAAGCATAAGTTGGTTTTCTAAATTTGAGACCCTCTTCTGTTCTGAAATTCAGTTCCTGTGTAGCCAAGTTTACATTCCGTGTATTACTGATATCTTATGATGTTTCTTTTTCTGTGTGACTTATTTCAGTTAGAATCATCATACCTGAATCCACTCATTGTGCTGCTAAGGGCCTGATGACATAGATTTCATTGCTGAGTGATATTGCTTTGTAAGTAAATACCACAACTTCTTTATCCATTTTTCACTTTCTGCGATGTTGAACTTGTACTGTAAACGAGGTTCTTGTAAACAGAGCCGTCCCAAACTTTGGGGTGGCTGTGTCTTTTTGATTTTAATTTCCCTAAGCTATAGGACCATAAGTGGAAGTGCCCTAGGCTCTGTTGCTTTGTTTTTTCGATGTTTCAGGAAACACCATACACTTCTCCCGAGTGTCTGTTGGCAATTTACATCCCGCCCATCAGCATAACAAGGCTCCCAGTTCTCCATGGCCTGTCCTGCCTTTCTGGATTTTACACTTTTTTCAGATGGCCCTTTTGACCGGGGGGAAATGAGCCTACATTGTAGTGCAGATTTCCTTTGCAAGCTTGCTTGGTTGGCCAAAAAGGGCGTATGCGTTTTTTCCTGAATATATTCAGGAAAAAACGCATACGCCCTTTTTGGCCAAGTGCATCATTGTGGACGTTCTGCCTCTTTTCCTATGCTTTCAATGCAATTCCAGTCTACCTCCTGAAATCGGTTTCCTGCAATTCTGCCCCGCTTTCAAGTCCTCTTGGCAGCCTTACTTCAGTCTATTTTTGGACGATAGCTGTCATTTATAACTCTGCAGGTTTGTGAGTTACAGTGCCCCTGAGCTCCTTTCTTCAACTCGTTTTCTTGTGAGCTGGCTGCAACACCGCTGGATGGCTTCAGGCCCTAATATGGTTCCGGCATGGCATGCTGAGCCTTTGGTTATTTCCTCTTTCTGGTGGGAAATGAGAGTTAAATTTGCCCGTCCAGACACCTCAAGCTAGTCTCTCATTGGTTCTCCCTATTCCTGTTCATCTTCCGCAGAAATTGCAAACGGGGCCAAACAGGAGGTTAAAGGTGCTGACTCTCCAAGTGGGGAGAGTGTTAGTAAAGCGTCTGGAATGTTGCACCCGAGTACCAGGGTACGAAAACTGAGACATATTTGAACACGTCTCCCGATCACATGGTTGATCATACTCTGGGTTCCACATGCATGTTTTAGCTGAAGGAAGAATACCTTAAACCTGGGTAGTTGAAACCCGTGGAATGGGTACCATGCAATATGACTTCAAAGGGTCTTCATTTGCTCACCGAACCTCTCCAATCCTATCACTGCTGCGTTTATGCCCCTGTACACATGCTTGATTCTCTTTCGGAGACATAGCAATCCATAGGTTTTAAGATACTTACTAGTCAGGTACATTCTTTGGCGTTTAATATGGGGTGTTGAGTCCATTTCGTTGAGCAAGGAGTAGCACTTGTCTATTCCATATTTGGCTTAAGGAACTTTATCTGTGCTCATTTCAATCTCTGGTTTTATGCAGCACCCCAACTCACCTTTCCCCTTAAGCAAGCATAAGTTGGTTTTCTAAATTTGAGACCCTGTTCTGTTTTGGAATGCAGTTCCTGTGTAGCCAAGTTTACATTCCGTGTATTACTGATATCTTATGATGTTTCTTTTTCTGTGTGACTTATTTCAGTTAGAATCATCGTACCTGAATCCACTCATTATGCTGCTACGGGCCTGATGACATAGATTTCATTGCTGAGTGATACTGCATTGTACGTAAGTACCACAAGTTCTTTATCCATTTTTCAATTTCTGTGATATTGAACTTGTACGGTAAATGAGGTTCTTGTAAACGGAGGCGTCCCAAACTTTGGGGTGGCTGTGTCTTTTTGATTTTAATTTCCCTAAGCTATAGGACCATAAGTGGAAGTGCCCTAGGCTCTGTTGCTTTGTTTCTTAGATGTTTCAGGAAACACCATACACTTCTCCTGAGTGTCTGTTGGCAATTTACATCCCGCCCATCAGCATAACAAGGCTCCCAGTTCTCCATGGCCTGTCCTGCCTTTCTGGATTTTACACTTTTTTCAGATGCCCCTTTTAACCGGGGAGAAGTGAGACTTCATTGTAGTGCAGATTTCCTTTGCAAGTTTGCTTGGTTGGCCAAAAAGGGCGTATGCGTTTTTTCCTGAATATATTCAGGAAAAAACGCATACGCCCTTTTTGGCCAAGTGCATCATTGTGGACGTTCTGCCTCTTTTCCTATGCTTCAAATGCAATTCCAGTCTACCTCCTGAAATCGGTTTCCTGCAATTCTGCCCCGCTTTCAAGTCCTCTTGGCAGCCTTACTTCAGTCTATTTTTGGACGATAGCTGTCATTTATAACTCTGCAGGTTTGTGAATTACAGTGCCCCTGAGCTCCTTTCTTCAACTCGCTTTCTTGTGACCTGGCCGCAACACCGCAGGATGTCTTCAGGCCCTAATCTGGTTCTGGCACGGCACGCTGAGCCTTTGGTTAATTCCTCTTCCTGGTGGGAAATGAGAGTTAAATTTGCCCATCCAGACACCTCCAGGTAGTCTCTCATTGATTCTCGCTATTCCTGTTCATCTTCCGCAGAAATTGCAAACTGGGCCAAACAGGAGGTTAAAGGGACTGACTCTCCAAGTGGGGAGAGTGTTAGTAAGCATCTGGAATGTTGCACCCGAGTACCAGGGTCCGAAAACTGAGACATATTTGAACACGTCTCCCGATCACATGGTTGATCATACTCTAGGTTCCACATGCATGTTTTAGCTGAAGGAAGAATACCTTAAACCTGGGTAGTTGAAACCCGTGGAATGGGTACCATGCAATATGACTTCAAAGGGTCTTCATTTGCTCACGAACCTCTCCAGTCCTATCACTGCTGCGTTTATGCCCCTGTACACATGCTTGATTCTCTTTCGGAGACATAGCAATCCATAGGTTTTAAGATACTTACTAGTCAGGTACATTCTTAGGCGTTTAATATGCGGTGTTGAGTCCATTTCGTTGAGCAAGGACGAGCTCTTGTCTATTCCATATTGGGCTTAAGGAACTTTATCTGTGCTCATTTCAATCTCTGGTTTTATGCAGCACCCCAACTCACCTTTCCCCTTAAGCAAGCATAAGTTGGTTTTCTAAATTTGAGACCCTGTTCTGTTCTGTAATTCAGTTCCTGTGTAGCCAAGTTTACATTCCGTGTATTACTGATATCTTATGATGTTTCTTTTTCTGTGTGACTTATTTCAGTTAGAATCATCATACCTGAATCCACTCATTGTGCTGCTAAGGGCCTGATGACATAGATTTCATTGCTGAGTGATATTGCTTTGTAAGTAAATACCACAACTTCTTTATCCATTTTTCACTTTCTGCGATGTTGAACTTGTACTGTAAACGAGGTTCTTGTAAACAGAGCTGTCCCAAACTTTGGGGTGGCTGTGTCTTTTTGATTTTAATTTCCCTAAGCTATAGGACCATAAGTGGAAGTGCCCTAGGCTCTGTTGCTTTGTTTTTTAGATGTTTCAGGAAACACCATACACTTCTCCAGAGTGGCTGTTGGCAATTTACATCCCACCCATCAGCATAACAAGGCTCCCAGTTCTCCATGGCCTGTCGTGCCTTTATGGATTTTACACTTTTTTCAGATGGCCCTTTTGACCAGGTGGAAGTGAGACTTCATTGTAGTGCAGATTTCCTTTGCAAGCTTGCTTGGTTGGCCAAAATGGCGTATGCGTTTTTTCCTGAATATATTCAGGAAAAAACGCATACGCCCTTTTTGGCCAAGTGCATCATTGTCGAGTTTCTGACTCTCTTCATATGCTTTCAATGCAATTCCAGTCTACCTCCTGAAATCGGTTTCCTGCAATTCTGCCTTGCTTTCAATGCCTCTTCATAGCCTTACCTCAATATATTTTTTAAAAATAGTTGGCCTTTATAACTCTGCAGGTTTTTGAATTGCAGTGGCCCTTAGCTCCATTTTTTAGCTCTTATTTTTGTGGTCTTGCCCCGTAACCACAGGATTCCTTGAAGCCCTATTTTTCTTCTGGGGCACCTTGCTGTGCCTTTGGTTAATTCTTCTTACTGATGTGATATTAGAGTGACATGTGCCCATTGAAACCGCTACAGCTAGTTTCTCACTGGTTCCCCCTATTCCCATTCATCCTCTGCACTAACTGCAGACTGTGCGATACCAGAACTTAAAGGCATTGACTCCATGTGGGGATGTTGTTAGTAAAGCGGCTGGAATGTCGATCCGGAGCCCCAGGAGAGGAAAAATGAGGTGCGTTTTAGAAACCTTTCCCGATCATATGGTATACCAGTCGCTGGGTTTCCCAAGCATGGTTTAGCTGTAGGAAGATTCCCTTCAACCTGGAGTGTTGGGACCCTTGGACTGAGTAGCATGAAGTATTGCATTAAACTTTCGGCAGTTGCTCACCAAAGCTCACCAATCCTGTCAGCCCCAAGTGTCCAGCCTTATGTCTTATCCAGCTGTGGGTTTATATGTGGTCAATCCAGGTTGCATCACAGCCCCTGAGCGAATTTTGTAAGAATTTTTCTCTTTCATTGTTTCAGCGTTTTGTTTTTAAAATTTATTTCTATAATGAGGTTTAGCTCCTTTTCACTGCTGTGTTTGTGCCGCTCTGCACACACTTGATTCCCTTATGGAGATATATCAATACATGGGTTTTAAGATTCTTATTCCTCAGATATATTTCTCTGCGGTGTATAGGGTGTGTTGAGGCCTGTTCATTGAGCAAGGTGTAGATCTTGTCTAATACCTATTTGGTTTATTGAACGGTATCTGTGCTAATTTCAAACTCTGGTTTTATGCATCACCCCACCTCTCCTTTCCCCTTAAGCTGACATAAGTGTGTTTTCTAAATGTGAGACACTGTTCTGTTTTGTAATTCATTTCTTGTGCAGCCATATTTACCCTCCCTCTATAAGTGATATCTTATGATATGTTTCTTTTTCTGTTTGACTTATTTCAAGTAGTATTATCGGACCTAAATCCACTCTTTATCCTTCTACTAGCCTTATTACATTGATTTCATGGTGAAGAGATATTCCATTGTACATAAGTACCACATCTTCTTTATCCATTGTTCTCTTTCCTGGGATATTTAAGGTGTACTGAAGTTGAGGTTCTTGTAAACAGAGTAGCCCTAAACTGTGGTGTGCTTGTGTCTTGTTGATTTTTAGACTTCCCTAGATATACTCCCATGATTGGAAGTGTCCTATGCTCTGTAGCTCTGTTTTTTAGATGATTTAGGAACCACCATACACTTCTCCAGAGTGGCTCTCGGCAGTTCACACACTGCCCATCAGCGTATAAAGGCTCCCTGTTCTCCATGGCCTGTCCTGCATTTCTGGTTTTTACAATTTTTTAGGATGGCCCTTTTGACCGGTGGGAAGTGAGACTTCTTTGTTGTGCACATTTGCATTGCTTGCTTGCTTCGTTGCCCATAAAGTGCGTATGCGTTTTTTCCTGGATATAATCAGGAAAAAACGCATACGCCCTTTTGGGCCAACTGCATCATTGTCGAAATTCTGCCGCTTTTCATGTGCGTTAAAGACGAGTCCAATCTATCTCTTGAAATCTGTTTCTTGCAATTCTGTCTTGCATTCAGATCCTCTTCTTTGCCTTACCTCAACATATTTTTGGACGTTAGTTTTCATTTATAACTCTGCAGGTTTGTGAATTGCAGTGACCCTGAGCTCCATTTTTTAAGTTGCTCTTTTGTGAGCTGGCCTCAAACCCACAGGATTGCTTCAGGCCCTATTTTGGCTCCGGCGAGGCAGGCTGAGCCTTTCTTTAATTCTTATTCTTAATGGGAAATTAGAGTGATATGTGCCCGTCCAAACCCCTACAACTCTTCTCTCATTGGTTCCCCCTCTTCCCGTTCATCCTCCTCACAATTTGCAAAATGTGTGAAACAGAAGTTTAAATGTGCTGATTCTCCAAGTGGGGAGATTCTAAGTAGCGTGGCTGGAATGGTGAACAGGAGCACCAGGAGAGGATAAATGAGGTGCATTTTAGACACATCTCCCGATCACATGGTGTACAGTCCTCTGGGTTTTCCATGCATGTTTTAGCTGTAGGAAGATCCCTTGAACCTGCAGATTTGGGACCCATTGAATGGGTACCAGGTAGTATTACTTTAAAGGGTGTGCATTTCCTCACCCAACCTCACATTTCTCTTAGCGCAAACAGTTTCCAGCCTTATGTCTCATCCTGCTGTGGGTCTAGATGTGTTCAATCCATGTTGCATCACCGTCCCTGAGGAAAAGTTGTAAGAGGTTTTCTCTGTCTCTCTGTCGTTTATTTTTTTCAATTTATTACTATATTGGTTACAGCTGATTTTCAAAGCTCTGTTTCTTGCTGCTGTACATCCACTTGATTCGCGTACAGAGAGACATCAATAAATTCTTTTTCAGATTCTTACCAGTCGTATATATTCTTTTCCGGTGACTTGAGTGTGCTGAGTGCAGTTCTTTTAGCTACCGTGTAGGCCTTGTTGATTATCAGTTTGGTATTTGGAATGGTATCTTTGCTAATTTCAACCTCCTGGATGATGCCTCACCCCTCCCCACCTTTCCCGTTTAGCAGCCTTATGCGTGTTTTCTACATATTTGACTATGTTTTTGTTTTGTAATTTATTTCATGTGTAGCCATTCTGGATTCCACCTTTAAGTGATATCTTATGATATGTGTCTTTTTCTTTTTGAATTCTGTCACTTAGAATGATCATACGTAACTCCTCCGGAGTCGTTACAACTGGCCATATTTCATTGATTTCCAGGCTGAATAATATTCCACTCTACCTAAGTACCACATCTCTATCCATTTTTTCCCTCCAGAGACATTTAAGTTATATCCTAGTCGAGGATCTTTTAAACAGAGAGGGGGTAAACATTGGGGTGCCTGTGTCCTCTCGATTTTTGTTTTTCCCAAGATATACGCCCATGAGTGCAAGTGCCCTATGCTCTGTAGCTCATTTTTTAGATGCTTTAGTAAACACAATACACTTCTCCAGAATGGCCGTTGGCAATATACATTTCCACTATAAGTCTCACAGGGCTCCCTCTTCTCGTTGCCCTGTCCTGCATTTCTGTTGTTTACGCTTTATGAGGATGGCTCTTCTGACTGATGCGAAGTGATATCTTTTGTAGTATTGACTTCCAGTGCCCACCTGTTTGGTTGGCTAAAAAAGTGTATGCCCTTTTCTTGAATATATACAGAAAAGAACGCATACACCCTTTTTGGCCAACTGCAATGTTGGCAATGTTCAGCTCCTTTTCTTGTGCTTAATGGCGAGTCCTTTCTACCTCCTCAAATCCCTTTCCTGCCATTCTCCCTTGCTTACAAGTCCTTTTCTCTGACTTTCCTCAAGACATTTTTCAGTGATGGATATTTTCAACTCTGCAGTTTTGTGAATTTTACTGCCCCTGAGTTCCATTGTTCAACTCGTGTTTATGGGAACTGGCCACAAAGCAGCGGGATTTCCTCAAGCCCTATACTGTTTCCATGGGCAACCCTAGCCTTTGGTCAATTCGTCTTCCTGATTGGAAATTAGAGTGACATGTGCCTGTCTGAACACCTAGGACTTGTCTCTCATTGTTCCTCATCCTTCCGCTTCATCCTCTGGACAAATTCCAAACTGTATGCAACAGGATGTTGACAGTGCTGACATCTCCAAGTGGGGAGACTGTTAGTAAAGACGCTGGAGGGGTGAACCCGAGCACCAGGAGATGAGGAGATGAGATGCCTTTTCCAAACTCTTCCCGATCAGATGGTATACCATCCTCTGGGTGTGACAGACATGTTTTAGCAGTAGGAAGAGTCCCATTCATGTAAGGAGAACACCAGGGCTTTTTCAAAATCAGTGTCTCCCCGAAACCCAAACTGGGGAAGTTTTTAAGCTACGGCTACACATATGTTCATTAAGGGCCTTGGGAAGTAGGCAGAGTCCAAACTTTAGATGATTGAAGTCTTCAGGGTCAGAAGCACTCACCACCAGCTTCCCTTAGGCTACACTTTAACTGTCATTGATAGATGATGTCAATAAAAATATCTATTCTTTTTCAGATTATTTCCCCTTATAGGTTATTGCAAAATGTTGAGTGTAGTTCCCTGTGCTATACAGTAGTTCCTTGTTGATGATCTATTTTATACATAGCAGTGTGTATGTGTTAATTCCAAACTGTTAATTTATCCCTCCTCCCACCTTTCCCCTTTGGTAATAATAAATTATAAGATTTTATACTTCTCAGAAATGGGGGAGCTGAAAGAGAGGTATCATTTTCAATGGAAAAGCATTTAAAACAAGATTGAAGGTTTAACCAAGATTATTAGCTGTACATCCTTGGAAAGAAATCACTTCGTTTCTCTAATATTGACCTGACAAATAAGACAAACCTTTTCACTGAACTTGCTTATAAAAAGTGATGGAAATATCAAATGGAAGTGTTAAAAACATCTTATTTTACCCGAGCCTTATACACTGTTCTATGTTAACTACAGTTTGGCTCACACATCTGTTCATTGAGGTTACAATAGTCTCAATTTCTGTTACTGATCCTCCAGAGTGGACCCCAACAAGTGTCCCCCTGCCCAGTGTCATTGGGGCCAACAGATCGAGACTGAGTTTTGTTCACAAGCAAAGGAAACTTTATATTTTGATCAGAGAATGGAGAGGTGAGAGCATGCACTACCCCGTGGGCTGTGGGCTGGGTTGCTGTGTAGAGATCCTGTCAGAGTCAGTGGGAGGGAGGGAGGCGGCGGAGCTCTCGAGGGCTGGGTTGGCTGTAGCTCAGGCTCTATATCGTGGAGTCTGCACTGGGCCCAGGAGCTGAGGTGTCGACCCAGCCATTCTGCACTAGGAAATCTGGTCTGAAGTGCCGGGTGTGGAACCTCTGCATGCGGGACCCTAGGAGCACGTGAAATTAGACAAAGCACAAAGGATAAAAAAGGTTAGACTTGACTTTATTGCCCAGATTCTATTTTTATCTCCCAGGGATTTTTAATGGGCTTTGCTGGGGACAAACCCCTCCTCTGCCTTTTGTCCCGTTCCTCATTCTTGGAGTGCTGAGGGTGCAGACCCTTCTTCTGTAACTGCTGAGTGCTGAGTTGGGAGCCCTCATACCCTGGGGCGAGGGTCAGAGCTTCTCCCCAGCAGCCTCCCGGTGACGTTGATTGTCCCCAGGACCCCTGCCTCCCTGCTCGTCCACCTGAGCACCAGCATTGGAAGTGTTATAGATTCTAATGACCTTTAAGGGTCCAGGAAAGAGATGTGCAGAGACACTGTGGGGGCCGGTTTCACCCCGCCCCACATTTGTTCAGCCACCTTAGGCTGACCGTCTCTGCCAGCCTAGATGCTCTGACCAGTAGTCTGCGCTTTCTTCAATTAGGCCCCTGAATTAACGTACAAACAGCACCAGGTGTCAGAGCCCTGCCCGCTCAACTCCCAGACAGTCCAGGGTCAGTGGTGATCAAGGACCATGATGGCTACTGAGTCAACAGCCTTTTGAAGTAAACAGGAGTCCAGCCGGTCTTATTGGCCACCATCATCACGGTGTCTGTAGGCTTTTCTATGGTGACAGTGTGGTATACTGTTCCCCCGCCAAGATTATTAGCTCCCCTCTGGGTGCAGTAAGTCCTGCAAGCAGTAGTCTACTCTTTTGGGACACACTCTTGTTGTTTTATGAGAGAAACTCCAGGTCAAGTGATGTTCACACGAGTCGTCATGGTGCCCTGTTGCCCCCGGTTATCTCTCTGGATGTTGGAGTTGGAGGGCCTCCTCACTCGAGGTCGGTGTGCCCACGGAGCGAACCCTGCAACTTCAGGGCATGGTTGGTGGTTAGGATCACCACGTGGGGTCCTTTTCCCTTAGGAGGGAGGTGGCCTTTTGGGCTGCTGATTTCCAGGTTTTTAGATACCGCCAGTATCTTGGCCAGATGTGGCAGTGGGCCAAGCCCCTTAGTGACCGTAGTTTATCCTACCTGGATGGCATTCTTGCATTGTTCCATTTCAAGTGGTCCCAGTTTTTGCACTAATTCTCCAATGGCGATTCACCTTTCACCGGGAATGTAAAGGTCAAAGAGTTTAGCTAAATTAGGGAGTTCCAGGGCAAGGGTCTGAATTGACTGCTCTTTCCATTCTTGAAAGGCCACTTCTGGATTCTATTCAAAAGGATCATCATCTTTTCCTTTCAGTGTTTCATATAGAGGCCCAGCTAGTAGACTGTAGCTAGGGATCCAGAAGCAGCAAACCCTGGCCTCCCCAGGAACCCCTAAGCTGTCTTCTAGTTTTAGAAAGGGGTAAGGCTGAAAATGGTTTCTTCCCTTTCCTGGGATGGGCTTCTCTGACCTTCTGTGAGAATGAAGCCCAGGCAGGTCACCGCAGTCTGTGATATTTGAGCTTTTTCTTGGACAACTTCTATCCTTTATTGGCTTGGTAGTTCAGAGGCCTCCTTAGTAGGGCTGGTGATCAGAATGTCGTCTGCATATTGAAGGAGGGTTTCCTTTTCCAGAGGTAGAACTTTTAGGTCTTTAGCTAAGCTTTCCCCAAAGATGGTGTGGGAATTTTTGCACCCTTGGGGCCAGACGGCCCGGAAGTATTGTTTTAGTTGTATGTTGAGTCCTGCCACTCACAAGCCAAAATTTCTTGTGACTCTGGGACTAATGGAATACAAAAGAAGGCATCATTGAAGACTAATACAGAATACCATGTCCTGGTGGTTGGTAGAATGACCAGCAGGGTGTAGGAATTAGGAGCAACTGGAGGTATATCCTCGGTGGCTTCACTGACTGTCCTGACATCCTTTACCAGGTCCCCAGTGGCCCATGGGGCTCTCGTGGTCAGACCAATCCCAGAATATGGAGCTCACCTGGGCAGGTACCCCACCCCCACCCCAGCCCACGGGGCTCTCGTGGTCAGGCCCCTCCCAGGATACAGAGCTACCCTTGCAGGTACCGTGGCAGGGCTGGGCACACAGGAACCGTGCACATAGCCCTCATTGCAGAGCACCCCCAGCTCACCTGTCGCTCAGAGCTGACACAGAGCACCTCAGAGCAGGACTTGAACTAACAAACAGCAGCTGCGACAGGTCTGTGACCCTGGGCATCACTCCGTGAGGCCTCCCTCCACCTGGTCTTCCAGAGACTTCCACTGCACCCGGGGCACCAGGCCTCTGTCTCCAACCACCACCCACCCCTCCTCTCCCTGACTCCTGGGTTCCTCTCATTAGGAGAGGGTTTTCTTGAAGTTGTCTCCCACTCATGGGCCAGATAAAATGATTAGAAAACAAGCCAAAGCTGCAGCCCCTTGTCTATCCTGACTCTCAGGAGCCCACACCTGTTCCTTGGACCTGGCCGGTTCAGCAAGTTCCATTTTCTGCAACTGTGAGCCCCTGAGGGGTGATGATTGGCTGACCTGGGCAGCCTTACCGTGCCGGCCAGCCCTCCCCAGGTGTGCCTGGGTTGAGATCAATATAAATACCACTCCAGGCAGCAAGAGCCCCTGCAGCCGTGCCTGACGCCATTTTCTCTGCCCTGTCAGCAGTCTCGGGGCTGGGCTGGTGGGAGGGAGTGAGAGGCCACGGCTTTGTGGGTGGCCCAGTGTGAGTGGGGCTCTGCTGGACTTTCTGCAGCAGTTGCCAGGCTGCCACCTGCTAAAGAAGAGGATGTGTCACCCATACCTGCTGCTGGAATTTCTCCCTGGGCAGAGGTGAGGAAGGAAAAAAGCAGTGGGGGCAGGGACAGGACGGGTATCTCAGGCAGGGAAATGGAAATCTTCCAGAAGAGCACCCAGGGCCAGGACCATCCTGGCTGGCCTGCAGGCACCAAGTCGGCCGGCATGCTGTCACTCGTGTGGCTCTATGGCCCTTCCTCTAGGCTTTCAAGTCCTTGTATATATTCAGGTGTTTTACCTGGGACGGGTGGGAATAGTTCAGCAGCAACTGGCCTGGGGCTCAGCTCACGTTTACTCACAGATGCCTCGGCACGGTGCCCCAGCTTTGCAATGAGGACGCTTGTTGCGTGGGGGCTGCTGGCTGAATGGGAGACGATTCCCCACCACTGACCAACTTCAGAATTGTTTACAACTGGAGCAAGTGCCCTGATACGGTTTTCCTCTGTGGAACTGGTGGGTTCTGTGTTTTTTTTCTCTTTTTCGTTTTTGGTTCAAGGTAGATTTTATTCCTCTTTTTTGTATTTACAGATATAAGCATGGAAATAATTTATTCATATAAATACATGTATGTGCAGGGAATAATTGTTTTTTCTGTTTTATTTTTTAAATTTTACTTCTTTTTAATTTTGAATTTTATTTTATATTTTTATACAGCAGGTTCTTATTGGTTATCTATTTTATACATATAAATGTATACATGCCAATCCCAGTCTCTCAACTCCTCCCACCACCACCCCCCCAACAGCTTTCCCCCCTTGTTGTCCATACGTTTGTTGTCTACATCTGTTGCTCTATTTATGCCTTGCAAAATGGTTAATCTGTACAGTTTTTCTAGGTTCCACATATACGCATGAATATACAAGATTTGTTTTTCTCTTTCTGACTTACTTCACTCTGTATGACAGTCTCTAGATCCATCGACGTCTCTACAAATGACCCAATTTCATTCCTTTTCATGGCTTAGTAATATTCCATTTTATATATGTACCACAGCTTTATGCATTCGTCTGTCTGTGGGCATTTAGGTTGCTTCCATTACCTCGATATTGTAAATAGTGATGCAATGAACATTGCGGTGAATGACTCATTTTGATTTATGGTTTTGTCTGGGTATATGTCCAGTACTGGGATTGCTGTATCATATGGTAATTCTATTGTTAGTTTCTTAAGAAATTCCATATTGTTCTCCATAATGACTGTATCAATTTATATTCCCAACAATAGTGGAAGAGGGTTCCTTTTCTCCACACCATTTCCAGCATTTTTTGTTTGTAGATTTTCAATGATGCCTATTCTACCAGGTGTGAGGTGATACCTCATTGTTGAATCCATTTCGTTGAGCAAGGGGTAGCTCTTGTCTATTACATATTTGGCTTATGGAACGGTATTTGTGCTAATTTCAAACTCTGCTTTTATGCAGCACCCCAACTCACCTTCCCCCTTAAGCAGGCATAAGTTGGTTTTCTAAACTTGAGACCCTGTTCTGTTTTGTAATTCAGTTCATGTGTAGCCAAGTTCACATTCCGTGTAT
The DNA here is from genome assembly GCF_951394435.1 of Stenella coeruleoalba. Classification (NCBI taxonomy): domain Eukaryota; kingdom Metazoa; phylum Chordata; class Mammalia; order Artiodactyla; family Delphinidae; genus Stenella; species Stenella coeruleoalba. The sequence continues at coordinate 3,500,779 of NW_027646093.1, read as the reverse complement.
TAGTGATACCTTATGATGTTTCTTTTTCTGTGTGACTTATTTCACTTAGAATCATCGTGCCTCAATGCACTCATTATGCTGGTACGGGCCTGGTGACATAGATTTCATTGCTGAGTGGTATTCTGTTGTACATAAGTACCGCAACTTCTTTATCCATTATTTGCTCTCTGGGATATTTAACTTGTGCCGTAGAAGAGATTTCTGTAAAAAGAGCCATCCCAAATTTTGGGGTTGCTGTGTCTTTTTGATATTAATTTCCCTAAGCTATAGGACCATAAGTGGAAGTGCCCTAGGCTCTGTTGCTTTGTTTTTTAGATGTTTCAGGAAACACCATACACATCTCCCGAGTGTCTGTTGGCAATTTACATCCCGCCCATCAGCATAACAAGGCTCCCAGTTCTCCATGGCCTGTCCTGCCTTTCTGGGTTTTACACTTTTTTCAGATGGCTCTTTTGACCGGGGGGAAGTGAGACTTCATTGTAGTGCAGATTTCCTTTGCAAGCTTGCTTGGTTGGCCAAAAAGGGCGTATGCGTTTTTTCCTGAATATATTCAGGAAAAAACGCATACGCCCTTTTTGGCCAAGTGCATCATTGTGGACGTTCTGCCTCTTTTCCTATGCTTTCAATGCAATTCCAGTCTACCTCCTGAAATCGGTTTCCTGCAATTCTGCCCCGCTTTCAAGTCCTCTTGGCAGCCTTACTTCAGTATATTTTTGGATGATAGCTGTCATTTATAACTCTGCAGGTTTGTGAATTACGGTGCCCCTGAGCTCCTTTCTTCAACTCGCTTTCTTTTGAGCTGGCCACAACACCGCAGGTTGGCTTCAGGCCATAATCTGGTTCCGCTATGGCACGCTGAGCCTTTGGTTATTTCCTCTTCCTGGTGGGAAATGAGAGTTAAATTTGCCCGTCCAGACACCTCCAGCTAGCCTCTCATTGGTTCTCGCTATTCCTGTTCATCTTCCGCAGAAATTGCAAACTGGGCCAAACAGGAGGTTAAAGGCGCTGACTCTCCAAGTGGGGAGAGTGTTAGTAAAGCGTCTGGAATGTTGCACCCGAGTACCAGGGGAGGAAAACTGAGACATATTTGAACACGTCTCCCTTTCACATGGTTGATCATACTTGGGTTCCACATGCATGTTTTAGCTGAAGGAAGAATACCTTAAACCTGGAGAGTTGAGACCCGTGGAATGGGTACCATGCAATATGACTTCAAAGGGTCTTCATTTGCTCACCGAACCTCTCCAATCCTATCACTGCTGCGTTTATGCCCCTGTACACATGCTTGATTCTCTTTCGGAGACATAGCAATCCATAGGTTTTACGATACTTACTAGTCAGGTACATTCTTAGGCGTTTAATATGCGGTGTTGAGTCCATTTAGTTGAGCAAGGAGTAGCTCTTGTCTATTCCATATTTGACTTAAGGAACTTTATCTGTGCTCATTTCAATCTCTGGTTTTATGCAGCACCCCAACTCACCTTTCCCCTTAAGCAAGCATAAGTTGGTTTTCTAAATTTGAGACCCTGTTCTGTTCTGTAATTCAGTTCCTGTGTAGCCAAGTTTACATTCCGTGTATTACTGATATCTTATGATGTTTCTTTTTCTGTGTGACTTATTTCAGTTAGAATCATCATACCTGAATCCACTCATTGTGATGCTAAGGGCCTGATGACATAGATTTCATTGCTGAGTGATATTGCTTTGTAAGTAAATACCACAACTTCTTTATCCATTTTTCACTTTCTGCAATGTTGAACTTGTACTGTAAACGAGGTTCTTGTAAACAGAGGCGTCCCAAACTTTGGGGTGGCTGTGTCTTTTTGATTTTAATTTCCCTAAGCTATAGGACCATAAGTGGCAGTGCCCTAGGCTCTGTTGCTTTGTTTTTTAGATGTTTCAGGAAACACCATACACTTCTCCCGAGTGGTTGTTGGCAATTTACATCCCGCCCATCAGCATAACAAGGCTCCCAGTTCTCCATGGCCTGTCCTGCCTTTCTGGATTTTACACTTTATTCAGATGGCCCTTTTGACCGGGGGGAAGTGAGACTTCATTGTAGTGCAGATTTCCTTTGCAAGCTTGCTTGGTTGGCCAAAAAGGGCGTATGCATTTTTTCCTGAATATATTCAGGAAAAAACGCATACGCCCTTTTTGGCCAAGTGCATCATTGTGGACGTTCTGCCTCTTTTCCTATGCTTTCAATGCAATTCCAGTCTACCTCCTGAAATCGGTTTCCTGCAATTCTGCCCCGCTTTCAAGTCCTCTTGGCAGCCTTACTTCAGTGTATTTTTGGACGATAGCTGTCATTTATAACTCTGCAGGTTTGTGAATTACAGTGCCCCTGAGCTCCTTTCTTCAACTCGCTTTCTTGTGACCTGGCCGCAACACCGCAGGATGGCTTCAGGCCCTAATCTGGTTCCGGTACGGCACGCTGAGCCTTTGGTTATTTCCTCTTCCTGTTGGGAAATGAGAGTTAAATTTGCCCGTCCAGACACCTCCAGCTAGCCTCTCATTGGTTCTCGCTATTCCTGTTCATCTTCCGCAGAAATTGCAAACTGGGCCAAACAGGAGGTTAAAGGCGCTGACTCTCCAAGTGGGGAGAGTGTTAGTAAAGCGTCTGGAATGTTGCACCCGAGTACCAGGGGAGGAAAACTGAGACATATTTGAACACGTCTCCCGATCACATGGTTGATCATACTCTGGGTTCCACATGCATGTTTTAGCTGAAGGAAGAATACCTAAAACCTGGGTAGTTGAAACCCGTGGAATGGGTACCATGCAATATGACTTCAAAGGGTCTTCATTTGCTCACCGAACCTCTCCAATCCTATCACTGCTGCGTTTATGCCCCTGTACACATGCTTGATTCTCTTTCGGAGACATAGCAATCTATAGGTTTTAAGATACTTACTAGTCAGGTACATTCTTAGGGGTTTAATATGGGGTTTTGAGTCCATTTCGTTGAGCAAGGAGTAGCTCTTGTCTATTCCATATTTGGCTTAAGGAACTTTATCTGTGCTCATTTCAATCTCTGGTTTTATGCAGCACCCCAACTCACCTTTACCCTTAAGCAAGCATAAGTTGGTTTTCTAAATTTGAGACCCTGTTCTGTTCTGTAATTCAGTTCCTGTGTAGCCAAGTTTACATTCCGTGTATTACTGATATCTTATGATGTTTCTTTTTCTGTGTGACTTATTTCAGTTAGAATCATCATACCTGAATCCACTCATTGTGCTGCTAAGGGCCTGATGACATAGATTTCATTGCTGAGTGATATTGCTTTGTAAGTAAATACCACAACTTCTTTATCCATTTTTCACTTTCTGCGATGTTGAACTTGTACTGTAAACGAGGTTCTTGTAAACAGAGGCGTCCCAAACTTTGGGGTGGCTGTGTCTTTTTGATTTTAATTTCCCTAAGCTATAGGACCATAAGTGGCAGTGCCCTAGGCTCTGTTGCTTTGTTTTTTAGATGTTTCAGGAAACACCATACACTTCTCCCGAGTGTCTGTTGGCAATTTACATCCCGCCCATCAGCATAACAAGGCTCCCAGTTCTCCATGGCCTGTCCTGCCTTTCTGGATTTTACACTTTTTTCAGATGGCCCTTTTGACCGGGGGGAAGTGAGACTTCATTGTAGTGCAGATTTCCTTTGCAAGCTTGCTTGGTTGGCCAAAAAGGGCGTATGCGTTTTTTCCTGAATATATTCAGGAAAAAACGCATACGCCCTTTTTGGCCAAGTGCATCATTGTGGACGTTCTGCCTCTTTTCCTATGCTTTCAATGCAATTCCAGTCTACCTCCTGAAATCGGTTTCCTGCAATTCTGCCCCGCTTTCAAGTCCTCTTGGCAGCCTTACTTCAGTCTATTTTTGGACGATAGCTGTCATTTATAACTCTGCAGGTTTGTGAATTACAGTGCCCCTGAGCTCCTTTCTTCAACTCGCTTTCTTTTGAGCTGGCCGCAACACTGCAGGATGGCTTCAGGCCCTAATCTGGTTCCGGTACGGCACGCTGAGCCTTTGGTTATTTCCTCTTCCTGGTGGGAAATGAGAGTTAAATTTGCCCGTCCAGACACCTCCAGCTAGCCTCTCATTGGTTCTCGCTATTCCTGTTCATCTTCCGCAGAAATTGCAAACTGGGCCAAACAGGAGGTTAAAGGCGCTGACTCTCCAAGTGGGGAGAGTGTTAGTAAAGCGTCTGGAATGTTGCACCCGAGTACCAGGGGAGGAAAACTGAGACATATTTGAACACGTCTCCCGATCACATGGTTGATCATACTCTGGGTTCCACATGCATGTTTTAGCTGAAGGAAGAATACCTAAAACCTGGGTAGTTGAAACCCGTGGAATGGGTACCATGCAATATGACTTCAAAGGGTCTTCATTTGCTCACCGAACCTCTCCAATCCTATCACTGCTGCGTTTATGCCCCTGTACACACGCTTGATTCTCTTTTGGAGACATAGCAATCCATAGGTTTTAAGATACTTACTAGTCAGGTACATTCTTAGGCGTTTAATATGGGGTTTTGAGTCCATTTCGTTGAGCAAGGAGTAGCTCTTGTCTATTCCATATTTGGCTTAAGGAACTTTATCTGTGCTCATTTCAATCTCTGGTTTTATGCAGCACCCCAACTCACCTTTCCCCTTAAGCAAGCATAAGTTGGTTTTCTAAATTTGAGACCCTGTTCTGTTTTGGAATGCAGTTCCTGTGTAGCCAAGTTTACATTCCATGTATTAGTGATATCTTATGATGTTTCTTTTTCTGTGTGACTTATTTCAGTTAGAATCATCATACCTGAATCCACTCATTGTGCTGCTAAGGGCCTGATGACACAGATTTCATTGCTGAGTGATATTGCTTTGTAAGTAAATACCACAACTTCTTTATCCATTTTTCACTTTCTGCGATGTTGAACTTGTACTGTAAACGAGGTTCTTGTAAACAGAGCCGTTCCAAACTTTGGGGTGGCTGTGTCTTTTTGATTTTAATTTCCCTAAGCTATAGGACCATAAGTGGAAGTGCCCTAGGTTCTGTTGCTTTGTTTTTTAGATGTTTCAGGAAACACCATACACTTCTCCCCAGTGGTTGTTGGCAAATTACATCCCGCACATCAGCATAACAAGGCTCCCAGTTCTCCATGGCCTGTCCTGCCTTTCTGGATTTTACACTTTTTTCAGATGGCCCTTTTGACCGGGGGGAAGTGAGACTTCATTGTAATGCAGATTTCCTTTGCAAGCTTGCTTGGTTGGCCAAAAAGGGCGTATGCGTTTTTTCCTGAATATATTCAGGAAAAAACGCATACGCCCTTTTTGGCCAAGTGCATCATTGTGGACGTTCTGCCTCTTTTCCTATGCTTTCAATGCAATTCCAGTCTACCTCCTGAAATCGGTTTCCTGCAATTCTGCCCCGCTTTCAAGTCCTCTTGGCAGCCTTACTTCAGTCTATTTTTGGACAATAGCTGTCATTTATAACTCTGCAGGTTTGTGAATTACAGTGCCCCTGAGCTCCTTTCTTCAACTCGGTTTCTTTTGAGCTGGCCGCAACACCGCAGGATGGCTTCAGGCCCTAATCTGGTTCCGGCCCGGCATGCTGAGCCTTTGGTTAATCCCTCTTCCTGGTGGGAAATGAGAGTTAAATTTGCCCGTCCAGACACCTCCAGCTAGCCTCTCATTGGTTCTCGCTATTCCTGTTCATCTTCCGCAGAAATTGCAAAGTGGGCCAAACAGGAGGTTAAAGACGCTGACTCTCCAAGTGGGGAGAGTGTTAGTAAAGCGTCTGGAATGTTGCACCCGAGTACCAGGGGAGGAAAACTGAGACATATTTGAACACGTCTCCCGTTCCCATGGTTGATCATACTTGGGTTCCACATGCATGTTTTAGCTGAAGGAAGAATACCTTAAACCTGGAGAGTTGAGACCCGTGGAATGGGTACCATGCAATATGACTTCAAAGGGTCTTCATTTGCTCACCGAACCTCTCCAATCCTATCACTGTTGCATTTATGCCCCTGTACACATGCTTGATTCTCTTTTGGAGACATAGCAATCCATAGGTTTTAAGATACTTACTAGTCAGGTACATTCTTAGGCGTTTAATATGCGGTGTTGAGTCCATTTCGTTGAGCAAGGAGTAGCTCTTGTCTATTCCATATTTGACTTAAGGAACTTTATCTGTGCTCATTTCAATCTCTGGTTTTATGCAGCACCCCAACTCACCTTTACCCTTAAGCAAGCATAAGTTGGTTTTCTAAATTTGAGACCCTGTTCTGTTCTGTAATTCAGTTCCTGTGTAGCCAAGTTTACATTCCGTGTATTACTGATATCTTATGATGTTTCATTTTCTGTGTGACTTATTTCAGTTAGAATCATCATACCTGAATCCACTCATTGTGATGCTAAGGGCCTGATGACATAGATTTCATTGCTGAGTGATATTGCTTTGTAAGTAAATACCACAACTTCTTTATCCATTTTTCACTTTCTGCGATGTTGAACTTGTACTGTAAACGAGGTTCTTGTAAACAGAGGCGTCCCAAACTTTGGGGTGGCTGTGTCTTTTTGATTTTAATTTCCCTAAGCTATAGGACCATAAGTGGAAGTGCCCTAGGCTCTGTTGCTTTGTTTTGTAGATGTTTCAGGAAACACCATACACTTCTCCCGAGTGTCTGATGGCAATTTACATCCCGCCCATCAGCATAACAAGGCTCCCAGTTCTCCATGGCCTGTCCTGCCTTTCTGGATTTTACACTTTTTTCAGATGGCCCTTTTGACCGGGGGGAAGTGAGACTTCATTGTAGTGCAGATTTCCTTTGCAAGCTTGCTTGTTTGGCCAAAAAGGGCGTATGCGTTTTTTCCTGAATATATTCAGGAAAAAACGCATACGCCCTTTTTGGCCAAGTGCATCATTGTGGACGTTCTGCCTCTTTTCCTATGCTTTCAATGCAATTCCAGTCTACCTCCTGAAATCGGTTTCCTGCAATTCTGCCCCGCTTTCAAGTCCTCTTGGCAGCCTTACTTCAGTCTATTTTTGGACGATAGCTGTCATTTATAACTCTGCAGGTTTGTGAATTACAGTGCCCCTGAGCTCCTTTCTTCAACTCGCTTTCTTGTGACCTGGCCGCAACACCGCAGGATGGCTTCAGGCCCTAATCTGATTCTGGCATGGCACGCTGAGCCTTTGGTTAATTCCTCTTCCTGGTAGGAAATGAGAGTTAAATTTGCCCGTCCAGACACCTCCAGCTAGTCTCCATTGGTTCTCGCTATTCCTGTTCATCTTCCGCAGAAATTGCAAACTGGGCCAAACAGGAGGTTAAAGGGACTGACTCTCCAAGTCGGGAGAGTGTTAGTATAGCGTCTGGAATGTTGCACCCGAGTACCAGGGTACGAAAACTGAGACATATTTGAACACGTCTCCCGATCACATGGTTGATCATACTCTAGGTTCCACATGCATGTTTTAGCTGAAGGAAGAATACCTTAAACCTGGGTAGTTGAAACCCGTGGAATGGGTACCATGCAATATGAGTTCAAAGGGTCTTCATTTGCTCACCCAACCTCTCCAATCCTATCACTGCTGCGTTTATGCCCCTGTACACATGCTTGATTCTCTTTTGGAGACATAGCAATCCATAGGTTTTAAGATACTTACTAGTCAGGTACATTCTTAGGCGTTTAATATGCGGTGTTGAGTCCATTTCGTTGAGCAAGGAGTAGCTCTTGTCTATTCCATATTTGGCTTAAGGAACTTTATCTGTGCTCATTTCAATCTCTGGTTTTATGCAGCACCCCAACTCACCTTTACCCTTAAGCAAGCATAAGTTGTTTTTCTAAATTTGAGTCCCTGTTCTGTTCTGTAATTCAGTTCCTGTGTAGCCAAGTTTACATTCCGTGTATTACTGATATCTTATGATGTTTCTTTTTCTGTGTGACTTACTTCAGTTAGAATCATCATACCTGAATCCACTCATTGTGCTGCTAAGGGCCTGATGACACAGATTTCATTGCTGAGTGATATTGCTTTGTAAGTAAATACCACAACTTCTTTCTCCATTTTTCACTTTCTGCGATGTTGAACTTGTACTGTAAACGAGGTTCTTGTAAACAGAGCCGTTCCAAACTTTGGGGTGGCTGTGTCTTTTTGATTTTAATTTCCCTAAGCTATAGGACCATAAGTGGAAGTGCCCTAGGCTCTGTTGCTTTGTTTTTTAGATGTTTCAGGAAACACCATACACTTCTCCTGAGTGGTTGTTGGCAATTTACATCCCGCCCATCAGCATAACAAGGCTCCCAGTTCTCCATGGCCTGTCCTGCCTTTCTGGATTTTACACTTTTTTCAGATGGCCCTTTTGACCGGGGGGAAGTGAGACTTCATTGTAGTGCAGATTTCCTTTGCAAGCTTGCTTGGTTGGCCAAAAAGGGCGTATGCGTTTTTTCCTGAATATATTCAGGAAAAAACGCATACGCCCTTTTTGGCCAAGTGCATCATTGTGGACGTTCTGCCTCTTTTCCTATGCTTTCAATGCAATTCCAGTCTACCTCCTGAAATCGGTTTCCTGCAATTCTGCCCCGCTTTCAAGTCCTCTTGGCAGCCTTACTTCAGTCTATTTTTGGACGATAGCTGTCATTTATAACTCTGCAGGTTTGTGAATTACAGTGCCCCTGAGCTCCTTTCTTCAACTCGGTTTCTTTTGAGCTGGCCGCAACACCGCAGGATGGCTTCAGGCCCTAATCTGGTTCCGGCCCGGCATGCTGAGCCTTTGGTTAATCCCTCTTCCTGGTGGGAAATGAGAGTTAAATTTGCCCGTCCAGACACCTCCAGCTAGCCTCTCATTGGTTCTCGCTATTCCTGTTCATCTTCCGCAGAAATTGCAAACTGGGCCAAACAGGAGGTTAAAGGCGCTGACTCTCCAAGTGGGGAGAGTGTTAGTAAAGCGTCTGGAATGTTGCACCCGAGTACCAGGGGAGGAAAACGGAGACATATTTGAACACGTCTCCCGTTCACATGGTTGATCATACTTGGGTTCCACATGCATGTTTTAGCTGAAGGAAGAATACCTTAAACCTGGAGAGTTGAGACCCGTGGAATGGGTACCATGCAATATGACTTCAAAGGGTCTTCATTTGCTCACCGAACCTCTCCAATCCTATCACTGTTGCATTTATGCCCCTGTACACATGCTTGATCCTCTTTTGGAGACATAGCAATCCATAGGTTTTAAGATACTTACTAGTCAGGTACATTCTTAGGCGTTTAATATGCGGTGTTGTGTCCATTTCGTTGAGCAAGGAGTAGCTCTTGTCTATTCCATATTTGACTTAAGGAACTTTATCTGTGCTCATTTCAATCTCTGGTTTTATGCAGCACCCCAACTCACCTTTACCCTTAAGCAAGCATAAGTTGGTTTTCTAAATTTGAGACACTGTTCTGTTCTGTAATTCAGTTCCTGTGTAGCCAAGTTTACATTCCGTGTATTACTGATATCTTATGATGTTTCATTTTCTGTGTGACTTATTTCAGTTAGAATCATCATACCTGAATCCACTCATTGTGATGCTAAGGGCCTGATGACATAGATTTCATTGCTGAGTGATATTCCTTTGTAAGTAAATACCACAACTTCTTTATCCATTTTTCACTTTCTGCGATGTTGAACTTGTACTGTAAACGAGGTTCTTGTAAACAGAGGCGTCCCAAACTTTGGGGTGGCTGTGTCTTTTTGATTTTAATTTCCCTAAGCTATAGGACCATAAGTGGCAGTGCCCTAGGCTCTGTTGCTTTGTTTTTTAGATGTTTCAGGAAACACCATACACTTCTCCCGAGTGTCTGTTGGCAATTTACATCCCGCCCATCAGCATCACAAGGCTCCCAGTTCTCCATGGCCTGTCCTGCCTTTCTGGATTTTACACTTTATTCAGATGGCCCTTTTGACCGGGGGGAAGTGAGACTTCATTGTAGTGCAGATTTCCTTTGCAAGCTTGCTTGGTTGGCCAAAAAGGGCGTATGCGTTTTTTCCTGAATATATTCAGGATAAAACGCATATGCCCTTTTTGGCAAAGTGCATCATTGTGGACGTTCTGCCTCTTTTCCTATGCTTTCAATGCAATTCCAGTCTACCTCCTGAAATCGGTTTCCTGCAATTCTGCCCCGCTTTCAAGTCCTCTTGGCAGCCTTACTTCAGTCTATTTTTGGACGATACTTGTCATTTATAACTCTGCAGGTTTGTGAATTACAGTGCCCCTGAGCTACTTTCTTCAACTCGCTTTCTTGTGACCTGGCCGCAACACCGCAGGATGGCTTCAGGCCCTAATCTGGTTCCGGCCCCGCATGCTGAGCCTTTGGTTAATTCCTCTTCCTCGTGGGAAATGAGAGTTAAATTTGCCCGTCCAGACACCTCCAGCTAGCCTCTCATTGGTTCTCGCTATTCCTGTTCATCTTCCGCAGAAATTGCAAACTGGGCCAAACAGGAGGTTAAAGGGACTGACTCTCCAAGTGGAGAGAGTGTTAGTAAAGCGTGTGGAATGTTGCACCCGAGTACCAGGGGAGGAAAATGAGACATATTTGAAGACGTCTCCCGATCACATGGTTGATCATACTCTAGGTTCCACATGCATGTTTTAGCTGAAGGAAGAATACCTTAAACCTGGGTAGTTGAAACCCGTGGAATGGGTACCATGCAATATGACTTCAAAGGGTCTTCATTTGCTCACCAAACCTCTCCAATCCTATCACTGCTGCGTTTATACCCCTGTACACATGCTTGATTCTCTTTCAGAGACATAGCAATCCATAGGTTTTAAGATACTTACTAGTCAGGTACATTCTTAGGCGTTTAATATGGGGTGTTGAGTCCATTTCGTTGAGCAAGGAGTAGCTCTTGTCTATTCCATATTTGGCTTAAGGAACTTTATCTGTGCTCATTTCAATCTCTGGTTTTATGCAGCACCCCAACTCACCTTTACCCTTAAGCAAGCATAAGTTGGTTTTCTAAATTTGAGACCCTGTTCTGTTCTGTAATTCAGTTCCTGTGTAGCCAAGTTTACATTCCGTGTATTACTGATATCTTATGATGTTTCTTTTTCTGTGTGACTTATTTCAGTTAGAATCATCATACCTGAATCCACTCATTGTGCTGCTAAGGGCCTGATGACACCGATTTCATTGCTGAGTGATATTGCTTTGTAAGTAAATACCACAACTTCTTTATCCATTTTTCACTTTCTGCGATGTTGAACTTGTACTGTAAAGGAGGTTCTTGTAAACAGAGCCGTCCCAAACTTTGGGGTGGCTGTGTCTTTTTGATTTTAATTTCCCTAAGCTATAGGACCATAAGTGGAAGTGCCCTAGGTTCTGTTGCTTTGTTTTTTAGATGTTTCAGGAAACACCATACACTTCTCCCGAGTGGTTGTTGGCAATTTACATCCCGCCCATCAGCATAACAAGGCTCCCAGTTCTCCATGGCCTGTCCTGCCTTTCTGGATTTTACACTTTTTTCAGATGGCCCTTTTGACCGGGGGGAAGTGAGACTTCATTGTAGTGCAGATTTCCTTTGCAAGCTTGCTTGGTTGGCCAAAAAGGGCGTATGCGTTTTTTCCTGAATATATTCAGGAAAAAACGCATACGCCCTTTTTGGCCAAGTGCATCATTGTGGACGTTCTGCCTCTTTTCCTATGCTTTCAATGCAATTCCAGTCTACCTCCTGAAATCGGTTTCCTGCAATTCTGCCCCGCTTTCAAGTCCTCTTGGCAGCCTTACTTCAGTATATTTTTGGACGATAGCTGTCATTTATAACTCTGCAGGTTTGTGAATTACAGTGCCCCTGAGCTCCTTTCTTCAACTCCCTTTCTTGTGACCTGGCCGCAACACCGCAGGATGGCTTCAGGCCCTAATCTGATTCTGGCATGGCACGCTGAGCCTTTGGTTAATTCCTCTTCCTGGTAGGAAATGAGAGTTAAATTTGCCCGTCCAGACACCTCCAGCTAGCCTCTCATTGGTTCTCGCTATTCCTGTTCATCTTCCGCAGAAATTGCAAACTGGGCCAAACAGGAGGTTAAAGGGACTGACTCTACAAGTCGGCAGAGTGTTAGTAAAGCGTCTGGAATGTTGCACCCGAGTACCAGGGTACGAAAACTGAGACATATTTGAACACGTCTCCCGATCACATGGTTGATCATACTCTAGGTTCCACATGCATGTTTTAGCTGAAGGAAGAATACCTTAAACCTAGGTAGTTGAAACCCGTGGAATGGGTACCATGCAATATGACTTCAAAGGGTCTTCATTTGCTCACCGAACCTCTCCAATCCTATCACTGCTGCGTTTATGTCCCTGTACACATGCTTGATTCTCCTTCGGAGACATAGCAATCCATAGGTTTTAAGATACTTACTAGTCAGGTACATTCTTAGGCGTTTAATATGCGGTGTTGAGTCCATTTCGTTGAGCAAGGAGTAGCTCTTGTCTATTCCATATTTGGCTTAAGGAACTTTATCTGTGCTCATTTCAATCTCTGGTTTTATGCAGCACCCCAACTCACCTTTACCCTTAAGCAAGCATAAGTTGGTTTTCTAAATTTGAGACCCTGTTCTGTTCTGTAATTCAGTTCCTGTGTAGCCAAGTTTCCATTCCGTGTATTACTGATATCTTATGATGTTTCTTTTTCTGTGTGACTTATTTCAGTTAGAATCACCATACCTGAATCCACTCATTGTGCTGCTAAGGGCCTGATGACATAGATTTCATTGCTGAGTGATATTGCTTTGTAAGTGAATACCACAACTTCTTTATCCATTTTTCACTTTCTGCAATGTTGAACTTGTACTGTAAAAGAGGTTCTTGTAAACAGAGCCGTCCCAAACTTGGGGTGGCTGTGTCTTTTTGATTTTAATTTCCCTGAGCTATAGGTCCATAAGTGGAAGTGCCCTAGGCTCTGTTGCTCTGTTTTTTAGATGTTTCAGGAAACACCATACACTTCTCCCAAGTGTCTGTTGGCAATTTACATCCCGCCCATCAGCATAACAAGGCTCCCAGTTCTCAATGGCCTGTTGCCTTTCTGGATTTTACACTTTTTTCAGATGGCCCTTTTGACCGGGGGGAAGTGAGACTTCATTGTAGTGCAGATTTCCTTTGCAAGCTTGCTTGGTTGGCCAAAAAGGGCGTATGCGTTTTTTCCTGAATATATTCAGGAAAAAACGCATACGTCCTTTTTGGCCAAGTGCATCATTGTGGACGTTCTGCCTCTTTTCCTATGCTTTCAAGGCAATTCCAGTCTACCTCCTGAAATCGGTTTCCTGCAATTCTGCTCCGCTTTCAAGTCCTCTTGGCAGCCTTACTTCAGTATATTTTTGGACGATAGCTGTCATTTATAACTCTGCAGGTTTGTGAATTACAGTGCCCCTGAGCTCCTTTCTTCAACTCCCTTTCTTTTGAGCTGGCCGCAACACCGCAGGATGGCATCATTGTGCCAATCGGTTTCATGCAATTCTGCCCCGCTTTCAAGTCCTCTTGGCAGCCTTACTTCAGTCTATTTTTGGACGATAGCTGTCATTTATAACTCTGCTGGATTGTGAATTGCAGTGCCCCTGAGCTCCTTTCTTCAACTCGCTTTCTTGTGACCTGGCCGCTACACTGCAGGATGGCTTCAGGCCCTAATCTGGTTCTGGCACGGCACGCTGAGCCTTTGGTTATTTCCTCTTCCTGGTGGGAAATGAGAGTTAAATTTGCCCGTCCAGACACCTCCAGCTAGCCTCTCATTGGTTCTCGCTATTCCTGTTCATCTTCCACAGAAATTGCAAACTGGGCCAAACAGGAGGTTAAAGGCGCTGACTTTCCAAGTGGGGAGAGTGTTAGTAAAGCGTCTGGAATGTTGCACCCGAGTACCAGGGTAAGAAAACTGAGACATATTTGAACACGTCTCCCGATCACATGGTTGATCATACTCTAGGTTCCACATGCATGTTTTAGCTGAAGGAAGAATACCTTAAACCTAGGTAGTTGAAACCCGTGGAGCCGGTACCATGCAATATGACTTCAAAGGGTCTTCATTTGCTCACAGAACCTCTCCAATCCTATCACTGCTGCGTTTATGCCCCTGTACACATGCTTGATTCTCTTTCGGAGACATAGCAATCCATAGGTTTTAATATACTTACTAGTCAGGTACATTCTTAGGCGTTTAATATGCGGTGTTGAGTCCATTTCGTTGAGCAAGGAGTAGCTCTTGTCTATTCCATATTTGGCTCAAGGAAATTTATCTGTGCTCATTTCAATCTCTGGTTTTATGCAGCACCCCAACCCACCTTTTCCCTTAAGCAAGCATAAGTTGGTTTTCTAAATTTGAGACACTGTTCTGTTCTGTAATTCAGTTCCTGTGTAGCCAAGTTTACATTCCGTGTATTACTGATATCTTATGATGTTTCTTTTTCTGTGTGACTTATTTCAGTTAGAATCATCATACCTGAATCCACTCATTGTGCTGCTAAGGGCCTGATGACACAGATTTCATTGCTGAGTGATATTGCTTTGTTAGTAAATACCACAACTTCTTTATCCATTTTTCACTTTCTGCGATGTTGAACTTGTACTGTAAACGAGGTTCTTGTAAACAGAGCTGTTCCAAACTTTGGGGTGGCTGTGTCTTTTTGATTTTAATTTCCCTAAGCTATAGGACCATAAGTGGAAGTGCCCTAGGTTCTGTTGCTTTGTTTTTTAGATGTTTCAGGAAACACCATACACTTCTCCCAAGTGGTTGTTGGCAATTTACATCCCGCCCATCAGCATAACAAGGCTCCCAGTTCTCCATGGCCTGTCCTGCCTTTCTGGATTTTACACTTTTTCAGATGGCCCTTTTGACCGGGGGGAAGTGAGACTTCATTGTAGTGCAGATTTCCTTTGCAAGCTTGCTTGGTTGGCCAAAAAGGGCGTATGCGTTTTTTCCTGAATATATTCAGGAAAAAACGCATACGCCCTTTTTGGCCAAGTGCATCATTGTGGACGTTCTGCCTCTTTTCCTATGCTTTCAATGCAATTCCAGTCTACCTCCTGAAATCGGTTTCCTGCAATTCTGCCCCGCTTTCAAGTCCCCTTGGCAGCCTTACTTCAGTCTATTTTTGGACGATAGCTGTCATTTATAACTCTGCAGGTTTGTGAATTACAGTGCCCCTGAGCTCCTTTCTTCAACTCGCTTTCTTGTGACCTGGCCGCAACACCGCAGGATGGCTTCAGGCCCTAATCTGGTTCCGGCACGGCATGCTGAGCCTTTGGTTAATTCCTCTTCCTGGTGGGAAATGAGAGTTAAATTTGCCCGTCCAGACACCTCCAGCTAGCCTCTCATTGGTTCTCGTTATTCCTGTTCATCTTCCGCAGAAATTGCAAACTGGGCCAAACAGGAGGTTAAAGGGACTGACTCTCCAAGTCGGAAGAGTGTTAGTAAAGCGTCTGGAATGTTGCACCCGAGTACCAGGGGAGGAAAACAGACATATTTGAATACGTCTCCCGTTCACATGGTTGATCATACTCTGGTTTCCACATGCATGTTTTAGCTGAAGGAAGAATACCTTAAACCTGGAGAGTTGAGACCCGTGTAATGGGTACCATGCAATATGACTTCAAAGGGTCTTCATATGCTCACCGAACCTCTCCAATCATATCACTGCTGCGTTTATGCCCCTGTACACATGCTTGATTCTCTTTCGGAGACATAGCAATCCATAGGTTTTAAGATACTTACTAGTCAGGTACATTCTTAGGCCTTTAATATGGGGTGTTGAGGCCATTTCGTTGAGCAAGGAGTAGCTCTTGTCTATTCCATATTTGGCTTAAGGAACTTTATCTGTGCTCATTTCAATCTCTGGTTTTATGCAGCACCCCAACTCACCTTTCCCCTTAAGCAAGCATAAGTTGGTTTTCTAAATTTGAGACCCTGTTCTGTTCTGTAATTCAGTTCCTGTGTAGCCAAGTTTACATTCCGTGTATTAGTGATATCTTATGATGTTTCTATTTCTGTGTGACTTATTTCAGTTAGAATCATCGTACCTGAATCCACTCATGATGCTGCTACGGGCCTGATGACATAGATTTCATTGCTGAGTGATACTGCATTGTACGTAAGTACCACAAGTTCTTTATCCATTTTTCACTTTCTGTGATATTGAACTTGTACTGTAAACGAGGTTCTTGTAAACAGAGGCGTCCCAAACTTTGGGGTGGCTGTGTCTTTTTGATTTTAATTTCCCTAAGCTATAGGACCATAAGTGGAAGTGCCATAGGCTCTGTTGCTTTGTTTTTTAGATGTTTCAGGAAACACCATACACTTCTCCCGAGTGTCTGTTGGCAATTTACATCCCGCCCATCAGCATAACAAGGCTCCCAGTTCTCCATGGCCTGTCCTGCCTTTCTGGATTTTACACTTTTTTCAGATGGCCCTTTTGACCGGGGGGAAGTGAGACTTCATTGTAGTGCAGATTTCCTTTGCAAGCTTGCTTGGTTGGCCAAAAAGGGCGTATGCGTTTTTTCCTGAATATATTCAGGAAAAAACGCATACGCCCTTTTTGGCCAAGTGCATCATTGTGGACGTTCTGCCTCTTTTCCTATGCTTTCAATGCAATTCCAGTCTACCTCCTGAAATCGGTTTCCTGCAATTCTGCCCCGCGTTCAAGTCCTCTTGGCAGCCTTACTTCAGTCTATTTTTGGACGATAGCTGTCATTTATAACTCTGCAGGTTTGTGAATTACAGTGCCCCTGAGCTCCTTTCTTCAACTCGCTTTCTTGTGACCTGGCCGCAACACCGCAGGATGGCTTCAGGCCCTAATCTGGTTCCGGTACGGCACGCTGAGCCTTTGGTTATTTCCTCTTCCTGGTGGGAAATGAGAGTTAAATTTGCCCGTCCAGACACCTCCAGCTAGCCTCTCATTGGTTCTCGCTATTCCTGTTCATCTTCCGCAGAAATTGCAAACTGGGCCAAACAGGAGGTTAAAGGCGCTGACTTTCCAAGTGGGGAGAGTGTTAGTAAAGCGTCTGGAATGTTGCACCCGAGTACCAGGGTACGAAAACTGAGACATATTTGAACACGTCTCCCGATCACATGGTTGATCATACTCTAGGTTCCACATGCATGTTTTAGCTGAAGGAAGAATACCTTAAACCTGGGTAGTTGAAACCCGTGGAATGGGTACCATGCAATATGACTTCAAAGGGTCTTCATTTGCTCACAGAACCTCTCCAATCCTATCACTGCTGCGTTTATGCCCCTGTACACATGCTTGATTCTCTTTCGGAGACATAGCAATCCATAGGTTTTAAGATACTTACTAGTCAGGTACATTCTTAGGCGTTTAATATGGGGTGTTGAGTCCATTTCGTTGAGCAAGGAGTAGCTCTTGTCTATTCCATATTTGGCTTAAGGAACTTTATCTGTGCTCATTTCAATCTCTGGTTTTATGCAGCACCCCAACTCACCTTTCCCCTTAAGCAAGCATAAGTTGGTTTTCTAAATTTGAGACCCTGTTCTGTTTTGGAATGCAGTTCCTGTGTAGCCAAGTTTACATTCCGTGTATTAGTGATATCTTATGATGTTTCTTTTTCTGTGTGACTTATTTCAGTTAGAATCATCATACCTGAATCCACTCATTGTGCTGCTAAGGGCCTTGTGACACAGATTTCATAGCTGAGTGATATTGCTTTGTAAGTAAATACCACAACTTCTTTATCCATTTTTCACTTTCTGCGATGTTGAACTTGTACTGTAAACGAGGTTCTTGTAAACAGAGCCATTTCAAACTTTGGGGTGGCTGTGTCTTTTTGATTTTAATTTCCCTAAGCTATAGGACCATAAGTGGAAGTGCCCTAGGCTCTGTTGCTTTGTTTTTTAGATGTTTCAGGAAACACCATACACTTCTCCCAAGTGTCTGTTGGCAATTTACATCCCGCCAATCAGCATAACAAGGCTCCCAGTTCTCCATGGCCTGTCCTGCCTTTCTGGATTTTACACTTTTTTCAGATGGCCCTTTTGACCGGGGGGAAGTGAGACTTCATTGTAGTGCAGATTTCCTTTGCAAGCTTGCTTGGTTGGCCAAAAAGGGCGTATGCGTTTTTTCCTGAATATATTCAGGAAAAAACGCATACGCCCTTTTTGGCCAAGTGCATCATTGTGGACGTTCTGCCTCTTTTCCTATGCTTTCAATGCAATTCCAGTCTACCTCCTGAAATCGGTTTCCTGCAATTCTGCCCCGCTTTCAAGTCCTCTTGGCAGCCTTACTTCAGTGTATTTTTGGACGATAGCTGTCATTTATAACTCTGCAGGTTTGTGAATTACAGTGCCCCTGAGCTCCTTTCTTCAACTCGCTTTCTTGTGACCTGGCCGCAACACCGCAGGATGGCTTCAGGCCCTAATCTGGTTCCGGCCTGGCATGCTGAGCCTTTGGTTAATTCCTCTTCCTGGTGGGAAATGAGAGTTAAATTTGCCCGTCCAGACACCTCCAGCTAGCCTCTCATTGGTTCTCGCTATTCCTGTTCATCTTCCGCAGAAATTGCAAACTGGGCCAAACAGGAGGTTAAAGGGACTGACTCTCCAAGTGGGGAGAGTGTTAGTAAAGCGTCTGGAATGTTGCACCCGAGTACCAGGGGAGGAAAACTGAGACATATTTGAACACGTCTCCCGTTCACATGGTTGATCATACTCTGGGTTCCACATGCATGTTTTAGCTGAAGGAAGAATACCTTAAACCTGGAGAGTTGAGACCGGTGTAATGGGTACCATGCAATATGACTTCAAAGGGTCTTCATTTGCTCACCGAACCTCTCCAATCCTATCACTGCTGCGTTTATGCCCCTGTACACACACTTGATTCTCTTTTGGAGACATAGCAATCCATAGGTTTTAAGATACTTACTAGTCAGGTACATTCTTAGGCTTTTAATATGGGGTTTTGAGTCCATTTCGTTGAGCAAGGAGTAGCTCTTGTCTATTCCATATTTGGCTTAAGGAACTTTATCTGTGCTCATTTCAATCTCTGGTTTTATGCAGCACCCCAACTCACCTTTCCCCTTAAGCAAGCATAAGTTGGTTTTCTAAATTTGAGACCCTGTTCTGTTTTGAAATGCAGTTCCTGTGTAGCCAAGTTTACATTCCGTGTATTAGTGATATCTTATGATGTTTCTTTTTCTGTGTGACTTATTTCAGTTAGAATCATCGTACCTGAATCCACTCATTATGCTGCTACGGGCCTGATGACATAGATTTCATTGCTGAGTGATACTGCATTGTACGTAAGTACCACAAGTTCTTTATCCATTTTTCACTTTCTGTGATATTGAACTTGTACGGTAAACGAGGTTCTTGTAAACAGAGGCGTCCCAAACTTTGGGGTGGCTGTGTCTTTTTGATTTTAATTTCCCTAAGCTATAGGACCATAAGTGGAAGTGCCCTAGGCTCTGTTGCTTTGTTTTTTAGATGTTTCAGGAAACACCATACACTTCTCCTGAGTGTCTGTTGGCAATTTACATCCCGCCCATCAGCATAACAAGGCTCCCAGTTCTCCATAGCCTGTCCTGCCTTTCTGGATTTTACACTTTTTTCAGATGGCCCTTTTGACCGGGGGGAAGTGAGACTTCATTGTAGTGCAGATTTCCTTTGCAAGTTTGCTTGGTTGGCCAAAAAGGGCGTATGCGTTTTTTCCTGAATATATTCAGGAAAAAACGCATACGCCCTTTTTGGCCAAGTGCATCATTGTGGACGTTCTGCCTCTTTTCCTATGCTTTCAATGCAATTCCAGTCTACCTCCTGAAATCGGTTTCTTGCAATTCTGTCCCTCTTTCAAGTCCTCTTGGCAGCGTTACTTCAGTATATTTTTGGACGATAGCTGTCATTTATAACTCTGCAGGTTTGTGAATTACAGTGTCCCTGAGCTCCTTTCTTCAACTCGGTTTCTTTTGAGCTGGCCGCAACACCGCAGGATGGCTTCAGGCCCTAATCTGGTTCTGGCACGGCACGCTGAGCCTTTGGTTAATTCCTCTTCCTGGTGGGAAATGAGAGTTAAATTTGCCCATCCAGACACCTCCAGCTAGTCTCTCATTGGTTCTCGCTATTCCTGTTCATCTTCCGCAGAAATTGCAAACTGGGCCAAACAGGAGGTTAAAGGGACTGACTCTCCAAGTGGGGAGAGTGTTAGTAAAGCATCTGGAATGTTGCACCCGAGTACCAGGGGAGGAAAACTGAGACATATTTGAACACGTCTCCCGTTCACATGGTTGATCATACTCTGGGTTCCACATGCATGTTTTAGCTGAAGGAAGAATACCTTAAACCTGGAGAGTTGAGACCGGTGTAATGGGTACCGTGCAATATGACTTCAAAGGGTCTTCATTTGCTCACCGAACCTCTCTAATCCTATCACTGCTGCGTTTATGCCCCTGTACACATGCTTGATTCTCTTTCGGAGACATAGCAATCCATAGGTTTTAAGATACTTACTAGTCAGGTACATTCTTAGGCGTTTAATATGCGGTGTTGAGTCCATTTCGTTGAGCAAGGAGTAGCTCTTGTCTATTCCATATTTGGCTTAAGGAACTTTATCTGTGCTCATTTCAATCTCTGGTTTTATGCAGCACCCCAACTCACCTTTACCCTTAAGCAAGCATAAGTTGGTTTTCTAAATTTGAGACCCTGTTCTGTTCTGTAATTCAGTTCCTGTGTAGCCAAGTTTACATTCCGTGTATTAGTGATATCTTATGATGTTTCTTTTTCTGTGTGACTTATTTCAGTTAGAATCATCATACCTGAATCCACTCATTGTGCTGCTAAGGGCCTTGTGACACAGATTTCATTGCTGAGTGATATTGCTTTGTAAGTAAATACCACAACTTCTTTATCCATTTTTCACTTTCTGCGATGTTGAACTTGTACTGTAAACGAGGTTCTTGTAAACAGAGCCGTTTCAAACTTTGGGGTGGCTGTGTCTTTTTGATTTTAATTTCCCTAAGCTATAGGACCATAAGTGGAAGTGCCCTAGGCTCTGTTGCTTTGTGTTTTAGATGTTTCAGGAAACACCATACACTTCTCCCAAGTGTCTGTTTGCAATTTACATCCCGCCCATCAGCATAACAAGACTCCCAGTTCTCCATGGCCTGTCCTGCCTTTCTGGATTTTACACTTTTTTCAGATGGCCCTTTTGACCGGGGGGAAGTGAGACTTCATTGTAGTGCAGATTTCCTTTGCAAGCTTGCTTGGTTGGCCAAAAAGTGCGTATGCGTTTTTTCCTGAATATATTCAGGAAAAAACGCATACGCCCTTTTTGGCCAAGTGCATCATTGTGGACGTTCTGCCTCTTTTCCTATGCTTTCAATGCAATTCCAGTCTACCTCCTGAAATCGGTTTCCTGCAATTCTGCCCCGCTTTCAAGTCCTCTTGGCAGCCTTACTTCAGTCTATTTTTGGACGATAGCTGTCATTTATAACTCTGCAGGTTTGTGAATTACAGTGCCCCTGAGCTCCTTTCTTCAACTCGCTTTCTTGTGACCTGGCCGCAACACCGCAGGATGGCTTCAGGCCCTAATCTGCTTCCGGCATGGCATGCTGAGCCTTTGGTTAATTCCTCTTCCTGGTGGGAAATGAGAGTTAAATTTGCCCGTCCAGACACCTCCAGCTAGCCTCTCATTGGTTCTCGCTATTCCTGTTCATCTTCCGCAGAAATTGCAAACTGGGCCAAACAGGAGGTTAAAGGGACTGACTCTCCAAGTCGGGAGAGTGTTAGTAAAGCATCTGGAATGTTGCACCCGAGTACCAGGGTACGAAAACTGAGACATATTTGAACACGTCTCCCGTTCACATGGTTGATCATACTCTGGGTTCCACATGCATGTTTTAGCTGAAGGAAGAATACCTTAAACCTGGAGAGTTGAAACCCGTGTAATGGGTACCATGCAATATGACTTCAAAGGGTCTTCATTTGCTCACCGAACCTCTCCAGTCCTATCACTGCTGCGTTTATGCCCCTGTACACACGCTTGATTCTCTTTTGGAGACATAGCAATCCATAGGTTTTAAGATACTTACTAGTCAGGTACATTCTTAGGCGTTTAATATGGGGTTTTGAGTCCATTTCGTTGAGCAAGGAGTAGCTCTTGTCTATTCCATATTTGGCTTAAGGAACTTTATCTGTGCTCATTTCAATCTCTGGTTTTATGCAGCACCCCAACTCACCTTTCCCCTTAAGTAAGCATAAGTTGGTTTTCTAAATTTGAGACCCTGTTCTGTTTTGGAATGCAGTTCCTGTGTAGCCAAGTTTACATTCCGTGTATTAGTGATATCTTATGATGTTTCTTTTTCTGTGTGACTTATTTCAGTTAGAATCATCATACCTGAATCCACTCATTATGCTGCTACGGGCCTGATGACATAGATTTCATTGCTGAGTGATACTGCATTGTACGTAAGTACCACAAGTTCTTTATCCATTTTTCACTTTCTGTGATATTGAACTTGTATGGTAAACGAGGTTCTTGTAAACGGAGGCGTCCCAAACTTTGGGGTGGCTGTGTCTTTTTGATTTTAATTTCCCTAAGCTATAGGACCATAAGTGGAAGTGCCCTAGGCTCTGTTGCTTTGTTTTTTAGATGTTTCAGGAAACACCATACACTTCTCCTGAGTGTCTGTTGGCAATTTACATCCCGCCCATCAGCATAACAAGGCTCCCAGTTCTCCATGGCCTGTCCTGCCTTTCTGGATTTTACACTTTTTTCAGATGGCCCTTTTGACCGGGGAGAAGTTAGACTTCATTGTAGTGCAGATTTCCTTTGCAAGTTTGCTTCGTTGGCCAAAAAGGGCGTATGCGTTTTTTCCTGAATATATTCAGGAAAAAACGCATACGCCCTTTTTGGCCAAGTGCATCATTGTGGACGTTCTGCCTCTTTTCCTATGCTTTCAATGCAATTCCAGTCTACCTCCTGAAATCGGTTTCCTGCAATTCTGCCCCACTTTCAAGTCCTCTTGGCAGCCTTACTTCAGTCTATTTTTGGACGATAGCTGTCATTTATAACTCTGCAGGTTTGTGAATTACAGCGCCCCTGAGCTCCTTTCTTCAACTCGCTTTCTTGTGACCTGGCCGCAACACCGCAGGATGTCTTCAGGCCCTAATCTGGTTCTGGCACGGCACGCTGAGCGTTTGGTAAATTCCTCTTCCTGGTGGGAAATGAGAGTTAAATTTGCCCATCCAGACACCTCCAGCTAGCCTCTCATTGGTTCTCGCTATTCCTGTTCATCTTCCACAGAAATTGCAAACTGGGCCAAACAGGAGGTTAAAGGGACTGACTCTCCAAGTGGGGAGAGTGTTAGTAAAGCGTCTGGAATGTTGCACCCGAGTACCAGGGTATGAAAACTGAGACATATTTGAACACGTCTCCCGATCACATGGTTGATCATACTCTACGTTCCACATGCATGTTTTAGCTGAAGGAAGAATACCTTAAACCTGGGTAGTTGAAACCCGTGGAATGGGTACCATGCAATATGACTTCAAAGGGTCTTCAGTTGCTCACGAACCTCTCCAATCCTATCACTGCTGCATTTATGCCCCTGTACACATGCTTGATTCTCTTTCGGAGACATAGCAATCCATAGGTTTTAAGATACTTACTAGTCAGGTACATTCTTAGGCATTTAATATGCGGTGTTGAGTCCATTTCGTTGAGCAAGGAGTAGCTCTTGTCTATTCCATATTTGGCTTAAGGAACTTTATCTGTGCTCATTTCAATCTCTGGTTTTATGCAGCACCCCAACTCACCTTTCCCCTTAAGCAAGCATAAGTTAGTTTTCTAATTTGAGACCCTGTTCTGTTCTGTAATTCAGTTCCTGTGTAGCCAAGTTTACATTCCGTGTATTATTGATATCTTATGATGTTTCTTTTTCTGTGTGACTTATTTCAGTTAGAATCATCATACCTGAATCCACTCATTGTGCTGCTAAGGGCCTGATGACACAGATTTCATTGCTGAGTGATATTGCTTTGTAAGTAAATACCACAACTTCTTTATCCATTTTTCACTTTCTGCGATGTTGAACTTGTACTGTAAACGAGGTTCTTGTAAACAGAGCCGTTCCAAACTTTGGGGTGGCTGTGTCTTTTTGATTTTAATTTCCCTAAGCTATAGGACCATAAGTGGAAGTGCCCTAGGTTCTGTTGCTTTGTTTTTTAGCTGTTTCAGGAAACACCATACACTTCTCCCAAGTGGTTCTTGGCAATTTACATCCCGCCCATCAGCATAACAAGGCTCCCAGTTCTCCATGGCCTGTCCTGCCTTTCTGGATGTTACACTTTTTTCAGATGGCCCTTTTGACCGGGTGGAAGTGAGACTTCATTGTAGTGCAGATTTCCTTTGCAAGCTTGCTTGGTTGGCCAAAAAGGGCGTATGCGTTTTTTCCTGAATATATTCAGGAAAAAACGCATACACACTTTTTGGCCAAGTGCATCATTGTGGACGTTCTGCCTCTTTTCCTATGCTTTCAATGCAATTCCAGTCTACCTCCTGAAATCGGTTTCCTGCAATTCTGCCCCGCTTTCAAGTCCTCTTGGCAGCCTTACTTCAGTCTATTTTTGGACGATAGCTGTCATTTATAACGCTGCAGGTTTGTGAATTACAGTGCCCCTGAGCTCCTTTCTTCAACTCGCTTTCTTGTGACCTGGCCGCAACACCGCAGGATGTCTTCAGGCCCTAATCTGGTTCCGGCACGGCACGCTGAGCCTTTGGTTAATTCCTCTTCCTGGTGGGAAATGAGAGTTAAATTTGCCCATCCAGACACCTCCAGCTAGTCTCTCATTGGTTCTCGCTATTCCTGTTCATCTTCCGCAGAAATTGCAAACTGGGCCAAACAGGAGGTTAAAGGGACTGACTCTCCAAGTCGGGAGAGTGTTAGTAAAGCGTCTGGAATGTTGCACCCGAGTACCAGGGTACGAAAACTGGAACATATTTGAACACGTCTCCCGATCACATGGTTGATCATACTCTAGGTTCCACATGCATGTTTTAGCTGAAGGAAGAATACCTTAAACCTGGGTAGTTGAAACCCGTGGAATGGGTACCATGCAATATGACTTCAAAGGGTCTTCATTTGCTCACCGAACCTCTCCAATCCTATCACTGCTGCGTTTATGCCCCTGTACACACGCTTGATTCTCTTTCGGAGACATAGCAATCCATAGGTTTTAAGATACTTACTAGTCAGGTACATTCTTAGGCGTTTAATATGCGGTGTTGAGTCCATTTCGTTGAGCAAGGAGTAGCTCTTGTCTATTCCATATTTGGCTTAAGGAACTTTATCTGTGCTCATTTCAATCTCTGGTTTTATGCAGCACCCCAACTCACCTTTACCCTTAAGCAAGCATAAGTTGGTTTTCTAAATTTGAGAACCTGTTCTGTTCTGTAATTCAGTTCCTGTGTAGCCAAGTTTACAATCCGTGTATTAGTGATATCTTATGATGTTTCTTTTTCTGTGTGACTTATTTCAGTTAGAATCATCATACCTGAATCCACTCATTGTGCTGCTAAGGTCCTGATGACACAGATTTCATTGCTGAGTGATATTGCTTTGTAAGTAAATACCACAACTTCTTTATCCATTTTTCACTTTCTGCGATGTTGAACTTGTACTGTAAACGAGGTTCTTGTAAACAGAGGCGTCCCAAACTTTGGGGTGGCTGTGTCTTTTTGATTTTAATTTCCCTAAGCTATAGGACCATAAGTGGAAGTGCCCTAGGTTCTGTTGCTTTGTTTTTAGATGTTTCAGGAAACACCATACACTTCTCCCGAGTGGTTGTTGGCAATTTACATCCCGCCCATCAGCATAACAAGGCTCCCAGTTCTCCATGGCCTGTCCTGCCTTTCTGGATTTTACCCTTTTTTCAGATGACCCTTTTGACAAGGGGGAAGTGAGACTTCATTGTAGTGCAGATTTCCTTTGCAAGCTTGCTTGGTTGGCCAAAAAGGGCGTATGCGTTTTTTCCTGAATATATTCAGGAAAAAACGCATACGCCCTTTTTGGCCAAGTGCATCATTGTGGACGTTCTGCCTCTTTTCCTATGCTTTCAATGCAATTCCAGTCTACCTCCTGAAATCGGTTTCCTGCAATTCTGCCCCAATTTCAAGTCCTCTTGGCAGCCTTACTTCAGTCTATTTTTGGACGATAGCTGTCATTTATAACTCTGCAGGTTTGTGAATTACAGTGCCCCTGAGCTCCTTTCTTCAACTCGCTTTCTTGTGACCTAGCCGCAACACCGCAGGATGGCTTCAGGCCCTAATCTGGTTCCGACACGGCACGCTGAGCCTCTGGTTATTTCCTCTTCCTGGTGGGAAATGAGAGTTAAATTTGCCCGTCCAGACACATCCAGCTAGTCTCTCATTGGTTCTCGCTATTCCTGTTCATCTTCCGCAGAAATTGCAAACTGTGCCAAACAGGAGGTTAAAGGCGCTGACTCTCCAAGTGGGGAGAGTGTTAGTAAAGCGTCTGGAATGTTGCACCCGAGTACCAGGGTACGAAAACTGAGACATATTTGAACACGTCTCCCGATCACATGGTTGATCATACTCTAGGTTCCACATGCATGTTTTAGCTGAAGGAAGAATACCTTAAACCTGGGTAGGTGAAACCTGTGGAATGGGTACCATGCAATATGACTTCAAAGGGTCTTCATTTGCTCACAGAACCTCTCCAATCCTATCACTGCTGCGTTTATGCCCCTGTACACATGCTTGATTCTCTTTCGGAGACATAGCAATCCATAGGTTTTAAGATACTTACTAGTCATGTACATTCTTAGGCGTTTAATATGGGGTGTTGAGTCCATTTCGTTGAGCAAGGAGTAGCTCTTGTCTATTCCATATTTGGCTTAAGGAACTTTATCTGTGCTCATTTCAATCTCTGGTTTTATGCAGCACCCCAACTCACCTTTCCCCTTAAGCAAGCATAAGTTGGTTTTCTAAATTTGAGACCCTGTTCTGTTCTGTAATTCAGTTCCTGTGTAGCCAAGTTTACATTCCGTGTATTACTGATATCTTATGATGTTTCTTTTTCTGTGTGACTTATTTCAGTTAGAATCATCATACCTGAATCCACTCATTGTGCTGCTAAGGGCCTGATGACATAGATTTCATTGCTGAGTGATATTGCTTTGTAAGTGATTACCACAATTTCTTTATCCATTTTTCACTTTCTGCGATGTTGAACTTGTACTGTAAACGAGGTTCTTGTAAACAGAGGCGTCCCAAACTTTGGGGTGGCTGTGTCTTTTTGATTTTAATTTCCCTAAGCTATAGGACCATAAGTGGAAGTGCCCTAGGCTCTGTTGCTTTGTTTTTTAGATGTTTCAGGAAACACCATGCACTTCTCCCAAGTGTCTGTTGGCAATTTACATCCCGCCCATCAGCATAACAAGGCTCCCAGTTCTCCATGGCCTGTCCTGCCTTTCTGGATTTTACACTTTTTTCAGATGGCCCTTTTGACCGGGGGGAAGTGAGACTTCATTGTAGTGCAGATTTCCTTTGCAAGCTTGCTTGGTTGGCCAAAAAGGGCGTATGCATTTTTTCCTGAATATATTCAGGAAAAAACGCATACGCCCTTTTTGGCCAAGTGCATCATTGTGGACGTTCTGCCTCTTTTCCTATGCTTTCAATGCAATTCCAGTCTACCTCCTGAAATCGGTTTCCTGCAATTCTGCCCCGCTTTCAAGTCCTCTTGGCAGCCTTACTTCAGTCTATTTTTGGACGATAGCTGTCATTTATAACTCTGCAGGTTTGTGAATTACAGTGCCCCTGAGCTCCTTTCTTCAACTCATTTTCTTTTGAGCTGGCCGCAACACCGCAGGATGTCTTCAGGCCCTAATCTGGTTCTGGCATGGCACGCTGAGCCTTTGGTTAATTCCTCTTCCTGGTGGGAAATGAGAGTTAAATTTGCCCATCCAGACACCTCCAGCTAGTCTCTCATTGGTTCTCGCTATTCCTGTTCATCTTCCACAGAAATTGCAAACTGGGCCAAACAGGAGGTTAAAGGGACTGACTCTCCAAGTCGGTAGAGTGTTAGTAAAGCATCTGGAATGTTGCACCCGAGTACCAGGGTACGAAAACTGAGACATATTTGAACACGTCTCCCGATCACATGGTTGATCATACTCTAGGTTCCACATGCATGTTTTAGCTGAAGGAAGAATACCTTAAACCTGGGTAGTTGAAACCCGTGGAATGGGTACCATGCAATATGACTTCAAAGGGTCTTCATTTGCTCACCGAACCTCTCCAATCCTATCACTGCTGCGTTTATGCCCCTGTACACACGCTTGATTCTCTTTTGGAGACATAGCAATCCATAGGTTTTAAGATACTTACTAGTCAGGTACATTCTTAGGCGTTTAATATGGGGTTTTGAGTCCATTTCGTTGAGCAAGGAGTAGCTCTTGTCTATTCCATATTTGGCTTAAGGAACTTTATCTGTGCTCATTTCAATCTCTGGTTTTATGCAGCACCCCAACTCACCTTTCCCCTTAAGCAAGCATAAGTTGGTTTTCTAAATTTGAGACCCTGTTCTGTTTTGGAATGCAGTTCCTGTGTAGCCAAGTTTACATTCCGTGTATTAGTGATATCTTATGATGTTTCTTTTTCTGTGTGACTTATTTCAGTTAGAATCATCATACCTGAATCCACTCATTGTGCTGCTAAGGGCCTGATGACACAGATTTCATTGCTGAGTGATATTGCTTTGTAAGTAAATACCACAACTTCTTTATCCATTTTTCACTTTCTGCGATGTTGAACTTGTACTGTAAACGAGGTTCTTGTAAACAGAGCCGTTCCAAACTTTGGGGTGGCTGTGTCTTTTTCATTTTAATTTCCCTAAGCTATAGGACCATAAGTGGAAGTGCCCTAGGTTCTGTTGCTTTGTTTTTTAGATGTTTCAGGAAACACCATACACTTCTCCCGAGTGGTTGTTGGCAAATTACATCCCGCACATCAGCATAACAAGGCTCCCAGTTCTCCATGGCCTGTCCTGCCTTTCTGGATTTTACACTTTTTTCAGATGGCCCTTTTGACCGGGGGGAAGTGAGACTTCATTGTAGTGCAGATTTCCTTTGCAAGCTTGCTTGGTTGGCCAAAAAGGGCGTATGCGTTTTTTCCTGAATATATTCAGGAAAAAACGCATACGCCCTTTTTGGCCAAGTGCATCATTGTGGACGTTCTGCCTCTTTTCCTATGCTTTCAATGCAATTCCAGTCTACCTCCTGAAATCGGTTTCCTGCAATTCTGCCCCGCTTTCAAGTCCTCTTGGCAGCCTTACTTCAGTCTATTTTTGGACAATAGCTGTCATTTATAACTCTGCAGGTTTGTGAATTACAGTGCCCCTGAGCTCCTTTCTTCAACTCGCTTTCTTGTGACCTGGCCGCAACACCGCAGGATGGCTTCAGGCCCTAATCTGGTTCCGGCCCGGCATGCTGAGCCTTTGGTTAATTCCTCTTCCTGGTGGGAAATGAGAGTTGAATTTGCCCGTCCAGACACCTCCAGCTAGTCTCTCATTGGTTCTCGCTATTCCTGTTCATCTTCCGCAGAAATTGCAAACTGGGCCAAACAGGAGGTTAAAGGGACTGACTCTCCAAGTAGGGAGAGTGTTAGTAAAGCGTCTGGAATATTGCACCCGAGTAACAGGGTACGAAAACTGAGACATATTTGAACACGTCTCCCGATCACATGGTTGATCATACTCTAGGTTCCACATGCATGTTTTAGCTGAAGGAAGAATATCTTAAACCTGGGTATTTGAAACCCGTGGAATGGGTACCATGCAATATGACTTCAAAGGGTCTTCATTTGCTCACCGAACCTCTCCAATCCTATCACTGCTGCGT
The DNA here is from genome assembly GCF_951394435.1 of Stenella coeruleoalba. Classification (NCBI taxonomy): domain Eukaryota; kingdom Metazoa; phylum Chordata; class Mammalia; order Artiodactyla; family Delphinidae; genus Stenella; species Stenella coeruleoalba. The sequence goes on along the minus strand of NW_027646093.1, from coordinate 3,470,902 downwards.
TTATGCCCCTGTACACATGCTTGATTCTCTTTCGGAGACATAGCAATCCATAGGTTTTAAGATACTTACTAGTCAGGTACATTCTTAGGCGTTTAATATGCGGTGTTGAGTCCATTTCGTTGAGCAAGGAGTAGCTCTTGTCTATTCCATATTTGGCTTAAGGAACTTTATCTGTGCTCATTTCAATCTCTGGTTTTATGCAGCACCCCAACTCACCTTTCCCCTTAAGCAAGCATAAGTTGGTTTTCTAAATTTGAGACCCTGTTCTGTTCTGCAATTCAGTTCCTGTGTAGCCAAGTTTACATTCCGTGTATTAGTGATATCTTATGATGTTTCTTTTTCTGTGTGACTTATTTCAGTTAGAATCATCGTACCTGAATCCACTCATTATGCTGCTACGGGCCTGATGACATAGATTTCATTGCTGAGTGATACTGCATTGTACGTAAGTACCACAAGTTCTTTATCCATTTTTCACTTTCTGTGATATTGCACTTGTACGGTAAACGAGGTTCTTGTAAACGGAGGCGTCCCAAACTTTGGGGTGGCTGTGTCTTTTTGATTTTAATTTCCCTAAGCTATAGGACCATAAGTGGAAGTGCCCTAGGCTCTGTTGCTTTGTTTTCTAGATGTTTCAGGAAACACCATACACTTCTCCTGAGTGTCTGTTGGCAATTTACATCCCGCCCATCAGCATAACAAGGCTCCCAGTTCTCCATGGCCTGTCCTGCCTTTCTGGATTTTACACTTTTTTCAGATGGCCCTTTTGACCGGGGGGAAGTGAGACTTCATTGTAGTGCAGATTTCCTTTGCAAGTTTGCTTGGTTGGCCAAAAAGCGCGTATGCGTTTTTTCCTGAATATATTCAGGAAAAAACGCATACGCCCTTTTTGGCCAAGTGCATCATTGTGGACGTTCTGCCTCTTTTCCTATGCTTTCAATGCAATTCCAGTCTACCTCCTGAAATCGGTTTCCTGTAATTCTGCCCCGCTTTCAAGTCCTCTTGGCAGCCTTACTTCAGTATATTTTTGTACGATAGCTGTCATTTATAACTCTGCAGGTTTGTGAATTACAGTGCCCCTGAGCTCCTTTCTTCAACTCATTTTCTTTTGAGCTGACCGCAACACCGCAGGATGTCTTCAGGCCCTAATCTGGTTCTGGCATGGCACGCTGAGCCTTTGGTTAATTCCTCTTCCTGGTGGGAAATGAGAGTTAAATTTGCCCATCCAGACACCTCCAGCTAGTCTCTCATTGGTTCTCGCTATTCCTGTTCATCTTATACAGAAATTGCAAACTGGGCCAAACAGGAGGTTAAAGGGACTGACTCTCCAAGTCGGGAGAGTGTTAGTAAAGCATCTGGAATGTTGCACCCGAGTACCAGGGTACGAAAACTGAGACATATTTGAACACGTCTCCCGATCACATGGTTGATCATACTCTGGGTTCCACATGCATGTTTTAGCTGAAGGAAGAATACCAAAAACCTGGGTAGTTGAAACCCGTGGAATGGGTACCATGCAATATGACTTTAAAGGGTCTTCATTTGCTCACCGAACATCTGCAATCCTATCACTGCTACGTTTATGCCCCTGTACACATGCTTGATTCTCTTTCGGAGACATAGCAATCCATAGGTTTTAAGATACTTACTAGTCAGGTACATTCTTAGGCGTTTAATATGGGGTGTTGAGTCCATTTCGTTGAGCAAGGAGTAGCTCTTGTCTATTCCATATTTGGCTTAAGGAACTTTATCTGTGCTCATTTCAATCTCTGGTTTTATGCAGCACCCCAACTCACCTTTACCCTTAAGCAAGCATAAGTTGGTTTTCTAAATTTGAGACCCTGTTCTGTTCTGTAATTCAGTTCCTGTGTAGCCAAGTTTCCATTCCGTGTATTACTGATATCTTATGATGTTTCTATTTCTGTGTGACTTATTTCAGTTAGAATCATCATACCTGAATCCACTCATTGTGCTGCTAAGGGCCTGATGACACAGATTTCATTGCTGAGTGATATTGCTTTGTTAGTAAATACCACAACTTCTTTATCCATTTTTCACTTTCTGCGATGTTGAACTTGTACTGTAAACGAGGTTCTTGTAAACAGAGCTGTTCCAAACTTTGGGGTGGCTGTGTCTTTTTGATTTTAATTTCCCAAAGCTATAGGACCATAAGTGGAAGTGCCCTAGGTTCTGTTGCTTTGTTTTTTAGATGTTTCAGGAAACACCATACACTTCTCCCGAGTGGTTGTTGGCAATTTACATCCCGCCCATCAGCATAACAAGGCTCCCAGTTCTCCATGGCCTGTCCTGCCTTTCTGGATTTTACACTTTTTCAGATGGCCCTTTTGACCGGGGGGAAGTGAGACTTCATTGTAGTGCAGATTTCCTTTGCAAGCTTGCTTGGTTGGCCAAAAAGGGCGTATGCGTTTTTTCCTGAATATATTCAGGAAAAAACGCATACGCCCTTTTTGGCCAAGTGCATCATTGTGGACGTTCTGCCTCTTTTCCTATGCTTTCAATGCAATTCCAGTCTACCTCCTGAAATCGGTTTCCTGCAATTCTGCCCCGCTTTCAAGTCCTCTTGGCAGCCTTACTTCAGTCTATTTTTGGACGATAGCTGTCATTTATAACTCTGCAGGTTTGTGAATTACAGTGCCCCTGAGCTCCTTTCTTCAACTCGCTTTCTTGTGACCTGGCCGCAACACCGCAGGATGGCTTCAGGCCCTAATCTGGTTCCGGCACGGCACGCTGAGCCTTTGGTTATTTCCTCTTCCTGGTGGGAAATGAGAGTTAAATTTGCCCGTCCAGACACCTCCAGCGAGTCTCTCATTGGTTCTCGCTATTCCTGTTCATCTTCCAAGAAATAGCAAACTGGGCCAAACAAGAGGTTAAAGGCGCTGACTCTCCAAGTGGGGAGAGTGTTAGTAAAGCGTCTGGAATGTTGCACCCGAGTACAAGGGCAGGAAAACTGAGACATATTTGAACACGTCTCCCGTTCACATGGTTGATCATACTTGGGTTCCACATGCATCTTTTAGCTGAAGGAAGAATACCTTAAACCTGGGTATTTGAAACCCGTGGAATGGGTACCATGCAATATGACTTCAAAGGGTCTTCATTTGCTCACCGAACCTCTCCAATCCTATCACTGCTGCGTTTATGCCCCTGTACACACGCTTGATTCTCTTTCGGAGACATAGCAATCCATAGGTTTTAAGATACTTACTAGTCAGGTACATTCTTAGGCGTTTAATATGCGGTGTTGAGTCCATTTCGTTCAGCAAGGAGTAGCTCTTGTCTATTCCATATTTGGCTTAAGGAACTTTATCTGTGCTCATTTCAATCTCTGGTTTTATGCAGCACCCCAACTCACCTTTCCCCTTAAGCAAGCATAAGTTGGTTTTCTAAATTTGAGACCCTGTTCTGTTCTGTAATTCAGTTCCTGTGTAGCCAAGTTTACATTCCGTGTATTACTGATATCTTATGATGTTTCTTTTTCTGTGTGACTTATTTCAGTTAGAATCATCATACCTGAATCCACTCATTGTGCTGCTAAGGGCCTGATGACACAGATTTCATTGCTGAGTGATATTGCTTTGTAAGTAAATACCACAACTTTTTTATCCATTTTTCACTTTCTGCGATGTTGAACTTGTACTGTAAACGAGGTTCTTGTAAACAGAGCCGTTCAAAACTTTGGGGTGGCTGTGTCTTTTTGATTTTAATTTCCCTAAGCTATAGGACCATAAGTGGAAGTGCCCTAGGCTCTGTTGCTTTGTTTCTTAGATGTTTCAGGAAACACCATACACTTCTCCCTAGTGTTTGTTGGCAATTTACATCCCGCCCTTCAGCATAACAAGGCTCCCAGTTCTCAATGGCCTGTTGCCTTTCTGGATTTTACACTTTTTTCAGATGGCCCTTTTGACCGGGGGGAAGTGAGACTTCATTGTAGTGCAGATTTCCTTTGCAAGCTTGCTTCGTTTGCCAAAAACGGCGTATGCGTTTTTTCCTGAATATATTCAGGAAAAAACGCATATGCCCTTTTTGGCCAAGTGCATCATTGTGGACGTTCTGCCTCTTTTCCTATGCTTTCAATGCAATTCCAGTCTACCTCCTGAAATCGGTTTCCTGCAATTCTGCCCCGCTTTCAAGTCCTCTTGGCAGCCTTACTTCAGTCTATTTTTGGACGATAGCTGTCATTTATAACTCTGCAGGTTTGTGAATTACAGTGCCCCTGAGCTCCTTTCTTCAACTCGCTTTCTTGTGAGCTGGCCGCAACACCGCAGGATGGCTTCAGGCCCTAATCTGGTTCCGGCACGGCATGCTGAGCCTTTGGTTAATTCCTCTTCCTGGTGGGAAATGAGAGTTAAATTTGCCCGTCCAGACACCTCCAGCTAGCCTCTCATTGGTTCTCGTTATTCCTGTTCATCTTCCGCAGAAATTGCAAACTGGGCCAAACAGGAGGTTAAAGGGACTGACTCTCCAAGTCGGGAGAGTGTTAGTAAAGCGTCTGGAATGTTGCACCCGAGTACCAGGGGAGGAAAACAGACATATTTGAATACGTCTCCCGTTCACATGGTTGATCATACTCTGGTTTCCACATGCATGTTTTAGCTGAAGGAAGAATACCTTAAACCTGGAGAGTTGAGACCCGTGTAATGGGTACCATGCAATATGACTTCAAAGGGTCTTCATATGCTCACCGAACCTCTCCAATCATATCACTGCTGCGTTTATGCCCCTGTACACATGCTTGATTCTCTTTCGGAGACATAGCAATCCATAGGTTTTAAGATACTTACTAGTCAGGTACATTCTTAGGCGTTTAATATGGGGTGTTGAGGCCATTTCGTTGAGCAAGGAGTAGCTCTTGTCTATTCCATATTTGGCTTAAGGAACTTTATCTGTGCTCATTTCAATCTCTGGTTTTATGCAGCACCCCAACTCACCTTTCCCCTTAAGCAAGCATAAGTTGGTTTTCTAAATTTGAGACCCTGTTCTGTTCTGTAATTCAGTTCCTGTGTAGCCAAGTTTACATTCCGTGTATTAGTGATATCTTATGATGTTTCTTTTTCTGTGTGACTTATTTCAGTTAGAATCATCGTACCTGAATCCACTCATGATGCTGCTACCGGCCTGATGACATAGATTTCATTGCTGAGTGATACTGCATTGTACGTAAGTACCACAAGTTCTTTATCCATTTTTCACTTTCTGTGATATTGAACTTGTACTGTAAACGAGGTTCTTGTAAACAGAGGCGTCCCAAACTTTGGGGTGGCTGTGTCTTTTTGATTTTAATTTCCCTAAGCTATAGGACCATAAGTGGAAGTGCCCTAGGCTCTGTTGCTTTGTTTTTTAGATGTTTCAGGAAACACCATACACTTCTCCTGAGTGTCTGTTGGCAATTTACATCCCACCCATCAGCATAACAAGGCTCCCAGTTCTCCATAGCCTGTCCTGCCTTTCTGGATTTTACACTTTTTTCAGATGGCCCTTTTGACCGGGGGGAAGTGAGACTTCATTGTAGTGCAGATTTACTTTGCAAGCTTGCTTGGTTGGCCAAAAAGGGCGTATGCGTTTTTTCCTGAATATATTCAGGAAAAAACGCATACGCCCTTTTTGGCCAAGTGCATCATTGTGGACGTTCTGCCTCTTTTCCTATGCTTTCAATGCAATTCCAGTCTACCTCCTGAAATCGGTTTCCTGCAATTCTGCCCCGCTTTCAAGTCCTCTTGGCAGCCTTACTTCAGTCTATTTTTGGACGATGGCTGTCATTTATAACTCTGCAGGTTTGTGAGTTACAGTGCCCCTGAGCTCCTTTCTTCAACTCGCTTTCTTGTGACCTGGCCGCAACACCGCAGGATGGCTTCAGGCCCTAATCTGGTTCTGGCACGGCACGCTGATCCTTTGGTTAATTCCTCTTCCTGGTGGGAAATGAGAGTTAAATTTGCCCATCCAGACACCTCCAGCTAGTCTCTCATTGGTTCTCGCTATTCCTGTTCATCTTCCGCAGAAATTGCAAACTGGGCCAAACAGGAGGTTAAAGGGACTGACTCTCCAAGTGGGGAGAGTGTTAGTAAAGCGTCTGGAATGTTGCACCCGAGTACCAGGGGAGGAAAACTGAGACATATTTGAACACGTCTCCCGTTCACATGGTTGATCATACTCTGGGTTCCACATGCATGTTTTAGCTGAAGGAAGAATACCTTAAACCTGGAGAGTTGAGACCGGTGTAATGGGTACCATGCAATATGACTTCAAAGGGTCTTCATTTGCTTACCGAACCTCTCCAATCCTATCACTGCTGCGTTTATGCCCCTGTACACACACTTGATTCTCTTTTGGAGACATAGCAATCCATAGGTTTTAAGATACTTACTAGTCAGGTACATTCTTAGGCGTTTAATATGGGGTTTTGAGTCCATTTCGTTGAGCAAGGAGTAGCTCTTGTCTATTCCATATTTGGCTTAAGGAACTTTATCTGTGCTCATTTCAATCTCTGGTTTTATGCAGCACCCCAACTCACCTTTCCCCTTAAACAAGCATAAGTTGGTTTTCTAAATTTGAGACCCTGTTCTGTTTTGGAATGCAGTTCCTGTGTAGCCAAGTTTACATTCTGTGTATTAGTGATATCTTACGATGTTTCTTTTTCTGTGTGACTTATTTCAGTTAGAATCATCGTACCTGAATCCACTCATTATGCTGCTAAGGGCCTGATGACATAGATTTCATTGCTGAGTGATACTGCATTGTACGTAAGTACCACAAGTTCTTTATCCATTTTTCACTTTCTGTGATATTGAACTTGTACGGTAAACGAGGTTCTTGTAAACAGAGGCGTCCCAAACTTTGGGGTGGCTGTGTCTTTTTGATTTTAATTTCCCTAAGCTATAGGACCATAAGTGGAAGTGCCCTAGGCTCTGTTGCTTTGTTTTTTAGATGTTTCAGGAAACAGCATACACTTCTCCTGAGTGTCTGTTGTCAATTTACATCCCGCCCATCAGCATAACAAGGCTCCCAGTTCTCCATAGCCTGTCCTGCCTTTCTGGATTTTACACTTTTTTCAGATGGCCCTTTTGACCGGGGGGAAGTGAGACTTCATTGTAGTGCAGATTTCCTTTGCAAGTTTGCTTGGTTGGCCAAAAAGGGCGTATGCGTTTTTTCCTGAATATATTCAGGAAAAAACGCATACGCCCTTTTTGGCCAAGTGCATCATTGTGGACGTTCTGCCTCTTTTCCTATGCTTTCAATGCAATTCCAGTCTACCTCCTGAAATCGGTTTCCTGCAATTCTGTCCCGCTTTCAAGTCCTCTTGGCAGCCTTACTTCAGTATATTTTTGGACGATAGCTGTCATTTATAACTCTGCAGGATTGTGAATTACAGTGCCCCTGAGCTCCTTTCTTCAACTCGCTTTCTTGTGACCTGGCCGCAACACCGCAGGATGGCTTCAGGCCCTAATCTGGTTCTGGCATGGCACGCTGAGCCTTTGGTTAATTCCTCTTCCTGGTGGGAAATGAGAGTTAAATTTGCCCATCCAGACACCTCCAGCTAGTCTCTCATTGGTTCTCGCTATTCCTGTTCATCTTCCACAGAAATTGCAAACTGGGCCAAACAGGAGGTTAAAGGGACTGACTCTCCAAGTCGGGAGAGTGTTAGTAAAGCATCTGGAATGTTGCACCCGAGTACCAGGGGAGGAAAACTGAGACATATTTGAACACGTCTCCCGTTCACATGGTTGATCATACTTGGGTTCCACATGCATGTTTTAGCTGAAGGAAGAATACCTTAAACCTGGAGAGTTAAGACCCGTGTAATGGGTACCGTGCAATATGACTTCAAAGGGTCTTCATTTGCTCACCGAACCTCTCCAATCCTATCACTGCTGCGTTTATGCCCCTGTACACATGCTTGATTCTCTTTCGGAGACATAGCAATCCATAGGTTTTAAGATACTTACTAGTCAGGTACATTCTTTGGCGTTTAATATGCGGTGTTGAGTCCATTTCGTTGAGCAAGGAGTAGCTCTTGTCTATTCCATATTTGGCTTAAGGAACTTTATCTGTGCTCATTTCAATCTCTGGTTTTATGCAGCACCCCAACTCACCTTTCCCCTTAAGCAAGCATAAGTTGGTTTTCTAAATTTGAGACCCTGTTCTGTTCTGTAATTCAGTTCCTGTGTAGCCAAGTTTACATTCCGTGTATTAGTGATATCTTATGATGTTTCTTTTTCTGTGTGACTTATTTCAGTTAGAATCATCATACCTGAATCCACTCATTGTGCTGCTAAGGGCCTTGTGACACAGATTTCATAGCTGAGTGATATTGCTTTGTAAGTAAATACCACAACTTCTTTATCCATTTTTCACTTTCTGCGATGTTGAACTTGTACTGTAAACGAGGTTCTTGTAAACAGAGCCATTTCAAACTTTGGGGTGGCTGTGTCTTTTTGATTTTAATTTCCCTAAGCTATAGGACCATAAGTGGAAGTGCCCTAGGCTCTGTTGCTTTGTTTTTTAGATGTTTCAGGAAACACCATACACTTCTCCCAAGTGTCTGTTGGCAATTTACATCCCGCCAATCAGCATAACAAGGCTCCCAGTTCTCCATGGCCTGTCCTGCCTTTCTGGATTTTACACTTTTTTCAGATGGCCCTTTTGACCGGGGGGAAGTGAGACTTCATTGTAGTGCAGATTTCCTTTGCAAGCTTGCTTGGTTGGCCAAAAAGGGCGTATGCGTTTTTTCCTGAATATATTCAGGAAAAAACGCATACGCCCTTTTTGGCCAAGTGCATCATTGTGGACGTTCTGCCTCTTTTCCTATGCTTTCAATGCAATTCCAGTCTACCTTCTGAAATCGGTTTCCTGCAATTCTGCCCCGCTTTCAAGTCCTCTTGGCAGCCTTACTTCAGTGTATTTTTGGACGATAGCTGTCATTTATAACTCTGCAGGTTTGTGAATTACAGTGCCCCTGAGCTCCTTTCTTCAACTCGCTTTCTTGTGACCTGGCCGCAACACCGCAGGATGGCTTCAGGTCCTAATCTGGTTCCGGCCTGGCATGCTGAGCCTTTGGTTAATTCCTCTTCCTGGTGGGAAATGAGAGTTAAATTTGCCCGTCCAGACACCTCCAGCTAGCCTCTCATTGGTTCTCGCTATTCCTGTTCATCTTCCGCAGAAATTGCAAACTGGGCCAAACAGGAGGTTAAAGGGACTGACTCTCCAAGTGGGGAGAGTGTTAGTAAAGCGTCTGGAATGTTGCACCCGAGTACCAGGGGAGGAAAACTGAGACATATTTGAACACGTCTCCCGTTCACATGGTTGATCATACTCTGGGTTCCACATGCATGTTTTAGCTGAAGGAAGAATACCTTAAACCTGGAGAGTTGAGACCGGTGTAATGGGTACCATGCAATATGACTTCAAAGGGTCTTCATTTGCTCACCGAACCTCTCCAATCCTATCACTGCTGCGTTTATGCCCCTGTACACACACTTGATTCTCTTTTGGAGACATAGCAATCCATAGGTTTTAAGATACTTACTAGTCAGGTACATTCTTAGGCTTTTAATATGGGGTTTTGAGTCCATTTCGTTGAGCAAGGAGTAGCTCTTGTCTATTCCATATTTGGCTTAAGGAACTTTATCTGTGCTCATTTCAATCTCTGGTTTTATGCAGCACCCCAACTCACCTTTCCCCTTAAGCAAGCATAAGTTGGTTTTCTAAATTTGAGACCCTGTTCTGTTTTGAAATGCAGTTCCTGTGTAGCCAAGTTTACATTCCGTGTATTAGTGATATCTTATGATGTTTCTTTTTCTGTGTGACTTATTTCAGTTAGAATCATCGTACCTGAATCCACTCATTATGCTGCTACGGGCCTGATGACATAGATTTCATTGCTGAGTGATACTGCATTGTACGTAAGTACCACAAGTTCTTTATCCATTTTTCACTTTCTGTGATATTGAACTTGTACGGTAAACGAGGTTCTTGTAAACAGAGGCGTCCCAAACTTTGGGGTGGCTGTGTCTTTTTGATTTTAATTTCCCTAAGCTATAGGACCATAAGTGGAAGTGCCCTAGGCTCTGTTGCTTTGTTTTTTAGATGTTTCAGGAAACACCATACACTTCTCCTGAGTGTCTGTTGGCAATTTACATCCCGCCCATCAGCGTAACAAGGCTCCCAGTTCTCCATAGCCTGTCCTGCCTTTCTGGATTTTACACTTTTTTCAGATGGCCCTTTTGACCGGGGGGAAGTGAGACTTCATTGTAGTGCAGATTTCCTTTGCAAGTTTGCTTGGTTGGCCAAAAAGGGCGTATGCGTTTTTTCCTGAATATATTCAGGAAAAAACGCATACGCCCTTTTTGGCCAAGTGCATCATTGTGGACGTTCTGCCTCTTTTCCTATGCTTTCAATGCAATTCCAGTCTACCTCCTGAAATCGGTTTCTTGCAATTCTGTCCCTCTTTCAAGTCCTCTTGGCAGCGTTACTTCAGTATATTTTTGGACGATAGCTGTCATTTATAACTCTGCAGGTTTGTGAATTACAGTGTCCCTGAGCTCCTTTCTTCAACTCGGTTTCTTTTGAGCTGGCCGCAACACCGCAGGATGGCTTCAGGCCCTAATCTGGTTCTGGCACGGCACGCTGAGCCTTTGGTTAATTCCTCTTCCTGGTGGGAAATGAGAGTTAAATTTGCCCATCCAGACACCTCCAGCTAGTCTCTCATTGGTTCTCGCTATTCCTGTTCATCTTCCGCAGAAATTGCAAACTGGGCCAAACAGGAGGTTAAAGGGACTGACTCTCCAAGTGGGGAGAGTGTTAGTAAAGCGTCTGGAATGTTGCACCCGAGTACCAGGGGAGGAAAACTGAGACATATTTGAACACGTCTCCCGTTCACATGGTTGATCATACTCTGGGTTCCACATGCATGTTTTAGCTGAAGGAAGAATACCTTAAACCTGGAGAGTTGAGACCGGTGTAATGGGTACCATGCAATATGACTTCAAAGGGTCTTCATTTGCTCACCGAACCTCTCCAATCCTATCACTGCTGCGTTTATGCCCCTGTACACATGCTTGATTCTCTTTCGGAGACATAGCAATCCATAGGTTTTAAGATACTTACTAGTCAGGTACATTCTTTGGCGTTTAATATGCGGTGTTGAGTCCATTTCGTTGAGCAAGGAGTAGCTCTTGTCTATTCCATATTTGGCTTAAGGAACTTTATCTGTGCTCATTTCAATCTCTGGTTTTATGCAGCACCCCAACTCACCTTTCCCCTTAAGCAAGCATAAGTTGGTTTTCTAAATTTGAGACCCTGTTCTGTTTTGAAATGCAGTTCCTGTGTAGCCAAGTTTACATTCCGTGTATTAGTGATATCTTATGATGTTTCTTTTTCTGTGTGACTTATTTCAGTTAGAATCATCATACCTGAATCCACTCATTGTGCTGCTAAGGGCCTTGTGACACAGATTTCATAGCTGAGTGATATTGCTTTGTAAGTAAATACCACAACTTCTTTATCCATTTTTCACTTTCTGCGATGTTGAACTTGTACTGTAAACGAGGTTCTTGTAAACAGAGCCATTTCAAACTTTGGGGTGGCTGTGTCTTTTTGATTTTAATTTCCCTAAGCTATAGGACCATAAGTGGAAGTGCCCTAGGCTCTGTTGCTTTGTTTTTTAGATGTTTCAGGAAACACCATACACTTCTCCCAAGTGTCTGTTGGCAATTTACATCCCGCCAATCAGCATAACAAGGCTCCCAGTTCTCCATGGCCTGTCCTGCCTTTCTGGATTTTACACTTTTTTCAGATGGCCCTTTTGACCGGGGGGAAGTGAGACTTCATTGTAGTGCAGATTTCCTTTGCAAGCTTGCTTGGTTGGCCAAAAAGGGCGTATGCGTTTTTTCCTGAATATATTCAGGAAAAAACGCATACGCCCTTTTTGGCCAAGTGCATCATTGTGGACGTTCTGCCTCTTTTCCTATGCTTTCAATGCAATTCCAGTCTACCTTCTGAAATCGGTTTCCTGCAATTCTGCCCCGCTTTCAAGTCCTCTTGGCAGCCTTACTTCAGTGTATTTTTGGACGATAGCTGTCATTTATAACTCTGCAGGTTTGTGAATTACAGTGCCCCTGAGCTCCTTTCTTCAACTCGCTTTCTTGTGACCTGGCCGCAACACCGCAGGATGGCTTCAGGTCCTAATCTGGTTCCGGCCTGGCATGCTGAGCCTTTGGTTAATTCCTCTTCCTGGTGGGAAATGAGAGTTAAATTTGCCCGTCCAGACACCTCCAGCTAGCCTCTCATTGGTTCTCGCTATTCCTGTTCATCTTCCGCAGAAATTGCAAACTGGGCCAAACAGGAGGTTAAAGGGACTGACTCTCCAAGTGGGGAGAGTGTTAGTAAAGCGTCTGGAATGTTGCACCCGAGTACCAGGGGAGGAAAACTGAGACATATTTGAACACGTCTCCCGTTCACATGGTTGATCATACTCTGGGTTCCACATGCATGTTTTAGCTGAAGGAAGAATACCTTAAACCTGGAGAGTTGAGACCGGTGTAATGGGTACCATGCAATATGACTTCAAAGGGTCTTCATTTGCTCACCGAACCTCTCCAATCCTATCACTGCTGCGTTTATGCCCCTGTACACACACTTGATTCTCTTTTGGAGACATAGCAATCCATAGGTTTTAAGATACTTACTAGTCAGGTACATTCTTAGGCTTTTAATATGGGGTTTTGAGTCCATTTCGTTGAGCAAGGAGTAGCTCTTGTCTATTCCATATTTGGCTTAAGGAACTTTATCTGTGCTCATTTCAATCTCTGGTTTTATGCAGCACCCCAACTCACCTTTCCCCTTAAGCAAGCATAAGTTGGTTTTCTAAATTTGAGACCCTGTTCTGTTTTGAAATGCAGTTCCTGTGTAGCCAAGTTTACATTCCGTGTATTAGTGATATCTTATGATGTTTCTTTTTCTGTGTGACTTATTTCAGTTAGAATCATCGTACCTGAATCCACTCATTATGCTGCTACGGGCCTGATGACATAGATTTCATTGCTGAGTGATACTGCATTGTACGTAAGTACCACAAGTTCTTTATCCATTTTTCACTTTCTGTGATATTGAACTTGTACGGTAAACGAGGTTCTTGTAAACAGAGGCGTCCCAAACTTTGGGGTGGCTGTGTCTTTTTGATTTTAATTTCCCTAAGCTATAGGACCATAAGTGGAAGTGCCCTAGGCTCTGTTGCTTTGTTTTTTAGATGTTTCAGGAAACACCATACACTTCTCCTGAGTGTCTGTTGGCAATTTACATCCCGCCCATCAGCGTAACAAGGCTCCCAGTTCTCCATAGCCTGTCCTGCCTTTCTGGATTTTACACTTTTTTCAGATGGCCCTTTTGACCGGGGGGAAGTGAGACTTCATTGTAGTGCAGATTTCCTTTGCAAGTTTGCTTGGTTGGCCAAAAAGGGCGTATGCGTTTTTTCCTGAATATATTCAGGAAAAAACGCATACGCCCTTTTTGGCCAAGTGCATCATTGTGGACGTTCTGCCTCTTTTCCTATGCTTTCAATGCAATTCCAGTCTACCTCCTGAAATCGGTTTCTTGCAATTCTGTCCCTCTTTCAAGTCCTCTTGGCAGCGTTACTTCAGTATATTTTTGGACGATAGCTGTCATTTATAACTCTGCAGGTTTGTGAATTACAGTGTCCCTGAGCTCCTTTCTTCAACTCGGTTTGTTTTGAGCTGGCCGCAACACCGCAGGATGGCTTCAGGCCCTAATCTGGTTCTGGCACGGCACGCTGAGCCTTTGGTTAATTCCTCTTCCTGGTGGGAAATGAGAGTTAAATTTGCCCATCCAGACACCTCCAGCTAGTCTCTCATTGGTTCTCGCTATTCCTGTTCATCTTCCGCAGAAATTGCAAACTGGGCCAAACAGGAGGTTAAAGGGACTGACTCTCCAAGTGGGGAGAGTGTTAGTAAAGCATCTGGAATGTTGCACCCGAGTACCAGGGGAGGAAAACTGAGACATATTTGAACACGTCTCCCGTTCACATGGTTGATCATACTCTGGGTTCCACATGCATGTTTTAGCTGAAGGAAGAATACCTTAAACCTGGAGAGTTGAGACCGGTGTAATGGGTACCGTGCAATATGACTTCAAAGGGTCTTCATTTGCTCACCGAACCTCTCCAATCCTATCACTGCTGCGTTTATGCCCCTGTACACATGCTTGATTCTCTTTCGGAGACATAGCAATCCATAGGTTTTAAGATACTTACTAGTCAGGTACATTCTTAGGCGTTTAATATGCGGTGTTGAGTCCATTTCGTTGAGCAAGGAGTAGCTCTTGTCTATTCCATATTTGGCTTAAGGAACTTTATCTGTGCTCATTTCAATCTCTGGTTTTATGCAGCACCCCAACTCACCTTTACCCTTAAGCAAGCATAAGTTGGTTTTCTAAATTTGAGACCCTCTTCTGTTCTGTAATTCAGTTCCTGTGTAGCCAAGTTTACATTCCGTGTATTAGTGATATCTTATGATGTTTCTTTTTCTGTGTGACTTATTTCAGTTAGAATCATCATACCTGAATCCACTCATTGTGCTGCTAAGGGCCTTGTGACACAGATTTCATTGCTGAGTGATATTGCTTTGTAAGTAAATACCACAACTTCTTTATCCATTTTTCACTTTCTGCGATGTTGAACTTGTACTGTAAACGAGGTTCTTGTAAACAGAGCCGTTTCAAACTTTGGGGTGGCTGTGTCTTTTTGATTTTAATTTCCCTAAGCTATAGGACCATAAGTGGAAGTGCCCTAGGCTCTGTTGCTTTGTGTTTTAGATGTTTCAGGAAACACCATACACTTCTCCCAAGTGTCTGTTTGCAATTTACATCCCGCCCATCAGCATAACAAGACTCCCAGTTCTCCATGGCCTGTCCTGCCTTTCTGGATTTTACACTTTTTTCAGATATCCCTTTTGACCGGGGGGAAGTGAGACTTCATTGTAGTGCAGATTTCCTTTGCAAGCTTGCTTGGTTGGCCAAAAAGTGCGTATGCGTTTTTTCCTGAATATATTCAGGAAAAAACGCATACGCCCTTTTTGGCCAAGTGCATCATTGTGGACGTTCTGCCTCTTTTCCTATGCTTTCAATGCAATTCCAGTCTACCTCCTGAAATCGGTTTCCTGCAATTCTGCCCCGCTTTCAAGTCCTCTTGGCAGCCTTACTTCAGTCTATTTTTGGACGATAGCTGTCATTTATAACTCTGCAGGTTTGTGAATTACAGTGCCCCTGAGCTCCTTTCTTCAACTCGCTTTCTTGTGACCTGGCCGCAACACCGCAGGATGGCTTCAGGCCCTAATCTGCTTCCGGCATGGCATGCTGAGCCTTTGGTTAATTCCTCTTCCTGGTGGGAAATGAGAGTTAATTTGCCCGTCCAGACACCTCCAGCTAGCCTCTCATTGGTTCTCGCTATTCCTGTTCATCTTCCGCAGAAATTGCAAACTGGGCCAAACAGGAGGTTAAAGGGACTGACTCTCCAAGTCGGGAGAGTGTTAGTAAAGCGTCTGGAATGTTGCACCCGAGTACCAGGGTACGAAAACTGAGACATATTTGAACACGTCTCCCGTTCACATGGTTGATCATACTCTGGGTTCCACATGCATGTTTTAGCTGAAGGAAGAATACCTTAAACCTGGAGAGTTGAAACCCGTGTAATGGGTACCATGCAATATGACTTCAAAGGGTCTTCATTTGCTCACCGAACCTCTCCAGTCCTATCACTGCTGCGTTTATGCCCCTGTACACACGCTTGATTCTCTTTTGGAGACATAGCAATCCATAGGTTTTAAGATACTTACTAGTCAGGTACATTCTTAGGCGTTTAATATGGGGTTTTGAGTCCATTTCGTTGAGCAAGGAGTAGCTCTTGTCTATTCCATATTTGGCTTAAGGAACTTTATCTGTGCTCATTTCAATCTCTGGTTTTATGCAGCACCCCAACTCACCTTTCCCCTTAAGTAAGCATAAGTTGGTTTTCTAAATTTGAGACCCTGTTCTGTTTTGGAATGCAGTTCCTGTGTAGCCAAGTTTACATTCCGTGTATTAGTGATATCTTATGATGTTTCTTTTTCTGTGTGACTTATTTCAGTTAGAATCATCATACCTGAATCCACTCATTATGCTGCTACGGGCCTGATGACATAGATTTCATTGCTGAGTGATACTGCATTGTACGTAAGTACCACAAGTTCTTTATCCATTTTTCACTTTCTGTGATATTGAACTTGTACGGTAAACGAGGTTCTTGTAAACGGAGGCGTCCCAAACTTTGGGGTGGCTGTGTCTTTTTGATTTTAATTTCCCTAAGCTATAGGACCATAAGTGGAAGTGCCCTAGGCTCTGTTGCTTTGTTTTTTAGATGTTTCAGGAAACACCATACACTTCTCCTGAGTGTCTGTTGGCAATTTACATCCCGCCCATCAGCATAACAAGGCTCCCAGTTCTCCATGGCCTGTCCTGCCTTTCTGGATTTTACACTTTTTTCAGATGGCCCTTTTAACCGGGGAGAAGTTAGACTTCATTGTAGTGCAGATTTCCTTTGCAAGTTTGCTTCGTTGGCCAAAAAGGGCGTATGCGTTTTTTCCTGAATATATTCAGGAAAAAACGCATACGCCCTTTTTGGCCAAGTGCATCATTGTGGACGTTCTGCCTCTTTTCCTATGCTTTCAATGCAATTCCAGTCTACCTCCTGAAATCGGTTTCCTGCAATTCTGCCCCACTTTCAAGTCCTCTTGGCAGCCTTACTTCAGTCTATTTTTGGACGATAGCTGTCATTTATAACTCTGCAGGTTTGTGAATTACAGCGCCCCTGAGCTCCTTTCTTCAACTCGCTTTCTTGTGACCTGGCCGCAACACCGCAGGATGTCTTCAGGCCCTAATCTGGTTCTGGCACGGCACGCTGAGCGTTTGGTAAATTCCTCTTCCTGGTGGGAAATGAGAGTTAAATTTGCCCATCCAGACACCTCCAGCTAGCCTCTCATTGGTTCTCGCTATTCCTGTTCATCTTCCACAGAAATTGCAAACTGGGCCAAACAGGAGGTTAAAGGGACTGACTCTCCAAGTGGGGAGAGTGTTAGTAAAGCGTCTGGAATGTTGCACCCGAGTACCAGGGTACGAAAACTGAGACATATTTGAACACGTCTCCCGATCACATGGTTGATCATACTCTACGTTCCACATGCATGTTTTAGCTGAAGGAAGAATACCTTAAACCTGGGTAGTTGAAACCCGTGGAATGGGTACCATGCAATATGACTTCAAAGGGTCTTCAGTTGTTCACGAACCTCTCCAATCCTATCACTGCTGCATTTATGCCCCTGTACACATGCTTGATTCTCTTTCGGAGACATAGCAATCCATAGGTTTTAAGATACTTACTAGTCAGGTACATTCTTAGGCATTTAATATGCGGTGTTGAGTCCATTTCGTTTAGCAAGGAGTAGCTCTTGTCTATTCCATATTTGGCTTAAGGAACTTTATCTGTGCTCATTTCAATCTCTGGTTTTATGCAGCACCCCAACTCACCTTTCCCCTTAAGCAAGCATAAGTTAGTTTTCTAATTTGAGACCCTGTTCTGTTCTGTAATTCAGTTCCTGTGTAGCCAAGTTTACATTCCGTGTATTATTGATATCTTATGATGTTTCTTTTTCTGTGTGACTTATTTCAGTTAGAATCATCATACCTGAATCCACTCATTGTGCTGCTAAGGGCCTGATGACACAGATTTCATTGCTGAGTGATATTGCTTTGTAAGTAAATACCACAACTTCTTTATCCATTTTTCACTTTCTGCGATGTTGAACTTGTACTGTAAACGAGGTTCTTGTAAACAGAGCCGTTCCAAACTTTGGGGTGGCTGTGTCTTTTTCATTTTAATTTCCCTAAGCTATAGGACCATAAGTGGAAGTGCCCTAGGTTCTGTTGCTTTGTTTTTTAGCTGTTTCAGGAAACACCATACACTTCTCCCAAGTGGTTCTTGGCAATTTACATCCCGCCCATCAGCATAACAAGGCTCCCAGTTCTCCATGGCCTGTCCTGCCTTTCTGGATGTTACACTTTTTTCAGATGGCCCTTTTGACCGGGTGGAAGTGAGACTTCATTGTAGTGCAGATTTCCTTTGCAAGCTTGCTTGGTTGGCCAAAAAGGGCGTATGCGTTTTTTCCTGAATATATTCAGGAAAAAACGCATACACACTTTTTGGCCAAGTGCATCATTGTGGACGTTCTGCCTCTTTTCCTATGCTTTCAATGCAATTCCAGTCTACCTCCTGAAATCGGTTTCCTGCAATTCTGCCCCGCTTTCAAGTCCTCTTGGCAGCCTTACTTCAGTCTATTTTTGGACGATAGCTGTCATTTATAACGCTGCAGGTTTGTGAATTACAGTGCCCCTGAGCTCCTTTCTTCAACTCGCTTTCTTGTGACCTGGCCGCAACACCGCAGGATGTCTTCAGGCCCTAATCTGGTTCCGGCACGGCACGCTGAGCCTTTGGTTAATTCCTCTTCCTGGTGGGAAATGAGAGTTAAATTTGCCCATCCAGACACCTCCAGCTAGTCTCTCATTGGTTCTCGCTATTCCTGTTCATCTTCCGCAGAAATTGCAAACTGGGCCAAACAGGAGGTTAAAGGGACTGACTCTCCAAGTCGGGAGAGTGTTAGTAAAGCGTCTGGAATGTTGCACCCGAGTACCAGGGTACGAAACTGGAACATATTTGAACACGTCTCCCGATCACATGGTTGATCATACTCTAGGTTCCACATGCATGTTTTAGCTGAAGGAAGAATACCTTAAACCTGGGTAGTTGAAACCCGTGGAATGGGTACCATGCAATATGACTTCAAAGGGTCTTCATTTGCTCACCGAACCTCTCCAATCCTATCACTGCTGCGTTTATGCCCCTGTACACACGCTTGATTCTCTTTCGGAGACATAGCAATCCATAGGTTTTAAGATACTTACTAGTCAGGTACATTCTTAGGCGTTTAATATGCGGTGTTGAGTCCATTTCGTTGAGCAAGGAGTAGCTCTTGTCTATTCCATATTTGGCTTAAGGAACTTTATCTGTGCTCATTTCAATCTCTGGTTTTATGCAGCACCCCAACTCACCTTTACCCTTAAGCAAGCATAAGATGGTTTTCTAAATTTGAGAACCTGTTCTGTTCTGTAATTCAGTTCCTGTGTAGCCAAGTTTACAATCCGTGTATTAGTGATATCTTATGATGTTTCTTTTTCTGTGTGACTTATTTCAGTTAGAATCATCATACCTGAATCCACTCATTGTGCTGCTAAGGTCCTGATGACACAGATTTCATTGCTGAGTGATATTGCTTTGTAAGTAAATACCACAACTTCTTTATCCATTTTTCACTTTCTGCGATGTTGAACTTGTACTGTAAACGAGGTTCTTGTAAACAGAGGCGTCCCAAACTTTGGGGTGGCTGTGTCTTTTTGATTTTAATTTCCCTAAGCTATAGGACCATAAGTGGAAGTGCCCTAGGTTCTGTTGCTTTGTTTTTAGATGTTTCAGGAAACACCATACACTTCTCCCGAGTGGTTGTTGGCAAATTACATCCCGCACATCAGCATAACAAGGCTCCCAGTTCTCCATGGCCTGTCCTGCCTTTCTGGATTTTACCCTTTTTTCAGATGACCCTTTTGACAAGGGGGAAGTGAGACTTCATTGTAGTGCAGATTTCCTTTGCAAGCTTGCTTGGTTGGCCAAAAAGGGCGTATGCGTTTTTTCCTGAATATATTCAGGAAAAAACGCATACGCCCTTTTTGGCCAAGTGCATCATTGTGGACGTTCTGCCTCTTTTCCTATGCTTTCAATGCAATTCCAGTCTACCTCCTGAAATCGGTTTCCTGCAATTCTGCCCCACTTTCAAGTCCTCTTGGCAGCCTTACTTCAGTCTATTTTTGGACGATAGGTGTCATTTATAACTCTGCAGGTTTGTGAATTACAGTGCCCATGAGCTCCTTTCTTCAACTCGCTTTCTTGTGACCTGGCCGCAACACCGCAGGATGGCTTCAGGCCCTAATCTGGTTCCGACACGGCACGCTGAGCCTCTGGTTATTTCCTCTTCCTGGTGGGAAATGAGAGTTAAATTTGCCCGTCCAGACACCTCCAGCTAGCCTCTCATTGGTTCTCGCTATTCCTGTTCATCTTCCGCAGAAATTGCAAACTGTGCCAAACAGGAGGTTAAAGGCGCTGACTCTCCAAGTGGGGAGAGTGTTAGTAAAGCGTCTGGAATGTTGCACCCGAGTACCAGGGTACGAAAACTGAGACATATTTGAACACGTCTCCCGATCACATGGTTGATCATACTCTAGGTTCCACATGCATGTTTTAGCTGAAGGAAGAATACCTTAAACCTGGGTAGGTGAAACCTGTGGAATGGGTACCATGCAATATGACTTCAAAGGGTCTTCATTTGCTCACAGAACCTCTCCAATCCTATCACTGCTGCGTTTATGCCCCTGTACACATGCTTGATTCTCTTTCGGAGACATAGCAATCCATAGGTTTTAAGATACTTACTAGTCATGTACATTCTTAGGCGTTTAATATGGGGTGTTGAGTCCATTTCGTTGAGCAAGGAGTAGCTCTTGTCTATTCCATATTTGGCTTAAGGAACTTTATCTGTGCTCATTTCAATCTCTGGTTTTATGCAGCACCCCAACTCACCTTTCCCCTTAAGCAAGCATAAGTTGGTTTTCTAAATTTGAGACCCTGTTCTGTTCTGTAATTCAGTTCCTGTGTAGCCAAGTTTACATTCCGTGTATTACTGATATCTTATGATGTTTCTTTTTCTGTGTGACTTATTTCAGTTAGAATCATCATACCTGAATCCACTCATTGTGCTGCTAAGGGCCTGATGACATAGATTTCATTGCTGAGTGATATTGCTTTGTAAGTGATTACCACAATTTCTTTATCCATTTTTCACTTTCTGCGATGTTGAACTTGTACTGTAAACGAGGTTCTTGTAAACAGAGGCGTCCCAAACTTTGGGGTGGCTGTGTCTTTTTGATTTTAATTTCCCTAAGCTATAGGACCATAAGTGGCAGTGCCCTAGGCTCTGTTGCTTTGTTTTTTAGATGTTTCAGGAAACACCATACACTTCTCCCAAGTGTCTGTTGGCAATTTACATCCCGCCCATCAGCATAACAAGGCTCCCAGTTCTCCATGGCCTGTCCTGCCTTTCTGGATTTTACACTTTTTTCAGATGGCCCTTTTGACCGGGGGGAAGTGAGACTTCATTGTAGTGCAGATTTCCTTTGCAAGCTTGCTTGGTTGGCCAAAAAGGGCGTATGCGTTTTTTCCTGAATATATTCAGGAAAAAACGCATACGCCCTTTTTGGCCAAGTGCAACATTGTGGACGTTCTGCCTCTTTTCCTATGCTTTCAATGCAATTCCAGTCTACCTCCTGAAATCGGTTTCCTGCAATTCTGCCCCGCTTTCAAGTCCTCTTGGCAGCCTTACTTCAGTCTATTTTTGGACGATAGCTGTCATTTATAACTCTGCAGGTTTGTGAATTACAGTGCCCCTGAGCTCCTTTCTTCAACTCGCTTTCTTGTGACCTGGCCGCAACACCGCAGGATGGCTTCAGGCCCTAATCTGCTTCCGGCATGGCATGCTGAGCCTTTGGTTAATTCCTCTTCCTGGTGGGAAATGAGAGTTGAATTTGCCCGTCCAGACACCTCCAGCTAGCCTCTCATTGGTTCTCGCTATTCCTGTTCATCTTCCGCAGAAATTGCAAACTGGGCCAAACAGGAGGTTAAAGGGACTGACTCTCCAAGTCGGGAGAGTGTTAGTAAAGCGTCTGGAATGTTGCACCCGAGTACCAGGGGAGGAAAACTGAGACATATTTGAACACGTCTCCCGTTCACATGGTTGATCATACTCTGGGTTCCATATGCATGTTTTAGCTGAAGGAAGAATACCTTAAACCTGGAGAGTTGAGACCCGTGTAATGGGTACCATGCAATATGACTTCAAAGGGTCTTCATTTGCTCACCGAACCTCTCCAATCCTATCACTGCTGCGTTTATGCCCCTGTACACACGGTTGATTCTCTTTTAGAGACATAGCAATCCATAGGTTTTAAGATACTTACTAGTCAGGTACATTCTTAGGCGTTTAATATGGGGTTTTGAGTCCATTTCGTTGAGCAAGGAGTAGCTCTTGTCTATTCCATATTTGGCTTAAGGAACTTTATCTGTGCTCATTTCAATCTCTGGTTTTATGCAGCACCCCAACTCACCTTTCCCCTTAAGCAAGCATAAGTTGGTTTTCTAAATATGAGACCCTGTTCTGTTTTGGAATGCAGTTCCTGTGTAGCCAAGTTTACATTCCATGTATTAGTGATATCTTATGATGTTTCTTTTTCTGTGTGACTTATTTCAGTTAGAATCATCATACCTGAATCCACTCATTGTGCTGCTAAGGGCCTGATGACACAGATTTCATTGCTGAGTGATATTGCTTTGTAAGTAAATACCACAACTTCTTTATCCATTTTTCACTTTCTGCGATGTTGAACTTGTACTGTAAACGAGGTTCTTGTAAACAGAGCCGTTCCAAACTTTGGGGTGGCTGTGTCTTTTTGATTTTAATTTCCCTAAGCTATAGGACCATAAGTGGAAGTGCCCTAGGTTCTGTTGCTTTGTTTTTTAGATGTTTCAGGAAACACCATACACTTCTCCCGAGTGGTTGTTGGCAAATTACATCCCGCACATCAGCATAACAAGGCTCCCAGTTCTCCATGGCCTGTCCTGCCTTTCTGGATTTTACACTTTTTTCAGATGGCCCTTTTGACCGGGGGGAAGTGAGACTTCATTGTAATGCAGATTTCCTTTGCAAGCTTGCTTGGTTGGCCAAAAAGGGCTTATGCGTTTTTTCCTGAATATATTCAGGAAAAAACGCATACGCCCTTTTTGGCCAAGTGCATCATTGTGGACGTTCTGCCTCTTTTCCTATGCTTTCAATGCAATTCCAGTCTACCTCCTGAAATCGGTTTCCTGCAATTCTGCCCCGCTTTCAAGTCCTCTTGGCAGCCTTACTTCAGTCTATTTTTGGACAATAGCTGTCATTTATAACTCTGCAGGTTTGTGAATTACAGTGCCCCTGAGCTCCTTTCTTCAACTCGCTTTCTTGTGACCTGGCCGCAACACCGCAGGATGGCTTCAGGCCCTAATCTGGTTCCGGCCCGGCATGCTGAGCCTTTGGTTAATTCCTCTTCCTGGTGGGAAATGAGAGTTGAATTTGCCCGTCCAGACACCTCCAGCTAGTCTCTCATTGGTTCTCGCTATTCCTGTTCATCTTCCGCAGAAATTGCAAACTGGGCCAAACAGGAGGTTAAAGGGACTGACTCTCCAAGTAGGGAGAGTGTTAGTAAAGCGTCTGGAATATTGCACCCGAGTAACAGGGTACGAAAACTGAGACATATTTGAACACGTCTCCCGATCACATGGTTGATCATACTCTAGGTTCCACATGCATGTTTTAGCTGAAGGAAGAATATCTTAAACCTGGGTAGGTGAAACCCGTGGAATGGGTACCATGCAATATGACTTCAAAGGGTCTTCATTTGCTCACCGAACCTCTCCAATCCTATCACTGCTGCGTTTATGCCCCTGTACACATGCTTGATTCTCTTTCGGAGACATAGCAATCCATAGGTTTTAAGATACTTACTAGTCAGGTACATTCTTAGGCGTTTAATATGCGGTGTTGAGTCCATTTCGTTGAGCAAGGAGTAGCTCTTGTCTATTCCATATTTGGCTTAAGGAACTTTATCTGTGCTCATTTCAATCTCTGGTTTTATGCAGCACCCCAACTCACCTTTCCCCTTAAGCAAGCATAAGTTGGTTTTCTAAATTTGAGACCCTGTTCTGTTCTGCAATTCAGTTCCTGTGTAGCCAAGTTTACATTCCGTGTATTAGTGATATCTTATGATGTTTCTTTTTCTGTGTGACTTATTTCAGTTAGAATCATCGTACCTGAATCCACTCATTATGCTGCTACGGGCCTGATGACATAGATTTCATTGCTGAGTGATACTGCATTGTACGTAAGTACCACAAGTTCTTTATCCATTTTTCACTTTCTGTGATGTTGCACTTGTACGGTAAACGAGGTTCTTGTAAACGGAGGCGTCCCAAACTTTGGGGTGGCTGTGTCTTTTTGATTTTAATTTCCCTAAGCTATAGGACCATAAGTGGAAGTGCCCTAGGCTCTGTTGCTTTGTTTTCTAGATGTTTCAGGAAACACCATACACTTCTCCTGAGTGTCTGTTGGCAATTTACATCCCGCCCATCAGCATAACAAGGCTCCCAGTTCTCCATGGCCTGTCCTGCCTTTCTGGATTTTACACTTTTTTCAGATGGCCCTTTTGACCGTGGGGAAGTGAGACTTCATTGTAGTGCAGATTTCCTTTGCAAGTTTGCTTGGTTGGCCAAAAAGTGCGTATGCGTTTTTTCCTGAATATATTCAGGAAAAAACGCATACGCCCTTTTTGGCCAAGTGCATCATTGTGGACGTTCTGCCTCTTTTCCTATGCTTTCAATGCAATTCCAGTCTACCTCCTGAAATCGGTTTCCTGTAATTCTGCCCCGCTTTCAAGTCCTCTTGGCAGCCTTACTTCAGTATATTTTTGTACGATAGCTGTCATTTATAACTCTGCAGGTTTGTGAATTACAGTGCCCCTGAGCTCCTTTCTTCAACTCATTTTCTTTTGAGCTGGCCGCAACACCGCAGGATGTCTTCAGGCCCTAATCTGGTTCTGGCATGGCACGCTGAGCCTTTGGTTAATTCCTCTTCCTGGTGGGAAATGAGAGTTAAATTTGCCCATCCAGACACCTCCAGCTAGTCTCTCATTGGTTCTCGCTATTCCTGTTCATCTTCCACAGAAATTGCAAACTGGGCCAAACAGGAGGTTAAAGGGACTGACTCTCCAAGTCGGTAGAGTGTTAGTAAAGCATCTGGAATGTTGCACCCGAGTACCAGGGTACGAAAACTGAGACATATTTGAACACGTCTCCCGATCACATGGTTGATCATACTCTACGTTCCACATGCATGTTTTAGCTGAAGGAAGAATACCTTAAACCTGGGTAGTTGAAACCCGTGGAATGGGTACCATGCAATATGACTTCAAAGGGTCTTCATTTGCTCACCGAACCTCTCCAATCCTATCACTGCTGCGTTTATGCCCCTGTACACACGCTTGATTCTCTTTTGGAGACATAGCAATCCATAGGTTTTAAGATACTTACTAGTCAGGTACATTCTTAGGCGTTTAATATGGGGTTTTGAGTCCATTTCGTTGAGCAAGGAGTAGCTCTTGTCTATTCCATATTTGGCTTAAGGAACTTTATCTGTGCTCATTTCAATCTCTGGTTTTATGCAGCACCCCAACTCACCTTTCCCCTTAAGCAAGCATAAGTTGGTTTTCTAAATTTGAGACCCTGTTCTGTTTTGGAATGCAGTTCCTGTGTAGCCAAGTTTACATTCCGTGTATTAGTGATATCTTATGATGTTTCTTTTTCTGTGTGACTTATTTCAGTTAGAATCATCATACCTGAATCCACTCATTGTGCTGCTAAGGGCCTGATGACACAGATTTCATTGCTGAGTGATATTGCTTTGTAAGTAAATACCACAACTTCTTTATCCATTTTTCACTTTCTGCGATGTTGAACTTGTACTGTAAACGAGGTTCTTGTAAACAGAGCCGTTCCAAACTTTGGGGTGGCTGTGTCTTTTTCATTTTAATTTCCCTAAGCTATAGGACCATAAGTGGAAGTGCCCTAGGTTCTGTTGCTTTGTTTTTTAGATGTTTCAGGAAACACCATACACTTCTCCCGAGTGGTTGTTGGCAAATTACATCCCGCACATCAGCATAACAAGGCTCCCAGTTCTCCATGGCCTGTCCTGCCTTTCTGGATTTTACACTTTTTTCAGATGGCCCTTTTGACCGGGGGGAAGTGAGACTTCATTGTAGTGCAGATTTCCTTTGCAAGCTTGCTTGGTTGGCCAAAAAGGGCGTATGCGTTTTTTCCTGAATATATTCAGGAAAAAACGCATACGCCCTTTTTGGCCAAGTGCATCATTGTGGACGTTCTGCCTCTTTTCCTATGCTTTCAATGCAATTCCAGTCTACCTCCTGAAATCGGTTTCCTGCAATTCTGCCCCGCTTTCAAGTCCTCTTGGCAGCCTTACTTCAGTCTATTTTTGGACAATAGCTGTCATTTATAACTCTGCAGGTTTGTGAATTACAGTGCCCCTGAGCTCCTTTCTTCAACTCGCTTTCTTGTGACCTGGCCGCAACACCGCAGGATGGCTTCAGGCCCTAATCTGGTTCCGGCCCGGCATGCTGAGCCTTTGGTTAATTCCTCTTCCTGGTGGGAAATGAGAGTTGAATTTGCCCGTCCAGACACCTCCAGCTAGTCTCTCATTGGTTCTCGCTATTCATGTTCATCTTCCGCAGAAATTGCAAACTGGGCCAAACAGGAGGTTAAAGGGACTGACTCTCCAAGTAGGGAGAGTGTTAGTAAAGCGTCTGGAATATTGCACCCGAGTACCAGGGTACGAAAACTGAGACATATTTGAACACGTCTCCCGATCACATGGTTGATCATACTCTAGGTTCCACATGCATGTTTTAGCTGAAGGAAGAATATCTTAAACCTGGGTAGGTGAAACCCGTGGAATGGGTACCATGCAATATGACTTCAAAGGGTCTTCATTTGCTCACCGAACCTCTCCAATCCTATCACTGCTGCGTTTATGCCCCTGTACACATGCTTGATTCTCTTTCGGAGACATAGCAATCCATAGGTTTTAAGATACTTACTAGTCAGGTACATTCTTAGGCGTTTAATATGCGGTGTTGAGTCCATTTCGTTGAGCAAGGAGTAGCTCTTGTCTATTCCATATTTGGCTTAAGGAACTTTATCTGTGCTCATTTCAATCTCTGGTTTTATGCAGCACCCCAACTCACCTTTCCCCTTAAGCAAGCATAAGTTGGTTTTCTAAATTTGAGACCCTGTTCTGTTCTGCAATTCAGTTCCTGTGTAGCCAAGTTTACATTCCGTGTATTAGTGATATCTTATGATGTTTCTTTTTCTGTGTGACTTATTTCAGTTAGAATCATCGTACCTGAATCCACTCATTATGCTGCTACGGGCCTGATGACATAGATTTCATTGCTGAGTGATACTGCATTGTACATAAGTACCACAAGTTCTTTATCCATTTTTCACTTTCTGTGATATTGCACTTGTACGGTAAACGAGGTTCTTGTAAACGGAGGCGTCCCAAACTTTGGGGTGGCTGTGTCTTTTTGATTTTAATTTCCCTAAGCTATAGGACCATAAGTGGAAGTGCCCTAGGCTCTGTTGCTTTGTTTTCTAGATGTTTCAGGAAACACCATACACTTCTCCTGAGTGTCTGTTGGCAATTTACATCCCGCCCATCAGCATAACAAGGCTCCCAGTTCTCCATGGCCTGTCCTGCCTTTCTGGATTTTACACTTTTTTCAGATGGCCCTTTTGACCGGGGGGAAGTGAGACTTCATTGTAGTGCAGATTTCCTTTGCAAGTTTGCTTGGTTGGCCAAAAAGTGCGTATGCGTTTTTTCCTGAATATATTCAGGAAAAAACGCATACGCCCTTTTTGGCCAAGTGCATCATTGTGGACGTTCTGCCTCTTTTCCTATGCTTTCAATGCAATTCCAGTCTACCTCCTGAAATCGGTTTCCTGTAATTCTGCCCCGCTTTCAAGTCCTCTTGGCAGCCTTACTTCAGTATATTTTTGTACGATAGCTGTCATTTATAACTCTGCAGGTTTGTGAATTACAGTGCCCCTGAGCTCCTTTCTTCAACTCATTTTCTTTTGAGCTGGCCGCAACACCGCAGGATGTCTTCAGGCCCTAATCTGGTTCTGGCATGGCACGCTGAGCCTTTGGTTAATTCCTCTTCCTGGTGGGAAATGAGAGTTAAATTTGCCCATCCAGACACCTCCAGCTAGTCTCTCATTGGTTCTCGCTATTCCTGTTCATCTTCCACAGAAATTGCAAACTGGGCCAAACAGGAGGTTAAAGGGACTGACCCTCCAAGTCGGGAGAGTGTTAGTAAAGCATCTGGAATCTTGCACCCGAGTACCAGGGTACGAAAACTGAGACATATTTGAACACGTCTCCTGATCACATGGTTGATCATACTCTGGGTTCCACATGCATGTTTTAACTGAAGGAAGAATACCAAAAACCTGGGTAGTTGAAACCCGTGGAATGGGTACCATGCAATATGACTTCTAAGGGTCTTCATTTGCTCACCGAACATCTGCAATCCTATCACTGCTACGTTTATGCCCCTGTACACATGCTTGATTCTCTTTCGGAGACATAGCAATCCATAGGTTTTAAGATACTTACTAGTCAGGTACAATCTTAGGCGTTTAATATGGGGTGTTGAGTCCATTTCGTTGAGCAAGGAGTAGCTCTTGTCTATTCCATATTTGGCTTAAGGAACTTTATCTGTGCTCATTTCAATCTCTTGTTTTATGCAGCACCCCAACTCACCTTTACCCTTAAGCAAGCATAAGTTGGTTTTCTAAATTTGAGACCCTGTTCTGTTCTGTAATTCAGTTCCTGTGTAGCCAAGTTTCCATTCCGTGTATTACTGATATCTTATGATGTTTCTTTTTCTGTGTGACTTATTTCAGTTAGAATCATCATACCTGAATCCACACATTGTGCTGCTAAGGGCCTGATGACATAGATTTCATTGCTGAGTGATATTGCTTTGTAAGTGATTACCACAACTTCTTTATCCATTTTTCACTTTCTGCGATGTTGAACTTGTACTGTAAACGAGGTTCTTGTAAACAGAGCCGTTCCAAACTTTGGGGTGGCTGTGTCTTTTTGATTTTAATTTCCCTAAGCTATAGGACCATAAGTGGAAGTGCCCTAGGCTCTGTTGCTTTGTTTTTTAGATGTTTCAGGAAACACCATACACTTCTCCCAAGTGTCTGTTGGCAATTTACATCCCGCCCATCAGCATAACAAGGCTCCCAGTTCTCCATGGCCTGTCCTGCCTTTCTGGATTTTACACTTTTTTCAGATGGCCCTTTTGACCGGGGGGAAGTGAGACTTCATTGTAGTGCAGATTTCCTTTGCAAGCTTGCTTGGTTGGCCAAGAAGGGCGTATGCGTTTTTTCCTGAATATATTCAGGAAAAAACGCATACGCCCTTTTTGGCCAAGTGCATCATTGTGGACGTTCTGCCTCTTTTCCTATGCTTTCAATGCAATTCCAGTCTACCTCCTGAAATCGGTTTCCTGCAATTCTGCCCCGCTTTCAAGTCCTCTTGGCAGCCTTACTTCAGTCTATTTTTGGACGATAGCTGTCATTTATAACTCTGCAGGTTTGTGAATTACAGTGCCCCTGAGCTCCTTTCTTCAACTCGCTTTCTTGTGACCTGGCCGCAACACCGCAGGATGGCTTCAGGCCCTAATCTGGTTCCGGTACGGCACGCTGAGCCTTTGGTTAATTCCTCTTCCTGGTGGGAAATGAGAGTTAAATTTGCCCGTCCAGACACCTCCAGCTAGCCTCTCATTGGTTCTCGCTATTCCTGTTCATCTTCCGCAGAAATTGCAAACTGGGCCAAATAGGAGTTTAAAGGCGCTGACTCTCCAACTGGGGAGAGTGTTAGTAAAGCATCTGGAATGTTGCACCCGAGTACCAGGGGAGGAAAACTGAGACATATTTGAACACGTCTCCCGATCACATGGTTGATCATACTCTGGGTTCCACATGCATGTTTTAGCTGAAGGAAGAATACCTTAAACCTGGAGAGTTGAGACCCGTGGAATGGGTACCGTGCAATATGACTTCAAAGGGTCTTCATTTGCTCACCGAACCTCTCCAATCCTATCACTGCTGCGTTTATGCCCCTGTACACACGCTTGATTCTCTTTTGGAGACATAGCAATCCATAGGTTTTAAGATACTTACTAGTCAGGTACATTCTTAGGCATTTAATATGGGGTTTTGAGTTCATTTCGTTGAGCAAGGAGTAGCTCTTGTCTATTCCATATTTGGCTTAAGGAACTTTATCTGTGCTCATTTCAATCTCTGTTTTTATGCAGCACCCCAACTCACCTTTCCCCTTAAGCAAGCATAAGTTGGTTTTCTAAATTTGAGACCCTGTTCTGTTTTGGAATGCAGTTCCTGTGTAGCCAAGTTTACATTCCGTGTATTACTGATATCTTATGATGTTTCTTTTTCTGTGTGACTTATTTCAGTTAGAATCATCGTACCTGAATCGACTCATTATGCTGCTACGGGCCTGATGACATAGATTTCATTGCTGAGTGATACTGCATTGTACGTAAGTACCACAAGTTCTTTATCCATTTTTCACTTTCTGTGATATTGAACTTGTACGGTAAACGAGGTTCTTGTAAACAGAGGCGTCCCAAACTTTGGGGTGGCTGTGTCTTTTTGATTTTAATTTCCCTAAGCTATAGGACCATAAGTGGAAGTGCCCTAGGCTCTGTTGCTTTGTTTTTTAGGTGTTTCAGGAAACACCATACACTTCTCCCGAGTGTCTGTTGGCAATTTACATCCTGCCCATCAGCATAACAAGGCTCTCAGTTCTCCATGACCTGTCCTGCCTTTCTGGATTTTACACTTTTTTCAGATGGCCCTTTTGACCGGGGGAAATGAGACTTCATTGTAGTGCAGATTTCCTTTGCAAGTTTGCTTGGTTGGCCAAAAAGGGCGTATGCGTTTTTTCCTGAATATATTCAGGAAAAAACGCATACGCCCTTTTTGGCCAAGTGCATCATTGTGGACGTTCTGCCTCTTTTCCTATGCCTTCAATGCAATTCCAGTCTACCTCCTGAAATCGGTTTCCTGCAATTCTGCCCCGCTTTCAAGTCCTCTTGGCAGCCTTACTTCAGTCTATTTTTGGACGATAGCTGTCATTTATAACTCTGCAGGTTTGTGAATTACAGTGCCCCTGAGCTCCTTTCTTCAACTCGCTTTCTTGTGACCTGGCCGCAACACCGCAGGATGGCTTCAGGCCCTAATCTGGTTCCGGCACGGCACGGTGAGCCTTTGGTTAATTCCTCTTCCTGGTGGGAAATGAGAGTTAAATTTGCCCGTTCAGACACCTCCAGCTAGTCTCTCATTGGTTCTCGCTATTCCTGTTCATCTTCCGCAGAAATTGCAAACTGGGCCAAACAGGAGGTTAAAGGGACTGACTCTCCAAGTCGGGAGAGTGTTAGTAAAGCGTCTGGAATGTTGCACCCGAGTACCAGGGTACGAAAACTGAGAAATATTTGAACACGTCTCCCGATCACATGGTTGATCATACTCTAGGTTCCACATGCATGTTTTAGTTGAAGGAAGAATACCTTAAACCTGGGTAGGTGAAACCCGTGGAATGGGTACCATGCAATATGACTTCAAAGGGTCTTCATTTGCTCACCGAACCTCTCCAATCCTATCACTGCTGCGTTTATGCCCCTGTACACATGCTTGATTCTCTTTCGGAGACATAGCATTCCATAGGTTTTAAGATACTTACTAGTCAGGTACATTCTTAGGCGTTTAATATGCGGTGTTGAGTCCATTTCGTTGAGCAAGGAGTAGCTCTTGTCTATTCCATATTTGGCTTAAGGAACTTTATCTGTGCTCATTTCAATCTCTGGTTTTATGCAGCACCCCAACTCACCTTTACCCTTAAGCAAGCATAAGTTGGTTTTCTAAATTTGAGACCCTGTTCTGTTCTGTAATTCAGTTCCTGTGTAGCCAAGTTTCCATTCCGTGTATTAGTGATATCTTATGATGTTTCTTTTTCTGTGTGACTTATTTCAGTTAGAATCATCATACCTGAATCCACTCATTGTGCTGCTAAGGGCCTGATGACATAGATTTCATTGCTGAGTGATATTGCTTTGTAAGTGATTACCACAACTTCTTTATCCATTTTTCACTTTCTGCGATGTTGAACTTGTACTGTAAACGAGGTTCTTGTAAACAGAGGCGTCCCAAACTTTGGGGTGGCTGTGTCTTTTTGATTTTAATTTCCCTAAGCTATAGGACCATAAGTGGAAGTGCCCTAGGCTCTGTTGCTTTGTTTTTTAGATGTTTCAGGAAACACCATACACTTCTCCCAATTGTCTGTTGGCAATTTACATCCCGCCCATCAGCATAACAAGGCTCCCAGTTCTCCATGGCCTGTCCTGCCTTTCTGGATTTTACACTTTTTTCAGATGGCCCTTTTGACTGGGGGGAAGTGAGACTTCATTGTAGTGCAGATTTCCTTTGCAAGCTTGCTTGGTTGGCCAAAAAGGGCGTATGCGTTTTTTCCTGAATATATTCAGGAAAAAACGCATACGCCCTTTTTGGCCAAGTGCATCATTGTGGACGTTCTGCCTCTTTTCCTATGCTTTCAATACAATTGCAGTCTACCTCCTGAAATCGGTTTCCTGCAATTCTGCCCCGCTTTCAAGTCCTCTTGGCAGCCTTACTTCAGTCTATTTTTGGACGATAGCTGTCATTTATAACTCTGCAGGTTTGTGAATTACAGTGCCCCTGAGCTCCTTTCTTCAACTCGCTTTCTTGTGAGCTGGCCGCAACACCGCAGGATGGCTTCAGGCCCTAATCTGGTTCCGGCCCGGCATGCTGAGCCTTTGGTTAATTCCTCTTCCTGGTGGGAAATGAGAGTTAAATTTGCCCGTCCAGACACCTCCAGCTAGCCTCTCATTGGTTCTCGCTATTCCTGTTCATCTTCCGCAGAAATTGCAAACTGGGCCAAACAGGAGGTTAAAGGGACTGACTCTCCAAGTCGGGAGAGTGTTAGTAAAGCATCTGGAATGTTGCACCCGAGTACCAGGGTAGGAAAACTGAGACATATTTGAACACGTCTCCCGTTCACATGGTTGATCATACTCTGGGTTCCACATGCATGTTTTAGCTGAGGGAAGAATACCTTAAACCTGGAGAGTTGAGACCCGTGGAATGGGTACCGTGCAATATGACTTCAAAGGGTCTTCATTTGCTCACCGAACCTCTCCAATCCTATCACTGCTGCGTTTATGCCCCTGTACACACGCTTGATTCTCTTTTGGAGACATAGCAATCCATAGGTTTTAAGATACTTACTAGTCAGGTACATTCTTAGGCATTTAATATGGGGTTTTGAGTCCATTTCGTTGAGCAAGGAGTAGCTCTTGTCTATTCCATATTTGGCTTAAGGAACTTTATCTGTGCTCATTTCAATCTCTGGTTTTATGCAGCACCCCAACTCACCTTTCCCCTTAAGCAAGCATAAGTTGGTTTTCTAAATTTGAGACCCTGTTCTGTTTTGGAATGCAGTTCCTGTGTAGCCAAGTTTACATTCCGTGTATTACTGATATCTTATGATGTTTCTTTTTCTGTGTGACTTATTTCAGTTAGAATCATCGTACCTGAATCCACTCATTATGCTGCTACGGGCCTGATGACATAGATTTCATTGCTGAGTGATACTGCATTGTACGTAAGTACCACAAGTTCTTTATCCATTTTTCACTTTCTGTGATATTGAACTTGTACGGTAAACGAGGTTCTTGTAAACAGAGGCGTCCCAAACTTTGGGGTGGCTGTGTCTTTTTGATTTTAATTTCCCTAAGCTATAGGACCATAAGTGGAAGTGCCCTAGGCTCTGTTGCTTTGTTTTTAAGGTGTTTCAGGAAACACCATACACTTCTCCCGAGTGTCTGTTGGCAATTTACATCCCGCCCATCAGCATAACAAGGCTCCCAGTTCTCCATGGCCTGTCCTGCCTTTCTGGATTTTACACTTTTTTCAGATGGCCCTTTTGACCGGGGGGAAGTGAGACTTCATTGTAGTGCAGATTTCCTTTGCAAGCTTGCTTGGTTGGCCAAAAAGGGCGTATGCGTTTTTTCCTGAATATATTCAGGATAAAACGCATATGCCCTTTTTGGCCAAGTGCATCATTGTGGACGTTCTGCCTCTTTTCCTATGCTTTCAATGCAATTCCAGTCTACCTCCTGAAATCGGTTTCCTGCAATTCTGCCCCGCTTTCAAGTCCTCTTGGCAGCCTTACTTCAGTCTATTTTTGGACGATAGCTGTCATTTATAACTCTGCAGGTTTGTGAATTACAGTGCCCCTGAGCTCCTTTCTTCAACTCGCTTTCTTGTGACCTGGCCGCAACACCGCAGGATGGCTTCAGGCCCTAATCTGGTTCTGGCACGGTACACTGAGTCTTTGGTTATTTCCTCTTCCTGGTGGGAAATGAGAGTTAAATTTGCCCGTCCAGACACCTCCAGCTAGCCTCTCATTGGTTCTCGCTATTCCTGTTCATCTTCCGCAGAAATTGCAAACTGGGCCAAACAGGAGGTTAAAGGCGCTGACTCTCCAAGTGGGGAGAGTGTTAGTAAAGCGTCTGGAATGTTGCACCCGAGTACCAGGGGAGGAATCTGAGACATATTTGAACACGTCTCCCGTTCACATGGTTGATCATACTTGGGTTCCACATGCATGTTTTAGCTGAAGGAAGAATACCTACAACCTGGGTAGTTGAAACCCGTGGAATGGGTACCATGCAATATGACTTCAAAGGGTCTTCATTTGCTCACCGAACCTCTCCAATCCTAACACTGCTGCGTTTATGCCCCTGTACACATGCTTGATTCTCTTTCTGAGACGTAGCAATCTATAGGTTTTAAGATACTTACTAGTCAGGTACATTCTTAGGCGTTTAATATGCGGTGTTGAGTCCATTTCGTTGAGCAAGGAGTAGCTCTTGTCTATTCCATATTTGGCTTAAGGAACTTTATCTGTGCTCATTTCAATCTCTGGTTTTATGCAGCACCCCAACTCACCTTTCCCCTTAAGCAAGCATAAGTTGGTTTTCTAAATTTGAGACCCTGTTCTGTTCTGTAATTCAGTTCCTGTGTAGCCAAGTTTCCAATCCGTGTATTACTGATATCTTATGATGTTTCTTTTTCTGTGTGACTTATTTCAGTTAGAATCATCATACCTGAATCCACTCATTGTGCTGCTAAGGGCCTGATGACATAGATTTCATTGCTGAGTGATATTGCTTTGTAAGTGATTACCACAACTTCTTTATCCATTTTTCACTTTCTGCGATGTTGAACTTGTACTGTAAACGAGGTTCTTGTAAACAGAGCCGTTCCAAACTTTGGGGTGGCTGTGTCTTTTTGATTTTAATTTCCCTAAGCTATAGGACCATAAGTGGAAGTGCCCTAGGCTCTGTTGCTTTGTTTTTTAGGTGTTTCAGGAAACACCATACACTTCTCCCGAGTGTCTGTTGGCAATTTACATCCCGCCCATCAGCATAACAAGGCTCCCAGTTCTCCATGGCCTGTCCTTTCTGGATTTTACACTTTTTTCAGATGGCCCTTTTGACCGGGGGGAAGTGAGACTTCGTTGTAGTGCAGATTTCCTTTGCAAGCTTGCTTGGTTGGCCAAAAAGGGCGTATGCGTTTTTTCCTGAATATATTCAGGAAAAAACGCATACGCCCTTTTTGGCCAAGTGCATCATTGTGGACGTTCTGCCTCTTTTCCTATGCTTTCAATGCAATTCCAGTCTACCTCCTGAAATCGGTTTCCTGCAATTCTGCCCCGCTTTCAAGTCCTCTTGGCAGCCTTACTTCAGTCTATTTTTGGACGATAGCTGTCATTTATAACTCTGCAGGTTTGTGAATTACAGTGCCCCTGAGCTCCTTTCTTCAACTCGCTTTCTTGTGACCTGGCCGCAACACCGCAGGATGGCTTCAGGCCCTAATCTGGTTCCGGCACGGCACGGTGAGCCTTTGGTTAATTCCTCTTCCTGGTGGGAAATGAGAGTTAAATTTGCCCGTTCAGACACCTCCAGCTAGTCTGTCATTGGTTCTCGCTATTCCTGTTCATCTTCCGCAGAAATTGCAAACTGGGCCAAACAGGAGGTTAAAGGGACTGACTCTCCAAGTCGGGAGAGTGTTAGTAAAGCGTCTTGAATGTTGCACCCGAGTACCAGGGTACGAAAACTGAGAAATATTTGAACACGTCTCCCGATCACATGGTTGATTATACTCTAGGTTCCACATGCATGTTTTAGCTGAAGGAAGAATACCTTAAACCTGGGTAGGTGAAACCCGTGGAATGGGTACCATGCAATATGACTTCAAAGGGTCTTCATTTGCTCACCGAACCTCTCCAATCCTATCACTGCTGCGTTTATGCCCCTGTACACATGCTTGATTCTCTTTCGGAGACATAGCAATCCATAGGTTTTAAGATACTTACTAGTCAGGTACATTCTTAGGCGTTTAATATGTGGTGTTGAGTCCATTTCGTTGAGCAAGGAGTAGCTCTTGTCTATTCCATATTTGGCTTAAGGAACTTTATCTGTGCTCATTTCAATCTCTGGTTTTATGCAGCACCCCAACTCAACTTTCCCCTTAAGCAAGCATAAGTTGGTTTTCTAAATTTGAGACCCTGTTCTGTTTTGGAATGCAGTTCCTGTGTAGCCAAGTTTACATTCCGTGTATTAGTGATATCTTATGATGTTTCTTTTTCTGTGTGACTTATTTCAGTTAGAATCATCATACCTGAATCCACTCATGATGCTGCTACGGGCCTGATGACATAGATTTCATTGCTGAGTGATACTGCATTGTACGTAAGTACCACAAGTTCTTTATCCATTTTTCACTTTCTGTGATATTGAACTTGTACGGTAAATGAGGTTCTTGTAAACGGAGGCGTCCCAAACTTTGGGGTGGCTGTGTCTTTTTGATTTTAATTTCCCTAAGCTATAGGACCATAAGTGGAAGTGCCCTAGGCTCTGTTGCTTTGTTTTTTAGATGTTTCAGGAAACACCATACACTTCTCCTGAGTGTCTGTTGGCAATTTACATCCCGCCCATCAGCATAACAAGGCTCCCAGTTCTCCATGGCCTATCCTGCCTTTCTGGATTTTACACTTTTTTCAGATGGCCCTTTTGACCGGGGGGAAGTGAGACTTCATTGTAGTGCAGATTTCCTTTGCAAGCTTGCTTGGTTGGCCAAAAAGGGCGTATGCGTTTTTTCCTGAATATATTCAGGAAAAAACGCATACGCCCTTTTTGGCCAAGTGCATCATTGTGGACGTTCTGCCTCTTTTCCTATGCTTTCAATGCAATTCCAGTCTACCTCCTGAAATCGGTTTCCTGCAATTCTGCCCCGCTTTCAAGTCCTCTTGGCAGCCTTACTTCAGTCTATTTTTGGACGATAGCTGTCATTTATAACTCTGCAGGTTTGTGAATTACAGTGCCCCTGAGCTCCTTTCTTCAACTCGTTTTCTTGTGAGCTGGCCGCAAAACCGCTGGATGGCTTCAGGCCCTAATCTGGTTCCGGCACGGCACGCTGAGCCTTTGGTTAATTCCTCTTCCTGGTGGGAAATGAGAGTTAAATTTGCCCGTCCAGATACCTCCAGCTAGCCTCTCATTGGTTCTCGCTATTCCTGTTCATCTTCCGCAGAAATTGCAAACTGGGCCAAACAGGAGGTTAAAGGGACTGACTCTCCAAGTCGGGAGAGTGTTAGTAAAGCGTCTGGAATGTTGCACCCGAGTACCAGGGTACGAAAACTGGGACATATTTGAACACGTCTCCCGATCACATGGTTGATCATACTCTAGGTTCCACATGCATGTTTTAGCTGAAGGAAGAATACCTTAAACCTGGGTAGTTGAAACCCGTGGAATGGGTACCATGCAATATGACTTCAAAGGGTCTTCATTTGCTCACCGAACCTCTCCAATCCTATCACTGCTGCGTTTATGCCCCTGTACACATGCTTGATTCTCTTTCGGAGACATAGCAATCCATAGGTTTTAAGATACTTACTAGTCAGGAACATTCTTAGGCTTTTAATATGAGGTGTTGAGTCCATTTCGTTGAGCAAGGAGTAGCTCTTGTCTATTCCATATTTGGCTTAAGGAACTTTATCTGTGCTCATTTCAATCTCTGGTTTTATGCAGCACCCCAACTCACCTTTACCCTTAAGCAAGCATAAGTTGGTTTTCTAAATTTGAGACCCTGTTCTGTTCTGTAATTCAGTTCCTGTGTAGCCAAGTTTACATTCCGTGTATTACTGATATCTTATGATGTTTCTTTTTCTGTGTGACTTATTTCAGTTAGAATCATCATACCTGAATCCACTCATTGTGCTGCTAAGGGCCTGATGACACAGATTTCATTGCTGAGTGATATTGCTTTCTAAGTAAATACCACAACTTTTTTATCCATTTTTCACTTTCTGCGATGTTGAACTTGTACTGTAAACGAGGTTCTTGTAAACAGAGCCGTTCCAAACTTTGGGGTGGCTGTGTCTTTTTGATTTTAAATTCCCTAAGCTATAGGACCATAAGTGGAAGTGCCTAGGCTCTGTTGCTTTGTTTTTTAGAAGTTTCAGGATGCACCATACACTTCTCCTGAGTGTCTGTTGGCAATTTACATCCCGCCCATCAGCATAACAAGGCTCCCAGTTCTCCATGGCCTATCCTGCCTTTCTGGATTTTACACTTTTTTCAGATGGCCCTTTTGACCGGGGGGAAGTGAGACTTCATTGTAGTGCAGATTTCCTTTGCAAGCTTGCTTGGTTGGCCAAAAAGGGCGTATGCGTTTTTTCCTGAATATATTCAGGAAAAAACGCATACGCCCTTTTTGGCCAAGTGCATCATTGTGGACGTTCTGCCTCTTTTCCTATGCTTTCAATGCAATTCCAGTCTACCTCCTGAAATCGGTTTCCTGCAATTCTGCCCCGCTTTCAAGTCCTCTTGGCAGCCTTACTTCAGTCTATTTTTGGACGATAGCTGTCATTTATAACTCTGCAGGTTTGTGAATTACAGTGCCCCTGAGCTCCTTTCTTCAACTCGTTTTCTTGTGAGCTGGCCGCAAAACCGCTGGATGGCTTCAGGCCCTAATCTGGTTCCGGCACGGCACGCTGAGCCTTTGGTTAATTCCTCTTCCTGGTGGGAAATGAGAGTTAAATTTGCCCGTCCAGATACCTCCAGCTAGCCTCTCATTGGTTCTCGCTATTCCTGTTCATCTTCCGCAGAAATTGCAAACTGGGCCAAACAGGAGGTTAAAGGGACTGACTCTCCAAGTCGGGAGAGTGTTAGTAAAGCGTCTGGAATGTTGCACCCGAGTACCAGGGTACGAAAACTGGGACATATTTGAACACGTCTCCCGATCACATGGTTGATCATACTCTAGGTTCCACATGCATGTTTTAGCTGAAGGAAGAATACCTTAAACCTGGGTAGTTGAAACCCGTGGAATGGGTACCATGCAATATGACTTCAAAGGGTCTTCATTTGCTCACCGAACCTCTCCAATCCTATCACTGCTGCGTTTATGCCCCTGTACACATGCTTGATTCTCTTTCGGAGACATAGCAATCCATAGGTTTTAAGATACTTACTAGTCAGGAACATTCTTAGGCTTTTAATATGAGGTGTTGAGTCCATTTCGTTGAGCAAGGAGTAGCTCTTGTCTATTCCATATTTGGCTTAAGGAACTTTATCTGTGCTCATTTCAATCTCTGGTTTTATGCAGCACCCCAACTCACCTTTACCCTTAAGCAAGCATAAGTTGGTTTTCTAAATTTGAGACCCTGTTCTGTTCTGTAATTCAGTTCCTGTGTAGCCAAGTTTACATTCCGTGTATTACTGATATCTTATGATGTTTCTTTTTCTGTGTGACTTATTTCAGTTAGAATCATCATACCTGAATCCACTCATTGTGCTGCTAAGGGCCTGATGACACAGATTTCATTGCTGAGTGATATTGCTTTCTAAGTAAATACCACAACTTTTTTATCCATTTTTCACTTTCTGCGATGTTGAACTTGTACTGTAAACGAGGTTCTTGTAAACAGAGCCGTTCCAAACTTTGGGGTGGCTGTGTCTTTTTGATTTTAAATTCCCTAAGCTATAGGACCATAAGTGGAAGTGCCTAGGCTCTGTTGCTTTGTTTTTTAGAAGTTTCAGAATGCACCATACACTTCTCCGGAGTGGTTGTTGGCAATTTACATCCCGCCCATCAGCATAACAAGGCTCCCAGTTCTCCATGGCCTGTCCTGCCTTTCTGGATTTTACACTTTTTTCAGATGGCCCTTTTGACCGGGGGGAAGTGAGACTTCATTGTAGTGCAGATTTCCTTTGCAAGCTTGCTTGGTTGGCCAAAAAGGGCGTATGCGTTTTTTCCTGAATATATTCAGGAAAAAACGCATACGCCCTTTTTGGCCAAGTGCATCATTGTGGACGTTCTGCCTCTTTTCCTATGCTTTCGATGCAATTCCAGTCTACCTCCTGAAATCGGTTTCCTGCAATTCTGCCCCGCTTTCAAGTCCTCTTGGCAGCCTTACTTCAGTCTATTTTTGGACGATAGCTGTCATTTATAACTCTGCAGGTTTGTGAATTACAGTGCCCCTGAGCTCCTTTCTTCAACTCGCTTTCTTGTGAGCTGGCCGCAACACCACAGGATGGCTTCAGGCACTAATCTGGTTCCGGCACGGCACGCTGAGCCTTTGGTTAATTCCTCTTCCTGGTGGGAAATGAGAGTTAAATTTGCCCGTCCAGACACCTCCAGCTAGCCTCTCATTGGTTCTCGCTATTCCTGTTCATCTTCCGCAGAAATTGCAAACTGGGCCAAACAGGAGGTTAAAGGCGCTGACTCTCCAAGTGGGGAGAGTGTTAGTAAAGCGTCTGGAATGTTGCACCCGAGTACCAGGGGAGGAAAACTGAGATATATTTGAACACGTCTCCCGATCACATGGTTGATCATACTCTACGTTCCACATGCATGTTTTAGCTGAAGGAAGAATACCTTAAACCTGGGTAGTTGAAACCCGTGGAATGGGTACCATGCAATATGACTTCAAAGGGTCTTCATTTGCTCACCGAACCTCTCCAATCCTATCACTGCTGCGTTTATGCCCCTGCACACATGCTTGATTCCCTTTCGGAGACATAGCAATCCATAGGTTTTAAGATACTTACTAGTCAGGTACATTCTTAGGTGTTTAATATGCGGTGTTGAGTCCATTTCGTTGAGCAAGGAGTAGCTCTTGTCTATTCCATATTTGGCTTAAGGAACTTTATCTGTGCTCATTTCAATCTCTGGTTTAATGCAGCACCCCAACTCACCTTTCCCCTTAAGCAAGCATAAGTTGGTTTTCTAAATTTGAGACCCTGTTCTGTTCTGTAATTCAGTTCCTGTGTAGCCAAGTTTACATTTCATGTATTACTGATATCTTATGATGTTTCTTTTTCTGTGTGACTTATTTCAGTTAGAATCATCATACCTGAATCCACTCATTGTGCTGCTAAGTGCCTGATGACACAGATTTCATTGCTGAGTGATATTGCTTTGTAAGTAAATACCACAACTTCTTTCTCCATTTTTTACTTTCTGCGGTGTTGAACTTGGACTGTAAACGAGGTTCTTGTAAACAGAGCCTTTCGAAACTTTGGGGTGGCTGTGTCTTTTTGATTTTAATTTCCCTAAGCTATAGGACCATAAGTGGAAGTGCCCTAGGTTCTGTTGCTTTGTTTTTTAGATGTTTCAGGAAACACCATACACTTCTCCCGAGTGTCTGTTGGCAATTTACATCCCGCCCATCAGCATAACAAGGCTCCCAGTTCTCCATGGCCTGTCCTGCCTTTCTGGATTTTACACTTTTTTCAGATGGCCCTTTTGACCGGGGGGAAGTGAGACTTCATTGTAGTGCAGATTTCCTTTGCAAGCTTGCTTGGTTGGCCAAAAAGGGCGTATGCGTTTTTTCCCAGGAAAAAACGCATACGCCCTTTTTGGCCAAGTGCATCATTGTGGACGTTCTGCCTCTTTTCCTATGCTTTCAATGCAATTTCAGTCTACCTCCTGAAATCGGTTTCCTGCAATTCTGCCCCGCTTTCAAGTCCTCTTGGCAGCCTTACTTCAGTCTATTTTTGGACGATAGCTGTCATTTATAACTCTGCAGGTTTGTGAATTACAGTGCCCCTGAGCTCTTTCTTCAACTCGCTTTCTTGTGAGCTGTCCGCAACACCGCAGGATGGCTTCAGGCCCTAATCTGGTTCCGGCACGGCACGCTGAGCCTTTGGTTAATTCCTCTTCCTGGTGGGAAATGAGAGTTAAATTTGCCCGTCCAGACACCTCCAGCTAGTCTCTCATTGGTTCTCGCTATTCCTGTTCATCTTCCGCAGAAATTGCAAACTGGGCCAAACAGGAGGTTAAAGGCGCTGACTCTCCAAGTCGGCAGAGTGTTAGTAAAGCGTCTGGAATGTTGCATCTGAGTACCACGGGAGGAAAACTGAGACATATTTGAACACGTCTCCCGTTCACACGGATGATCATACTCTGGGTTCCACATGCATGTTTTAGCTGAAGGAAGAATACCTTAAACCTGGGTAGTTGAAACCCGTGGAATGGGTACCATGCAATATGACTTCAAAGGGTCTTCATTTGCTCACCGAACCTCTCCAATCCTATCACTGCTGCGTTTATGCCCCTGTTCACATGCTTGATTCTCTTTCGGAGACATAGCAATCCATAGGTTTTAAGATACTTACTAGTCAGGTACATTCTTAGGCGTTTAATATGCGGTGTTGAGTCCATTTCGTTGAGCAAGGAGTAGCTCGTCTATTCCATATTTGGCTTAAGGAACTTTATCTGTGCTCATTTCAATCTCTGGTTTTATGCAGCACCCCAACTCACCTTTCCCCTTAAGCAAGCATAAGTTGGTTTTCTAAATTTGAGACCCTGTTCTGTTCTGTAATTCAGTTCCTGTGTAGCCAAGTTTCCATTCCGTGTATTACTGATATCTTATGATGTTTCTTTTTCTGTGTGACTTATTTCAGTCAGAATCATCATACCTGAATCCACTCATTGTGCTGCTAAGGGCCTGATGACATAGATTTCATTGCTGAGTGATATTGCTTTGTAAGTAAATACCACAGCTTCTTTATCCATTTTTCATTTTCTGCGATGTTGAATTTGTACTGTAAACGAGGTTCTTGTAAACAGAGGCGTCCCAAACTTTGGGGTGGCTGTGTCTTTTTGATTTTAATTTCCCTAAGCTATAGGACCATAAGTGGAAGTGCCCTAGGCTCTGTTGCTTTGTTTTTTAGATGTTTCAGGAAACACCATACACTTCTCCCCAGTGTCTGTTGGCAATTTACATCCCGCCCATCAGCATAACAAGGCTCCCAGTTCTCCATGGCCTGTCCTGCCTTTCTGGATTTTACACT
Organism: Stenella coeruleoalba; assembly: GCF_951394435.1. NCBI lineage: Eukaryota > Metazoa > Chordata > Mammalia > Artiodactyla > Delphinidae > Stenella > Stenella coeruleoalba. The sequence goes on along the minus strand of NW_027646093.1, from coordinate 3,427,528 downwards.
TTTTTCAGATGGCCCTTTTGACCGGGGGAAGTGAGACTTCATTGTAGTGCAGATTTCCTTTGCAAGCTTGCTTGGTTGGCCAAAAAGTGCGTATGCGTTTTTTCCTGAATATATTCAGGAAAAAACGCATACGCCCTTTTTGGCCAAGTGCATCATTGTGGACGTTCTGCCTCTTTTCCTATGCTTTCAATGCAATTCCAGTCTACCTCCTGAAATCGGTTTCCTGCAATTCTGCCCTGCTTTCAAGTCCTCTTGGCAGCCTTACTTCAGTGTATTTTTGGACGATAGCTGTCATTTATAACTCTGCAGGTTTGTGAATTACAGTGCCCCTGAGCTCCTTTCTTCAACTCGTTTTCTTGTGAGCTGGCTGCAACACCGCTGGATGGCTTCAGGCCCTAATCTGGTTCCGGCACGGCATGCTGAGCCTTTGGTTATTTCCTCTTCCTGGTGGGAAATGAGAGTTAAATTTGCCCGTCCAGACACCTCCAGCTAGTCTCTCATTGGTTCTCGCTATTCCTGTTCATCTTCCGCAGAAATTGCAAACTGGGCCAAACAGGAGGTTAAAGACGCTGACTCTCCAAGTCGGGAGAGTGTTAGTAAAGCGTCTGGAATGTTGCATCTGAGTACCACGGGAGGAAAACTGAGACATATTTGAACACGTCTCCCGTTCACACGGATGATCATACTCTGGGTTCCACATGCATGTTTTAGCTGAAGGAAGAATACCTTAAACCTGGGTAGTTGAAACCCGTGGAATGGGTACCATGCAATATGACTTCAAAGGGTCTTCATTTGCTCACAGAACCTCTCCAATCCTATCACTGCTGCGTTTATGCCCCTGTACACATGCTTGATTCTCTTTCGGAGACATAGCAATCCATAGGTTTTAAGATACTTACTAGTCAGGTACATTCTTAGGCGTTTAATATGCGGTGTTGAGTCCATTTCGTTGAGCAAGGAGTAGCTCGTCTATTCCATATTTGGCTTAAGGAACTTTATCTGTGCTCATTTCAATCTCTGGTTTTATGCAGCACCCCAACTCACCTTTTCCCTTAAGCAAGCATAAGTTGGTTTTCTAAATTTGAGACCCTGTTCTGTTCTGTAATTCAGTTCCTGTGTAGCCAAGTTTCCATTCCGTGTATTAGTGATATCTTATGATGTTTCTTTTTCTGTGTGACTTATTTCAGTTAGAATCATCATACCTGAATCCACTCATTGTGCTGCTAAGGGCCTGATGACATAGATTTCATTGCTGAGTGATATTGCTTTGTAAGTAAATACCACAGCTTCTTTATCCATTTTTCATTTTCTGCGATGTTGAATTTGTACTGTAAACGAGGTTCTTGTAAACAGAGGCGTCCCAAACTTTGGGGTGGCTGTGTCTTTTTGATTTTAATTTCCCTAAGCTATAGGACCATAAGTGGAAGTGCCCTAGGCTCTGTTGCTTTGTTTTTTAGATGTTTCAGGAAACACCATACACTTCTCCCAAGTGTCTGTTGGCAATTTACATCCCGCCCATCAGCATAACAAGGCTCCCAGTTCTCCATGGCCTGTCCTGCCTTTCTGGATTTTACACTTTTTTCAGATGGCCCTTTTGACCGGGGAGAAGTGAGACTTCATTGTAGTGCAGATTTCCTTTGCAAGTTTGCTTGTTTGGCCAAAAAGTGCGTATGCGTTTTATTCCTGAATATATTCAGGAATAAACGCATACGCCCTTTTTGGCCAAGTGCATCATTGTGGACGTTCTGCCTCTTTTCCTATGCTTTCAATGCAATTCCAGTCTACCTCCTGAAATCGGTTTCCTGCAATTCTGCCCCGCTTTCAAGTCCTCTTGGCAGCCTTACTTCAGTATATTTTTGGACGATAGCTGTCATTTATAACTCTGCAGGTTTGTGAATTACAGTGCCCCTGAGCTCTTTCTTCAACTCGCTTTCTTGTGACCTGGCCGCAACACCGCATGATGGCTTCAGGCCCTAATCTGGTTCCGGCACGGCACGCTGAGCCTTTGGTTATTTCCTCTTCCTATTGGGAAATGAGAGTTAAATTTGCCCATCCAGACACCTCCAGCTAGTCTCTCATTGGTTCTCGCTATTCCTGTTCATCTACCGCAGAAATTGCAAACTGGGCCAAACAGGAGGTTAAAGACGCTGACTCTCCAAGTCGGGAGAGTGTTAGTAAAGCGTCTGGAATGTTGCATCTGAGTACCACGGGAGGAAAACTGAGACATATTTGAACACGTCTCCCGTTCACACGGATGATCATACTCTGGGTTCCACATGCATGTTTTAGCTGAAGGAAGAATACCTTAAACCTGGGTAGTTGAAACCCGTGGAATGGGTACCATGCAATATGACTTCAAAGAGTCTTCATTTGCTCACCGAACCTCTCCAATCCTATCACTGCTGCGTTTATGCCCCTGTACACATGCTTGATTCTCTTTCGGAGACATAGCAATCCATAGGTTTTAAGATACTTACTAGTCAGGTACATTCTTAGGCGTTTAATATGCGGTGTTGAGTCCATTTCGTTGAGCAAGGAGTAGCTCGTCTATTCCATATTTGGCTTAAGGAACTTTATCTGTGCTCATTTCAATCTCTGGTTTTATGCAGCACCCCAACTCACCTTTACCCATAAGCAAGCATAAGTTGGTTTTCTAAATTTGAGACCCTGTTCTGTTCTGTAATTCAGTTCCTGTGTAGCCAAGTTTCCATTCCGTGTATTAGTGATATCTTATGATGTTTCTTTTTCTGTGTGACTTATTTCAGTTAGAATCATCATACCTGAATCCACTCATTGTGCTGCTAAGGGCCTGATGACATAGATTTCATTGCTGAGTGATATTGCTTTGTAAGTAAATACCACAGCTTCTTTATCCATTTTTCATTTTCTGCGATGTTGAATTTGTACTGTAAACGAGGTTCTTGTAAACAGAGGCGTCCCAAACTTTGGGGTGGCTGTGTCTTTTTGATTTTAATTTCCCTAAGCTATAGGACCATAAGTGGAAGTGCCCTAGGCTCTGTTGCTTTGTTTTTTAGATGTTTCAGGAAACACCATACACTTCTTCCAAGTGTCTGTTGGCAATTTACATCCCGCCCATCAGCATAACAAGGCTCCCAGTTCTCCATGGCCTGTCCTGCCTTTCTGGATTTTACACTTTTTTCAGATGGCCCTTTTGACCAGGGAGGAGTGAGACTTCATTGTAGTGCAGATTTCCTTTGCAAGTTTGCTTGGTTGGCCAAAAAGTGCGTATGCGTTTTATTCCTGAATATATTCAGGAAAAAACGCATACGCCCTTTTTGGCCAAGTGTATCATTGTGGACGTTCTGCCTCTTTTCCTATGCTTTCAATGCAATTCCAGTCTACCTCCTGAAATCAGTTTCCTGCAATTCTGCCCCGCTTTCAAGTCCTCTTGGCAGCCTTACTTCAGTATATTTTTGGACGATAGCTGTCATTTATAACTCTGCAGGTTTGTGAATTACAGTGCCCCTGAGCTCTTTCTTCAACTCGCTTTCTTGTGACCTGGCCGCAACACCGCATGATGGCTTCAGGCCCTAATCTGGTTCCGGCACGGCACGCTGAGCCTTTGGTTATTTCCTCTTCCTATTGGGAAATGAGAGTTAAATTTGCCCGTCCAGACACCTCCAGCTAGTCTCTCATTGGTTCTCGCTATTCCTGTTCATCTTCCGCAGAAATTGCAAACTGGGCCAAACAGGAGGTTAAAGACGCTGACTCTCCAAGTCGGGAGAGTGTTAGTAAAGCGTCTGGAATGTTGCATCTGAGTACCACGGGAGGAAAACTGAGACATATTTGAACACGTCTCCCGTTCACACGGATGATCATACTCTGGGTTCCACATGCATGTTTTAGCTGAAGGAAGAATACCTTAAACCTGGGTAGTTGAAACCCGTGGAATGGGTACCATGCAATATGATTTCAAAGGGTCTTCATTTGCTCACCGAACCTCTCCAATCCTATCACTGCTGCATTTATGCCCCTGTACACATGCTTGATTCTCTTTCGGAGACATAGCAATCCATAGGTTTTAAGATACTTACTAGTCAGGTACATTCTTAGGCGTTTAATATACGGTGTTGAGTCCATTTCGTTGAGCAAGGAGTAGCTCGTCTATTCCATATTTGGCTTAAGGAACTTTATCTGTGCTCATTTCAATCTCTGGTTTTATGCAGCACCCCAACTCACCTTTCCCCTTAAGCAAGCATAAGTTGGTTTTCTAAATTTGAGACCCTGTTCTGTTCTGTAATTCAGTTCCTGTGTAGCCAAGTTTCCATTCCGTGTATTACTGATATCTTATGATGTTTCTTTTTCTGTGTGACTTATTTCAGTTAGAATCATCATACCTGAATCCACTCATTGTGCTGCTAAGGGCCTGATGACATAGATTTCATTGCTGAGTGATATTGCTTTGTAAGTAAATACCACAGCTTCTTTATCCATTTTTCATTTTCTGCGATGTTGAATTTGTACTGTAAACGAGGTTCTTGTAAACAGAGGCGTCCCAAACTTTGGGGTGGCTGTGTCTTTTTGATTTTAATTTCCCTAAGCTATAGGACCATAAGTGGAAGTGCCCTAGGCTCTGTTGCTTTGTTTTTTCGATGTTTCAGGAAACACCATACACTTCTCCGGAGTGGCTGTTGGCAATTTACATCCCGCCCATCAGCATAACAAGGCTCCCAGTTCTCCATGTCCTGTCCTGCCTTTCTGGATTTTACACTTTTTTCAGATGGCCCTTTTGACCGGGGGGAAGTGAGACTTCATTGTAGTGCAGATTTCCTTTGCAAGCTTGCTTGGTTGGCCAAAAACGGCGTATGCGTTTTTTCCTGAATATATTCAGGAAAAAACGCATACGCCCTTTTTGACCAAGTGCATCACTGTGGACGTTCTGCCTCTTTTCCTATGCTTGAAATGCAATTCCAGTCTACCTCCTGAAATCGGTTTCCTGCAATTCTGCCCCGCTTTCAAGTCCTCTTGGCAGCCTTACTTCAGTCTATTTTTGGACGATAGCTGTCATTTATAACTCTTCGGTTTGTGAATTACAGTGCCCCTGAGCTCCTTTCTTCAACTCGCTTTCTTGTGAGCTGGCCGCAACACCGCAGGATGTCTTCAGGCCCTAATGTGGTTCCGGCATGGCACGCTGAGCCTTTGGTTAATTCCTCTTCCTGGTGGGAAATGAGAGTTAAATTTGCCCATCCAGACACCTCCAGCTAGTCTTTCAATGGTTCTCGCTATTCCTGTTCATCTTCCACAGAAATTGCAAACTGGGCCAAACAGGAGGTTAAAGGTGCTGACTCTCCAAGTGGGGAGAGTGTTAGTAAAGCGTCTGGAATGTTGCACCTGAGTACCAGCCTACGAAAACTGAGACATATTTGAACACGTCTCCCGATCACATGGTTGATCATACTCTAGGTTCCACATGCATGTTTTAGCTGAAGGAAGAATACCTTAAACCTGGGTAGTTGAAAGAAGTGGAATGGGTACCATGCAATATGACTTCAAAGGGTCTTCATTTGCTCACGAACCTCTCCAATCCTATCACTGCTGCGTTTATGCCGCTGTACACATGCTTGATTCTCTTTCGGAGACATAGCAATCCATAGGTTTTAAGATACTTACTAGTCAGGTACATTCTTAGGCGTTTAATATGTGGTGTTGAGTCCATTTCGTTGAGCAAGGAGTAGCTCTTGTCTATTCCATATTTGGCTTAAGGAACTTTATCTGTGCTCATTTCAATCTCTGGTTTTATGCAGCACCCCAACTCACCTTTACCCTTAAGCAAGCATAAGTTGGTTTTCTAAATTTGAGAACCTGTTCTGTTCTGTAATTCAGTTCCTGTGTAGCCAAGTTTCCATTCCGTGTATTACTGATATCTTATGATGTTTCTTTTTCTGTGTGACTTATTTCAGTTAGAATCATCATACCTGAATCCACTCATTGTGCTGCTAAGGGCCTGATGACACAGATTTCATTGCTGAGTGATATTGCTTTGTAAGTAAATACCACAACTTCTTTATCCATTTTTCACTTTCTGCGATGTTGAACTTGTACTGTAAAGAGGTTCTTGTAAACAGAGCTGTTCCAAACTTTGGGGTGGCTGTGTCTTTTTGATTTTAATTTCCCTAAGCTATAGGACCATAAGTGGAAGTGCCCTAGGTTCTGTTGCTTTGTTTTTTAGATGTTTCAGGAAACACCATACACTTCTCCCGAGTGTCTGTTGGCAATTTACATCCCGCCCATCAGCATAACAAGGCTGCCAGTTCTCCATGGCCTGTCCTGCCTTTCTGGATTTTACACTTTTTTCAGATGGCCCTTTTGACCGGGGGGAAGTGAGACTTCATTGTAGTGCAGATTTCCTTTGCAAGCTTGCTTGGTTGGCCAAAAAGGGCGTATGCATTTTTTCCTGAATATATTCAGGAAAAAACGCATACGCCCTTTTTGGCCAAGTGCATTATTGTGGACGTTCTGCCTCTTTTCCTATGCTTTCAATGCAATTCCAGTCTACCTCCTGAAATCGGTTTCCTGCAATTCTGCTCCGCTTTCAAGTCCTCTTGGCTGCCTTACTTCAGTGTATTTTTGGACGATAGCTGTCATTTATAACTCTGCAGGTTTGTGAATTACAGTGCCCCTGAGCTCCTTTCTTCAACTTGCTTTATTTTGAGCTGGCCGCAACACCGCAGGATGGCTTCAGGCCCTAATCTGGTTCCGGTACGGCACTCTGAGCCTTTGGTTATTTCCTCTTCCTGGTGGGAAATGAGAGTTAAATTTGCCCGTCCAGACACCTCCAGCTAGCCTCTCATTGGTTCTCGCTATTCCTGTTCATCTTCCGCAGAAATTGCAAACTGTGCCAAACAGGAGGTTAAAGGCGCTGACTCTCCAAGTGGGGAGAGTGTTTGTAAAGCGTCTGGAATGTTGCACCCGAGTACCAGGGGAGGAAAACTAAGACATATTTGAACACGTCTCCCGATCACATGGTTGATCATACTCTAAGTTACACATGCATGTTTTAGCTGAGGAAGAATACCTAAAACCTGGGTAGTTGAAACCCGTGTAATGGGTACCATGCAATATGACTTCAAAGGGTCTTCATTTGCTCACCGAACCTCTCCAATCCTATCACTGCTGCGTTTATGCCCCTGTACACATGCTTGATTCTCCTTCGGAGACTTAGCAATCCATAGGTTTTAAGATACTTACTAGTCAGGTACATTCTTAGGCATTTAATATGCGGTGTTGAGTCCGTTTCGTTGAGCAAGGAGTAGCTCTTGTCTATTCCATATTTGGCTTAAGGAACTTTATCTGTGCTCATTTCAATCTCTGGTTTTATGCAGCACCCCAACTCACCTTTCCCCTTTAGCAAGCATAAGTTGGTTTTCTAAATTTGAGACGCTGTTCTGTTCTGTAATTCAGTTCCTGTGTAGCCAAGTTTCCATTCCGTGTATTACTGATATCTTATGATGTTTCTTTTTCTGTGTGACTTATTTCAGTTAGAATCATCATACCTGAATCCACTCATTGTGCTGCTAAGGGCCTGATGACATAGATTTCATTGCTGAGTTCTATTGCTTTGTAAGTGAATACCACAACTTCTTTATCCATTTTTCACTTTCTGCGATTTTGAACTTGTACTGTAAACGAGGTTCTTGTAAACAGAGCCGTTCCAAACTTTGGGCTGGCTGTGTCTTTTTGATTTTAATTTCCCTAAGCTATAGGTCCATAAGTGGAAGTGCCCTAGGCTCTGTTGCTTTGTTTTTTAGATGTTTCAGGAAACACCATACACTTCTCCCAAGTGTCTGTTGGCAATTTACATCCCGCCCATCAGCATAACAAGGCTCCCAGTTTTCAATGGCCTGTTGCCTTTCTGGATTTTACACTTTTTTCAGATGGCCCTTTTGACCGGGGGGAAGTGAGACTTCATTGTAGTGCAGATTTCCTTTGCAAGCTTGCTTGGTTGGCCAAAAAGGGCGTATGCGTTTTTTCCTGAATATATTCAGGAAAAAACGCATACGCCCTTTTTGGCCAAGTGCATCATTGTGGACGTTCTGCCTCTTTTCCTATGCTTTCAATGCAATTCCAGTCTACCTCCTGAAATTGGTTTCCTGCAATTCTGCCCCGCTTTCAAGTCCTCTTGGCAGCCTTACTTCAGTCTATTTTTGGACGATAGCTGTCATTTATAACTCTGCTGGTTTGTCAATTGCAGTGCCCCTGAGCTCCTTTCTTCAACTCGCTTTCTTGTGACCTGGCAGCAGCTCCGCAGGATGGCTTCAGGCCCTAATCTGGTTCCGGCCCGGCATGCTGAGCCTTTGGTTAATTCCTCTTCCTGGTGGGAAATGAGAGTTAAATTTGCCCGTCCAGACACCTCCAGCTAGCCTCTCATTGGTTCTCGCTATTCCTGTTCATCTTCCGCAGAAATTGCAAACTGGGCCAAACAGGAGGTTAAAGGCGCTGACTTTCCAAGTGGGCAGAGTGTTAGTAAAGCGTCTGGAATGTTGCACCCGAGTACCAGGGGAGGAAAACTGAGACATATTTGAACACGTCTCCCATTCACATGGTTGATCATACTTGGGTTCCACATGCATGTTTTAGCTGAAGGAAGAATACCTAAAACCTGGGTAGTTGAAACCCGTGGAATGGGTACCATGCAATATGACTTCAAAGGGTCTTCATTTGCTCACCGAACCTCTCCAATCCTATCACTGCTGCGTTTATGCCCCTGTACACATGCTTGATTCTCTTTCGGAGACATAGCAATCCATAGGTTTTAAGATACTTACTAGTCAGGTACATTCTTAGGCGTTTAATATGGGGTGTTGAGTCCATTTCGTTGAGCAAGGAGTAGCTCTTGTCTATTCCATATTTGGCTTAAGGAACTTTATCTGTGCTCATTTCAATCTCTAGTTTTATGCAGCACCCCAACTCACCTTTCCCCTTAAGCAAGCATAAGTTGGTTTTCTAAATTTGAGACCCTGTTCTGTTCTGTAATTCAGTTCCTGTGTAGCCAAGTTTACATTTCGTGTATTACTGATATCTTATGATGTTTCTTTTTCTGTGTGACTTATTTCAGTTAGAATCATCATACCTGAATCCACTCATTGTGCTGTTAAGGACCTGATGACACAGATTTCATTGCTGAGTGATATTGCTTTGTAAGTAAATACCACAACTTTTTTATCCATTTTTCACTTTCTGCGATGTTGAACTTGTACTGTAAACGAGGTTCTTGTAAACAGAGCCGTTCGAAACTTTGGGGTGGCTGTGTCTTTTTGATTTTAAATTCCCTAAGCTATAGGACCATAAGTGGAAGGACCATAAGTGGAAGTGCCCTAGGCTCTGTTGCTTTGTTTTTTAGTTTTTTCAGGAAACACCATACACTTCTCCAGAGTGGTTGTTGGCAATTTACATCCCGCCCATCAGCATAACAAGGCTCCCAGTTCTCCATGACGTGTCCTGCCTTTCTGGATTTTACACTTTTTTCAGATGGCCCTTTTGACCGGGGGGAAGTGAGACTTCATTGTAGTGCAGATTTCCTTTGCAAGCTTGCTTGGTTGGCCAAAAAGGGCGTATGCGTTTTTTCCTGAATATATTCAGGAAAAAATGCATACGCCCTTTTTGGCCAAGTGCATCATTGTGGACGTTCTGCCTCTTTTCCTATGCTTTCAATGCAATTCCAGTCTACCTCCTGAAATCGGTTTCCTGCAATTCTGCCCCGCTTTCAAGTCCTCTTGGCAGCCTTACTTCAGTCTATTTTTGGACGATAGCTGTCATTTATAACTCTGCAGGTTTGTGAATTACAGTGCCCCTGAGCTCCTTTCTTCAACTCGCTTTCTTGTGACCTGGCCGCAACACCGCAGGATGGCTTCAGGCCCTAATCTGGTTCCGGCACGGCATGCTGAGCCTTTGGTTATTTCCTCTTCCTGGTGGGAAATGAGAGTTAAATTTGCCCATCCAGACACCTCCAGCTAGTCTCTCATTGGTTCTCGCTATTCCTGTTCATCTTCCGCAGAAATTGCAAACTGGGCCAAACAGGAGGGTAAAGGCGCTGACTCTCCAAGTGGGGAGAGTGTTAGTAAAGCGTCTGGAATGCTGCACTCGAGTACCAGGGGAGGAAAACTGAGACATATTTGAACACGTCTCCCGTTCACATGGTTGATCATACTTGGGTTCCACATGCATCTTTTAGCTGAAGGAAGAATACCTTAAACCTGGGTAGTTGAAACCCGTGGAATGGGTACCATGCAATATGACTTCAAAGGGTCTTCATTTGCTCACCGAACCTCTCCAATCCTATCACTGCTGCGTTTATGCCCCTGTACACATGCTTGATTCTCTTTCGGAGACATAGCAATCCATAGGTTTTAAGATACTTACTAGTCAGGTACATTCTTAGGCGTTTAATATGCGGTGTTGAGTCCATTTCGTTGAGCAAGGAGTAGCTCTTGTCTATTCCATATTTGGCTTAAGGAACTTTATCTGTGCTCATTTCAATCTCTGGTTTTATGCAGCACCCCAACTCACCTTTCCCCTTAAGCAAGCATAAATTGGTTTTCTAAATTTGAGACCCTGTTCTGTTCTGTAATTCAGTTCCTGTGTAGCCAAGTTTACATTCCGTGTATTAGTGATATCTTATGATGTTTCTTTTTCTGTGTGACTTATTTCAGTTAGAATCATCATACCTGAATCCACTCATTGTGCTGCTAAGGGCCTGATGACACAGATTTCATTGCTGAGTGATATTGCTTTGTAAGTAAATACCACAACTTCTTTATCCATTTTTCACTTTCTGCGATGTTGAACTTGTACTGTAAACGAGGTTCTTGTAAACAGAGCCGTTCCAAACTTTGGGGTGGCTGTGTCTTTTTGATTTTAAATTCCCTAAGCTATAGGACCATAAGTGGAAGTGCCCTAGGCTCTGTTGCTTTGTTTTTTAGATGTTTCAGGAAACACCATACACTTCTCCTGAGTGTTTGTTGGCAATTTACATCCCGCCCATCAGCATAACAAGGCTCCCAGTTCTCCATGGCCTGTCCTGCCTTTCTGGATTTTACCCTTTTTTCAGATGACCCTTTTGTCCGGGGGGAAGTGAGACTTCATTGTAGTGCAGATTTCCTTTGCAAGCTTGCTTGGTTGGCCAAAAAGGGCGTATGCGTTTTTTCCTGAATATATTCAGGAAAAAACGCATACGCCCTTTTTGGCCAAGTGCATCATTGTGGACGTTCTGCCTCTTTTCCTATGCTTTCGATGCAATTCCAGTCTACCTCCTGAAATCGGTTTCCTGCAATTCTGCCCCGCTTTCAAGTCCTCTTGGCAGCCTTACTTCAGTCTATTTTTGGACGATAGCTGTCATTTATAACTCTGCAGGTTTGTGAATTACAGTGCCCCTGAGCTCCTTTCTTCAACTCGCTTTCTTGTGACCTGGCCGCAACACCGCAGGATGGCTTCAGGCCCTAATCTGGTTCCGGTACGGCACGCTGAGCCTTTGGTTATTTCCTCTTCCTGGTGGGAAATGAGAGTTAAATTTGCCCGTCCAGACACCTCCAGCTAGCCTCTCATTGGTTCTCGCTATTCCTGTTCATCTTCCGCAGAAATTGCAATCTGGACCAAACAGGAGGTTAAAGGGACTGACTCTCCAAGTCGGGAGAGTGTTAGTAAAGCGTCTGGAATGTTGCACCCGAGTACCAGGGTACGAAAACTGAGACATATTTGAACACGTCTCCCGATCACATGGTTGATCATACTCTAGGTTCCACATGCATGTTTTAGCTGAAGGAAGAATACCTTAAACCTGGGTATTTGAAACCCGTGGAATGGGTACCATGCAATATGACTTCAAAGGGTCTTCATTTGCTCACCGAACCTCTCCAATCCTATCACTGCTGCGTTTATGCCGCTGTACACACGCTTGATTCGCTTTTGGAGACATAGCAATCCATAGGTTTTAAGATACTTACTAGTCAGGTACATTCTTAGGCGTTTAATATGCGGTGTTGAGTCCATTTCGTTGAGCAAGGAGTAGCTCTTGTCTATTCCATATTTGGCTTAAGGAACTTTATCTGTGCTCATTTCAATCTCTGGTTTTATGCAGCACCCCAACTCACCTTTACCCTTAAGCAAGCATAAGTTGGTTTTCTAAATTTGAGACCCTGTTCTGTTCTGTAATTCAGTTCCTGTGTAGCCAAGTTTACATTCCGTGTATTACTGATATCTTATGATGTTTCTTTTTCTGTGTGACTTATTTCAGTTAGAATCATCATACCTGAATCCACTCATTGTGCTGCTAAGGGCCTGATGACACAGATTTCATTGCTGAGTGATATTGCTTTGTAAGTAAATACCACAACTTCTTTATCCATTTTTCACTTTCTGCGATGTTGAACTTGTACTGTAAACGAGGTTCTTGTAAACAGAGCTGTTCCAAACTTTGGGGTGGCTGTGTCTTTTCGATTTTAATTTCCCTAAGCTATAGGACCATAAGTGGAAGTGCCCTAGGCTCTGTTGCTTTGTTTTTTAGATGTTTCAGGAAACACCATACACTTCTCCCGAGTGGTTGTTGGCAATTTACATCCCGCCCATCAGCATAACAAGGCTCCCAGTTCTCCATGGCCTGTCCTGCCTTTCTGGATTTTACACTTTTTTCAGATGGCCCTTTTGACCGGGGGGAAGTGAGACTTCATTGTAGTGCAGATTTCCTTTGCAAGCTTGCTTGGTTGGCCAAAAAGGGCGTATGCGTTTTTTCCTGAATATATTCAGGAAAAAACGCATACGCCCTTTTTGGCCAAGTGCATCATTGTGGACGTTCGGCCTCTTTTCCTATGATTTCAATGCAATTCCAGTCTACCTCCTGAAATCGGTTTCCTGCAATTCTGCCCCGCTTTCAAGTCCTCTTGGCAGCCTTACTTCAGTCTATTTTTGGACGATAGCTGTCATTTATAACTCTGCAGGTTTGTGAATTACAGTGCCCCTGAGCTCCTTTCTTCAACTCGTTTTCTTGTGAGCTGGCCGCAACACCGCAGGAGGGCTTCAGGCCCTAATCTGGTTCCGGCACGGCACACTGAGCCTTTGGTTATTTCCTCTTCCTGGTGGGAAATGAGAGTTAAATTTGCCCGTCCAGACACCTCCAGCTAGCCTCTCATTGGTTCTCGCTATTCCTGTTCATCTTCCGCAGAAATTGCAAACTGGGCCAAACAGGAGGTTAAAGGCGCTGACTCTCCAAGTGGGGAGAGTGTCAGTAAAGCGTCTGGAATGTTGCACCCGAGTACCAGGGGAGGAAAACTGAGTCATATTTGAACACGTCTCCCGTTCACATGGTTGATCATACTTGGGTTCCACATGCATGTTTTAGCTGAAGGAAGAATACCTAAAACCTGGGTAGTTGAAACCCGTGGAATGGGTACCATGCAATATGACTTCAAAGGGTCTTCATTTGCTCACCGAACCTCTCCAATCCTATCACTGCTGCGTTTATGCCCCTGTACACATGCTTGATTCTCTTTTGGAGACATAGCAATCCATAGGTTTTAAGATACTTACTAGTCAGGTACATTCTTAGGCGTTTAATATGCGGTGTTGAGTCCATTTCGTTGAGCAAGGAGTAGCTCTTGTCTATTCCATATTTGGCTTAAGGAACTTTATCTGTGCTCATTTCAATCTCTGGTTTTATGCAGCACCCCAACTCTCCTTTACCCTTAAGCAAGCATAAGTTGGTTTTCTAAATTTGAGACCCTGTTCTGTTCTGTAATTCAGTTCCTGTGTAGCCAAGTTTACATTCCGTGTATTACTGATATCTTATGATGTTTCTTTTTCTGTGTGACTTATTTCAGTTAGAATCATCATACCTGAATCCACTCATTGTGCTGCTAAGGGCCTGATGACACAGATTTCATTGCTGCGTGATATTGCTTTGTAAGTAAATACCACAACTTCTTTATCCATTTTTCACTTTCTGCGATGTTGACCTTGTACTGTAAACGAGGTTCTTGTAAACAGAGCCGTTCCAAACTTTGGGGTGGCTGTGTCTTTTTCATTTTAATTTCCCGAAGCTATAGGACCATAAGTGGAAGTGCCCTAGGTTCTGTTGCTTTGTTTTTTAGATGTTTCAGGAAACACCATACACTTCTCCCGAGTGGTTGTTGGCAATTTACATCCCGCCCATCAGCATAACAAGGCTCCCAGTTCTCCATGGCCTGTCCTGCCTTTCTGGATTTTACACTTTTTTCAGATGGCCCTTTTGACCGGGGGGAAGTGAGACTTCATTGTAGTGCAGATTTCCTTTGCAAGCTTGCTTGGTTGGCCAAAAAGGGCGTATGCGTTTTTTCCTGAATATATTCAAGAAAAAACGCATATGCCCTTTTTGGCCAAGTGCATCATTGTGGACGTTCTGCCTCTTTTCCTATGCTTTCAATGCAATTCCAGTCTACCTCCTGAAATCGGTTTCCTGCAATTCTGCCCCGCTTTCAAGTCCTCTTGGCAGCCTTACTTCAGTCTATTTTTGGACGATAGCTGTCATTTATAACTCTGCAGGTTTGTGAATTACAGTGCCCCTGAGCTCCTTTCTTCAACTCGCTTTCTTGTGAGCTGGCTGCAACACCGCAGGATGGCTTCAGGCCCTAATCTGTTTCCGGCGCGGCACGCTGAGCTTTTGGTTAATTCCTCTTCCTGGTGGGAAATGAGAGTTAAATTTGCCCGTCCAGACACCTCCAGCTAGTCTCTCATTGGTTCTCGCTATTCCTGTTCATCTTCCGCAGAAATTGCAAACTGTGCCAAACAGGAGGTTAAAGGCGCTGACTCTCCAAGTGGGGAGAGTGTTAGTAAAGCGTCTGGAATGTTGCACCCGAGTACCAGGGGAGGAAAACTGAGACATATTTGAACATGTCTCCCGATCACATGGTTGATCATACTCTGGGTTCCACATGCATGTTTTAGCTGAAGGAAGAATACCTTAAACCTGGGTAGTTGAAACCCGTGGAATGGGTACCATGCAATATGACTTCAAAGGGTCTTCATTTGCTCACCGAACCTCTCCAATCCTATCACTGCTGCGTTTATGCCCCTGTACACACGCTTGATTCTCTTTTGGAGACATAGCAATCCATAGGTTTTAAGATACTTACTAGTCAGGTACATTCTTAGGCGTTTAATATGGGGTTTTGAGTCCATTTCGTTGAGCAAGGAGTAGCTCTTGTCTATTCCATATTTGGCTTAAGGAACTTTATCTGTGCTCATTTCAATCTCTGGTTTTATGCAGCACCCCAACTCACCTTTCCCCTTAAGCAAGCATAAGTTGGTTTTCTAAATTTGAGACCCTGTTCTGTTTTGGAATGCAGTTCCTCTGTATCCAAGTTTACATTCCGTGTATTAGTGATATCTTATGATGTTTCTTTTTCTGTGTGACTTATTTCAGTTAGAATCATCATACCTGAATCCACTCATTGTGCTGCTAAGGGCCTGATGACAGAGATTTCATTGCTGAGTGATATTGCTTTGTAAGTAAATACCACAACTTCTTTATCCATTTTTCACTTTCTGCGATGTTGAACTTGTACTGTAAACGAGGTTCTTGTAAACAGAGCCGTTCCAAACTTTGAGGTGGCTGTGTCTTTTTCATTTTAATTTCCCTAAGCTATAGGACCATAAGTGGAAGTGCCCTAGGTTCTGTTGCTTTGTTTTTTAGTTGTTTCAGGAAACACCATACACTTCTCCCAAGTGGTTCTTGGCAATTTACATCCTGCCCATCAGCATAACAAGGCTCCCAGTTCTCCATGGCCTGTCCTGCCTTTCTGGATTTTACCCTTTTTTCAGATGGCCCTTTTTACCGGGGGGAAGTGAGACTTCATTGTAGTGCAGACTTCCTTTGCAAGCTTGCCTGGTTGGCCAAAAAGGGCGTATGCGTTTTTTCCTGAATATATTCAGGAAAAAACGCATACGCCCTTTTTGGCCAAGTGCATCATTGTGGACGTTCTGCCTCTTTTCCTATGCTTTCAATGCAATTCCAGTCTACCTCCTGAAATCGGTTTCCTGCAATTCTGCCCCGCTTTCAAGTCCTCTTGGCAGCCTTACTTCAGTCTATTTTTGGACGATAGCTGTCATTTATAACTCTGCAGGTTTGTGAATTACAGTGCCCCTGAGCTCCTTTCTTCAACTCGCTTTCTTGTGACCTGGCCGCAACACCGCAGGATGGCTTCAGGCCCTAATCTGGTTCCGGCCCGGCATGCTGAGCCTTTGGTTAATTCCTCTTCCTGGTGGGAAATGAGAGTTGAATTTGCCCGTCCAGACACCTCCAGCTAGCCTCTCATTGGTTCTCGCTATTCCTGTTCATCTTCCGCAGAAATTGCAAACTGGGCCAAACAGGAGGTTAAAGGGACTGACTCTCCAAGTCGGGAGAGTGTTAGTAAAGCGTCTGGAATGTTGCACCCGAGTACCAGGGGAGGAAAACTGAGACATATTTGAACACGTCTCCCGTTCACATGGTTGATCATACTCTGGGTTCCACATGCATGTTTTAGCTGAAGGAAGAATACCTTAAACCTGGAGAGTTGAGACCCGTGTAATGGGTACCATGCAATATGACTTCAAAGGGTCTTCATTTGCTCATCGAACCTCTCCAATCCTATCACTGCTGCGTTTATGCCCCTGTACACACGCTTGATTCTCTTTTGGAGACATAGCAATCCATAGGTTTTAAGATACTTACTAGTCAGGTACATTCTTAGGCGTTTAATATGGGGTTTTGAGTCCATTTCGTTGAGCAAGGAGTAGCTCTTGTCTATTCCATATTTGGCTTAAGGAACTTTATCTGTGCTCATTTCAATCTCTGGTTTTATGCAGCACCCCAACTCACCTTTCCCCTTAAGCAAGCATAAGTTGGTTTTCTAAATTTGAGACCCTGTTCTGTTTTGGAATGCAGTTCCTGTGTAGCCAAGTTTACATTCCGTGTATTAGTGATATCTTATGATGTTTCTTTTTCTGTGTGACTTATTTCAGTTAGAATCATCATACCTGAATCCACTCATTGTGCTGCTAAGGGCCTGATGACAGAGATTTCATTGCTGAGTGATATTGCTTTGTAAGTAAATACCACAACTTCTTTATCCATTTTTTACTTTCTGCGATGTTGAACTTGTACTGTAAACGAGGTTCTTGTAAACAGAGCCGTTCCAAACTTTGGGGTGGCTGTGTCTTTTTCATTTTAATTTCCCTAAGCTATAGGACCATAAGTGGAAGTGTCCTAGGTTCTGTTGCTTTGTTTTTTAGATGTTTCAGGAAACACCATACACTTCTCCCGAGTGGTGGTTGGCAATTTACATCCCGCCCATCAGCATAACAAGGCTCCCAGTTCTCCATGGCCTGTCCTGCCTTTCTGGATTTTACACTTTTTTCAGATGGCCCTTTTGACCGGGGGGAAGTGAGACTTCATTGTAGTGCAGATTTCCTTTGCAAGCTTGCTTGGTTGGCCAAAAAGGGCGTATGCGTTTTTTCCTGAATATATTCAGGAAAAAACGCATACGCCCTTTTTGGCCAAGTGCATCATTGTGGACGTTCTGCCTCTTTTCCTATGCTTGAAATGCAATTCCAGTCTACCTCCTGAAATCGGTTTCCTGCAATTCTGCCCCGCTTTCAAGTCCTCTTGGCAGCCTTACTTCAGTCTATTTTTGGACGATAGCTGTCATTTATAACTCTGCAGGTTTGTGAATTACAGTGCCCCTGAGCTCCTTTCTTCAACTCGCTTTCTTGTGACCTGGCCGCAACACCGCAGGATGGCTTCAGGCCCTAATCTGGTTCCGGCCCGGCATGCTGAGCCTTTGGTTAATTCCTCTTCCTGGTGGGAAATGAGAGTTGAATTTGCCCGTCCAGACACCTCCAGCTAGCCTCTCATTGGTTCTCGCTATTCCTGTTCATCTTCCGCAGAAATTGCAAACTGGGCCAAACAGGAGGTTAAAGGGACTGACTCTCCAAGTCGGGAGAGTGTTAGTAAAGCGTCTGGAATGTTGCACCCGAGTACCAGGGGAGGAAAACTGAGACATATTTGAACACGTCTCCCGTTCACATGGTTGATCATACTATGGGTTCCACATGCATGTTTTAGCTGAAGGAAGAATACCTTAAACCTGGAGAGTTGAGACCCGTGTAATGGGTACCATGCAATATGACTTCAAAGGGTCTTCATTTGCTCACCGAACCTCTCCAATCCTATCACTGCTGCGTTTATGCCCCTGTACACACGCTTGATTCTCTTTTGGAGACATAGCAATCCATAGGTTTTAAGATACTTACTAGTCAGGTACATTCTTAGGCGTTTAATATGGGGTTTTGAGTCCATTTCGTTGAGCAAGGAGTAGCTCTTGTCTATTCCATATTTGGCTTAAGGAACTTTATCTGTGCTCATTTCAATCTCTGGTTTTATGCAGCACCCCAACTCACCTTTCCCCTTAAGCAAGCATAAGTTGGTTTTCTAAATTTGAGACCCTGTTCTGTTTTGGAATGCAGTTCCTGTGTAGCCAAGTTTACATTCCGTGTATTAGTGATATCTTATGATGTTTCTTTTTCTGTGTGACTTATTTCAGTTAGAATCATCATACCTGAATCCACTCATTGTGCTGCTAAGGGCCTGATGACACAGATTTCATTGCTGAGTGATATTGCTTTGTAAGTAAATACCACAACTTCTTTATCCATTTTTCACTTTCTGCGATGTTGAACTTGTACTGTAAACGAGGTTCTTGTAAACAGAGCCGTTCCAAACTTTGGGGTGGCTGTGTCTTTTTCATTTTAATTTCCCTAAGCTATAGGACCATAAGTGGAAGTGCCCTAGGTTCTGTTGCTTTGTTTTTTAGATGTTTCAGGAAACACCATACACTTCTCCCGAGTGGTGGTTGGCAAATTACATCCCGCCCATCAGCATAACAAGGCTCCCAGTTCTCCATGGCCTGTCCTGCCTTTCTGGATTTTACCCTTTTTTCAGATGGCCCTTTTGACCGGGGGGAAGTGAGACTTCATTGTAGTGCAGATTTCCTTTGCAAGCTTGCTTGGTTGGCCAAAAAGGGCGTATGCGTTTTTTCCTGAATATATTCAGGAAAAAACGCATACGCCCTTTTTGGCCAAGTGCATCATTGTGGACGTTCTGCCTCTTTTCCTATGCTTTCAATGCAATTCCAGTCTACCTCCTGAAATCGGTTTCCTGCAATTCTGCCCCGCTTTCAAGTCCTCTTGGCAGCCTTACTTCAGTCTATTTTTGGACGATAGCTGTCATTTATAACTCTGCAGGTTTGTGAATTACAGTGCCCCTGAGCTCCTTTCTTCAACTCGCTTTCTTGTGACCTGGCCGCAACACCGCAGGATGGCTTCAGGCCCTAATCTGGTTCCGGCCCGGCATGCTGAGCCTTTGGTTAATTCCTCTTCCTGGTGGGAAATGAGAGTTGAATTTGCCCGTCCAGACACCTCCAGCTAGCCTCTCATTGGTTCTCGCTATTCCTGTTCATCTTCCGCAGAAATTGCAAACTGGGCCAAACAGGAGGTTAAAGGGACTGACTCTCCAAGTCGGGAGAGTGTTAGTAAAGCGTCTGGAATGTTGCACCCGAGTACCAGGGGAGGAAAACTGAGACATATTTGAACACGTCTCCCGTTCACATGGTTGATCATACTATGGGTTCCACATGCATGTTTTAGCTGAAGGAAGAATACCTTAAACCTGGAGAGTTGAGACCCGTGTAATGGGTACCATGCAATATGACTTCAAAGGGTCTTCATTTGCTCACCGAACCTCTCCAATCCTATCACTGCTGCGTTTATGCCCCTGTACACACGCTTGATTCTCTTTTGGAGACATAGCAATCCATAGGTTTTAAGATACTTACTAGTCAGGTACATTCTTAGGCGTTTAATATGGGGTTTTGAGTCCATTTCGTTGAGCAAGGAGTAGCTCTTGTCTATTCCATATTTGGCTTAAGGAACTTTATCTGTGCTCATTTCAATCTCTGGTTTTATGCAGCACCCCAACTCACCTTTCCCCTTAAGCAAGCGTAAGTTGGTTTTCTAAATTTGAGACCCTGTTCTGTTTTGGAATGCAGTTCCTGTGTAGCCAAGTTTACATTCCGTGTATTAGTGATATCTTATGATGTTTCTTTTTCTGTGTGACTTATTTCAGTTAGAATCATCATACCTGAATCCACTCATTGTGCTGCTAAGGGCCTGATGACACAGATTTCATTGCTGAGTGATATTGCTTTGTAAGTAAATACCACAACTTCTTTATCCATTTTTCACTTTCTGCGATGTTGAACTTGTACTGTAAACGAGGTTCTTGTAAACAGAGCCGTTCCAAACTTTGGGGTGGCTGTGTCTTTTTCATTTTAATTTCCCTAAGCTATAGGACCATAAGTGGAAGTGCCCTAGGTTCTGTTGCTTTGTTTTTTAGATGTTTCAGGAAACACCATACACTTCTCCCGAGTGGTGGTTGGCAAATTACATCCCGCCCATCAGCATAACAAGGCTCCCAGTTCTCCATGGCCTGTCCTGCCTTTCTGGATTTTACACTTTTTTCAGATGGCCCTTTTGACCGGGGGGAAGTGAGACTTCATTGTAGTGCAGATTTCCTTTGCAAGCTTGCTTGGTTGGCCAAAAAGTGCGTATGCGTTTTTTCCTGAATATATTCAGGAAAAAACACATACGCCCTTTTTGGCCAAGTGCATCATTGTGGACGTTCTGCCTCTTTTCCTATGCTTTCAATGCAATTCCAGTCTACCTCCTGAAATCGGTTTCCTGCAATTCTGCCCCGCTTTCAAGTCCTCTTGGCAGCCTTACTTCAGTCTATTTTTGGACGATAGCTGTCATTTATAACTCTGCAGGTTTGTGAATTACAGTGCCCCTGAGCTCCTTTCTTCAACTCGCTTTCTTGTGACCTGGCCGCAACACCGCAGGATGGCTTCAGGCCCTAATCTGGTTCCGGCACGGCACGCTGAGCCTTTGGTTAATTCCTCTTCCTGGTGGGAAATGAGAGTTGAATTTGCCCGTCCAGACACCTCCAGCTAGCCTCTCATTGGTTCTCGCTATTCCTGTTCATCTTCCGCAGAAATTGCAAACTGGGCCAAACAGGAGGTTAAAGGGACTGACTCTCCAAGTAGGGAGAGTGTTAGCAAAGTATCTGGAATATTGCACCCGAGTACCAGGGTACAAAAACTGAGACATATTTGAACACGTCTCCCGATCACATGGTTGATCATACTCTAGGTTCCACATGCATGTTTTAGCTGAAGGAAGAATACCTTATACCTGGGTATTTGAAACCCGTGGAATGGGTACCATGCAATATGACTTCAAAGGGTCTTCATTTGCTCACCGAACCTCTCCAATCCTATCACTGCTGCGTTTATGCCGCTGTACACATGCTTGATTCTCTTTCGGAGACATAGCAATCCATAGGTTTTAAGATACTTACTAGTCAGGTACATTCTTAGGCGTTTAATATGCGGTGTTGAGTCCATTTCGTTGAGCAAGGAGTAGCTCTTGTGTATTCCATATTTGACTTAAGGAACTTTATCTGTGCTCATTTCAATCTCTGGTTTTATGCAGCACCCCAACTCACCTTTACCCTTAAGCAAGCATAAGTTGGTTTTCTAAATTTGAGACCCTGTTCTGTTCTGTAATTCAGTTCCTGTGTAGCCAAGTTTACATTCCGTGTATTACTGATATCTTATGATGTTTCTTTTTCTGTGTGACTTATTTCAGTTAGAATCATCATACCTGAATCCACTCATTGTGCTGCTAAGGGCCTTGTGACACAGATTTCATTGCTGAGTGATATTGCTTTGTAAGTAAATACCACAACTTCTTTATCCATTTTTCACTTTCTGCGATGTTGAACTTGTACTGTAAACGAGGTTCTTGTAAACAGAGCCGTTCCAAACTTTGGGGTGGCTGTGTCTTTTTCATTTTAATTTCCCTAAGCTATAGGACCATAAGTGGAAGTGCCCTAGGTTCTGTTGCTTTGTTTTTTAGATGTTTCAGGAAACACCATACACTTCTCCCGAGTGGTTGTTGGCAATTTACATCCCGCCCATCAGCATAACAAGGCTCCCAGTTCTCCATGGCCTGTCCTGCCTTTCTGGATTTTACCCTTTTTTCAGATGGCCCTTTTGACCGGGGGGAAGTGAGACTTCATTGTAGTGCAGATTTCCTTTGCAAGCTTGCTTGGTTGGCCAAAAAGGGCGTATGCGTTTTTTCCTGAATATATTCAGGAAAAAACGCATACGCCCTTTTTGGCCAAGTGCATCATTGTGGACGTTCTGCCTCTTTTCCTATGCTTTCAATGCAATTCCAGTCTACCTCCTGAAATCGGTTTCCTGCAATTCTGCCCCGCTTTCAAGTCCTCTTGGCAGCCTTACTTCAGTCTATTTTTGGACGATAGCTGTCAATTATAACTCTGCAGGTTTGTGAATTACAGTGCCCCTGAGCTCCTTTCTTCAACTCGCTTTCTTGTGACCTGGCCGCAACACCGCAGGATGGCTTCAGGCCCTAATCTGGTTCCGGCCCGGCATGCTGAGCCTTTGGTTAATTCCTCTTCCTGGTGGGAAATGAGAGTTGAATTTGCCCGTCCAGACACCTCCAGCTAGCCTCTCATTGGTTCTCGCTATTCCTGTTCATCTTCCGCAGAAATTGCAAACTGGGCCAAACAGGAGGTTAAAGGGACTGACTCTCCAAGTCGGGAGAGTGTTAGTAAAGCGTCTGGAATGTTGCACCCGTGTACCAGGGGAGGAAAACTGAGACATATTTGAACACGTCTCCCGTTCACATGGTTGATCATACTCTGGGTTCCACATGCATGTTTTAGCTGAAGGAAGAATACCTTAAACCTGGAGAGTTGAGACCCGTGTAATGGGTACCATGCAATATGACTTCAAAGGGTCTTCATTTGCTCACCGAACCTCTCCAATCCTATCACTGCTGCGTTTATTCCCCTGTACACACGCTTAATTCTCTTTTGGAGACATAGCAATCCATAGGTTTTAAGATACTTACTTGTCAGGTACATTCTTAGGCGTTTAATATGGGGTTTTGAGTCCATTTCGTTGAGCAAGGAGTAGCTCTTGTCTATTCCATATTTGGCTTAAGGAACTTTATCTGTGCTCATTTCAATCTCTGGTTTTATGCAGCACCCCAACTCACCTTTCCCCTTAAGCAAGCATAAGTTGGTTTTCTAAATTTGAGACCCTGTTCTGTTTTGGAATGCAGTTCCTGTGTAGCCAAGTTTACATTCCGTGTATTAGTGATATCTTATGATGTTTCTTTTTCTGTGTGACTTATTTCAGTTAGAATCATCATACCTGAATCCACTCATTGTGCTGCTAAGGGCCTGGTGAAACAGATTTCATTGCTGAGTGATATTGCTTTGTAAGTAAATACCACAACTTCTTTATCCATTTTTCACTTTCTGCGATGTTGAACTTGTACTGTAAACGAGGTTCTTGTAAACAGAGCCGTTCCAAACTTTGGGGTGGCTGTGTCTTTTTCATTTTAATTTCCCTAAGCTATAGGACCATAAGTGGAAGTGCCCTAGGTTCTGTTGCTTTGTTTTTTAGATGTTTCAGGAAACACCATACACTTCTCCCGAGTGGTTGTTGGCAATTTACATCCCGCCCATCAGCATAACAAGGCTCCCAGTTCTCCATGGCCTGTCCTGCCTTTCTGGATTTTACCCTTCTTTCAGATGGCCCTTTTGACCGGGGGGAAGTGAGACTTCATTGTAGTGCAGATTTCCTTTGCAAGCTTGCTTGGATGGCCAAAAAGGGCGTATGCGTTTTTTCCTGAATATATTCAGGAAAAAACGCATACGCCCTTTTTGGCCAAGTGCATCATTGTGGACGTTCTGCCTCTTTTCCTATGCTTTCAATGCAATTCCAGTCTACCTCCTGAAATCGGTTTCCTGCAATTCTGCCCCGTTTTCAAGTCCTCTTGGCAGCCTTACTTCAGTCTATTTTTGGACGATAGCTGTCATTTATAACTCTGCAGGTTTGTGAATTACAGTGCCCCTGAGCTTCTTTCTTCAACTCGCTTTCTTGTGAGCTGGCCGCAACACCGCGTGATGGCTTCAGGCCCTAATCTGGTTCCGGCATGGCACGCTGAGCCTTTGGTTAATTCCTCTTCCTGGTGGGAAATGAGAGTTAAATTTGCCCGTCCAGACACCTCCAGCTAGCCTCTCATTGGTTCTCGCTATTCCTGTTCATCTTCCACAGAAATTGCAAACTGGGCCAAACAGGAGGTTAAAGGGACTGACTCTACAAGTCGGGAGAGTGTTAGTAAAGCGTCTGGAATATTGCACCCGAGTACCAGGGTACGAAAACTGAGACATATTTGAACATGTCTCCCGATCACATGGTTGATCATACTCTGGGTTCCACATGCATGTTTTAGCTGAAGGAAGAATACCTTAAACCTGGGTAGTTGAAACCCGTGGAATGGGTACCATGCAATATGACTTCAAAGGGTCTTCATTTGCTCACCGAACCTCTCCAATCCTATCACTGCTGCATTTATGCCCCTGTACACATGCTTGATTCTCTTTCGGAGACATAGCAATCCATAGGTTTTAATATACTTACTAGTCAGGTACATTCTTAGGCGTTTAATATGCGGTGTTGAGTCCATTTCGTTGAGCAAGGAGTAGCTCTTGTCTATTCCATATTTGGCTTAAGGAACTTTATCTGTGCTCATTTCAATCTCTGGTTTTATGCAGCACCCCAACTCACCTTTCCCCTTAAGCAAGCATAAGTTGGTTTTCTAAATTTGAGACCCTGTTCGGTTTTGGAATGCAGTTCCTGTGTAGCCAAGTTTACATTCCGTGTATTAGTGATATCTTATGATGTTTCTTTTTCTGTGTGACTTATTTCAGTTAGAATCATCGTACCTGAATCCACTCATTGTGCTGCTAAGGGCCTGATGACATAGATTTCATTGCTGAGTGATATTGCTTTGTAAGTGAATACCACAACTTCTTTATCCATTTTTCAATTTCTGCGATGTTGAACTTGTACTGTAAACGAGGTTCTTGTAAACAGAGCCGTTCCAAACTTTGGGGTGGCTGTGTCTTTTTGATTTTAATTTCCCTAAGCTATAGGACCATAAGTGGAAGTGCCCTAGGCTCTGTTGCTTTGTTTTTTAGATGTTTCAGGAAACACCATACACTTCTCCTGAGTGTCTGTTGGCAATTTACATCCCGCCCATCAGCATAACAAGGCTCCCAGTTCTCAATGGCGTGTTGCCTTTCTGGATTTTACACTTTTTTCAGATGGCCTTTTGACCGGGGGGAAGTGAGACTTCATTGTAGTGCAGATTTCCTTTGGAAGCTTGCTTGGATGGCCAAAAAGGGCATATGCGTTTTTTCCTGAATATATTCAGGAAAAAACGCATACGCCCTTTTTGGCCAAGTGCATCATTGTGGACGTTCTGCCTCTTTTCCTATGCTTTCAATGCAATTCCAGTCTACCTCCTGAAATCGGTTTCCTGCAATTCTGCCCCGTTTTCAAGTCCTCTTGGCAGCCTTACTTCAGTCTATTTTTGGACGATAGCTGTCATTTATAACTCTGCAGGTTTGTGAATTACAGTGCCCCTGAGCTCCTTTCTTCAACTCGCTTTCTTGTGAGCTGGCCGCAACACCGCATGATGGCTTCAGGCCCTAATCTGGTTCCGGCACGGCACGCTGAGCCTTTGGTTAATTCCTCTTCCTGGTGGGAAATGAGAGTTAAATTTGCCCGTCCAGACACCTCCAGCTAGTCTCTCATTGGTTCTCGCTATTCCTGTTCATCTTCCGCAGAAATTGCAAACTGGGCCAAACAGGAGGTTAAAGGGACTGACTCTCCAAGTCGGGAGAGTGTTAGTAAAGCGTCTGGAATATTGCACCCGAGTACCAGGGTACGAAAACTGAGACATATTTGAACATGTCTCCTGATCACATGGTTGATCATACTCTAGGTTCCACATGCATGTTTTAGCTGAAGGAAGAATACCTTAAACCTGGGTAGTTGAAACCCGTGGAATGGGTACCATGCAATATGACTTCAAAGGGTCTTCATTTGCTCACCGAACCTCTCCAATCCTATCACTGCTGCGTTTATGCCCCTGTACACATGCTTGATTCTCTTTCGGAGACATAGCAATCCATAGGTTTTAATATACTTACTAGTCAGGTACATTCTTAGGCGTTTAATATGCGGTGTTGAGTCCATGTCGTTGAGCAAGGAGTAGCTCTTGTCTATTCCATATTTGGCTTAAGGAACTTTATCTGTGCTCATTTCAATCTCTGGTTTTATGCAGCACCCCAACTCACCTTTCCCCTTAAGCAAGCATAAGTTGGTTTTCTAAATTTGAGACCCTGTTCTGTTTTGGAATGCAGTTCCTGTGTAGCCAAGTTTACATTCCGTGTATTAGTGATATCTTATGATGTTTCTTTTTCTGTGTGACTTATTTCAGTTAGAATCATCGTACCTGAATCCACTCATTGTGCTGCTAAGGGCCTGATGACATAGATTTCATTGCTGAGTGATATTGCTTTGTAAGTGAATACCACAACTTCTTTATCCATTTTTCACTTTCTGCGATGTTGAACTTGTACTGTAAACGAGGTTCTTGTAAACAGAGCCGGTCCAAACTTTGGGGTGGCTGTGTCTTTTTGACTTTAATTTCCCTAAGCTATAGGACCATAAGTGGAAGTGCCCTAGGTTCTGTTGCTTTGTTTTTTAGATGTTTCAGGAAACACCATACACTTCTCCCGAGTGGTTGTTGGCAATTTACATCCCGCCCATCAGCATAACAAGGCTCCCAGTTCTCCATGGCCTGTCCTGCCTTTCTGGATTTTACCCTTTTTTCAGATGGCCCTTTTGACCGGGGGGAAGTGAGACTTCATTGTAGTGCAGATTTCCTTTGCAAGCTTGCTTGGTTGGCCAAAAAGGGCGTATGCGTTTTTTCCTGAATATATTCAGGAAAAAACGCATACGCCCTTTTTGGCCAAGTGCATCATTGTGGACGTTCTGCCTCTTTTCCTATGCTTTCAATGCAATTCCAGTCTACCTCCTGAAATCGGTTTCCTGCAATTCTGCCCCGCTTTCAAGTCCTCTTGGCAGCCTTACTTCAGTCTATTTTTGGACGATAGCTGTCAATTATAACTCTGCAGGTTTGTGAATTACAGTGCCCCTGAGCTCCTTTCTTCAACTCGCTTTCTTGTGACCTGGCCGCAACACCGCAGGATGGCTTCAGGCCCTAATCTGGTTCCGGCCCGGCATGCTGAGCCTTTGGTTAATTCCTCTTCCTGGTGGGAAATGAGAGTTGAATTTGCCCGTCCAGACACCTCCAGCTAGCCTCTCATTGGTTCTCGCTATTCCTGTTCATCTTCCGCAGAAATTGCAAACTGGGCCAAACAGGAGGTTAAAGGGACTGACTCTCCAAGTCGGGAGAGTGTTAGTAAAGCGTCTGGAATGTTGCACCCGTGTACCAGGGGAGGAAAACTGAGACATATTTGAACACGTCTCCCGTTCACATGGTTGATCATACTCTGGGTTCCACATGCATGTTTTAGCTGAAGGAAGAATACCTTAAACCTGGAGAGTTGAGACCCGTGTAATGGGTACCATGCAATATGACTTCAAAGGGTCTTCATTTGCTCACCGAACCTCTCCAATCCTATCACTGCTGCGTTTATTCCCCTGTACACACGCTTAATTCTCTTTTGGAGACATAGCAATCCATAGGTTTTAAGATACTTACTTGTCAGGTACATTCTTAGGCGTTTAATATGGGGTTTTGAGTCCATTTCGTTGAGCAAGGAGTAGCTCTTGTCTATTCCATATTTGGCTTAAGGAACTTTATCTGTGCTCATTTCAATCTCTGGTTTTATGCAGCACCCCAACTCACCTTTCCCCTTAAGCAAGCATAAGTTGGTTTTCTAAATTTGAGACCCTGTTCTGTTTTGGAATGCAGTTCCTGTGTAGCCAAGTTTACATTCCGTGTATTAGTGATATCTTATGATGTTTCTTTTTCTGTGTGACTTATTTCAGTTAGAATCATCATACCTGAATCCACTCATTGTGCTGCTAAGGGCCTGGTGAAACAGATTTCATTGCTGAGTGATATTGCTTTGTAAGTAAATACCACAACTTCTTTATCCATTTTTCACTTTCTGCGATGTTGAACTTGTACTGTAAACGAGGTTCTTGTAAACAGAGCCGTTCCAAACTTTGGGGTGGCTGTGTCTTTTTCATTTTAATTTCCCTAAGCTATAGGACCATAAGTGGAAGTGCCCTAGGTTCTGTTGCTTTGTTTTTTAGATGTTTCAGGAAACACCATACACTTCTCCCGAGTGGTTGTTGGCAATTTACATCCCGCCCATCAGCATAACAAGGCTCCCAGTTCTCCATGGCCTGTCCTGCCTTTCTGGATTTTACCCTTCTTTCAGATGGCCCTTTTGACCGGGGGGAAGTGAGACTTCATTGTAGTGCAGATTTCCTTTGCAAGCTTGCTTGGATGGCCAAAAAGGGCGTATGCGTTTTTTCCTGAATATATTCAGGAAAAAACGCATACGCCCTTTTTGGCCAAGTGCATCATTGTGGACGTTCTGCCTCTTTTCCTATGCTTTCAATGCAATTCCAGTCTACCTCCTGAAATCGGTTTCCTGCAATTCTGCCCCGTTTTCAAGTCCTCTTGGCAGCCTTACTTCAGTCTATTTTTGGACGATAGCTGTCATTTATAACTCTGCAGGTTTGTGAATTACAGTGCCCCTGAGCTTCTTTCTTCAACTCGCTTTCTTGTGAGCTGGCCGCAACACCGCGTGATGGCTTCAGGCCCTAATCTGGTTCCGGCATGGCACGCTGAGCCTTTGGTTAATTCCTCTTCCTGGTGGGAAATGAGAGTTAAATTTGCCCGTCCAGACACCTCCAGCTAGCCTCTCATTGGTTCTCGCTATTCCTGTTCATCTTCCACAGAAATTGCAAACTGGGCCAAACAGGAGGTTAAAGGGACTGACTCTACAAGTCGGGAGAGTGTTAGTAAAGCGTCTGGAATATTGCACCCGAGTACCAGGGTACGAAAACTGAGACATATTTGAACATGTCTCCCGATCACATGGTTGATCATACTCTGGGTTCCACATGCATGTTTTAGCTGAAGGAAGAATACCTTAAACCTGGGTAGTTGAAACCCGTGGAATGGGTACCATGCAATATGACTTCAAAGGGTCTTCATTTGCTCACCGAACCTCTCCAATCCTATCACTGCTGCATTTATGCCCCTGTACACATGCTTGATTCTCTTTCGGAGACATAGCAATCCATAGGTTTTAATATACTTACTAGTCAGGTACATTCTTAGGCGTTTAATATGCGGTGTTGAGTCCATTTCGTTGAGCAAGGAGTAGCTCTTGTCTATTCCATATTTGGCTTAAGGAACTTTATCTGTGCTCATTTCAATCTCTGGTTTTATGCAGCACCCCAACTCACCTTTCCCCTTAAGCAAGCATAAGTTGGTTTTCTAAATTTGAGACCCTGTTCGGTTTTGGAATGCAGTTCCTGTGTAGCCAAGTTTACATTCCGTGTATTAGTGATATCTTATGATGTTTCTTTTTCTGTGTGACTTATTTCAGTTAGAATCATCGTACCTGAATCCACTCATTGTGCTGCTAAGGGCCTGATGACATAGATTTCATTGCTGAGTGATATTGCTTTGTAAGTGAATACCACAACTTCTTTATCCATTTTTCAATTTCTGCGATGTTGAACTTGTACTGTAAACGAGGTTCTTGTAAACAGAGCCGTTCCAAACTTTGGGGTGGCTGTGTCTTTTTGATTTTAATTTCCCTAAGCTATAGGACCATAAGTGGAAGTGCCCTAGGCTCTGTTGCTTTGTTTTTTAGATGTTTCAGGAAACACCATACACTTCTCCTGAGTGTCTGTTGGCAATTTACATCCCGCCCATCAGCATAACAAGGCTCCCAGTTCTCAATGGCGTGTTGCCTTTCTGGATTTTACACTTTTTTCAGATGGCCTTTTGACCGGGGGGAAGTGAGACTTCATTGTAGTG
The DNA here is from genome assembly GCF_951394435.1 of Stenella coeruleoalba. Lineage (NCBI taxonomy): Eukaryota > Metazoa > Chordata > Mammalia > Artiodactyla > Delphinidae > Stenella > Stenella coeruleoalba. The sequence goes on along the minus strand of NW_027646093.1, from coordinate 3,397,465 downwards.
CAGATTTCCTTTGGAAGCTTGCTTGGATGGCCAAAAAGGGCATATGCGTTTTTTCCTGAATATATTCAGGAAAAAACGCATACGCCCTTTTTGGCCAAGTGCATCATTGTGGACGTTCTGCCTCTTTTCCTATGCTTTCAATGCAATTCCAGTCTACCTCCTGAAATCGGTTTCCTGCAATTCTGCCCCGTTTTCAAGTCCTCTTGGCAGCCTTACTTCAGTCTATTTTTGGACGATAGCTGTCATTTATAACTCTGCAGGTTTGTGAATTACAGTGCCCCTGAGCTCCTTTCTTCAACTCGCTTTCTTGTGAGCTGGCCGCAACACCGCATGATGGCTTCAGGCCCTAATCTGGTTCCGGCACGGCACGCTGAGCCTTTGGTTAATTCCTCTTCCTGGTGGGAAATGAGAGTTAAATTTGCCCGTCCAGACACCTCCAGCTAGTCTCTCATTGGTTCTCGCTATTCCTGTTCATCTTCCGCAGAAATTGCAAACTGGGCCAAACAGGAGGTTAAAGGGACTGACTCTCCAAGTCGGGAGAGTGTTAGTAAAGCGTCTGGAATATTGCACCCGAGTACCAGGGTACGAAAACTGAGACATATTTGAACATGTCTCCTGATCACATGGTTGATCATACTCTAGGTTCCACATGCATGTTTTAGCTGAAGGAAGAATACCTTAAACCTGGGTAGTTGAAACCCGTGGAATGGGTACCATGCAATATGACTTCAAAGGGTCTTCATTTGCTCACCGAACCTCTCCAATCCTATCACTGCTGCGTTTATGCCCCTGTACACATGCTTGATTCTCTTTCGGAGACATAGCAATCCATAGGTTTTAATATACTTACTAGTCAGGTACATTCTTAGGCGTTTAATATGCGGTGTTGAGTCCATGTCGTTGAGCAAGGAGTAGCTCTTGTCTATTCCATATTTGGCTTAAGGAACTTTATCTGTGCTCATTTCAATCTCTGGTTTTATGCAGCACCCCAACTCACCTTTCCCCTTAAGCAAGCATAAGTTGGTTTTCTAAATTTGAGACCCTGTTCTGTTTTGGAATGCAGTTCCTGTGTAGCCAAGTTTACATTCCGTGTATTAGTGATATCTTATGATGTTTCTTTTTCTGTGTGACTTATTTCAGTTAGAATCATCGTACCTGAATCCACTCATTGTGCTGCTAAGGGCCTGATGACATAGATTTCATTGCTGAGTGATATTGCTTTGTAAGTGAATACCACAACTTCTTTATCCATTTTTCACTTTCTGCGATGTTGAACTTGTACTGTAAACGAGGTTCTTGTAAACAGAGCCGGTCCAAACTTTGGGGTGGCTGTGTCTTTTTGACTTTAATTTCCCTAAGCTATAGGACCATAAGTGGCAGTGCCCTAGGCTCTGTTGCTTTGTTTTTTAGATGTTTCAGGAAACACCATACACTTCTCCTGAGTGTCTGTTGGCAATTTACATCCCGCCCATCAGCATAACAAGGCTCCCAGTTCTCAATGGCCTGTTGCCTTTCTGGATTTTACACTTTTTTCAGATGCCCTTTTGACCGGGGGGAAGTGAGACTTCATTGTAGTGCAGATTTCCTTTGCAAGCTTGCTTGGTTGGCCAAAAAGGGCGTATGCGTTTTTTCCTGAATATATTCAGGAAAAAACGCATACGCCCTTTTTGGCCAAGTGCATCATTGTGGACGTTCTGCCTCTTTTCCTATGCTTTCAATGCAATTCCAGTCTACCTCCTGAAATCGGTTTCCTGCAATTCTGCCCCACTTTCAAGTCCTCTTGGCAGCCTTACTTCAGTCTATTTTTGGACGATAGCTGTCATTTATAACTCTGCAGGTTTGTGAATTACAGTGTCCCTGAGCTCCTTTCTTCAACTCGCTTTCTTGTGACCTGGCCGCAACACCGCAGGATGGCTTCAGGCCGTAATCTGGTTCCGGCCCGGCATGCTGAGCCTTTGGTTAATTCCTCTTCCTGGTGGGAAATGAGTGTTAAATTTGCCCGTCCAGACACCTGCAGCTAGCCTCTCATTGGTTCTCGCTATTCCTGTTCATCTTCCGCAGAAATTGCAAACTGGGCCAAACAGGAGGTTAAAGGCGCTGACTCTCCAAGTGGGTAGAGTGTTAGTAAAGCGTCTGGAATGTTGCACCCGAGTACCAGGGGAGGAAAACTGAGACATATTTGAACACGTCTCCCGATCACATGGTTGATCATATTCTGGCTTCCACATGCATGTTTTAGCTGAAGGAAGAATACCTAAAACCTGGGTAGTTGAAACCCGTGGAATGGGTACCATGCAATATGACTTCAAAGGGTCTTCATTTGCTCACCGAACCTCTCCAATCCTATCACTGCTGCGTTTATGCCCCTGTACACATGCTTGATTCTCTTTCGGAGACATAGCAATCTATAGGTTTTAAGATACTTACTAGTCAGGTACATTCTTAGGCGTTTAATATGCGGTGTTGAGTCCATTTCGTTGAGCAAGGAGTAGCTCTTGTCTATTCCATATTTGGCTTAAGGAACTTTATCTGTGCTCATTTCAATCTCTGGTTTTATGCAGCACCCCAACTCACCTTTCCCCTTAAGCAAGCATAAGTTGGTTTTCTGAATTTGAGACCCTGTTCTGTTCTGTAATTCAGTTCCTGTGTAGCCAAGTTTACATTCCGTTTATTACTGATATCTTATGATGTTTCTTTTTCTGTGTGACTTATTTCAGTTAGAATCATCATACCTGAATCCACTCATTGTGCTGCTACGGGCCTGAGGACATAGATTTCATTGCTGAGTGATACTGCATTGTAAGTGAATACCACAACTTCTTTATCCATTTTTCACTTTCTGCGATGTTGAACTTGTACTGTAAACGAGGTTCTTGTAAACAGAGCCGTTCCAAACTTTGGGGTGGCTGTGTCTTTTTGATTTTAATTTCCCTAAGCTATAGGACCATAAGTGGAAGTGCCCTAGGCTCTGTTGCTTTGTTTTTTAGATGTTTCAGGAAACACCATACACTTCTCCCGAGTGTCTGTTGGCAATTTACATCCCGCCCATCAGCATAACAAGGCTCCCAGTTCTCCATGGCCTGTCCTGCCTTTCTGGATTTTACACTTTTTTCAGATGGCCCTTTTGACCGGGGGCAAGTGAGACTTCATTGTAGTGCAGATTTCCTTTGCAAGCTTGCTTGGTTGGCCAAAAAGGGCGTATGCGTTTTTTCCTGAATATATTCAGGAAAAAACGCATACGCCCTTTTTGGCCAAGTGCATCATTGTGGACGTTCTGCCTCTTTTCCTATGCTTTCAATGCAATTCCAGTCTACCTCCTGAAATCGGTTTCCTGCAATTCTGCCCCGCTTTCAAGTCCTCTTGGCAGCCTTACTTCAGTATATTTTTGGACGATAGCTGTCATTTATAACTCTGCAGTTTTGTGAATTACAGTGCCCCTGAGCTCCTTTCTTCAACTCGCTTTCTTTTGAGCTGGCCGCAACACCGCAGGATGGCTTCAGGCCCTAATCTGGTTCCGGCACGGCACGCTGAGCCTTTGGTTATTTCCTCTTCCCGGTGGGAAATGAGAGTTATATTTGCCCGTCCAGACACCTCCAGCTAGTCTCTCATTGGTTCTCCCTATTCCTGTTCGTCTTCCGCAGAAATTGCAAACTGGGCCAAACAGGAGGTTAAAGGTGCTGACTCTCCAAGTGGGGAGAGTGTTAGTAAAGCATGTGGAATGTTGCACCCGAGTGCCAGGGGAGGAAAACTGAGACATATTTGAACACATCTCCCGTTCACACGGTTGATCATACTCTGGGTTCCACATGCATGTTTTAGCTGAAGGAAGAATACCTTAAACCTGGAGACTTGAGACCCGTGGAATGGGTACCATGCAATATGACTTCAAAGGGTCTTCATTTGCTCACCGAACCTCTCCAATCCTATCACTGCTGCGTTTATGCCCCTGCACACACGCTTGATTCTCTTTTGGAGACATAGCAATCCATAGGTTTTAAGATACTTACTAGTCAGGTACATTCTTAGGCGTTTAATATGGGGTGTTGAGTCCATTTCGTTGAGCAAGGAGTAGCTCTTGTCTATTCCATATTTGGCTTAAGGAACTTTATCTGTGCTCATTTCAATCTCTGGTTTTATGCAGCACCCCAACTCACCTTTACCCTTAAGCAAGCATAAGTTGGTTTTCTAAATTTGAGACCCTGTTCTGTTCTGTAATTCAGTTCCTGTGTAGCCAAGTTTACATTCCGTGTATTACTGATATCTTATGATGTTTCTTTTTTTGTGTGACTTATTTCAGTTAGAATCATCATACCTGAATCCACTCATTGTGCTGCTAAGGGCCTGATGACATAGATTTCATTGCTGAGTGATACTGCATTGTACATAAGTACCTGAAGTTCTTTATCCATTTTTCACTTTCTGCGATGTTGAACTTGTACTGTAAACGAGGTTCTTGTAAACAGAGGCGTTCCATACTTTGGGATGGCTGTGTCTGTTTGATTTTAATTTCCCTAAGCTATAGGACCATAAGTGGAAGTGCCCTAGGCTATGTTGCTTTGTTTTTTACATGTTTCAGGAAACACCATACACTTCTCCTGAGTGTCTGTTGGCAATTTACATCCCGCCCATCAGCATAACAAGGCTCCCAGTTCTCCATGGCCTGTCCTGCCTTTCTGGATTTTACACTTTTTTCAGATGGCCCTTTTGACCAGGGGGAAGTGAGACTTCATTGTAGTGCAGATTTCCTTTGCAAGCTTGCTTTGTTGGCCAAAAAGTGCGTATGCGTTTTTTCCTGAATATATTCAGAAAAAAACTCATACGCCCTTTTTGGCCAAGTGCATCATTGTGGACGTTCTGCCTCTTTTCCTATGCTTTCAATGCAATTCCAGTCTACCTCCTGAAATCGGTTTCCTGCAATTCTTCCCCGCTTTTAAGTCCTCTTGGCAACCTTACTTCAGTATATTTTTGGACGATAGCTGTCATTTATAACTCTGCAGGTTTGTGCATTACAGTGCCCCTGAGCTCCTTTCTTCAACTCGCTTTCTTGTGACCTGGCCGCAACACCGCAGGATGGCTTCAGGCCCTAATCTGGTTCCGGCACAGCACGCTGATCCTTTGGTTAATTCCTCTTCCTGGTGGGAAATGAGAGTTAAATTTGCCCGTCCAGACACCTCCAGCTAGTCTCTCATTGGTTCTCCCTATTCCTGTTCATCTTCCGCAGAAATTGCAAACTGGGCCAAACAGGAGGTTAAAGGGACTGACTCTCCAAGTGGGGAGAGTGTTAGTAAAGCGTCTGGAATGTTGCACCCGAGTACCAGGGTACGAAAACTGAGACATATTTGAACACGTCTCCCGATCACATGGTTGATCATACTCTAGGTTCCACATGCATGTTTTAGCTGAAGGAAGAATACCTTAAACCTGGGTAGTTGAAACCCGTGGAATGGGTACCATGCAATATGACTTCAAAGGGTCTTCATTTGCTCACCGAACCTCTCCAATCCTATCACTGCTGCGTTTATGCCCCTGTACACATGCTTGATTCTCTTTCAGAGACATAGCAATCCATAGGTTTTAAGATACTTACTAGTCAGGTACATTCTTAGGCGTTTAATATGCGGTGTTGAGTCCATTTCGTTGAGCAAGGAGTAGCTCTTGTCTATTCCATATTTGGCTTAAGGAACTTTATCTGTGCTCATTTCAATCTCTGGTTTTATGCAGCACCCCAACTCACCTTTCCCCTTAAGCAAGCATAAGTTGGTTTTCTAAATTTGAGACCCTGTTCTGTTCTGTAATTCAGTTCCTGTGTAGCCAAGTTTACATTCCTTGTATTACTGATATCTTATGATGTTTCTATTTCTGTGTGATTTATTTCAGTTAGAATCATCATACCTGAATATACTCATTGTGCTGCTAAGGGCCTGATGACATAGATTTCATTGCTGAGTGATATTGCTTTGTAAGTAAATACCACAACTTCTTTATCCATTTTTCACTTTCTGCGATGTTGAACTTGTACTGTAAATGAGGTTCTTGTAAACAGAGCCGTTCCATACTTTGGGGTGGCTGTGTCTTTTTGATTTTAATTTCCCTAAGCTATAGGACCATAAGTGGAAGTGCCCTAGGCTCTGTTGCTTTGTTTTTTAGATGTTTCAGGAAACACCATACACTTCTCCCGAGTGTCTGTTGGCAATTTACATCCCGCCCATCAGCATAACAAGGCTCCCAGTTCTCCATGGCCTGTCCTGCCTTTCTGGATTTTACACTTTTTTCAGATGGCCCTTTTGACCGGGGGGAAGTGAGACTTCATTGTAGTGCAGATTTCCATTGCAAGCTTGCTTGGTTGGCCAAAAAGGGCGTATGCGTTTTTTCCTGAATATATTCAGGAAAAAACGCATACGCCCTTTTTGGCCAAGTGCATCATTGTGGACGTTCTGCCTCTTTTCCTATGCTTTCAATGCAATTCCAGTCTACCTCCTGAAATCGGTTTCCTGCAATTCTGCCCCGCTTTCAAGTCCTCTTGGCAGCCTTACTTCAGTATATTTTTGGACGATAGCTGTCATTTATAACTCTGCAGGTTTGTGAATTACAGTGCCCCTGAGCTCCTTTCTTCAACTCGCTTTCTTTTGAGCTGGCCGCAACACCGCAGGATGGCTTCAGGCCCTAATCTGGTTCCGGCACGGCACACTGAGCCTTTGGTTATGTCCTCTTCCTGGTGGGAAATGAGAGTTATATTTGCCCGTCCAGACACCTCCAGCTAGTCTCTCATTGGTTCTCGCTATTCCTGTTCATCTTCCGCAGAAATTGCAAACTGGGCCAAACAGGAGGTTAAAGGCGCTGACTCTCCAAGTGGGGAGAGTGTTAGTAAAGCATGTGGAATGTTGCACCCGAGTGCCAGGGGAGGAAAACTGAGATATATTTGAACACGTCTCCCGTTCACACGGTTGATCATACTCTGGGTTCCACATGCATGTTTTAGCTGAAGGAAGAATACCTTAAACCTGGGTAGTTGAAACCCGTGGAATGGGTACCATGCAATATGACTTCACAGGGTCTTCATTTGCTCACCCAACCTCTCCAATCCTATCACTGCTGCGTTTATGCCCCTGCACGCACGCTTGATTCTCTTTTGGAGACATAGCAATCCATAGGTTTTAAGATACTTACTAGTCAGGTACATTCTTAGGCGTTTAATATGGGGTGTTGAGTCCATTTCGTTGAGCAAGGAGTAGCTCTTGTCTATTCCATATTTGGCTTAAGGAACTTTATCTGTGCTCATTTCAATCTCTGGTTTTATGCAGCACCCCAACTCACCTTTCCCCTTAAGCAAGCATAAGTTGGTTTTCTAAATTTGAGACCCTGTTCTGTTTTGGAATTCAGTTCCTGTGTAGCCAAGTTTACATTCCGTGTATTAGTGATATCTTATGATGTTTCTTTTTCTGTGTGACTTATTTCAGTTAGAATCATCATACCTGAATCCACTCACTCTGCTTTTAAGGGCCTGATGACATAGATTTCATTGCTGAGTGATATTGCTTTGTAAGTAAATACCACAACTTCTTTATCCATTTTTCACTTTATGCGATGTTGAACTTGTACTGTAAACGAGGTTCTTGTAAACCAAGGCGTCCCAAACTTTGGGGTGGCTGTGTCTTTTTGATTTTAATTTCCCTAAGCTATAGGACCATAAGTGGAAGTGCCCTAGGGTCTGTTGCTTTGTTTTTTACATGTTTCAGGAAACACCATACACTTCTACCAAGTGTCTGTTGGCAATTTACATCCCGCCCATCAGCATAACAAGGCTCCCAGTTCTCCATGGCCTGTCCTGCCTTTCTGGATTTTACACTTTTTTCAGATGGCCCTTTTGACTGGGGGGAAGTGAGACTTCATTGTAGTGCAGATTTCCTTTGCAAGCTTGCTTGGTTGGCCAAAAAGGGCGTATGCATTTTTTCCTGAAAAAAACGCATACGCCCTTTTTGGCCAAGTGCATCATTGTGGACGTTCTGCCTCTTTTCCTATGCTTGAAATGCAATTCCAGTCTACCTCCTGAAATTGGTTTCCTGCAATTCTGCCCCGCTTTCAAGTCCTCTTGGCAGCCTTACTTCAGTATATTTTTGGACCAGAGCTGTCATTTATAACTCTGCAGGTTTGTGAATTACAGTGCCCCTGAGCTCCTTTCTTCAACTTGCTTTCTTGTGACCTTGCCGCAACACCGCAGGATGGCTTCAGGCCCTAATCTGGTTCCGGCACGGCACGCTGAGCCTTTGGTTATTTCCTCTTCCTGGTGGGAAATGATAGTTAAATTTGCCCGTCCAGACACCTCCAGCTAGTCTCTCATTGGTTCTCACTATTCCTGTTCATCTTCCGCAGAAATTGCAAACTGGGCCAAACAGGAGGTTAAAGGGACTGACTCTCCAAGTCGGGAGAGTGTTAGTAAAGCGTCTGGAATGTTGCACCCGAGTACCAGGGTACGAAAACTGAGACATATTTGAACACGTCTCCCGATCACATGGTTGATCATACTCTAGGTTCCACATGCATGTTTTAGCTGAAGGAAGAATACCTTAAACCTGGGTAGTTGAAACCCGTGGAATGGGTACCATGCAATATGACTTCAAAGGGTCTTCATTTGCTCACCGAACCTCTCCAATCCTATCACTGCTGCGTTTATGCCCCTGTACACATGCTTGATTCTCTTTCGGAGACATAGCAATCCATAGGTTTTAAGATACTTACTAGTCAGGTACATTCTTAGGCGTTTAATATGCGGTGTTGAGTCCATTTCGTTGAGCAAGGAGTAGCTCTTGTCTATTCCATATTTGGCTTAAGGAACTTTATCTGTGCTCATTTCAATCTCTGGTTTTATGCAGCACCCCAACTCACCTTTCCCCTTAAGCAAGCATAAGTTGGTTTTCTAAATTTGAGACCCTGTTCTGTTCTGTAATTCAGTTCCTGTGTAGCCAAGTTTACATTCCGTGTATTACTGATATCTTATGATGTTTCTTTTTCTGTGTGACTTATTTCAGTTAGAATCATCATACCTGAATCCCCTCATTGTGCTGCTAAGGGCCTGATGACATAGATTTCATTGCTGAGTGATATTGTTTTGTAAGTAAATACCACAAGTTCTTTATCCATTTTTCACTTTCTGCGATGTTGAACTTGTACTGTAAATGAGGTTCTTGTAAACAGAGGCGTCCCAAACTTTGGGGTGGATGTGTCTTTTTGATTTTAATTTCCCTAAGCTATAGGACCATAAGTGGAAGTGCCCTAGGTTCTGTTGCTTTGTTTTTTAGATGTTTCAGGAAACACCATACACTTCTCCCGAGTGGTTGTTGGCAATTTACATCCCGCCCATCAGCATAACAAGGCTCCCAGTTCTCCATGGCCTGTCCTGCCTTTCTGGATTTTACCCTTCTTTCAGATGGCCCTTTTGACCGGGGGGAAGTGAGACTTCATTGTAGTGCAGATTTCCTTTGCAAGCTTGCTTGGTTGGCCAAAAAGGGCGTATGCGTTTTTTCCTGAATATATTCAGGAAAAAACGCATACGCCCTTTTTGGCCAAGTGCATCATTGTGGACGTTCTGCCTCTTTTCCTATGCATTCAATGCAATTCCAGTCTACCTCCTGAAATCGGTTTCCTGCAATTCTGCCCCGCTTTCAAGTCCTCTTGGCAGCCTTACTTCAGTCTATTTTTGGACGATAGCTGTCATTTATAACTCTGCAGGTTTGTGAATTACAGTGCCCCTGAGCTCCTTTCTTCAACTCGCTTTCTTGTGACCTGGCCGCAACACCGCAGGATGGCTTCAGGCCCTAATCTGGTTCTGGCACGGCACGCTGAGCCTTTGGTTAATTCCTCTTCCTGGTGGGAAATGAGAGTTAAATTTGCCCGTCCAGACTCCTACAGGTAATCTCTCATTGGTTCTCGCTATTCCTGTTCATCTTCCGCAGAAATTGCAAACTGGGCCAAACAGGAGGTTAAAGGGACTGACTCTCCAAGTCGGGAGAGTGTTAGTAAAGCGTCTGGAATGTTGCACCCGAGTACCAGGGGAGGAAAACTGAGACATATTTGAACACGTCTCCCGTTCACATGGTTGATCATACTCTGGGTTCCACATGCATGTTTTAGCTGAATGAAGAATACCTAAAACCTGGGTAGTTGAAACCCGTGGAATGGGTACCATGCAATATGACTTCAAAGGGTCTTCATTTGCTCACCGAACCTCTCCAATCCTATCACTGCTGCGTTTATGCCCCTGTACACATGCTTGATTCTCTTTCGGAGACATAGCAATCCATAGGTTTTAAGATACTTACTAGTCAGGTACATTCTTAGGTGTTTAATATGCGGTGTTGAGTCCATTTCGTTGAGCAAGGAGTAGCTCTTGTCTATTCCATATTTGGCTTAAGGAACTTTATCTGTGCTCATTTCAATCTCTGGTTTTATGCAGCACCCCAACTCACCTTTCCCCTTAAGCAAGCATAAGTTGGTTTTCGAAATTTGAGACCCTGTTCTGTTCTGTAATTCAGTTCCTGTGTAGCCAAGTTTACATTCCGTGTATTACTGATATCTTATGATGTTTCTTTTTCTGTGTGACTTATTTCAGTTAGAATCATCATACCTGAATCCACTCATTGTGCTGCTAAGGGCCTGATGACATAGATTTCATTGCTGAGTGATATTGCTTTTTAAGTAAATACCACAACTTCTTTATCCATTTTTCACTTTCTGCGATGTTGAACTTGTACTGTAAATGAGGTTCTTGTAAACAGAGCTGTTCCAAACTTTGGGGTGGCTGTGTCTTTTTGGTTTTAAATTCCCTAAGCTATAGGACCATAAGTGGAAGTGCCCTAGGCTCTGTTGCTTTGTTTTTTAGATGTTTCAGGAAACACCATACACTTCTCCCGAGTGGTTGTTGGCAATTTACATCCCGCCCATCAGCATAACAAGGCTCCCAGTTCTCCATGGCCTGTCCTGCCTTTCTGGATTTTACACTTTTTTCACATGGCCCTTTTGACCGGGGGGAAGTGAGACTTCATTGTAGTGCAGATTTCCTTTGCAAGCTTGCTTGGATGGCCAAAAAGGGCGTATGCGTTTTTTCCTGAATATATTCAGGAAAAAACGCATACGCCCTTTTTGGCCAAGTGCATCATTGTGGACGTTCTGCCTCTTTTCCTATGCTTTCAATGCAATTCCAGTCTACCTCCTGAAATCGGTTTCCTGCAATTCTGCCCCGTTTTCAAGTCCTCTTGGCAGCCTTACTTCAGTCTATTTTTGGACGATAGCTGTCATTTATAACTCTGCAGGTTTGTGAATTACAGTGCCCCTGAGCTTCTTTCTTCAACTCGCTTTCTTGTGAGCTGGCCGCAACACCGCATGATGGCTTCAGGCCCTAATCTGGTTCCGGCATGGCACGCTGAGCCTTTGGTTAATTCCTCTTCCTGGTGGGAAATGAGAGTTAAATTTGCCCGTCCAGACACCTCCAGCTAGCCTCTCATTGGTTCTCGCTATTCCTGTTCATCTTCCACAGAAATTGCAAACTGGGCCAAACAGGAGGTTAAAGGGACTGACTCTACAAGTCGGGAGAGTGTTAGTAAAGCGTCTGGAATATTGCACCCGAGTACCAGGGTACGAAAACTGAGACATATTTGAACATGTCTCCCGATCACATGGTTGATCATACTCTGGGTTCCACATGCATGTTTTAGCTGAAGGAAGAATACCTTAAACCTGGGTAGTTGAAACCCGTGGAATGGGTACCATGCAATATGACTTCAAAGGGTCTTCATTTGCTCACCGAACCTCTCCAATCCTATCACTGCTGCATTTATGCCCCTGTACACATGCTTGATTCTCTTTCGGAGACATAGCAATCCATAGGTTTTAATATACTTACTAGTCAGGTACATTCTTAGGCGTTTAATATGCGGTGTTGAGTCCATTTCGTTGAGCAAGGAGTAGCTCTTGTCTATTCCATATTTGGCTTAAGGAACTTTATCTGTGCTCATTTCAATCTCTGGTTTTATGCAGCACCCCAACTCACCTTTCCCCTTAAGCAAGCATAAGTTGGTTTTCTAAATTTGAGACCCTGTTCGGTTTTGGAATGCAGTTCCTGTGTAGCCAAGTTTACATTCCGTGTATTAGTGATATCTTATGATGTTTCTTTTTCTGTGTGACTTATTTCAGTTAGAATCATCGTACCTGAATCCACTCATTGTGCTGCTAAGGGCCTGATGACATAGATTTCATTGCTGAGTGATATTGCTTTGTAAGTGAATACCACAACTTCTTTATCCATTTTTCAATTTCTGCGATGTTGAACTTGTACTGTAAACGAGGTTCTTGTAAACAGAGCCGTTCCAAACTTTGGGGTGGCTGTGTCTTTTTGATTTTAATTTCCCTAAGCTATAGGACCATAAGTGGAAGTGCCCTAGGCTCTGTTGCTTTGTTTTTTAGATGTTTCAGGAAACACCATACACTTCTCCTGAGTGTCTGTTGGCAATTTACATCCCGCCCATCAGCATAACAAGGCTCCCAGTTCTCAATGGCGTGTTGCCTTTCTGGATTTTACACTTTTTTCAGATGGCCTTTTGACCGGGGGGAAGTGAGACTTCATTGTAGTGCAGATTTCCTTTGGAAGCTTGCTTGGATGGCCAAAAAGGGCATATGCGTTTTTTCCTGAATATATTCAGGAAAAAACGCATACGCCCTTTTTGGCCAAGTGCATCATTGTGGACGTTCTGCCTCTTTTCCTATGCTTTCAATGCAATTCCAGTCTACCTCCTGAAATCGGTTTCCTGCAATTCTGCCCCGTTTTCAAGTCCTCTTGGCAGCCTTACTTCAGTCTATTTTTGGACGATAGCTGTCATTTATAACTCTGCAGGTTTGTGAATTACAGTGCCCCTGAGCTCCTTTCTTCAACTCGCTTTCTTGTGAGCTGGCCGCAACACCGCATGATGGCTTCAGGCCCTAATCTGGTTCCGGCACGGCACGCTGAGCCTTTGGTTAATTCCTCTTCCTGGTGGGAAATGAGAGTTAAATTTGCCCGTCCAGACACCTCCAGCTAGTCTCTCATTGGTTCTCGCTATTCCTGTTCATCTTCCGCAGAAATTGCAAACTGGGCCAAACAGGAGGTTAAAGGGACTGACTCTCCAAGTCGGGAGAGTGTTAGTGAAGCGTCTGGAATATTGCACCCGAGTACCAGGGTACGAAAACTGAGACATATTTGAACATGTCTCCTGATCACATGGTTGATCATACTCTAGGTTCCACATGCATGTTTTAGCTGAAGGAAGAATACCTTAAACCTGGGTAGTTGAAACCCGTGGAATGGGTACCATGCAATATGACTTCAAAGGGTCTTCATTTGCTCACCGAACCTCTCCAATCCTATCACTGCTGCGTTTATGCCCCTGTACACATGCTTGATTCTCTTTCAGAGACATAGCAATCCATAGGTTTTAATATACTTACTAGTCAGGTACATTCTTAGGCGTTTAATATGCGGTGTTGAGTCCATGTCGTTGAGCAAGGAGTAGCTCTTGTCTATTCCATATTTGGCTTAAGGAACTTTATCTGTGCTCATTTCAATCTCTGGTTTTATGCAGCACCCCAACTCACCTTTCCCCTTAAGCAAGCATAATTTGGTTTTCTAAATTTGAGACCCTGTTCTGTTTTGGAATGCAGTTCCTGTGTAGCCAAGTTTACATTCCGTGTATTAGTGATATCTTATGATGTTTCTTTTTCTGTGTGACTTATTTCAGTTAGAATCATCGTACCTGAATCCACTCATTGTGCTGCTAAGGGCCTGATGACATAGATTTCATTGCTGAGTGATATTGCTTTGTAAGTGAATACCACAACTTCTTTATCCATTTTTCACTTTCTGCGATGTTGAACTTGTACTGTAAACGAGGTTCTTGTAAACAGAGCCGGTCCAAACTTTGGGGTGGCTGTGTCTTTTTGACTTTAATTTCCCTAAGCTATAGGACCATAAGTGGCAGTGCCCTAGGCTCTGTTGCTTTGTTTTTTAGATGTTTCAGGAAACACCATACACTTCTCCTGAGTGTCTGTTGGCAATTTACATCCCGCCCATCAGCATAACAAGGCTCCCAGTTCTCAATGGCCTGTTGCCTTTCTGGATTTTACACTTTTTTCAGATGGCCTTTTGACCGGGGGGAAGTGAGACTTCATTGTAGTGCAGATTTCCTTTGCAAGCTTGCTTGGTTGGCCAAAAAGGGCGTATGCGTTTTTTCCTGAATATATTCAGGAAAAAACGCATACGCCCTTTTTGGCCAAGTGCATCATTGTGGACGTTCTGCCTCTTTTCCTATGCTTTCAATGCAATTCCAGTCTACCTCCTGAAATCGGTTTCCTGCAATTCTGCCCCACTTTCAAGTCCTCTTGGCAGCCTTACTTCAGTCTATTTTTGGACGATAGCTGTCATTTATAACTCTGCAGGTTTGTGAATTACAGTGTCCCTGAGCTCCTTTCTTCAACTCGCTTTCTTGTGACCTGGCCGCAACACCGCAGGATGGCTTCAGGCCGTAATCTGGTTCCGGCCCGGCATGCTGAGCCTTTGGTTAATTCCTCTTCCTGGTGGGAAATGAGTGTTAAATTTGCCCGTCCAGACACCTGCAGCTAGCCTCTCATTGGTTCTCGCTATTCCTGTTCATCTTCCGCAGAAATTGCAAACTGGGCCAAACAGGAGGTTAAAGGCGCTGACTCTCCAAGTGGGTAGAGTGTTAGTAAAGCGTCTGGAATGTTGCACCCGAGTACCAGGGGAGGAAAACTGAGACATATTTGAACACGTCTCCCGATCACATGGTTGATCATATTCTGGGTTCCACATGCATGTTTTAGCTGAAGGAAGAATACCTAAAACCTGGGTAGTTGAAACCCGTGGAATGGGTACCATGCAATATGACTTCAAAGGGTCTTCATTTGCTCACCGAACCTCTCCAATCCTATCACTGCTGCGTTTATGCCCCTGTACACATGCTTGATTCTCTTTCGGAGACATAGCAATCTATAGGTTTTAAGATACTTACTAGTCAGGTACATTCTTAGGCGTTTAATATGCGGTGTTGAGTCCATTTCGTTGAGCAAGGAGTAGCTCTTGTCTATTCCATATTTGGCTTAAGGAACTTTATCTGTGCTCATTTCAATCTCTGGTTTTATGCAGCACCCCAACTCACCTTTCCCCTTAAGCAAGCATAAGTTGGTTTTCTGAATTTGAGACCCTGTTCTGTTCTGTAATTCAGTTCCTGTGTAGCCAAGTTTACATTCCGTTTATTACTGATATCTTATGATGTTTCTTTTTCTGTGTGACTTATTTCAGTTAGAATCATCATACCTGAATCCACTCATTGTGCTGCTACGGGCCTGAGGACATAGATTTCATTGCTGAGTGATACTGCATTGTAAGTGAATACCACAACTTCTTTATCCATTTTTCACTTTCTGCGATGTTGAACTTGTACTGTAAACGAGGTTCTTGTAAACAGAGCCGTTCCAAACTTTGGGGTGGCTGTGTCTTTTTGATTTTAATTTCCCTAAGCTATAGGACCATAAGTGGAAGTGCCCTAGGCTCTGTTGCTTTGTTTTTTAGATGTTTCAGGAAACACCATACACTTCTCCCGAGTGTCTGTTGGCAATTTACATCCCGCCCATCAGCATAACAAGGCTCCCAGTTCTCCATGGCCTGTCCTGTCTTTCTGGATTTTACACTTTTTTCAGATGGCCCTTTTGACCGGGGGCAAGTGAGACTTCATTGTAGTGCAGATTTCCTTTGCAAGCTTGCTTGGTTGGCCAAAAAGGGCGTATGCGTTTTTTCCTGAATATATTCAGGAAAAAACGCATACGCCCTTTTTGGCCAAGTGCATCATTGTGGACGTTCTGCCTCTTTTCCTATGCTTTCAATGCAATTCCAGTCTACCTCCTGAAATCGGTTTCCTGCAATTCTGCCCCGCTTTCAAGTCCTCTTGGCAGCCTTACTTCAGTATATTTTTGGACGATAGCTGTCATTTATAACTCTGCAGTTTTGTGAATTACAGTGCCCCTGAGCTCCTTTCTTCAACTCGCTTTCTTTTGAGCTGGCCGCAACACCGCAGGATGGCTTCAGGCCCTAATCTGGTTCCGGCACGGCACGCTGAGCCTTTGGTTATTTCCTCTTCCCGGTGGGAAATGAGAGTTATATTTGCCCGTCCAGACACCTCCAGCTAGTCTCTCATTGGTTCTCCCTATTCCTGTTCGTCTTCCGCAGAAATTGCAAACTGGGCCAAACAGGAGGTTAAAGGTGCTGACTCTCCAAGTGGGGAGAGTGTTAGTAAAGCATGTGGAATGTTGCACCCGAGTGCCAGGGGAGGAAAACTGAGACATATTTGAACACATCTCCCGTTCACACGGTTGATCATACTCTGGGTTCCACATGCATGTTTTAGCTGAAGGAAGAATACCTTAAACCTGGAGACTTGAGACCCGTGGAATGGGTACCATGCAATATGACTTCAAAGGGTCTTCATTTGCTCACCGAACCTCTCCAATCCTATCACTGCTGCGTTTATGCCCCTGCACACACGCTTGATTCTCTTTTGGAGACATAGCAATCCATAGGTTTTAAGATACTTACTAGTCAGGTACATTCTTAGGCGTTTAATATGGGGTGTTGAGTCCATTTCGTTGAGCAAGGAGTAGCTCTTGTCTATTCCATATTTGGCTTAAGGAACTTTATCTGTGCTCATTTCAATCTCTGGTTTTATGCAGCACCCCAACTCACCTTTACCCTTAAGCAAGCATAAGTTGGTTTTCTAAATTTGAGACCCTGTTCTGTTCTGTAATTCAGTTCCTGTGTAGCCAACTTTACATTCCGTGTATTACTGATATCTTATGATGTTTCTTTTTTTGTGTGACTTATTTCAGTTAGAATCATCATACCTGAATCCACTCATTGTGCTGCTAAGGGCCTGATGACATAGATTTCATTGCTGAGTGATACTGCATTGTACATAAGTACCTGAAGTTCTTTATCCATTTTTCACTTTCTGCGATGTTGAACTTGTACTGTAAACGAGGTTCTTGTAAACAGAGGCGTTCCATACTTTGGGATGGCTGTGTCTGTTTGATTTTAATTTCCCTAAGCTATAGGACCATAAGTGGAAGTGCCCTAGGCTATGTTGCTTTGTTTTTTACATGTTTCAGGAAACACCATACACTTCTCCTGAGTGTCTGTTGGCAATTTACATCCCGCCCATCAGCATAACAAGGCTCCCAGTTCTCCATGGCCTGTCCTGCCTTTCTGGATTTTACACTTTTTTCAGATGGCCCTTTTGACCAGGGGGAAGTGAGACTTCATTGTAGTGCAGATTTCCTTTGCAAGCTTGCTTTGTTGGCCAAAAAGTGCGTATGCGTTTTTTCCTGAATATATTCAGAAAAAAACTCATACGCCCTTTTTGGCCAAGTGCATCATTGTGGACGTTCTGCCTCTTTTCCTATGCTTTCAATGCAATTCCAGTCTACCTCCTGAAATCGGTTTCCTGCAATTCTGCCCCGCTTTCAAGTCCTCTTGGCAACCTTACTTCAGTATATTTTTGGACGATAGCTGTCATTTATAACTCTGCAGGTTTGTGCATTACAGTGCCCCTGAGCTCCTTTCTTCAACTCGCTTTCTTGTGACCTGGCCGCAACACCGCAGGATGGCTTCAGGCCCTAATCTGGTTCCGGCACAGCACGCTGATCCTTTGGTTAATTCCTCTTCCTGGTGGGAAATGAGAGTTAAATTTGCCCGTCCAGACACCTCCAGCTAGTCTCTCATTGGTTCTCCCTATTCCTGTTCATCTTCCGCAGAAATTGCAAACTGGGCCAAACAGGAGGTTAAAGGGACTGACTCTCCAAGTGGGGAGAGTGTTAGTAAAGCGTCTGGAATGTTGCACCCGAGTACCAGGGTACGAAAACTGAGACATATTTGAACACGTCTCCCGATCACATGGTTGATCATACTCTAGGTTCCACATGCATGTTTTAGCTGAAGGAAGAATACCTTAAACCTGGGTAGTTGAAACCCGTGGAATGGGTACCATGCAATATGACTTCAAAGGGTCTTCATTTGCTCACCGAACCTCTCCAATCCTATCACTGCTGCGTTTATGCCCCTGTACACATGCTTGATTCTCTTTCAGAGACATAGCAATCCATAGGTTTTAAGATACTTACTAGTCAGGTACATTCTTAGGCGTTTAATATGCGGTGTTGAGTCCATTTCGTTGAGCAAGGAGTAGCTCTTGTCTATTCCATATTTGGCTTAAGGAACTTTATCTGTGCTCATTTCAATCTCTGGTTTTATGCAGCACCCCAACTCACCTTTCCCCTTAAGCAAGCATAAGTTGGTTTTCTAAATTTGAGACCCTGTTCTGTTCTGTAATTCAGTTCCTGTGTAGCCAAGTTTACATTCCTTGTATTACTGATATCTTATGATGTTTCTATTTCTGTGTGATTTATTTCAGTTAGAATCATCATACCTGAATATACTCATTGTGCTGCTAAGGGCCTGATGACATAGATTTCATTGCTGAGTGATATTGCTTTGTAAGTAAATACCACAACTTCTTTATCCATTTTTCACTTTCTGCGATGTTGAACTTGTACTGTAAATGAGGTTCTTGTAAACAGAGCCGTTCCATACTTTGGGGTGGCTGTGTCTTTTTGATTTTAATTTCCCTAAGCTATAGGACCATAAGTGGAAGTGCCCTAGGCTCTGTTGCTTTGTTTTTTAGATGTTTCAGGAAACACCATACACTTCTCCCGAGTGTCTGTTGGCAATTTACATCCCGCCCATCAGCATAACAAGGCTCCCAGTTCTCCATGGCCTGTCCTGCCTTTCTGGATTTTACACTTTTTTCAGATGGCCCTTTTGACCGGGGGGAAGTGAGACTTCATTGTAGTGCAGATTTCCATTGCAAGCTTGCTTGGTTGGCCAAAAAGGGCGTATGCGTTTTTTCCTGAATATATTCAGGAAAAAACGCATACGCCCTTTTTGGCCAAGTGCATCATTGTGGACGTTCTGCCTCTTTTCCTATGCTTTCAATGCAATTCCAGTCTACCTCCTGAAATCGGTTTCCTGCAATTCTGCCCCGCTTTCAAGTCCTCTTGGCAGCCTTACTTCAGTATATTTTTGGACGATAGCTGTCATTTATAACTCTGCAGGTTTGTGAATTACAGTGCCCCTGAGCTCCTTTCTTCAACTCGCTTTCTTTTGAGCTGGCCGCAACACCGCAGGATGGCTTCAGGCCCTAATCTGGTTCCGGCACGGCACGCTGAGCCTTTGGTTATGTCCTCTTCCTGGTGGGAAATGAGAGTTATATTTGCCCGTCCAGACACCTCCAGCTAGTCTCTCATTGGTTCTCGCTATTCCTGTTCATCTTCCGCAGAAATTGCAAACTGGGCCAAACAGGAGGTTAAAGGCGCTGACTCTCCAAGTGGGGAGAGTGTTAGTAAAGCATGTGGAATGTTGCACCCGAGTGCCAGGGGAGGAAAACTGAGACATATTTGAACACGTCTCCCGTTCACACGGTTGATCATACTCTGGGTTCCACATGCATGTTTTAGCTGAAGGAAGAATACCTTAAACCTGGGTAGTTGAAACCCGTGGAATGGGTACCATGCAATATGACTTCACAGGGTCTTCATTTGCTCACCCAACCTCTCCAATCCTATCACTGCTGCGTTTATGCCCCTGCACGCACGCTTGATTCTCTTTTGGAGACATAGCAATCCATAGGTTTTAAGATACTTACTAGTCAGGTACATTCTTAGGCGTTTAATATGGGGTGTTGAGTCCATTTCGTTGAGCAAGGAGTAGCTCTTGTCTATTCCATATTTGGCTTAAGGAACTTTATCTGTGCTCATTTCAATCTCTGGTTTTATGCAGCACCCCAACTCACCTTTCCCCTTAAGCAAGCATAAGTTGGTTTTCTAAATTTGAGACCCTGTTCTGTTTTGGAATTCAGTTCCTGTGTAGCCAAGTTTACATTCCGTGTATTAGTGATATCTTATGATGTTTCTTTTTCTGTGTGACTTATTTCAGTTAGAATCATCATACCTGAATCCACTCACTCTGCTTTTAAGGGCCTGATGACATAGATTTCATTGCTGAGTGATATTGCTTTGTAAGTAAATACCACAACTTCTTTATCCATTTTTCACTTTATGCGATGTTGAACTTGTACTGTAAACGAGGTTCTTGTAAACCAAGGCGTCCCAAACTTTGGGGTGGCTGTGTCTTTTTGATTTTAATTTCCCTAAGCTATAGGACCATAAGTGGAAGTGCCCTAGGGTCTGTTGCTTTGTTTTTTACATGTTTCAGGAAACACCATACAGTTCTACCAAGTGTCTGTTGGCAATTTACATCCCGCCCATCAGCATAACAAGGCTCCCAGTTCTCCATGGCCTGTCCTGCCTTTCTGGATTTTACACTTTTTTCAGATGGCCCTTTTGACTGGGGGGAAGTGAGACTTCATTGTAGTGCAGATTTCCTTTGCAAGCTTGCTTGGTTGGCCAAAAAGGGCGTATGCATTTTTTCCTGAAAAAAACGCATACGCCCTTTTTGGCCAAGTGCATCATTGTGGACGTTCTGCCTCTTTTCCTATGCTTGAAATGCAATTCCAGTCTACCTCCTGAAATTGGTTTCCTGCAATTCTGCCCCGCTTTCAAGTCCTCTTGGCAGCCTTACTTCAGTATATTTTTGGACCAGAGCTGTCATTTATAACTCTGCAGGTTTGTGAATTACAGTGCCCCTGAGCTCCTTTCTTCAACTTGCTTTCTTGTGACCTTGCCGCAACACCGCAGGATGGCTTCAGGCCCTAATCTGGTTCCGGCACGGCACGCTGAGCCTTTGGTTATTTCCTCTTCCTGGTGGGAAATGATAGTTAAATTTGCCCGTCCAGACACCTCCAGCTAGTCTCTCATTGGTTCTCACTATTCCTGTTCATCTTCCGCAGAAATTGCAAACTGGGCCAAACAGGAGGTTAAAGGGACTGACTCTCCAAGTCGGGAGAGTGTTAGTAAAGCGTCTGGAATGTTGCACCCGAGTACCAGGGTACGAAAACTGAGACATATTTGAACACGTCTCCCGATCACATGGTTGATCATACTCTAGGTTCCACATGCATGTTTTAGCTGAAGGAAGAATACCTTAAACCTGGGTAGTTGAAACCCGTGGAATGGGTACCATGCAATATGACTTCAAAGGGTCTTCATTTGCTCACCGAACCTCTCCAATCCTATCACTGCTGCGTTTATGCCCCTGTACACATGCTTGATTCTCTTTCGGAGACATAGCAATCCATAGGTTTTAAGATACTTACTAGTCAGGTACATTCTTAGGCGTTTAATATGCGGTGTTGAGTCCATTTCGTTGAGCAAGGAGTAGCTCTTGTCTATTCCATATTTGGCTTAAGGAACTTTATCTGTGCTCATTTCAATCTCTGGTTTTATGCAGCACCCCAACTCACCTTTCCCCTTAAGCAAGCATAAGTTGGTTTTCTAAATTTGAGACCCTGTTCTGTTCTGTAATTCAGTTCCTGTGTAGCCAAGTTTACATTCCGTGTATTACTGATATCTTATGATGTTTCTTTTTCTGTGTCACTTATTTCAGTTAGAATCATCATACCTGAATCCCCTCATTGTGCTGCTAAGGGCCTGATGACATAGATTTCATTGCTGAGTGATATTGTTTTGTAAGTAAATACCACAAGTTCTTTATCCATTTTTCACTTTCTGCGATGTTGAACTTGTACTGTAAATGAGGTTCTTGTAAACAGAGGCGTCCCAAACTTTGGGGTGGATGTGTCTTTTTGATTTTAATTTCCCTAAGCTATAGGACCATAAGTGGAAGTGCCCTAGGCTCTGTTGCTTTGTTTTTTAGATGTTTCAGGAAACACCATACACTTCTCCCTAGTGTCTGTTGGCAATTTACATCCCGCCCATCAGCATAACAAGGCTCCCAGTTCTCCATGGCCTGTCCTGCCTTTCTGGATTTTACACTTTTTTCAGATGGCCCTTTTGACCGGGGGGAAGTGAGACTTCATTGTAGTGCAGATTTCCATTGCAAGCTTGCTTGGTTGGCCAAAAAGGGCGTATGCGTTTTTTCCTGAATATATTCAGGAAAAAACGCATACGCCCTTTTTGGCCAAGTGCATCATTGTGGACGTTCTGCCTCTTTTCCTATGCTTTCAATGCAATTCCAGTCTACCTCCTGAAATCGGTTTCCTGCAATTCTGCCCCGCTTTCAAGTCCTCTTGGCAGCCTTACTTCAGTATATTTTTGGACGATAGCTGTCATTTATAACTCTGCAGGTTTGTGAATTACAGTGCCCCTGAGCTCCTTTCTTCAACTCGCTTTCTTTTGAGCTGGCCGCAACACCGCAGGATGGCTTCAGGCCCTAATCTGGTTCCGGCACGGCACGCTGAGCCTTTGGTTATGTCCTCTTCCTGGTGGGAAATGAGAGTTATATTTGCCCGTCCAGACACCTCCAGCTAGTCTCTCATTGGTTCTCGCTATTCCTGTTCATCTTCCGCAGAAATTGCAAACTGGGCCAAACAGGAGGTTAAAGGCGCTGACTCTCCAAGTGGGGAGAGTGTTAGTAAAGCATGTGGAATGTTGCACCCGAGTGCCAGGGGAGGAAAACTGAGACATATTTGAACACGTCTCCCGTTCACACGGTTGATCATACTCTGGGTTCCACATGCATGTTTTAGCTGAAGGAAGAATACCTTAAACCTGGGTAGTTGAAACCCGTGGAATGGGTACCATGCAATATGACTTCAAAGGGTCTTCATTTGCTCACCGAACCTCTCCAATCCTATCACTGCTGCGTTTATGCCCCTGTACACATGCTTGATTCTCTTTCGGAGACATAGCAATCCATAGGTTTTAAGATACTTACTAGTCAGGTACATTCTTAGGCGTTTAATATGCGGTGTTGAGTCCATTTCGTTGAGCAAGGAGTAGCTCTTGTCTATTCCATATTTGGCTTAAGGAACTTTATCTGTGCTCATTTCAATCTCTGGTTTTATGCAGCACCCCAACTCACCTTTCCCCTTAAGCAAGCATAAGTTGGTTTTCTAAATTTGAGACCCTGTTCTGTTCTGTAATTCAGTTCCTGTGTAGCCAAGTTTACATTCCGTGTATTACTGATATCTTATGATGTTTCTTTTTCTGTGTCACTTATTTCAGTTAGAATCATCATACCTGAATCCCCTCATTGTGCTGCTAAGGGCCTGATGACATAGATTTCATTGCTGAGTGATATTGTTTTGTAAGTAAATACCACAAGTTCTTTATCCATTTTTCACTTTCTGCGATGTTGAACTTGTACTGTAAATGAGGTTCTTGTAAACAGAGGCGTCCCAAACTTTGGGGTGGATGTGTCTTTTTGATTTTAATTTCCCTAAGCTATAGGACCATAAGTGGAAGTGCCCTAGGCTCTGTTGCTTTGTTTTTTAGATGTTTCAGGAAACACCATACACTTCTCCCTAGTGTCTGTTGGCAATTTACATCCCGCCCATCAGCATAACAAGGCTCCCAGTTCTCCATGGCCTGTCCTGCCTTTCTGGATTTTACACTTTTTTCAGATGGCCCTTTTGACCGGGGGGAAGTGAGACTTCATTGTAGTGCAGATTTCCATTGCAAGCTTGCTTGGTTGGCCAAAAAGGGCGTATGCGTTTTTTCCTGAATATATTCAGGAAAAAACGCATACGCCCTTTTTGGCCAAGTGCATCATTGTGGACGTTCTGCCTCTTTTCCTATGCTTTCAATGCAATTCCAGTCTACCTCCTGAAATCGGTTTCCTGCAATTCTGCCCCGCTTTCAAGTCCTCTTGGCAGCCTTACTTCAGTATATTTTTGGACGATAGCTGTCATTTATAACTCTGCAGGTTTGTGAATTACAGTGCCCCTGAGCTCCTTTCTTCAACTCGCTTTCTTTTGAGCTGGCCGCAACACCGCAGGATGGCTTCAGGCCCTAATCTGGTTCCGGCACGGCACGCTGAGCCTTTGGTTATGTCCTCTTCCTGGTGGGAAATGAGAGTTATATTTGCCCGTCCAGACACCTCCAGCTAGTCTCTCATTGGTTCTCGCTATTCCTGTTCATCTTCCGCAGAAATTGCAAACTGGGCCAAACAGGAGGTTAAAGGCGCTGACTCTCCAAGTGGGGAGAGTGTTAGTAAAGCATGTGGAATGTTGCACCCGAGTGCCAGGGGAGGAAAACTGAGACATATTTGAACACGTCTCCCGTTCACACGGTTGATCATACTCTGGGTTCCACATGCATGTTTTAGCTGAAGGAAGAATACCTTAAACCTGGGTAGTTGAAACCCGTGGAATGGGTACCATGCAATATGACTTCACAGGGTCTTCATTTGCTCACCCAACCTCTCCAATCCTATCACTGCTGCGTTTATGCCCCTGCACGCACGCTTGATTCTCTTTTGGAGACATAGCAATCCATAGGTTTTAAGATACTTACTAGTCAGGTACATTCTTAGGCGTTTAATATGGGGTGTTGAGTCCATTTCGTTGAGCAAGGAGTAGCTCTTGTCTATTCCATATTTGGCTTAAGGAACTTTATCTGTGCTCATTTCAATCTCTGGTTTTATGCAGCACCCCAGCTCACCTTTCCCCTTAAGCAAGCATAAGTTGGTTTTCTAAATTTGAGACCCTGTTCTGTTTTGGAATTCAGTTCCTGTGTAGCCAAGTTTACATTCCGTGTATTAGTGATATCTTATGATGTTTCTTTTTCTGTGTGACTTATTTCAGTTAGAATCATCATACCTGAATCCACTCACTCTGCTTTTAAGGGCCTGATGACATAGATTTCATTGCTGAGTGATATTGCTTTGTAAGTAAATACCACAACTTCTTTATCCATTTTTCACTTTATGCGATGTTGAACTTGTACTGTAAACGAGGTTCTTGTAAACCAAGGCGTCCCAAACTTTGGGGTGGCTGTGTCTTTTTGATTTTAATTTCCCTAAGCTATAGGACCATAAGTGGAAGTGCCCTAGGGTCTGTTGCTTTGTTTTTTACATGTTTCAGGAAACACCATACACTTCTACCAAGTGTCTGTTGGCAATTTACATCCCGCCCATCAGCATAACAAGGCTCCCAGTTCTCCATGGCCTGTCCTGCCTTTCTGGATTTTACACTTTTTTCAGATGGCCCTTTTGACTGGGGGGAAGTGAGACTTCATTGTAGTGCAGATTTCCTTTGCAAGCTTGCTTGGTTGGCCAAAAAGGGCGTATGCATTTTTTCCTGAAAAAAACGCATACGCCCTTTTTGGCCAAGTGCATCATTGTGGACGTTCTGCCTCTTTTCCTATGCTTGAAATGCAATTCCAGTCTACCTCCTGAAATTGGTTTCCTGCAATTCTGCCCCACTTTCAAGTCCTCTTGGCAGCCTTACTTCAGTATATTTTTGGACCAGAGCTGTCATTTATAACTCTGCAGGTTTGTGAATTACAGTGCCCCTGAGCTCCTTTCTTCAACTTGCTTTCTTGTGACCTTGCCGCAACACCGCAGGATGGCTTCAGGCCCTAATCTGGTTCCGGCACGGCACGCTGAGCCTTTGGTTATTTCCTCTTCCTGGTGGGAAATGATAGTTAAATTTGCCCGTCCAGACACCTCCAGCTAGTCTCTCATTGGTTCTCACTATTCCTGTTCATCTTCCGCAGAAATTGCAAACTGGGCCAAACAGGAGGTTAAAGGGACTGACTCTCCAAGTCGGGAGAGTGTTAGTAAAGCGTCTGGAATGTTGCACCCGAGTACCAGGGTACGAAAACTGAGACATATTTGAACACGTCTCCCGATCACATGGTTGATCATACTCTAGGTTCCACATGCATGTTTTAGCTGAAGGAAGAATACCTTAAACCTGGGTAGTTGAAACCCGTGGAATGGGTACCATGCAATATGACTTCAAAGGGTCTTCATTTGCTCACCGAACCTCTCCAATCCTATCACTGCTGCGTTTATGCCCCTGTACACATGCTTGATTCTCTTTTGGAGACATAGCAATCCATAGGTTTTAAGATACTTACTAGTCAGGTACATTCTTAGGCGTTTAATATGCGGTGTTGAGTCCATTTCGTTGAGCAAGGAGTAGCTCTTGTCTATTCCATATTTGGCTTAAGGAACTTTATCTGTGCTCATTTCAATCTCTGGTTTTATGCAGCACCCCAACTCACCTTTCCCCTTAAGCAAGCATAAGTTGGTTTTCTAAATTTGAGACCCTGTTCTGTTCTGTAATTCAGTTCCTGTGTAGCCAAGTTTACATTCCGTGTATTACTGATATCTTATGATGTTTCTTTTTCTGTGTGACTTATTTCAGTTAGAATCATCATACCTGAATCCCCTCATTGTGCTGCTAAGGGCCTGATGACATAGATTTCATTGCTGAGTGATATTGTTTTGTAAGTAAATACCACAAGTTCTTTATCCATTTTTCACTTTCTGCGATGTTGAACTTGTACTGTAAATGAGGTTCTTGTAAACAGAGGCGTCCCAAACTTTGGGGTGGATGTGTCTTTTTGATTTTAATTTCCCTAAGCTATAGGACCATAAGTGGAAGTGCCCTAGGCTCTGTTGCTTTGTTTTTTAGATGTTTCAGGAAACACCATACACTTCTCCCTAGTGTCTGTTGGCAATTTACATCCCGCCCATCAGCATAACAAGGCTCCCAGTTCTCCATGGTCTGTCCTGCCTTTCTGGATTTTACACTTTTTTCAGATGGCCCTTTTGACCAGGGGGAAGTGAGACTTCATTGTAGTGCAGATTTCCATTGCAAGCTTGCTTGGTTGGCCAAAAAGGGCGTATGCGTTTTTTCCTGAATATATTCAGGAAAAAACGCATACGCCCTTTTTGGCCAAGTGCATCATTGTGGACGTTCTGCCTCTTTTCCTATGCTTTCAATGCAATTCCAGTCTACCTCCTGAAATCGGTTTCCTGCAATTCTGCCCCGCTTTCAAGTCCTCTTGGCAGCCTTACTTCAGTCTATTTTTGGACGATAGCTGTCATTTATAACTCTGCAGGTTTGTGAATTACAGTGCCCCTGAGCTCCTTTCTTCAACTCGCTTTCTTTTGAGCTGGCCGCAACACCGCAGGATGGCTTCAGGCCCTAATCTGGTTCCGGCACGGCACGCTGAGCCTTTGGTTATGTCCTCTTCCTGGTGGGAAATGAGAGTTATATTTGCCCGTCCAGACACCTCCAGCTAGTCTCTCATTGGTTCTCCCTATTCCTGTTCATCTTCCGCAGAAATTGCAAACTGGGCCAAACAGGAGGTTAAAGGCGCTGACTCTCCAAGTGGGGAGAGTGTTAGTAAAGCATGTGGAATTTTGCACCCGAGTGCCAGGGGAGGAAAACTGAGACATATTTGAACACGTCTCCCGTTCACACGGTTGATCATACTCTGGGTTCCACATGCATGTTTTAGCTGAAGGAAGAATACCTTAAACCTGGGTAGTTGAAACCCGTGGAATGGGTACCATGCAATATGACTTCACAGGGTCTTCATTTGCTCACCGAACCTCTCCAATCCTATCACTGCTGCGTTTATGCCCCTGCACGCACGCTTGATTCTCTTTTGGAGACATAGCAATCCATAGGTTTTAAGATACTTACTAGTCAGGTACATTCTTAGGCGTTTAATATGGGGTGTTGAGTCCATTTCATTGAGCAAGGACTAGCTCTTGTCTATTCCATATTTGGCTTAAGGAACTTTATCTGTGCTCATTTCAATCTCTGGTTTTATGCAGCACCCCAACTCACCTTTCCCCTTAAGCAAGCATAAGTTGGTTTTCTAAATTTGAGACCCTGTTCTGTTTTGGAATTCAGTTCCTGTGTAGCCAAGTTTCCATTCCGTGTATTAGTGATATCTTATGATGTTTCTTTTTCTGTGTGACTTATTTCAGTTAGAATCATCATACCTGAATCCACTCACTCTGCTGTTAAGGGCCTGATGACATAGATTTCATTGCTGAGTGATATTGCTTTGTAAGTAAATACCACAACTTCTTTATCCATTTTTCACTTTATGCGATGTTGAACTTGTACTGTAAACGAGGTTCTTGTAAACCAAGGCGTCCCAAACTTTGGGGTGGCTGTGTCTTTTTGATTTTAATTTCCCTAAGCTATAGGACCATAAGTGGAAGTGCCCTAGGGTCTGTTGCTTTGTTTTTTACATGTTTCAGGAAACACCATACAGTTCTACCAAGTGTCTGTTGGCAATTTACATCCCGCCCATCATCATAACAAGGCTCCCAGTTCTCCATGGCCTGTCCTGCCTTTCTGGATTTTACACTTTTTTCAGATGGCCCTTTTGACTGGGGGGAAGTGAGACTTCATTGTAGTGCAGATTTCCTTTGCAAGCTTGCTTGGTTGGCCAAAAAGGGCGTATGCATTTTTTCCTGAAAAAAACGCATACGCCCTTTTTGGCCAAGTGCATCATTGTGGACGTTCTGCCTCTTTTCCTATGCTTGAAATGCAATTCCAGTCTACCTCCTGAAATTGGTTTCCTGCAATTCTGCCCCGCTTTCAAGTCCTCTTGGCAGCCTTACTTCAGTATATTTTTGGACCATAGCTGTCATTTATAACTCTGCAGGTTTGTGAATTACAGTGCCCCTGAGCTCCTTTCTTCAACTTGCTTTCTTGTGACCTTGCCGCAACACCGCAGGATGGCTTCAGGCCCTAATCTGGTTCCGGCACGGCATGCTAAGCCTTTGGTTAATTCCTCTTCCTGGTGGGAAATGAGAGTTAAATTTGTCAGTCCAGACACCTCCAGCTAGTCTCTCATTGGTTCTCGCTATTCCTGTTCATCTTCCGCAGAAATTGCAAACTGGGCCAAACAGGAGGTTAAAGGGACTGACTCTCCAAGTCGGGAGAGTGTTAGTAAAGCGTCTGGAATGTTGCACCCGAGTACCAGGGTACGAAAACTGAGACATATTTGAACACGTCTCCCGATCACATGGTTGATCATACTCTAGGTTCCACATGCATGTTTTAGCTGAAGGAAGAATACCTTAAACCTGGGTAGTTGAAACCCGTGGAATGGGTACCATGCAATATGACTTCAAAGGGTCTTCATTTGCTCACTGAACCTCTCCAATCCTATCACTGCTGCGTTTATGCCCCTGTACACATGCTTGATTCTCTTTCAGAGACATAGCAATCCATAGGTTTTAAGATACTCACTAGTCAGGTACATTCATAGGCGTTTAATATGCGGTGTTGAGTCCATTTCGTTGAGCAAGGAGTAGCTCTTGTCTATTCCATATTTGGCTTAAGGAACTTTATCTGTGCTCATTTCAATCTCTGGTTTTATGCAGCACCCCAACTCACCTTTCCCCTTAAGCAAGCATAAGTTGGTTTTCTAAATTTGAGACCCTGTTCTGTTCTGTAATTCAGTTCCTGTGTAGCCAAGTTTACATTCCATGTATTACTGATATCTTATGATGTTTCTTTTTCTGTGTGACTTATTTCAGTTAGAATCATCATACCTGAATCCACTCATTGTGCTGCTAAGGGCCTGATGACATAGACTTCATTGCTGAGTGATATTGCTTTGTAAGTAAATACCACAACTTCTTTATCCATTTTTCACTTTCTGCGATGTTGAACTTGTACTGTAAATGAGGTTCTTGTAAACATAGGCGTCCTAAACTTTGGGGTGGCTGTGTCTTTTTGATTTTAATTTCCCTAAGCTATAGGACCATAAGTGGAAGTGCCCTAGGCTCTGTTGCTTTGTTTTTTACATGTTTCAGGAAACACCATACACTTCTCCCGAGTGTCTGTTGGCAATTTACATCCCGCCCATCAGCACAACAAGGCTCCCAGTTCTCCATGGCCTGTCCTGCCTTTCTGGATTTTACACTTTTTTCAGATGGCCCTTTTGACTGGGGCGAAGTGAGACTTCATTGTAGTGCAGATTTCCTTTGCAAGCTTGCTTGGTTGGCCAAAAAGGGCGTATGCGTTTTTTCCTGAATATATTCAGGAAAAAACGCATACGCCCTTTTTGGCCAAGTGCATCATTGTGGACGTTCTGCCTCTTTTCCTATGCTTTCAATGCAATTCCAGTCTACCTCCTGAAATCGGTTTCCTGCAATTCTGCCCCGCTTTCAAGTCCTCTTGGCAGCCTTACTTCAGTATATTTTTGGACGATAGCTGTCATTTATAACTCTGAAGGTTTGTGAATTACAGTGCCCCTGAGCTCCTTTCTTCAACTCGCTTTCTTTTGAGCTGGCCGCAACACTGCAGGATGGCTTCAGGCCCTAATCTGGTTCCGGCACGGCACACTGAGCCTTTGTTTATTTCCTCTTCCTGGTGGGAAATGAGAGTTAAATTTGCCCGTCCAGACACCTCCAGCTAGTCTCTCATTGGTTCTCCCTATTCCTGTTCATCTTCCAAGAAATTGCAAACTGGGCCAAACAGGAGGTTAAAGGCACTGACTCTCCAAGATGGGAGAGTGTTAGTAAAGCGTCTGGAATGTTGCACCCGATTACCCGGGTACGAAAACTGAGACATATTTGAACACGTCTCCCCATCACACGGTTGATGATACTCTGGGTTCCACATGCATGTTTTTGCTGAAGGAAGAATCCCTTAAACCTGGAGAGTTGAGACCCGTGGAATGGGTACCATGCAATATGACTTCAAAGGGTCTTCATTTGCTCACCGAACCTCTCCAATCCTATCACTGCTGCGTTTATGCCCCTGTACACACGCTTGATTCTCTTTCGGAGACATAGCAATCCATAGGTTTTCAGATACTTACTAGTCAGGTACATTCTTAGGCGTTTAATATGGGGTGTTGAGTCTATTTCGTTGAGCAAGGAGTAGCTCTTGTCCATTCCATATTTGGCTTAAGGAAATTTATCTGTGCTCATTTCAATCCCTGGTTTTATGCAGCACCCCAACTCACCTTTCCTCTTAAGCAAGCATAAGTTGGTTTTCTAAATTTGAGACCCTGTTCTGTTTTGCAATCCAGTTCCTGTGTAGCCAAGTTTCCATTCCGTGTATTAGTGATATCTTATGATGTTTCTTTTTCTGTGTGACTTATTTCAGTTAGAATTATCATACCTGAATCCACTCATTATGCTGCTACGGGCCTGATGACATAGATTTCATTGTTGAGTGATATTGCATTCTACGTAAGTACCACAACTTCTTTATCCATTTTTCACTTT
The DNA here is from genome assembly GCF_951394435.1 of Stenella coeruleoalba. Classification (NCBI taxonomy): domain Eukaryota; kingdom Metazoa; phylum Chordata; class Mammalia; order Artiodactyla; family Delphinidae; genus Stenella; species Stenella coeruleoalba. Next base: position 3,366,237 of record NW_027646093.1, on the reverse strand, counting down.
CTGCGATATTGAACTTTTACCGTAAATGGGGTTCTTGTAAACAGAGCTGTCCCAAACTTTGGGGTGGCTGTGTCTTTTTGACTTTAATTTCCCTAAGCTATAGGACCATAAGTGGAAGTGCCCTAGGCTCTGTTGCTTTGTTTTTTAGATGTTTCAGGAAACACCATACAGTTCTCCCCGAGTGGCTGTTGGCAATTTACATCCCGCCCATATGCATAACAAGGCTCCCAGTTCTCCATGGCCTGTCCTGCCTTTCTGGATTTTACACTTTTCTCAGATGGCCCTTTTAACCAGTGGGAAGTGAGACTTCATTGTAGTGCAGATTTGCTTTGCAAGCTTGCTTGGTTGTACAAAAAGTGCATATGCGTTTTTTCCTGAATATATTCAGGAAAAAACACATACGCCCTTTTTGGCCAAGTGCATCATTGTCGACGTTCTGCCTCATTTCCTATGCTTTAAATGCAATTCCAGTCTACCTCCTGAAATCGGTTTCCTGCAATTCTGCCTTTCTTTCAATGCCTCTTCATAGCCTTTCCTCAATATCCTTTTTGAAAATTGTTGGCCTTTATAACTCTGCACGTTTTTGAATTGCAGTGGCCCTGAGCTCCATTTTTCAGCTCTTATTTTTGTGATCTTGCCTCATAACCGCAGGATTCCTTCAGGCCCTATTGTTCTTGTGGGACACCTTGCTGTGCCTTTGGTTAATTCTTCTTACTGATGTGAAATTAGAGTGACATGTGCCCATTGAAACCACTACATTAGTTTCTCACTGGTTCCCCCTAACCCATTCATCCTCCGCACTATCTGCAGACTGTGCGATACTGGGACTTAAAGGCATTGACTCTCCATGTGAGGTTGTTGTTAGTAAAGCGGCTGGAATGTCGATCCGGAGCCCCAGGAGAGGAACAATGAGGTGTGTTTTAGAAACCTTTCCTGATCATATGGTATACCAGTCGCTGGGTTTCCCAAGCATGGTTTAGCTGTAGGAAGATTCCCTTCAACCTGGAGTGTTGGGACCCTTGGAATGAGTAGCATGAAGTATTGCATTAAACTTTTGGCAGTTGCTCACCAAAGCTCACCAATCCTCTCAGCCCCAAGTGTCCAGCCTTATGTCTTATCCAGCTGTGGGTTTATATGTGGTCAATCCAGGTTGCATCACAGCCCCTGAGCGAATTTTGTAAGAATTTTTCTCTCTTTCATTGTTTCTGCGTTTTGTTTTTAAAATTTATTTCTATAATGGGGTTTAGCTCATCTTCACTGCTGTGTTTGTGCCGCTCTGCACACACTTGATTCCCTTATGGAGATATATCAATACATGGGTTTTAAGATTCTTATTACTCAGATATATTTCTCTGCGGTGTATAGGGTGTGTTGAGGCCAGTTCATTGAGCAAGGTGTAGATCTTGTCTAATACCTATTTGGTTTATTGAACGGTATCTGTGCTAATTTCAAACTCTGGTTTTATGCATCACCCCACCTCTCCTTTCCCCTTAAGCTGACATAAGTGTGTTTTCTAAATGTGAGACACTGTTCTGTTCTGTAATTCATTTCTTGTGCAGCCATATTTACCCTCCCTCTATAAGTGATATCTTATGATATGTTTCTTTTTCTGTTTGACTTATTTCAAGTAGTATTATCGGACCTAAATCCACTCTTTATCCTTCTACTAGCCTTATTACATTGATTTCATGGTGAAGAGATATTCCGTTGTACATAAGTACCACATCTTCTTTATCCATTGTTCTCTTTCCTGGGATATTTAAGGTGTACTGAAGTTGAGGTTCTTGTAAACAGAGTAGCCCTAAACTGTGGTGTGCTTGTGTCTTGTTGATTTTTAGACTTCCCTAGATATACTCCCATGATTGGAAGTGTCCTATGCTCTGTAGCTCTGTTTTTTAGATGATTTAGGAACCACCATACACTCCTCCAGAGTGGCTCTCGGCAGTTCACACACTGCCCATCAGCGTATAAAGGCTCCCTGTTCTCCATGGCCTGTCCTGCATTTCTGGTTTTTACAATTTTTTAGGATGGCCCTTTTGACCGGTGGGAAGTGAGACTTCTTTGTTGTGCACATTTGCATTGCTTGCTTGGTTCCTTGCCCATAAGGTGCATATGCGTTTTTTCCTGGATATAATCAGGAAAAAACGCATACGCCCTTTTGGGCCAACTGCATCATTGTCGAAATTCTGCCGCTTTTCATGTGCTTTAAAGACGAGTCCAATCTATCTCTTGAAATCTGTTTCTTGCAATTCTGTCTTGCATTCAGATCCTCTTCTTTGCCTTACCTCAACATAATTTTGGACGTTAGTTTTCATTTATAACTCTGCAGGTTTGTGAATTGCAGTGACCCTGAGCTCCATTTTTTAAGTTGCTCTTTTGTGAGCTGGCCTCAAACCCGCAGGATTGCTTCAGGCCCTATTTTGGCTCCAGCGAGGTGGGCTGAGCCTTCTTTTAATTCTTATTCTTAATGGGAAATTAGAGTGATATGTGCCCGTCCAAACCCCTACAACTATTCTCTCATTGGTTCCCCCTCTTCCTGTTCATCCTCCTCACAATTTGCAAAATGTGTGAAACAGAAGTTGAAATGTGCTGATTCTCCAAGTGGGGAGATTCTAAGTAGCGTGGCTGGAATGGTGAACAGGAGCACCAGGAGAGGATAAATGAGCTGCATTTTAGACACATCTCCCGATCACATGGTGTACAGTCCTCTGGGTTTTCCATGCATGTTTTAGCTGTAGGAAGATCCCTTGAACCTGCAGATTTGGGACCCATTGAATAGGCACCAGGTAGTATTACTTTAAAGGGTGTGCATTTCCTCACCCAAGCTCACATTTCTCTTAGCGCAAACAGTTTCCAGCCTTATGTCTCATCCTGCTGTGGGTCTAGACGTGTTCAATCCATGTTGCATCACCGTCCCTGAGGAAAAGTTGTAAGAGGTTTTCTCTGTCTCTCTGTCGTTTATTTTTTTCAATTTATTACTATATTGGTTACAGCTGATTTTCAAAGCTCTGTTTCTTGCTGCTGTACATCCACTTGATTCACGTACAGAGAGACATCAGTAAATTCTTTTTCAGATTCTTACCAGTCGTATATATTCTTTTCCGGTGACTTGAGTGTGCTGAGTGTAGTTCTTTTAGCTACCGTGTAGGCCTTGTTGATTATCAGTTTGGTATTTGGAATGGTATCTTTGCTAATTTCAACCTCCTGGATGATGCCTCACCCCTCCCCACCTTTCCCGTTTAGCAGCCTTATGTGTGTTTTCTACATATTTGACTATGTTTTTGTTTTGTAATTTATTTCATGTGTAGCTATTTTGGATTCCACCTTTAAGTGATATCTTATGATATGTGTCTTTTTCTTTTTGAATTCTGTCACTTAGAATGATCATACGTAACTCCTCCAGAGTTGTTACAACTGGCCATATTTCATTGATTTCCAGGCTGAGTAATATTCCACTCTACATAAGTACCTCATCTCTATCCATTTTTTCCCTCCAGAGACATTTAAGTTATATCCTAGTCGAGGATCTTTTAAACAGAGAGGGGGTAAACATTGGGGTGCCTGTGTCCTCTCGATTTTTGTTTTTCCCAAGATATACGCCCATGAGTGCAAGTGCCCTATGCTCTGTAGCTCATTTTTTAGATGCTTTAGTAAACACAATATACTTCTCCAGAATGGCCGTTGGCAATATACATTTCCACTATAAGTCTCACAGGGCTCCCTCTTCTCATTGCCCTGTCCTGCATTTCTGTTGTTTACGCTTTATGAGGATGGCTCTTGTGACTGATGCGAAGTGATATCTTTTGTAGTATTGATTTCCAGTGCCCACCTGTTTGGTTGGCTAAAAAAGTGTATACCCTTTTCTTGAATATATACAGAAAAAAACGCATACACCCTTTTTGGCCAACTGCAATGTTGGCAATGTTCAGCTCCTTTTCTTGTGCTTAATGGCGAGTCCTTTCTACCTCCTCAAATCCCTTTCCTGCCATTCTCCCTTGCTTACAAGTCCTTTTCTCTGACTTTCCTCAAGACATTTTTCAGTGATGGATATTTTCAACTCTGCAGTTTCGTGAATTTTACTGCCCCTGAGTTCCATTGTTCAACTTGTGTTTATGGGAACTGGCCACAAAGCAGCAGGATTTCCTCAAGCCCTATACTGTTTCCATGGGCAACCCTAGCCTTTGGTCAATTCGTCTTCCTGATTGGAAATTAGAGTGACATGTGCCTGTCTGAACACCTAGGACTTGTCTCTCATTGTTCCTCATCCTTCCGCTTCATCCTCTGGACAAATTCCAAACTGTACGCAACAGGATGTTGACAGTGCTGACATCTCCAAGTGGGGAGACTGTTAGTAAAGACGCTGGAGGGGTGAACCCGAGCACCAGGAGATGAGGAGATGAGATGCCTTTTCCAAACTCTTCCCGATCAGACGGTATACTATCCTCTGGGTGTGACAGACATGTTTTAGCAGTAGGAAGAGTCCCATTCATGTAAGGAGAACACCAGGGCTTTTTCAAAATCAGTGTCTCCCCGAAACCCAAACTGGGGAAGTTTTTAAGCTACGGCTACACATATGTTCATTAAGGGCCTTGGGAAGTAGGCAGAGTCCAAACTTTAGATGATTGAAGTCTTCAGGGTCAGAAGCACTCACCACCAGCTTCCCTTAGGCTACACTTTAACTGTCATTGATAGATGATGTCAATAAAAATATCTATTCTTTTTCAGATTATTTCCCCTTATAGGTTATTGCAAAATGTTGAGTGTAGTTCCCTGTGCTATACAGTAGTTCCTTGTTGATGATCTATTTTATACATAGCAGTGTGTATGTGTTAATCCCAAACTGTTAATTTATCCCTCCTCCCACCTTTCCCCTTTGGTAATAATAAATTATAAGATTTTATACTTCTCAGAAATGGGGGAGCTGAAAGAGAGGTATCATTTTCAATGGAAAAGCATTTAAAACAAGATTGAAGGTTTAACCAAGATTATTAGATGTACATCCTTGGAAAGAAATCACTTCGTTTCTCTAATATTGACCTGACAAATAAGACAAACCCTTTCACTGAACTTGCTTATAATAAAGTGATGGAAATATCAAATGGAAGTGTTAGAAACATCTTATTTTACCCGAGCCTTATACACTGTTCTATGTTAACTACAGTTTGGCTCACACATCTGTTCATTGAGGTTACAATAGTCTCAATTTCTGTTACTGATCCTCCAGAGTGGACCCCAACAAGTGTTCCCCTGCCCAGTGTCATTGGGGCCAACAGATCGAGACTGAGTTTGGTTCACAAGCAAAGGAAACTTTATATTTTGATCAGAGAATGGAGAGGTGAGAGCATGCACTACCCCGTGGGCTGTGGGCTGGGCTGCTGTGTAGAGATCCTGTCAGAGTCATTGGGAGGGAGGGGACAGAGCTTTCAAGGGCTGGGTTGGCTGCAGCTCAGGCTCTATATCGTGGAGTCTGCACTGGGCCCCAGGAGCTGAGGTGTCGACCCAGCCATTCTGCACTAGGAAATCTGGTCTGAAGTGGCGGGTGTGGAGCCTCTGCATGCGAGACCCTAGGAGTACGTGAAATTAGACAAAGCACAAAGGATAAAAAAGTTAGACTTGACTTTATTGCACAGATTCTATTTTTATCTCCCAGGGATTTTTAATGGGCTTTGCTGGGGACAAACCCCTCCTCTGCCTTTTGTCCCGTTCCTCATTCTTGGAGTTCTGAGGGTGCAGACCCTGCTTCTGTAACTGCTGAGTGCTGAGTTGGGAGCCCTCATACCCAGGGGCGAGGGTCAGAACTTCTCCCCAGCAGCCTCCAGGTGACGTTGATTTTCCCCAGGCCCCCTGCCTCCTTGCTCGTCCACCTGAACACCAGCATTGGAAGTGTTATAGATTCTAATGACCTTTAAGGGTCCAGGAAAGAGATGTGCAGAGACGTTGTGGGGGCCGGTTTCACCCCGCCCCACATTTGTTCGGCCACCTTAGGCTGACCGTTTCTGCCAGCCTAGATGCTCTGACCAGTAGTCTGTGCTTTCTTCAATTAGGCCCCTGAATTAACGTACAAACAGCACCAGGTGTCAGAGCCCTGCCCACTCAACTCCCAGACAGTCCAGGGTCAGTGGTGATCAAGGACCATGATGGCCACTGAGTCAACAGCCTTTTGAAGTAAACAGGAGTCCAGCCGGTCTTATTGGCCACCATCATCACGGTGTCTGTAGGCTTTTCTATAGTGACAGTGTGATATACGGTTCCCCCGCCAAGATTATTAGCTCCCCTCTGGGTGCAGTAAGTCCTGCAAGCAGTAGTCTACTGTTTTGGGACACACTCTTGTTGTTTTATGAGAAAAACTCCAGGTCAAGTGATGTTCACACGAGTCGTCATGGTGCCCTGTTGCCCCCGGTTATCTCTCTGGATGTTGGAGTTGGAAGGCCTCCTCACTCGAGGTCGGTGTGCCAACGGAACGAACCCTGCAACTTCAGGGCATGGTTGGTGGTTAGGATCACCACGTGGGGTCCTTTTCCCTTAGGAGGGAGGTGGCCTTTTGGGCTGCTGATTTCCAGGTTTTTAGATACCGCCAGTATCTTGGCCAGATGTGGCAGTGGGTCAAGCCCCTTGGTGACCATAGTTTATCCTACCTGGATGGCATTCTTGCATTGTTCCATTTCAAGTGGTCCCAGTTTTTGCACTAATTCTCCAATGGCGATTCACCTTTCACCGGGAATGTAAAGGTCAAAGGGTTTAGCTAAATTAGGGAGTTCCAGGGCAAGGGTCTGAATTGACTGCTCTTTCCATTCTTGAAAGGCCACTTCTGGATTCTATTCAAAAGGATCATCATCTTTTCCTTTCAGTGTTTCATATAGAGGCCCAGCTAGTAGACTGTAGCTAGGGATCCAGAAGCAGCAAACCCTGGCCTCCCCAGGAACCCCTAAGCTGTCTTCTAGTTTTAGAAAGGGGTAAGGCTGAAAATGGTTTCTTCCCTTTCCTGGGATGGGCTTCTCTGACCTTCTGTGAGAATGAAGCCCAGGCAGGTCACCGCAGTCTGTGATATTTGAGCTTCTTTTTGGACGACTTCTATCCTTTATTGGCTTGGTAGTTCAGAGGCCTCCTTAGTAGGGCTGGCGATCAGAATGTCATCTGCGTATTGAAGGAGGGTTTCCTTTTCCAGAGGTAGAACTTTTAGGTCTTTACCTAAGCTTTCCCCAAAGACGGTGTGGGAATTTTTGCACCCTTGGGGCAAGACGGCCCGGAAGTATTGTTTTAGTTGTATGTTGAGTCCTGCCACTCACAAGCCAAAATTTCTTGTGACTCTGGGACTAATGGAATACAAAAGAAGGCATCATTGAAGACTAATACAGAATACCATGTCCTGGTGGTTGGTAGAATGACCAGCAGGGTGTAGGAATTAGGAGCAGCTGGAGGTATATCCTCGGTGGCTTCACTGACTGTCCTGACATTCTTTACCAGGTCCCCAGCAGCCCATGGGGCTCTCGTGGTCAGACCAATCCCCGGATACAGAGCTACCCTTGCAGGTACCGTGGCAGGGCTGGGCACACAGGAACCATGCACATAGCCCTCATTGCAGAGCACCCCCAGCTCACCTGTCACTCAGAGCTGACTCAGAGCACCTCAGAGCAGGACTTGAACTAACAAACAGCAGCTGCGACAGGTCTGTGACCCTGGTCATCACTCTGTACGGCCTCCCTCCACCTGGTCTTCCAGAGACTTCCACTGCACCCGGGGCACCAGGCCTCTGTCTCCAACCACCACCCACCCCTCCTCTCCCTGACTCCTGGGTTCCTCTCATTAGGAGAGTGTTTTCTTGAAGTTGTCTCCCACTCATGGGCCAGATAAAATGATTAGAAAACAAGCCAAAGCTGCAGCCCCTTGTCTATCTTGACTCTCAGGAGCCCACACCTGTTCCTTGGACCTGGCCGGTTCAGCAAGTTCCATTTTCTGCAACTGTGAGCCCCTGAGGGGTGATGATTGGCTGACCTGGGCAGCCTTACCGTGCCGGCCAGCCCTCCCCAGGTGTGCCTGGGTTGAGATCAATATAAATACCACTCCAGGCAGCAAGAGCCCCTGCAGCCGTGCCTGACGCCATTTTCTCTGCCCTGTCAGCAGTCTCGGGGCTGGGCTGGTGGGAGGGAGTGAGAGGCCACAGCTTTGTGGGTGGCCCAGTGTGAGTGGGGCTCTGTTGGACTTTCTGCAGCAGTTGCCAGGCTGCCACCTGCTAAGGAAGAGGATGTGTCACCCATACCTGCTGCTGGAATTTCTCCCTGGGCAGAGGTGAGGAAGGAAAAAAGCAGTGGGGGCAGGGACAGGACGGGTATCTCAGGCAGGGAAATGGAAATCTTCCAGAAGAGCACCCAGGGCCAGTACCATCCTGGCTGGCCTGCAGGCACCAAGTCGGCTGGCATGCTGTCACTCGTGTGGCTCCATGGCCCTTCCTCTAGGCTTTCAAGTCCTTGTACATATTCAGGTGTTTTACCTGGGAAGGTTGGGAACAGTTCAGCAGCAGCTGGCCTGGGGCTCATCTCACGTTTACTCACAGATGCCTCGGCACGGTCCCCCAGGCTTGTAATGAGGACACTCCTTGCGGGGGGGCTGCTGGCTGCATGCGAGATGATTCCCCACCTCTGACCAACTTCAGAATTGTCTACCACTGAAGCAAGTGCCCTGATAGGGTTTTCATCTGTATAACTGGTGGGTTCTGTTTTGTTTTTTCTTTTCTGTTTCAAGGTAGGTTTTATTCCTCTTTTTTGTACTTATGGATGTAAGCATGGAAATAATTCATTCATATAAATACATGTATGTGAAGGGAATAACTTTTTTCCGTTTTTTAAAAAATTTTATTTTTCATTTTATTTTATTTATTTTTATACAGCAGGTTCTTATTCGTTATCTATTTTATACATATAAATGTATACATGTCAATCCCAATCTCCCAACTCCTCCCACCGCCACCCCCCCCCATGGTTTTCCCCTCTTTGTGTCCATACATTTGTTCTCTACATCTGTGTCTCTATTTCTGCCCTTCAAACTGGTTCATCTGTACCATTTTTCTAGGTTCCACATATATGCGTTAATATACAATATTTGTTTTTCTCTCTCTGACTTACTCCACTCTGTATGACAGTCTCTAGATCCATCGACGTCTCTACAAATGACACAATTTCATTCCTTTTTATGGCTAATAGTCCATTTTATATATGTACCACATCTTTATCCATTCGTCTGTCTGTGGGCATTTAGGTTGCTTCCATTACCTGGCTATTGTAAATAGTGCTGCAATGAACATTGTGGTGAATGTGTCTTTTTGATTTATGGTTTTCTCTGGGTATATGCCCAGTAGTGGGTTGCTGGATCATATGGTAATTCTATTTTTAGTTTTTTAAGGAACCTCCATACTGTTCTCCATAGTGACTATCAATTTACATTCCCACCAATCGTGGAAGAGGGTTCCTTTTCTCCACACCCTCTCCAGCATTTGTTGTTTGTAGATTTTCTGATGATGCCCATTCTAACAGGTGTGAGGTGATACCTCATTGTAGTTTTGATTTGCATTTCTCTAATAATTAGTGATGTAGAGCAGCTTTTCATGTGCTCCTTGGCCATCTCTACATCTTTTTGGAAGAAATGTCTATTTAGATCTTCTGCCCATTTTTGTATTGGGTTGTTTGTTTTTTTAATATTGAGCTGCATCAGCTGTTTATATATATTGGAGATTAATCCTTTGTCCATTGATTCAGTTGCAAATATATTCTCCCATTCTGAGGGTTGTCTTTTTGTGTTTGTAGTTTCCATTGCTTTGCAAAAGCTTTTACGTTTCATTAGGTCCCATTTGTTTAGTTTTCTTTTTTATGTCATTACTCTAGGAGGTGGATCAAAAAAGATCTTGCTGTGATTTATGTTAGAGTATTCTTCCTAAGTTTTCCTCTAAGAGTTTTATACTGTCCGGTCTTACATTAAGGTCTCTAATCCATTTTGAATTTATTTTTGTGTATGGTGTTAGGGGGTGTTCTAATTTCATTCTTTTACATGTAGCTGTCCATTTTTCCCAGCACCACTGATTGAAGACACTGTCTTTTCTCCATTGTATAGTCTTGCCTACTTTGTCATAGATTAGTTGACCATAGGTGTGTAGGTTTATCTCTGGGCTTCTTTCTTTTTTATTTTCCTTTTACACCTTTATTGGAGTATAATTGCTTTACAATGGAGTGTTAGTTTCTGCTGTATAACAAAGTGAGTCAATTATACATATACATATATCACCATATCCCCTCCCTCTTACATCTCCCTCCCACCCTCCACATCCCACCCCTTTAGGTGGTCGCAAAGCACTGAGCTGATCTCCCTGTGCTATGTGGCTGCTTCCCAGTAGCTATCGATGTTACATTTGGTAATGTATATATGTCCATGGCACTCTCTCACTTCGTCCCAGCTTACCCTTCCCCCTCCCCGTGTCCTCAAGTCCTTTCTCTATGTCTGTGTCCTTAATCCTGTCCTGCCCCTAGGTTCTTCATAAACTTTTTTCTTTAGATTCCATATATCTCTGTTAGTACACGGTATTTATTTTTCTCTTTCTGACTTACTTCACTGTGTAGGACAGACTCTAAGTCCATCCCCCTCACTACAAATAACTCAGTTTTGTTTCTTTTTATGGCTGAGTAATATTCCATTTATATATGTGCCAGATATTCTTTATCCATTTATCTGTCGATGGACACTTAGGTTGCTTCCATGTCCTGGCTATTGTAAGTAGAACTGCAATGAACATTGTTGTATATAACTCTTTTTGAATTATGGTTTTCTCAGGGCAAATGCCCAGTAGTTGGATTGCTGGGTCGTATGGTACTTCTATTTTTAGTTTTTTCAGGAACCTCTATACTGTTATCCCTAGTGGGTATAGCAATTTACATTCCCAGCAACAGTGCAAGAACGTTCCCTTTTCTCCAGTAAATGCCTCTCCAGCATTTATTGTTTGTAGATTTTTTGATGATTGCCATTCTGACTGCTGGGAGTTGATACCTCACTGTAGTTTTGATTTGCATTTCTCTAATGATTAGTGATGTTCAGCATCCTTTCACGTGTTTATTGGCAATCTGTATATCTCCTTTGGAGAAATGTCTATTTAGGTCTTCTGCCCATTTTTGGATTGTGTTGTTTGTTTTTGTGATATTGAGCTACACGAGCTGCTTGTAAATTTTGGAGATTAATCTTTTGTCATTTGCTTCATTTGAAAACATTTTCTCCCATTCTGAGGGTTGTATTTTCGTCTTGTTTATGTTTTCCTTTGCTGCGCAAAAGCTTTGAAGTTTCATTAGGTCCCATTTGTTTATTTTTGTTTTTATTTCCACTTCTCTAGGAGGTGGGTCAAAAAGGATCTTGCTGTGATTTATGTCATAGAGTGTTCTGCCTATGTTTTCCTCTAATAATTTTATAGTGTCTGGTCTAACATTTAGATCTCTAATTCATTTTGAGTTTATTTTTGTGTATGGTGTTATGGAGTGTTCTAATTTCATTCTTTCACGTGTAGTTGTCCAGTTTTCCCAGCACCACTTACTGAAGAGACTGTCTTTTCTTCATTGTATATCTTTGCCTCCTTTGTCATAGATGAGTTAGCCATAGGTACGTAGGTTTATCTCTGGGCTTTCTATCTTGTTCAATTGATCTATATTTCTGTTTTTGTGCCAGTACCATATAGTCTTGATTAATGTAGCTTTGTAGTATAGTCTGAAGTTAGGAAGTCTGATTCCTCCAGCTCTTTTAATTTCCCTCAAGACTGCTTTGGCTATTCGGGGTCTTTTGTGTCTCCATACAAATTTTAAGATTTTTTTGTTCTAGTTCTGTAGAAAATGCCAGTGGTATTTGATAGGGATTGCATTGAATCTGTAGCTTGCTTTGGGTACTATAGTCATTTTCACAATATTGATTCTTCTAATCCAAGAACATGGTTTATACCTCCATATGTTTATATCATCTTTGATTTCTTTCAGCAGTGTCTTATAGTTTTCTGAGTACAGGTCTTTTACCTCCTTATGTAGGGTCATTCCTCCGTATTTTATTCTTTTTGTTGCAATGGTGAATGAGATTGTTTCCTTAATTTCTCTTTCTGATCTTTCATTGTTAGTGTATAGGAATGCAAGAGATTTCTGTGCATTAATTTTGTATCCTGCAACTTTACCAAATTCATTGATTAGCTCTGGTAGTTTTCTGGTGGCATCTTTAGGATTCACTATGTGTAGTATCGTGTCATTTGCAAACAGTGACAATTTTACTTCTTCTTTTCCAATTTGTATTCCTTTTATTTCTTTTTCTTCTCTGATTACTGTGTCTAGGACTTCCAAAAACTATGTTGAGTAATAGTGGTGAGAGTGGACATCCTTGTCTTGTTCCTGATCTTAGAGGAAATGCTTTTAGTTTTTCACTATTGAGAATGATGTTTGCTGTGGGTTTGTCATATACTGCCTTTATTATGTTGAGGTAGATTCCCTCTATGCCCACTTTTTGGAGACTTTTAATCATAAATTGGTGTTGAATTTTGTCAAAAGCTTTTCCTGCATCTATTGGGATGATCATATTTTTATTCTACAATTTGTTAATATGGTGTATCACATTGATTGATTTGTGTATATTGAAGAATTCTTGCATCCCTGGGATAAACCCCACCTGATCATGGTGCATGATCCTTTTAATGTGTTGTTTAATTCTGTTTCCTAGTATTTTGTTGAGGATTTTTACATCTATATTAATCAGTGATATTGGTCTTTAATTTTCTTTTTCTGTAGTATCTTTGTCTGGTTTTGGTATCAGGGTGATTGTGGCCTCATATAATGAGTTTGGGAGTGTTCCTTCCCCTGAAAAGTTCTGAAGAGTTTGAGAAGATTGGGTGTTAGCTCTTGTCTAAATGTTTGATAGAATTCACTTCTGATGCCATCTCGTTCTGGACTTTTGTTTGTTGGAAGATTTTTAATCACACTTTCAATTTCATTACTTGTGATTGGTCTGTTCATATTTTCTATTTCTTCCTGGTTCAGTCTTGGAAGGTTATACCTTTCTAAGAATTTGTCCATTTCTTCCAGGTTGTCCATTTTATTGGCATAGAGTTGCTTGTAGAGGTCTCTTAGGATGCTTTGTATTTCTGTGGTGTCTGTTACAACTTCTCCTGTTTCATTTCTAATTTTATTGATTTGAGTCCTCTCCCTCTTTTACTTGAGTCTGGCTAAAGGTTTATCATTTTTGTTTATCTTCTCAAAGAACCAGCTTTTAGTTTTATTGATCTTTGCTATTGTTTTTATTTCATTTATTTCTGCTCTGATCTTTATGATTTCTTTCCTTCTATTAACTTTGGGTTTTGTTCTTCATTCTCTAGTTCCTTTAGGTGTAGGGTTAGATTGTTTATTTGAGATTTTTCTGGTTTCTTGAGGTAGGCTTTTATTGCTATAAACTTCCCTCTTAGAACTGTTTTTGCTGCATCCCATAGGTTTTGGATCATCGTGTTTTTGTTGTCATTTGTCTCTAGGTATTTTTTGATTTCCTCTTTGATTTCCTCAGTGATCTCTTGGTTATTTAGAAATGTATTGTTTAGCCTCCATGTGTTTGTTTTTTACGTTACTTTCCCTGTAATTGATTTCTAATCTCATAGCATTGTGGTCGGAACAGCTGCTTGATATGATTTCAGTTTTCTTAAATTTACTGAGGCTTTATTTGTGACCCAAGATGTGATCTATCCCGGAGAATGTTCCGTGTGCCATTGAGAAGAACTTGTAGTCTGCTGTTTTTGGATGGAATGTCCTATAAATATCCATTAAATCTATCTGGTCTATTGTGTCATTTAAAGCTTGTGTTTCCTTATTAATTTTCTGTCTGGATGATCTCCATTGGTGTAAGTGAGGTGTTAAAGTCCCTTGCTATTATTGTGTTACTGTTGATTTCCTCTTTTATAGCTGTTAGCAGTTGCCTTATGTATTGAGGTGTTCCTGTGTTGGGTACATATATATTTATAATTGTTATATCTTGGATTGATCCCTTGATCATTATGTAGTGTCCTTCCTTGTCTCTTGTAACATTCTTTATTTTAAAATCTATTTTATCTGATATGAGTATTGCTACTCCAGCTTTCTTTTGATTTTCATTTGCATGGAATATATTTTTCCATCCTCTCACTTTCAGTCTGTATGTGTCCCTAGGTCTGAAATGGGTCTCTTGTAGACAGCATATATATGGATCTTGTTTTTGTATCCATTCAGTGAGCCTGTGTCATTTGGTTGGAGCATTTAATCCATTCACGTTTAAGGTAATTATCAATATGTATGTTCCTATTATTATTTTCTTAATTGTTATGGGTTTGTCTTAGTGGGTCCTTTTCTTCTCTTGTGTTTCCCACTTAGAGAAGTTCCTTTAGCATTTGTTGTAGAGCTGGTTTCGTGGTGCTGAATTCTCTTAGCTTTTGCTTGTCTGTAAAGCTTTTGATTTCTCCATCAAATCTGAATGAGATACTTGCTGGGTGGAGTACTCTTGGTGGTAGGTTCTTCCCTTTCATCACGTTAAATTTATCATGCCACTCCCTTCTGGCTGGTAGATTTTCTGCTGAGAAATCAGCTGTTAACCTTATGGGAATTCCGTTGTATGTTGTCATTTTTCCCTTGTTGCTTTCAATAATTTTTCTTTGTCTTTAATTTTTTCAATTTGATTACTGTGTGTCTCGGCATTTTTCTCCTTTGGTTTATCCTGCCTGGGACTCTCTGCGCTTCGTGGACTTCGGTGGCTATTTCTTTTCCCATGCTAGGGAAGTTTTCAACTATAATCTCTTCAGATATTTTCTCGAGTCCTTTCTCTCTCTGTTCTCCATCTGGGACCCCTATAATGCGAATGTTGTTGCATTTAATGTTGTCCCAGAAGTCTCTTAGGTTGTCTTCATTTATTTTCATTCTTTTTCTTTATTTTGTTCCATGGCAGTGATTTCCACCTTTCTGTCTTCCAGGTCACTTATCCGTTCTTCTGTCACAGTTATTCTGCTACTGATTCCTTCTAGTGTATTTTTCATTTCAGTTATTGTATTGTTCATCTCTGTTTGTTTGTTCTTTAATTCTTCTAGGTGTTTGTTCCTTAATTCTTCTAGGTCTTTGTTAAGCATTTCTTGCATCTTCTCGATCTTTGCCTCCATTATTTTTCTAAGGTTTTGGATCATCTTCACTATCATTATTCTGAATTCTTTTACTGGAAGGTTACCTATCCCCACTTCATTTCGTTGTTTTTCTGAGGATTTATCTTGTTCCTTGATCTGGTATAAAGTCCTCTGCCTTTTCATTTTCTCTATCTTTCTGTGAATGTGGTTTTCCTTCCACAGGCTGCAGAATTGTAGTTCTTCTTGCTTCTGCTGTCTGCTCTCCAGTGATTGAGTCTATCTGAGAGGCTTGTGCAAGCTTCCTTATACGAGGGACTGGTGGTGGGTAGAGCTGGGTGTTGTTCTGGTGGGCAGAGCTTTAATCTGCTTGTCTGTGGATTAAATAAAAGTTTAATAAAAAGTTTAATCCACTTGTCTGCTAATGCATGGGGCTGGGTTCCCTCCCTGTTGGTTGTTTGGACTGAGGCGACCCAGCACTGGAGCCTACCTTGCTCTTGGTGGGGCTAATGGTGGACTCTGGGAGAGTTCACGCCAAGGAGTATTTCCCAGAACTTCTGCTGTCAGTGTCGTTGTCCCCATGGTGAGCTGCAGCCACACCCCACCTCTGCAGGAGACCCTCTAAAACTAGCAGCTAGGTATGATCATTCACCTACGGGGTGACTGCTCCTTCCCTTGGGTCCTGATGTGCACACTACTTTGTGTGTGTCCTCCAAGAGTGGAGTCTCTGTTGAGACTCTGAGTCTCTGAATGCAGTTGAGACTCTGAGTGGAGTCGCACAGACTCTGGGTCCTGTGAAGCTTCGATGTTTTGTGGTTCTAGAAATCCTATAGGAGACAGTCCACAGCAGGTGAAGCTAATGCTGTCATAGAGGTGGTGAAACCAAAGATCTGCAGTTCCGACTAGAGGTGCTGATGTACAAACAGGACAAAATCATCTCATGTGAATGTAGTTCAGGCACGTTTAAAATGAATGCAGTCATGTTAATGCCTAACATCTTCTATCTTGTGCCTCTCCTCAAGGACCCCCTCCTCAGTTCCTGAGGCTCCTGTAAGTCATGTACAGGGGAATGGAGAGTGGGCTCTGTCCAGTCTGAGCCCTGAGTTACCCTGTGTGTATCTTAGGATACTTTGTATTTCTGTGGTGGCTCTTGTAACATCATCTCTTTCAGTTCTGATTTATTTGGCCCCTCTCTTTAAAAAAAATACTACTGTTGTCTTTTATTCTTTACAGAAGTTTAATAAGTGTTTGATCTACTACCCTTACTCTATGTATACTTTTTGCCGTGAGATTTTTACTTTTGTTTGTTTTCTTGTTACTGTCAATAATTAGTGAGAATTCTTTTAAGCTACCTTCAACATTGCTTATAAAGCTGCTTTATTAGTGATGACAGAGCTTTAATGGAAGTCGTGTTCTGGTTGTAAATTAGAATGCAATGTGCCAGCAAAAAGCCCCTTAAGTGTATGTCTCATTACTTCTCGTTCTTTTTTTCCCCTTTTTTTCTCTCTTTTTTTTCTTGTTCTTTTTTTAATGTTTATTTTTTATCAGAGCAAATTTGATTAAAATGTTTTGTTTGTTCTAGGTGTGTAAGATGTTGTTCTTTTACACATATACATGTATCTATACTTCTTCAGATCGTTTTCTCATGTAGCTTGTGACACAATGTTGAGTAGTCTTCTCTTGGTATTCCATAGGTCTTTGGTGATTATATATTTCACATGTGTTTCTATATCTATGTTAACCCCAATATCCTAATGTATCCAGTCCTCACACCTTTCCATTTGGTGAACCATAACTTTGTTTAATGAATCTGTGATTGCCTTTCTCTGTGGAAATATCTTCATTGGTATCAATTTTTAGCTAACACCTATAAGTGATATTATAGGATATGTGTCTTTTGCTGTCTGACTTAGTACAATTTGCCTGATTACCTCTAGAATCATCTACGGTGCTGCAAACGGCATTGTTTCATTTTTTTCCCTAGATAATATTCCATCTGTACATGTACCAGTTCTTCTTTGTCCACTCACCTGTTGATGGACTTTTTGGTTGCCTCCATGTCTTGGCTATTGTAATACTGCTGCACTGCACATTTGCCTGCCTGTGTCTTTACAATTCTGTCTTCTTATGTTATAGGCCCAGGAGTGGGCATCCTGTATCATATGGTATCTCGGGGTTTACCGTTTAAATGCACCACGATTCTGTGCTCATTATTGGCTCTTTCCAGGTTACATCCCACTTAAAGTTGAGGGTATGCATTTCTCCACAACACCTTCAGCATTTATTTATTTATTTATTTTTAATATCTTTATTGAAGTATAATTGCTTTACAATGGTGTGCTAGCTTGTGCTTTACAACAAAATGAATCAGTTATACATATACATATGTTCCCATATCACTTCCCTCTTGCGTCTCCCTCCCTCCCACCCTCCCTCCCCTCCAGGCGGTCACAAAGCACCGAGCTGATCTCCCTGTGCCATGCTGCTGCTTCCCACTAGCTATCTACCTTACGTTTGGTAGTGTATATATGTCCATGCCTCTCTCTCCCTTTGTCACAGCTTACCCTTCCCCCTCCCCATATCCTCAAGTCCATTCTCTAGTAGATCTCTGTCTTTATTCCTGTTTTACCCCTAGGTTCTTCATGACATTTTTTTCCCTTAAATTCCAGGTATATGTGTTAACATACGGTATTTGTCTCTCTCTTTCTGACTTACTTCACTGTGTATGACAGACTCTAGGTCTATCCACCTCATTACAAATAGCTCAATTTCGTTTCTTTTTATGGCTTCAGCATTTATTGTTTGTAGTTTTCTTGCTGATGGATATTCTGACTGGTGTGAGCTGATACCTCTTTGTGGTTGAATTTGCATATGACTCATAATCCTTTGAAATTGAGCTTTAAGTCATGTCCTTTTTATTTTTCAAACTGTGATTACAGCTTAGCTCTTCAAAGTGTTTTCTAAAGTATGTGTTACATTTTGAAATTTATTGGCCATTACCTCCCTCAAAACATTTTGAGGGCAGGTTTCATTTACAGCCCTGCAGTACTTGTTCACATGAAGTGACCATTAGCACAGGCTTTAAAGCTGCTTTTGCAGGTAACGGCCAGATTGCGGCAGCCTTTCTTTGTTCCCCATGCTGGTACTAGGGAAACAGAGCTTCCGGCCGGTGGTCTTCCTCGGTTATAAATTAGAGTGGAATGTGCCCGGATAAACCCCCAAAGGCTGATGTCTCCTTACTTTTGTTTGTTTTTTTAATTTAATTTATATTTTTATCGGAATAATATTCCATTTTGTATATGGACCACTTCTTGGTGCATTGCTCTGTTGAGGGACATTTTCGTTGCTTCCAAGTGTTGGCTATATTAAATATTGCTGGAGTGCAAGATTGCCAGCTTGTGACTTTTTGATTCTCATTTTCTCAGGTGATAGTCCCAGCAGTGGGTATGACTGATTGACTAGTAGCTCAATGTTTACCTTTTCAAAGCACCTCCATTGTGTTTTCATTAGTGGCTCTTACCATGTCTCCCTTAGAGCCGAGGGTACGAACTTCTCCACAATCCCTTCAGCATTTATAGTTTGCAGCATTTTTGCTAATGGCCAATCTGACTGTTGTGACCTGATAGGTTTTTGTAATTTGGGTTTGCATGACTTTAAAAATTCCTAAAATTCATCATTTTCCACGCCTTTTTCCTTTCTGTTAAAAATCAAGTGTGAGTACAATCTATCTCTTGAAGCTGTCTTCTTGGAAGGTTGCCCTCTTTTGAATTTTTGGTGGATATTCGACCCCAGGATTTTTTTGGAGGGCAGATGTCATTACAGAACTGCAAGTTTGGTGAATATTTAGTGACCATTAGCACTGGGTTTAAAGCTGCTGTTGTGGGAAACGGCCACAAGGAGGCAGCATTTGTCCTTTCCCAAATCTGGGTACTAGGGCAGCAGAGCCTTTCTGGAAGTCGTGGTCCTAGGTTTTAAGTTAGAATGGAATGTGCCAGGAGGAACGCCCATAAGTTTATGTCTCATTACATCTTGGTTTTTAAAATTTATTTAATCGGGGTAATGATTAGATATTGTTTGTCCAGATGTACACAATCTGGTTCATTTGTACAATATATATGTCTATTCATGTTCAGATCCTCTTCCCATGTAAAATATTACAGTGTTCCATAGACCTCCCTTGCTATATGGTCCGTCTTTTTGATATATGTTTATTATATGTATTTGTATACGTATGGTAACGTTAATCTTAATTTATCCATTCTGCCCACCTTTCCTT
Organism: Stenella coeruleoalba; assembly: GCF_951394435.1. Lineage (NCBI taxonomy): Eukaryota > Metazoa > Chordata > Mammalia > Artiodactyla > Delphinidae > Stenella > Stenella coeruleoalba. Next base: position 3,346,837 of record NW_027646093.1, on the reverse strand, counting down.
TTAGATAAGCATACTTAATTTCTAAGTCTGTGAGTGTCTTTCTCTGTGGAAATATGTTCATTTGTGTTAGTTATTAGATAACGCCTATAAGTGATATCATAGGATATAGGTCTTTTGCTTTCTGACTTACCTCATATTCTGTGATTATCTCCAAGCTCATCTATGGCACCTCAAATAGCAGTGTTTCATTGTTTTCCATGGCTAATATTCTATTGTGAACGTGGACCACTTCTTCTTCATCCATACATCTGTTGATGGACATTTTGGTGGCTTCACTGTCTTGGCTATTGTGAATAAGGCTGCAGTGCAGCTTTTGCAGCCCGCGTCTTCTCGATTCTGGTCTTCTCAGGTGAGAGGCCCAGTGGTGTGACTGCTGCATCGAATGGTACCTCAACTTTTACTTTTAATCGTAGCTCCTTTCTGTTCTCATTATTGGCTCTTACCACGTTACATCTCACCAGCAGCTAGAGGGTACACAGTTCTCTAAAACCCCTTCAGAATTTATTGTTTGTAGACCTTTTGCTGATGGTCAGTCGACTGGTGTGAGTTGAAACCTTTTTGTACATTAGATTTGCATGAGTCTAATAATTCCTGAGGTTGAGCTTTCACCCATTTTCCTTTTTTTAAACAAGAGAGTGAGTCAAACTTACCTCTTCATACTATCGTCTTGAAAAATTTGCCAGTTTTGAATTTTATTGTCCATTCCCTACCTCAGCACAGTTGTTTAGGGCAGGTGTCCTTTGCAGCCCTGAGTCCTTGTGAATGTTAAGAGAACATTAGCTGTGGGCTTAACGCCGCTCTTGCGGAAAACGGCCACAAGGCAGCAGAATTTCTACATTTCCAACTCTGGGTTTTTGGGCAGCAGAGCCTTCCTGGAAATCGTGTTAGTAGGCTGCAAATTAGAGTGGAATGTGCCAGAGCACATCCCCAAGAGCTTATATCTCCTTACTTCTTGTTTGTTTTATAAATTTAATTTTTATTAATTATCAGAGCAAACTTGATAAAAATATTTTGTTTCTCCTAGGTGTACAGAATCTCGTTCATTATATCAATGTATCTGTCATTTATCTTTGCATTCTTTACCATGTAGGTTATTACAGAGTGTTGCCTAGACCTCTCTTGGTATTCCATAGGTATTTTGTGATTATATATTTCATATGTATTAGTACATGTCTGTTAACCCTCATATCCTAATTCACACATTCCTTACACTTTTCCATTGGTTAAACATAATTTTTTTTTCTTAATCCATGCTTTTCCTTCTCTTGGAAATAAGTTCATGAGTATCAACTTTTAGGTAACACCTAGAAGTGATGTCATAGGATATCTGTCTTTCACTTTCTTTCTTTAATTTGAGTGATTATCTCTAGGTCCTTATATGGTGGTGCAAACGGCACTGTTTCATTGTTTTCCATGGCTTATATTCCATTGTTTACATGGACCACTTCCTCTTTGTGCATTTTTCTGTTGATGGACATTTTGGTTTCTTCCAAGTCTTGGCTATGTTAAATATTCCTGCAGTGCAGGATTGCCAGTCTGTGTCTTTTCCATTCTGCTCTGCTCAGGTGATAGGCACATCAAAGGACCTACCAGATCACATGGTAGCTCAATTTTTACCCTTAAACGCACCTCCATTATGTTCTCACTACTGGCTGTTACCAGTTTACATCCCCCCCAGCAGCTGGAGGGTACACAGTTCTCTGAAACCCCTTCAGCATTTATTCTTTGTAGACTTTTTGCTGAAGAACATTCTGACGGCTGTGAGGTGAACATTTCTGTAATTGGATTTGCATGGCTTTATTCATTGCTGATGTTGCGCATTTTTCAATTCCCTTTTATTTTAAAGAGAAAAAAAAGAAAAGACAAAATGTGCGTAAAATATGCCTCTTGACATTGTCTTCTTGAAATGTTGACGTCTTTTGAATTTTCTGGTCGATTACGACCCCAGGACATTTTTGAGGCCCGGTGTCCTTTACAGTGCTGCACATATTTTGAATATTAAGTGACCATTACCTCTTGGTTTAAAGCTGCTGTTGTGTGAAACAGTCACAAGGCGGCAGCATTTCTCCTTTACCAAATCTGGTTACCAGGACAACAGAGCCTTAATGGAAGTCCTGTTCTAGGTTGAAAATTAGAATGGGATGTGCCAGGAAAAATTCCTTTCAGTTTATGTCTCATTATTTCTTGTTCATATTTTTAATTTAATTTTTATTTTTTATCGCAGCAAATTTGATTACAATGTTTTTTTTTTTTTGTTCTAGGTGTGCAAGATGTGGTTCTTTCACACACATACATATATCTATTCTTCTTCAGAACCTTTTCCCAGGTAGGTTATGACACAATGTTGAGTAGTCTTCTCTTGGTATTCCGTAGGTCTTTGGTGATTATATATTTCACATGTGTTTCTATATCTATGTTAACCCCAATATCGTAATGTATCCAATCCTCACACCTTTCGATTTGGGGAACCATAAGTTTGTTCAATGAATCTGTGATTGCCTTTCTCTGTGGAAATATCTTCATTGTTATCAATTTTCAGGTAACACCTATAAGTGATATACGTTAGGTGTCTTTCGCTTTCTCACTTACTACAAGTTGCATGGTTACCTCTAGACTCATCTATGGTGCTGCAAATGGCATTGTTTCACTTTTTTCCCGAGCTAATATTCCATCTCTACATGTAACAGTTCCTCTTTGTCCACTCATCTGTTGATGGACTTTTGGTTGCTTCCATGTCTTGGCTATTGTAATACTGCTGCAGTGCAGATTTGCCTGCCTGTGTCTTTCCAATTCTGTCTTCTTATGTTATAGGCCCAGGAGTGGGCCTGCTGGATCATATAATAGCTCAATATTTACCTTTTAAAGGCACCTCCACCCTGTTCCCATTAGTGACTCTTACCAGGTTACGTCCCACTTCAAATTAAGGGTATGCATTTCTCCACAACCTCTTCAGCATTGATCGTTTGTAGTTTCTTTCCTGATGGTTATTCTGAATGGTGTGAGCTGATACCTCTGTGTGGTTGGATTTGCATGTGTCTCATAATCCTTTGAAACTGAGCTTTCAGGCATGTCCTTTTATTTTTCAAACGGTTATTACAGCTTAGTTCTTCAAATGGTTTTCTTGAAATATGTGCCACATTTTGAAATACTTTGGCCTTTACCTCCCGCAAGACATGATGAAGGCAGGTTTCCTTTACAGCCCTGCAGGACTTGTTCATATGAAGTGACAATTAGCATAGGTTTTAAAGCTGTTTTTTCAGGTAATGGCCAGAGGGTGGAGCATTTCATAATTCTATGAAACGTAACTGAACACACAATATATATTTTTTCTTTTAAATTTCCATTGTTACTTTTTTAAAGTACAATTATAATTGAAGTTCTTTGTAACAAGTGAAATTTAAAAAATTAAAGGAAAAGATAATATTTTACCACTTGTCATCCTTTCCCATTTACTGAAACGACCAGCATAATGTGTAGATTTCTCATTTTATCCAGGTGTTCTATACATCTGGAATATCATGCTTCTCACTGTAGAAAAACAGATTTAGCTCTCACACTTTTTATAGGCTACATAACATTCCATAGAACAGAAGTACCAACTATTTCAGACTTAGCTTTTTGAGGGACACTCAGGTTACTTTCTGTTTTATTTTGTTGTTCTTTTTTTGGGGGGGGGTAGGAGTTTATTATTTATTTATTTATTTTTGTTGTGTTGGGTCTGAGTTTCCGTGTGAGGGCTTTCTCTAGTTGTGGCAAGTGGGGGGCCACTCTTGATCTCGGTGCGCAGGCCTCTCACTATTGCGGCCTCTCTTGTTGCAGAGCACAGGCTCCAGATGCGAGGGCTCACTGGTTGTGGCTTATGGGCCTAGTTGCTCCATGGCATGTGGGATCCTCCCAGACCAGGGCTCGAACCTGTGTCCCCTGCATTAGCAGGCAGATTCTAACCACCGCACCACCAGCGAAGCCCTCTATTTTGTTGTTCTGCTAGTTTGTTTTAACCCAAGAAAATATTTTTTTAAATACAAAAAAACAAAATTAAGCTAAGGGTAAGGATTAGGGTTTAGGGTAAGATTTAGGGTTAGGGTACGGGTTAGGATTATTGTATGGCTTAGAGTATGGTTTAGGGTTATGGTTATGGTACGGGTTAGTGTTAGGGTACAGTTTAGGGTATGGCTATGGTTTAGTGTTAGGGTACGGGTTAAGGTATGGGTTAGTGTTAGGGTATGGGTTAGGATTCAGGTACGGTTTATGTTCAGGGTTATGGTTAGGTTTAGTGTATGGGTTAGTGTTAGGTACGGGTTAGGGTTAGGTTTAGTGTTAAGGAAGGGGTAGAGTTTAGGGTACAGGATAGGGAACAACAAAGGGTTAGGGTTAGGGTACGTGTTAGGGTACAGTTTAGTGTTAGTGTATGGGTTAGGATTAGGGTACGGTTTAGGGTAAGGTTTAGAGTTAGGGTTAGGGGACAGGTATGGTTTGGGGTACAGTTTAGGGTATGACCACGGGTTAGGAGTAGGGTAAGTGTTAGGGTACAGTTTAGTGTTAGTGTACAGGTTAGGATTATGGTACGGGATAGTGTAAGGGTTAGGGTTAGGGAATGGGTACAGATTAGGTTGCAGGTTAGGGTATGACAACGGGTTAAGGTTAGGGTACGTGTTAGTGTATGGGTTAGGATTAGGGTACGGGTTAGGTTATGGGTTAGTGTTAGGGGATGGGTTAGGATTAGGATACGGGTTATGGTACGGTTTAGGGAAAGGGTTAGGATACGGGGTAGGGTTAGGATAAAGTTTAGTGTATGGCTATGTGTTACTGTTAGGGTACATGTTAGCGTACGGGTTAGTGTTCGTGTACAGCTTAGGGTAAGGGTTAGGGTTAGGGAACGGGTACGGTCTCAGGTACAGGTTAGGGTATGGTAGCGGGATAGGGATAGTGTACGTGTTAGGATGAGACTTCTTTGTAGTGCAGATTTGAATTTCCCGCTTGCTTGGTGGGCCAAAAAGTGTGTATGCATTTTATCCTGAATATACTCAGGAAAAAACGTATACGCCCTTTTTGGCCAAGTGCATCGCTGCCAAACGATGTGCCAAACAGGAGGTTACAAGCACTGACTCTCCAAGTGGGGAGATTGTTAGTAAGCGTCTGGAATGGCGAACCCGAGTACCAGAGGACGAATAATGAGATGCGTTTTAGAAACCTTGCCCGATCACACTGTGGACCATCCTCTGGGTTTCCCACGCATGTTTTAGCTGTAGGAAGAATCCCTTAAACCTGGAGGGTTGGGACCCATGGAATGGGTAGCACGCAGTACTACTTCAAAGGGTCTGCATTTGCTCACCGAACCTCACCAATCCTCACAGCCCCAAGTGTCCAGCCTTATGCCTCACTCAGCTGTGGGTGTAGATGTGGTAAATCCAGGTTTCATTACAAGCCTGAACGAGTTATTTAAGAATTTCTCTCTCTTTCACTGTCTTTGTGTTTTGATTTTGAAATTTATTTTTATAATGGGGTTTAGCTGATTTGCACTGCTGTGTTTATGCCGCTCGATGCACACTTGATTCTCTTACGGAGACATATAAATACATAGGTTTTAAGATTCTTACTACTCAGATATATTCCTCTGCGGTGAATAGGGGGTGTTGAGTCCACTTCGTTGAACAAGGAGTATATCTTGTCTATTACTGGCTTATGGAACGGTATCTGTGCTCATTTCAATCTCTGGATTTATGCAGCACCCCAACTCACCTTTCCCCTTAAGCAAGCATAAGTTGGTTTTCTAAATGTGAGACTCTGTTCTGTTTTGTAATTCAGTTCATGTGTAGCCAAGTTTACATTCCCTCTATAAGTGTTATCTTATGACTAGTTTCTTTTTCTGTGTGACTTATTTCACTCAGAATCATCGAACCTAAATCCACTCATTATGCTGCTACGGGCCTGATGACATTGATTTCATTGCGGAGTGATATTCCATTGTATGTAAGTACCACAACTTCTTTATCCATTTTTCTCTTTCTGGGATATTTAAGTTGTTCCGTTGTCGAGGTTCTTGTAAACACAGCAGCCCTAAACTTTGGGGTGGCTGTGTCTTTTTTATTTTAATTTCCCTAAGCTATAGGACCATAAGTGGAAGTGCCCGAGTCTCTGTAGCTTTGTTTTTTAGATGTTTCAGGAAACACCATACACTTCTCCAGAGTGGCTGTTGGTCATTTACATCCCGCCCATCAGCATAACAAGGCTCCCAGTTCTCCATGGCCTGTCCTGCCTTTCTGGATTTTACACTTTTTTCAGATGACCCATTTAACCGGTGGGAAGTGAGACTTCATTGTAGTGCGGATTTCCATTGCACGCTTCCTTGGTTGGCAAAAATGGCCGTATGCGTTTTTTCCTGGATATATTCAGGAAAAAACGCATATGCATTTTTTGGCCAAGTGCATCATTGTCGAAGTTCTGCCGCTTTTCATGTGCTTTAAATGCAATTCCAATCTACCTCCTGAAATCTGTTTCCTGCAATTGTGCCTTGCTTTCAAGTCCTCTTCACAGCCTTACCTCAATATATTTTTGGACGATAGTTGTCCTTTATAACTCTGCAAGTTTGTGAATTGCAGTGACCCTGAGCTCCTTTTTCCAACTCGCTTTTTTGTGAGCTGGACGCAAAACGGCAGGATTGCTTCAGGCCCTAATCTGGTTCCAGCGTGGCACGCTGAGCCTTTGGTTAATTCTTCTTCTTGGTGGGAAATTAGAGTGAAATGTGCCCGTCCAAACAACTACAGCTAGTCTCTCATTGGTTCTCCCTATTCCCGTTCATCCTCCGCAGAAATTGCAGAGTGTGCCAAACAGGAGGTTACAAGCACTGACTCTCCAAGTGGGGAGATTGTTACTAAAGCGTCTGGAATGGCGAACCCGAGTACCAGAGGACGAATAATGAGATGCGTTTTAGAAACCTTGCCCGATCACACTGTGGACCATCCCCTGGGTTTCCCACGCATGTTTTAGGTGTAGGAAGAATCCCTTAAACCTGGAGAGTTGGGACCCATGGAATGGGTAGCACGCAGTACTACTTCAAAGAGCCTGCATTTGCTCACCGAATCTCACCAATTCTCTCAGCCCCAAGTGTCCAGCCTTATGTCTCACCCAGCTGTGGGTGTAGATGTGGTAAATCCAGGTTTCATCACAAGCCTGAACGAATTATTTAAGAATTTCTCTCTCTTTCACTGTCTTTCTGTTTTGTTTTTGAAGTTTATTTTTATAATGGGGTTGAGCTAATTTTCACTGCTGTGTTTATGCGTCTGTACACACACTTGATTCTCTTACGGAGACATATAAATACATAGATTTTAAGATTCTTACTAGTCAGATATATTCCTCTGCGGTGAATAGGGGGTGTTGAGTCCACTTCGCTGAGCAAGGAGTAGGTCTTGTCTATTACATATTTGGCTTATGGAACGGTATCTGTGCTCATTTCAATCTCTGGATTTATGCAGCACCCCAACTCACCTTTCCCCTTAAGCAAACATGTTTGTTTTCTAAATGTGAGACTCTGTTCTGTTTTGTAATTCAGTTCATGTGTAGCCAAGTTTACATTCCCTCTATAAGTGATATCTTATGATAAGTTTCTTTATCTGTGTGACTTATTTCCTTAGAATCATCGTACCTAAATTCACTCATTATGCTCCTACGGGCCTGATGATATTGATTTCATTGCTGAGTGATATTTCATTGTACATAAGTACCACAACTTCTTTATCCCTTTTCCTCTTTCTGGGATATTTAAATTGTACCATAGTTGAGGTTCTTGTAAACACAGCAGCCCTAAACTTTGGGGTGGCTGTGTCTTGTTGATTTTAATTTTCCTAAGCTATAGGACCATAAGTGGAAGCAACCTAGGCTCTGTAGCTTTGTTTTTTAGAGGTTTCAGGAAACACCATACACTTCTCCAGAGTGGCTGTTGGCAATTTACATCCCGCCCATCAGCATAACAAGGCTCCCAGTTCTCCATGGCCTGTCCTGCCTTTCTGGATTTTACACTTTTTTCAGATGGCCCTTTTGACCGGTGGGAAGTGAGACTTCATTGTAGTGCAGATCTCCGTTGCAGGCTTGCTTATTTGGACAAAAAGAGCATATGCGTTTTTTCCTGCATGTATTCAGGAAAAAAACGCATACGCCCTTTTTGGCCAAGTGCATCATTGTCAAAGTTCTGCCGCTTTTCATATGCTTTAAATGCAGTTTCCATCTACCTCCTGAAATATATTTCCTGCAATTGTGCCATGCTTTCAAGTCCTCTTCGCAGCCTTACCTCAATATATTTTTGGACGATAGCTGTCATTTATAACTCTGCAGGTTTATGAATTACAGTGCCCCTGAGGTCCTTTCTTCAACTCGCTTTCTTGTGCGCTGGCCGCAGAACTGCAGGATTGCTTCAGGCCCTAATCTTGTTTCATCACGGCACGCTGAGCCTTTTGTTAATTCCTCTTCCTGGTGGGAAATTAGAGTGAAATGTGACCGTCCAAACACCTACAGCTAGTCTCTCATTGGTTCTCCCGATTCCCGTTCAACCTCCGCAGAAATTGCTAACTGTGCCAAACAGGAGTTTTAAGGCACTGACTCTCCACGTGGGGAGATGTTTAGTAAAGCGTCTGGAATGGCGAACCCGTGTACCAGGGGACAAAAAATGAGATGGGTTTTAGAAACGTTGCCCGATCACATGGTGTACAATCCTCTGGGTTTCCCATGCATGTTTTAGCTGTAGGAAGAATCCCTTAAACCAGGAGAGTTGGGACCCAGGGAATGGGTAGCATACAGTATTACTTCAAAGGGTCTGCATTTGCTCACCGAACCTCACCAATCCTCTCAGCCCCAAATGTCCTGCCTTATGTCTCACCCAGCTGTGGGTGTAGATGTGGTAAATCCAAGTTTCATCACAAGCCCTGAACGAATTATTTAAGAACTTTCTCTCCTTCACTGTCTTTGTTTTTGAAATTTATTTTAATAATGGGGTTTAGTTGATTTTTCACGGCTGTGTATACTGCTCTACACACACTTGATTCTCTTACAGAGACATATAGATACATATGTTTTAATATTCTTATTGTCAGATATATTCCTCTGCGGAGAATAGGTGGTGTTGAGTCTAATTCGTTGAGCAAGGAGTATATCTTGTCTATTATATATTTGGCTTATGGAATAGTATCTGTGCTCATTTCAATCTCTGGTTTTACGCAGCACCCCAACTCACCATTCCCCTTAAGAAAGCATAAGTTTGTTTTCTAAATGTGAGACTCTGTTCTGTTTTGTAATTCAGTTCATGTGTAGCCAAGTTTACATTCCCTCTATAAGTGATATCTTATGATAAGTTTCTTTTTCTGTGTGACTTATTTCCTTTGAATCATCGTACCTAAATCCATTCATTATGCTTGTACGGGCCTGACGACATTGATTTCATTATTGAGTGATATTCCATTGTACGTAAGTACGAAAACTTCTTTATCCATTTCTCTCTGTCAAGGATATTTAATTTGTACCGTAGTCGAGGCTCTTGTAAACAGAGCAGCCCTAAACTTTGCGGTGGTTGTTTCTTGTTATTTTAATTTTCCTGAGCTATAGTGCAATAAGTGGGTTTAGGGTAGGGTTAAGGTTAGCATTAGGGAACGGGTATGGTTTAGGATGCGACAATGGTTTAGGGTGAGCGAAAGTGTTAGGGTACAGGTCAGTGTTAGTGTACCGTTTAGGATTAGGGTAAGTGTTAGGGTAATGCTTCGGGTTAGGGTTACAGTTAGGGAACGGGGACGGTTTAGGGTACAGGTTAGGGTACGACAAAAGTTTAGGGATAGCGTACATGTAGGGTAAGATTTAGTGTTAGCGTACGGGTAAGGATTAGGGGACGGGTGAGGGTCAGGCTTCGGGGAAGGGTTAGGGTTAGGGTTCGGGCTAGGGTTAGGGTTAGGGGACGGGGACGGTTTAGGGTCCAGGTGAGGGTACGGCAACGCTTTAGGGGGAGCGTGCGTGTGAGGGCGCGGGTTAGTGTTAGCGTACGGGTTAGGATTAGGGGACGGGTGAGGGTCAGGCTTCGGGGAAGGGTTAGGGTTAGGGTTCGGGCTAGGGTTAGGGTTAGGGGACGGGGACGGTTTAGGGTCCAGGTGAGGGTACGGCAACGCTTTAGGGGGAGCGTGCGTGTGAGGGCGCGGGTTAGTGTTAGCGTACGGGTTAGGATTAGGGGACGGGTGAGGGTCAGGCTTCGGGGAAGGGTTAGGGTTAGGGTTCGGGCTAGGGTTAGGGTTAGGGGACGGGGACAGTTTAGGGTCCAGGTGAGGGAACGGCAACGCTTTAGGGGGAGCGTGCGTGTGAGGGCGTGGGTTAGTGTTAGCGTACGGGTTAGGATTAGGGGACGGGTGAGGGTCAGGCTTCAGGGAAGGGTTAGGGTTAGGGTTCGGGCTAGGGTTAGGGGACGGGGACGGTTTAGGGTCCAGGTGAGGGTACGGCAACGCTTTAGGGGGAGCGTGCGTGTGAGGGCGCGGGTTAGTGTTAGCGTACGGGTTAGGATTAGGGGACGGGTGAGGGTCAGGCTTCGGGGAAGGGTTAGGGTTAGGGTTCGGGCTAGGGTTAGGGTTAGGAGACGGGGACGGTTTAGGGTCCAGGTGAGGGTACGGCAACGCTTTAGGGGGAGCGTGCATGTGAGGGCGCGGGTTAGTGTTAGCGTACGGGTTAGGATTAGGGGACGGGTGAGGGTCAGGCTTCGGGGAAGGATTAGGGTTAGGTTTCGGGCTAGGGTTAGGGGACGGGGACGGTTTAGGATCCAGGTGAGGGTACGGCAACGCTTTAGGGGGAGCGTGCGTTTGAGGACGCGGGTTAGTGTTAGCGTACGGGTTAGGATTAGGGGACGGGTGAGGGTCAGGCTTCGGGGAAGGGTTAGGGTTAGGGTTCGGGCTAGGGTTAGGGTTAGGGGACGGGGACGGTTTAGGGTCCAGGTGAGGGTACGGCAACGCTTTAGGGGGAGCGTGCGTGTGAGGGCGCGGGTTAGTGTTAGCGTACGGGTTAGGATTAGGGGACGGGTGAGGGTCAGGCTTCGGGGAAGGGTTAGGGTTAGGGTTCGGGCTAGGGTTACGGTTAGGAGACGGGGACGGTTTAGGGTCCAGGTGAGGGTACGGCAACGCTTTAGGGGGAGCGTGCATGTGAGGGCGCGGGTTAGTGTTAGCGTACGGGTTAGGATTAGGGGACGGGTGAGGGTCAGGCTTCGGGGAAGGATTAGGGTTAGGTTTCGGGCTAGGGTTAGGGGACGGGGACGGTTTAGGATCCAGGTGAGGGTACGGCAACGCTTTAGGGGGAGCGTGCGTTTGAGGACGCGGGTTAGTGTTAGCGTACGGGTTAGGATTAGGGGACGGGTGAGGGTCAGGCTTCGGGGAAGGGTTAGGGTTAGGGTTCGGGCTAGGGTTAGGGTTAGGGGACGGGGACGGTTTAGGGTCCAGGTGAGGGTACGGCAACGCTTTAGGGGGAGCGTGCGTGTGAGGGCGCGGGTTAGTGTTAGCGTACGGGTTAGGATTAGGGGACGGGTGAGGGTCAGGCTTCGGGGAAGGGTTAGGGTTAGGGTTCGGGCTAGGGTTAGGGTTAGGGGACGGGGACGGTTTAGGGTCCAGGTGAGGGTACGGCAACGCTTTAGGGGGAGCGTGCGTGTGAGGGCGCGGGTTAGTGTTAGCGTACGGTTTAGGATTAGGGGACGGGTGAGGGTCAGGCTTCGGGGAAGGGTTAGGGTTAGGGTTCGGGCTAGGGTTAGGGTTAGGGGACGGGGACGGTTTAGGGTCCAGGTGAGGGTACGGCAATGCTTTAGGGGGAGCGTGCGTGTGAGGGCGCGGGTTAGTGTCAGCGTACGGGTTAGGATTAGGGGATGGGTGAGTGTCAGGCTTCGGGGAAGGGTTAGGGTTAGGGTTCGGGCTAGGGTTAGGGTTAGGGGACGGGGACGGTTTCGGGTCCAGGTGAGGGTACGGCAACGCTTTAGGGGGAGCGTGCATGTGAGGGCGCGGGTTAGTGTTAGCGTACGGGTTAGGATTAGGGGACGGGTGAGGGTCAGGCTTCGGGGAAGGGTTAGGGTTAGGGTTCGGGCTAGGGTTAGTGTTAGGGGACGGGGACGGTTTAGGGTCCAGGTGAGGGTACGGCAATGCTTTAGGAGGAGCGTGCGTGTGAGGGCGCGGCTTAGTGTTAGCGTACGGGTTAGGATTAGGGGACGGGTGAGGGTCAGGCTTCGGGGAAGGGTTAGGGTTAGGGTTCGGGCTAGGTTTAGGGTTAGGGGACGGGGACGGTTTAGGGTCCAGGTGAGGGTATGGCAACGCTTTAGGGGGAGCGTGCGTGTGAGGGCGCGGGTTAGTGTTAGCGTACGGGTTAGGATTAGGGGACGGGTGAGGGTCAGGCTTCGGGGAAGGGTTAGGGTTAGGGTTCGGGCTAGGGTTAGGTTTAGGGGACGGGGATGGTTTAGGGTCCAGGTGAGGGTATGGCAACGCTTTAGGGGGAGCGTGCGTGTGAGGGCGCGGGTTAGTGTTAGCGTACGGGTTAGGATTAGGGGACGGGTGAGGGTCAGGCTTCGGGGAAGGGTTAGGGTTAGGGTTCGGGCTACGGTTAGGGTTAGGGGACGGGGACGGTTTAGGGTCCAGGTGAGGGTACGGCAACGCTTTAGGGGGAGCGTGCGTGTGAGGGCGCGGGTTAGTGTTAGCGTACGGGTTAGGATTAGGGGACGGGTGAGGGTCAGGCTTCGGGTAAGGGTTAGGGTTAGGGTTCGGGCTAGGGTTAGGGTTAGGGGACGGGGACGGTTTAGGGTCCAGGTGAGGGTACGGCAACGCTTTAGGGGGAGCGTGCGTGTGAGGGCGCCGGTTAGTGGTAGCGTACGGGTTAGGATTAGGGGACGGGTGAGGGTCAGGCTTCGGGGAAGGTTTAGGGTTTGGGTTCGGGCTAGGGTTAGGGTTAGGGGACGGGGACGGTTTCGGGTCCAGGTGAGGGTACGGCAACGCTTTAGGGGGAGCGTGCGTGTGAGGGCGCGGGTTAGTGTTAGCGTACGGGTTAGGATTAGGGGACGGGTGAGGGTCAGGCTTCGGGGAAGGGTTAGGGTTAGGGTTCGGGCTAGGGTTAGGGTTAGGGGACGGGGACGGTTTAGGGTCCAGGTGAGGGTACGTCAACGCTTTAGGGGGAGCGTGCGTGTGAGGGCGCGGGTTAGTGTTAGCGTACGGGTTAGGATTAGGGGACGGGTGAGGGTCCGGCTTCGGGGAAGGGTTAGGGTTAGGGTTCGGGCTAGGGTTAGGGTTAGGGGACGGGGACGGTTTAGGGTCCAGGTGAGGGTACGGCAACGCTTTAGGGGGAGCGTGCGTGTGAGGGCGCGGGTTAGTGTTAGCGTACGGGTTAGGATTAGGGGACGGGTGAGGGTCAGGCTTCGGGGAAGGGTTAGGGTTAGGGTTCGGGCTAGGGTTAGGGTTAGGGGACGGGGACGGTTTCGGGTCCAGGTGAGGGTACGGCAACGTTTTAGGGGGAGCGTGCGTGTGAGGGCGCGGGTTAATGATAGCGTACGGGTTAGGATTAGGGGACGGGTGAGGGTCAGGCTTCGGGGAAGGGTTAGGGTTAGGGTTCGGGCTAGGGTTAGGGTTAGGGGACGGGGACGGTTTAGGGTCCAGGTGAGGGTACGGCAACGCTTTAGGGGGAGCGTGCGTGTGAGGGCGCGGGTTAGTGTTAGCGTACGGGTTAGGATTAGGGGACGGGTGAGGGTCAGGCTTCGGGGAAGGGTTAGGGTTAGGGTTCGGGCTAGGGTTAGGGTTAGGGGACGGGGACGGTTTCGGGTCCAGCTGAGGGTACGGCAACGCTTTACGGGGAGCGTGCATGTGAGGGCGCGGGTTAGTGTTAGCGTACGGGTTAGGATTAGGGGACGGGTGAAGGTCAGGCTTCGGGGAAGGGTTAGGGTTAGGGTTCGGGCTAGGGTTAGGGTTAGGAGATGGGGACGGTTTAGGGTCCAGGTGAGGGTACGGCAACGCTTTAGGGGGAGCGTGCGTGTGAGGGCGCGGCTTAGTGTTAGCGTACGGGTTAGGATTAGGGGACGGGTGAGGGTCAGGCTTCGGGGAAGGGTTAGGGTTAGGGTTCGGGCTAGGGTTAGGGTTAGGGGACGGGGACGGTTTAGAGTCCATGTGAGGGTACGGCAACGCTTTAGGGTGAGCGTGCGTGTGAGGGCGCGGGTTAGTGTTAGCGTACGGCTTAGGATTAGGGGATGGGTGAGGGTCAGGCTTCGGGGAAGGGTTAGGGTTAGGGTTCGGGCTAGGGTTAGGGTTAGGGGACGGGGACGGTTTAGGGTCCAGGTGAGGGTACGGCAACGCTTTAGGGGGAGCGTGCGTGTGAGGGCGCGGGTTAGTGTTAGCGTACGGGTTAGGATTAGGGAACGGGTGAGGGTCAGGCTTCGGGGAAGGTTTAGGGTTAGGGTTCGGGCTAGGGTTAGGGTTAGGGGACGGGGACGGTTTAGGGTCCAGGTGAGGGTACGGCAACGCTTTAGGGGGAGCGTGCATGTGAGGGCGCGGGTTAGTGTTAGCGTACGGGTTAGGATTAGGGGACGGGTGAGGGTCAGGCTTCGGGGAAGGGTTAGGGTTAGGGTTCGGGCTAGGGTTAGGGTTAGGGGACGGGGACGGTTTAGGGTCCAGGTGAGGGTACGGCAACGATTTAGGGGGAGCGTGCGTGTGAGGGCGCGGGTTAGTGTTAGCGTACGGGTTAGGATTAGGGGACGGGAGAGGTTCAGGCTTCGGGGAAGGGTTAGGGTTAGGGTTCGGGCTAGGGTTAGGGTTAGGGGACGGGGACGGTTTAGGGTCCAGGTGAGGGTACGGCAACGCTTTAGGGGGAGCGTGCGTGTGAGGGTGCGGGTTAGTGTTAGCGTACGGGTTAGGATTAGGGGACGGGTGACGGTCAGGCTTCGGGGAAGGGTTAGGCTTAGGGTTCGGGCTAGGGTTAGGGTTAGGGGACGGGGACGGTTTAGGGTCCAGGTGAGGGTACGGCAACGCTTTAGGGGGAGCGTGCGTGTGAGGGCGCGGGTTAGTGTTAGCGTACGGGTTAGGATTAAGGGACGGGTGAGGGTCAGGCTTCGGGGAGGGTTAGGGTTAGGGTTCGGGCTAGGGTTAGGGTTAGGGGACGGGGACGGTTTAGGGTCCAGGTGAGGGTACGGCAACGCTTTAGGGGGAGCGTGCGTGTGAGGGCGCAGGTTATTGTTAGCGTACGGGTTAGGATTAGGGGACGGGTGAGGGTCAGGCTTCGGGGAAGGGTTAGGGTTAGGGTTCGGGCTAGGGTTAGGGTTAGGGGACGGGGACGGTTTAGGGTCCAGGTGAGGGTACGGCAACGCTTTAGGGGGAGCGTGCGTGTGAGGGCGCGGGTTAGTGTTAGCGTACGGCTTAGGATTAGGGGACGGGTGAGGGTCAGGCTTCGGGGAAGGGTTAGGGTTAGGGTTCGGGCTAGGGTTAGGGTTAGGGGAAGGGGACGGTTTAGGGTCCAGGTGAGGGTACGGCAACGCTTTAGGAGGAGCGTGCGTGTGAGGGCGCGGGTTAGTGTTAGCGTACGGGTTAGGATTAGGGGACGGGTGAGGGTCAGGCTTCGGGGAAGGGTTAGGGTTAGGGTTCGGGCTAGGATTAGGGTTAGGGGACGGGGACGGTTTAGGGTCCAGGTGAGGGTACGGCAACGCTTTAGGGGGAGCGTGCGTGTGAGGGCGCGGGTTAGTGTTAGCGTACGGGTTAGGATTAGGGGATGGGTGAGGGTCAGGCTTCGGGGAAGGGTTAGGGTTAGGGTTCGGGCTAGGGTTAGGGTTAGGGGACGGGGACGGTTTAGGGTCCAGGTGAGGGTACGGCAACGCTTTAGGGGGAACGTGCGTGTGAGGGCGCGGGTTAGTGTTAGCGTACGGGTTAGGATTAGGGGACGGGTGAGGGTCAGGCTTCGGGGAAGGGTTAGGGTTAGGGTTCGGGCTAGGGTTAGGGTTAGGGGACGGGGACGGTTTAGGGTCCAGGTGAGGGTACGGCAACGCTTTAGGGGGAGCGTGCGTGTGAGGGCGTGGGTTAGTGTTAGCGTACGGGTTAGGATGAGGAGACGGGTGAGGGTCAGGCTTCGGGGAAGGGTTAGGGTTAGGGTTCGGGCTAGGGTTAGGGTTAGGGGACGGGGACGGTTTAGGGTCCAGGTGAGGGTACGGCAACGCTTTAGGGGGAGCGTGCGTGTGAGGACACGCGATAGCGTTAGCGTACGGGTTAGGATTAGGGGACGGGTGAGGGTCAGGCTTCGGGGAAGGGTTAGGGTTAAAGTTCGGGCTAGGGTTAGGGTTAGGGGATGGGGTCGGTTTAGGGTCCAGGTGAGTGTACGGCAACGCTTTAGGGGGAGCGTGCGTGTGAGGGCGCGGGTTAGTGTTAGCGTACGGGTTAGGATTAGGGGACGGGTAGGGTCAGGCTTCGGGGAAGGGTTAGGGTTAGGGTTCGGGCTAGGGTTAGGGTTAGGGGACGGGGACGGTTTAGGGTCCAGGTGAGGGTACGGCAACGCTTTAGTAGGAGCGTGCGTGTGAGGGCGCGGGTTAGTGTTAGCGTACGGGTTAGGATTAGGGGACGGGTGAGGGTCAGGCTTCGGGGAAGGGTTAGGGTTAGGGTTCGGGCTAGGGTTAGGGTTAGGGGACGGGGACGGTTTAGGGTCCAGGTGAGGGTACGGCAACGCTTTAGGGGGAGCGTGCGTGTGAGGGCGCGGGTTACTGTTAGCGTACGGGTTAGGATTAGGGGACGGGTGAGGGTCAGGCTTCGGGGAAGGGTTAGGGTTAGGGTTCGGGCTAGGGTTAGGGTTAGGGGACGGGGACGGTTTAGGGTCCAGGTGAGGGTACGGCAACGATTTAGGGGGAGCGTGCGTGTGAGGGCGCGGGTTAGTGTTAGCGTACGGGTTAGGATTAGGGGACGGGAGAGGTTCAGGCTTCGGGGAAGGGTTAGGGTTAGGGTTCGGGCTAGGGTTAGGGTTAGGGGACGGGGACGGTTTAGGGTCCAGGTGAGGGTACGGCAACGCTTTAGGGGGAGCGTGCGTGTGAGGGTGCGGGTTAGTGTTAGCGTACGGGTTAGGATTAGGGGACGGGTGACGGTCAGGCTTCGGGGAAGGGTTAGGCTTAGGGTTCGGGCTAGGGTTAGGGTTAGGGGACGGGGACGGTTTAGGGTCCAGGTGAGGGTACGGCAACGCTTTAGGGGGAGCGTGCGTGTGAGGGCGCGGGTTAGTGTTAGCGTACGGGTTAGGATTAAGGGACGGGTGAGGGTCAGGCTTCGGGGAGGGTTAGGGTTAGGGTTCGGGCTAGGGTTAGGGTTAGGGGACGGGGACGGTTTAGGGTCCAGGTGAGGGTACGGCAACGCTTTAGGGGGAGCGTGCGTGTGAGGGCGCAGGTTATTGTTAGCGTACGGGTTAGGATTAGGGGACGGGTGAGGGTCAGGCTTCGGGGAAGGGTTAGGGTTAGGGTTCGGGCTAGGGTTAGGGTTAGGGGACGGGGACGGTTTAGGGTCCAGGTGAGGGTACGGCAACGCTTTAGGGGGAGCGTGCGTGTGAGGGCGCGGGTTAGTGTTAGCGTACGGCTTAGGATTAGGGGACGGGTGAGGGTCAGGCTTCGGGGAAGGGTTAGGGTTAGGGTTCGGGCTAGGGTTAGGGTTAGGGGAAGGGGACGGTTTAGGGTCCAGGTGAGGGTACGGCAACGCTTTAGGAGGAGCGTGCGTGTGAGGGCGCGGGTTAGTGTTAGCGTACGGGTTAGGATTAGGGGACGGGTGAGGGTCAGGCTTCGGGGAAGGGTTAGGGTTAGGGTTCGGGCTAGGATTAGGGTTAGGGGACGGGGACGGTTTAGGGTCCAGGTGAGGGTACGGCAACGCTTTAGGGGGAGCGTGCGTGTGAGGGCGCGGGTTAGTGTTAGCGTACGGGTTAGGATTAGGGGATGGGTGAGGGTCAGGCTTCGGGGAAGGGTTAGGGTTAGGGTTCGGGCTAGGGTTAGGGTTAGGGGACGGGGACGGTTTAGGGTCCAGGTGAGGGTACGGCAACGCTTTAGGGGGAACGTGCGTGTGAGGGCGCGGGTTAGTGTTAGCGTACGGGTTAGGATTAGGGGACGGGTGAGGGTCAGGCTTCGGGGAAGGGTTAGGGTTAGGGTTCGGGCTAGGGTTAGGGTTAGGGGACGGGGACGGTTTAGGGTCCAGGTGAGGGTACGGCAACGCTTTAGGGGGAGCGTGCGTGTGAGGGCGTGGGTTAGTGTTAGCGTACGGGTTAGGATGAGGAGACGGGTGAGGGTCAGGCTTCGGGGAAGGGTTAGGGTTAGGGTTCGGGCTAGGGTTAGGGTTAGGGGACGGGGACGGTTTAGGGTCCAGGTGAGGGTACGGCAACGCTTTAGGGGGAGCGTGCGTGTGAGGACACGCGATAGCGTTAGCGTACGGGTTAGGATTAGGGGACGGGTGAGGGTCAGGCTTCGGGGAAGGGTTAGGGTTAAAGTTCGGGCTAGGGTTAGGGTTAGGGGATGGGGTCGGTTTAGGGTCCAGGTGAGTGTACGGCAACGCTTTAGGGGGAGCGTGCGTGTGAGGGCGCGGGTTAGTGTTAGCGTACGGGTTAGGATTAGGGGACGGGTAGGGTCAGGCTTCGGGGAAGGGTTAGGGTTAGGGTTCGGGCTAGGGTTAGGGTTAGGGGACGGGGACGGTTTAGGGTCCAGGTGAGGGTACGGCAACGCTTTAGTAGGAGCGTGCGTGTGAGGGCGCGGGTTAGTGTTAGCGTACGGGTTAGGATTAGGGGACGGGTGAGGGTCAGGCTTCGGGGAAGGGTTAGGGTTAGGGTTCGGGCTAGGGTTAGGGTTAGGGGACGGGGACGGTTTAGGGTCCAGGTGAGGGTACGGCAACGCTTTAGGGGGAGCGTGCGTGTGAGGGCGCGGGTTACTGTTAGCGTACGGGTTAGGATTAGGGGACGGGTGAGGGTCAGGCTTCGGGGAAGGGTTAGGGTTAGGGTTCGGGCTAGGGTTAGGGTTAGGGGACGGGGACGGTTTAGGGTCCAGGTGAGGGTACGGCAACGCTTTAGGGGGAGCGTGCGTGTGAGGGTGCGGGTAAGTGTTAGCGTACGGGTTAGGATTAGGGGACGGGTGACGGTCAGGCTTCGGGGAAGGGTTAGGCTTAGGGTTCGGGCTAGGGTTAGGGTTAGGGGATGGGGACGGTTTAGGGTCCAGGTGAGTGTACGGCAACGCTTTAGGGGGAGCGTGCGTGTGAGGGCGCGGGTTATTGTTAGCGTACGGGTTAGGATTAGGGGACGGGTGAGGGTCAGGCTTCGGGGAAGGGTTAGGGTTAGGGTTCGGGCTAGGGTTAGGGTTAGGGGACGGGGACGGTTTCGGGTCCAGGTGAGGGTACGGCAACGCTTTAGGGGGAGCGTGCGTGTGAGGGCGCGGGTTAGTGTTAGCGTACGGGTTAGGATTAGGGGACGGGTGAGGGTCAGGCTTCGGGGAATGGTTAGGGTTAGGGTTCGGGCTAGGGTTAGGGTTAGGGGATGGGGAAGGTTTAGGGTCCAGGTGAGGGAACGGCAACGATTTAGGGGGAGCGTGCGTGTGAGGGCGCGGGTTAGTGTTAGCGTACGGGTTAGGATTAGGGGACGGGTGAGGGTCAGGCTTTGGGGAAGGGTTAGGGTTAGGGTTTGGGCTAGGGTTAGGGTTAGGGGACGGGGACGGTTTCGGGTCCAGGTGAGGGTACGGCAACGCTTTAGGGGGAGCGTGCGTGTGAGGGCGCGGGTTAGTGTTAGCATACGGCTTAGGATTAGGGGACGGGTGAGGGTCAGGCTTCGGGGAAGGATTAGGGTTAGGGTTCGGGCTAGGGTTAGGTTTAGGGGACGGGGACGGTTTAGGGTCCAGGTGAGGGTACGGCAACGCTTTAGGGGGAGCGTGCGTGTGAGGGCGCGGGTTAGTGTTAGCGTACGGGTTAGGATTAGGGGACGGGTGAGGGTCAGGCTTCGGAGAAGGGTTAGGGTTAGGGTTCGGGCTAGGGTTAGGGTTAGGGGACGGGGACGGTTTAGGGTCCAGGTGAGGGTACGGCAACGCTTTAGGGGGAGCGTGCGTGTGAGGGCGCGGGTTAGTGTTAGCGTACGGGTTAGGATTAGGGGACGGGTGAGGGTCAGGCTTCGGGGAAGGGTTAGGGTTAGGGTTCGGGCTAGGGTTAGGGTTAGGGGACGGGGACGGTTTCGGGTCCAGGTGAGGGTACGGCAACGCTTTAGGGGGAGCGTGCGTGTGAGGGCGCGTGTTAGTGTTAGCGTACGGGTTAGGATTAGGGGACGGGTGAGGGTCAGGCTTCGGGGAAGGGTTAGGGTTAGGGTTCGGGCTAGGGTTAGGGTTAGGGGACGGGGACGGTTTAGGGTCCAGGTGAGGGTACGGCAACGCTTTAGGGGGAGCGTTCATGTGAGGGCGCGGGTTAGTGTTAGCGTACGGGTTAGGATTAGGGGACGGGTGAGAGTCAGGCTTCGGGGAATGGTTAGGGTTAGGGTTCGGGCTAGGGTTAGGGTTAGGGGATGGGGAAGGTTTAGGGTCCAGGTGAGGGAACGGCAACGATTTAGGGGGAGCGTGCGTGTGAGGGCGCGGGTTAGTGTTAGCGTGCGGCTTAGGATTAAGGGACGGGTGAGGGTCAGGCTTCGGGGAAGGGTTAGGGTTAGGGTTCGGGCTAGGGTTAGGGTTAGGGGACGGGGACGGTTTAGGGTCCAGGTGAGGGTACGGCAACGCTTTAGGGGGAGCGTGCGTGTGAGGGCGCGGGTTAGTGTTAGCGTACGGGTTAGGATTAGGGGACGGGTGAGGGTCAGGCTTCGGGGAAGGGTTAGGTTTAGGGTTCGGGCTAGGGTTAGGGTTAGGGGACGGGGATGGTTAAGGGTCCAGGTGAGGGTACGGCAACGCTTTAGGGGGTGCGTGCGTGTGAGGGCGCGGGTTAGTGTTAGCGTACGGGTTAGGATTAGGGGACGGGTGAGGGTCAGGCTTCGGGGAAGGGTTAGGGTTAGGGTTCGAGCTAGGGTTAGGGTTAGGGGATGGGGACGGTTTAGGGTCCAGGTGAGGGTACGGCAACGCTTTAGGGGGAGCGTGCGTGTGAGGGCGCGCGTTAGTGTTAGCGTACGGCTTAGGATTAGGGGACGGGTGAGGGTCAGGCTTCGGGAAAGGGTTAGGGTTAGGGTTCGGGCTAGGGTTAGGGTTAGGGGACAGGGACGGTTTAGGGTCCAGGTGAGGGTACGGCAACGCTTTAGGGGGAGCGTGCGTGTGAGGGCGCGGGTTAGTGTTAGCGTACGGGTTAGGATTAGGGGACGGGTGAGGGTCAGGCTTCTGGGAAGGGTTAGGGTTAGGGTTCGGGCTAGGGTTAGGGTTAGGGGACGGGGACGGTTTAGGGTCCAGGTGAGGGTACGGCAACGCTTTAGGGGGAGCGTGCGTGTGAGGGCGCGGGTTAGTGTTAGCGTACGGGTTAGGATTAGGGGACGGGTGAGGGTCAGGCTTCGGGGAAGGGTTAGGCTTAGGGTTCGGGCTAGGGTTAGGGTTAGGGGACGGGGACGGTTTAGGGTTCAGGTGAGGGTACGGCAACGCTTTAGGGGGAGCGTGCGTGTGAGGGTGCGGGTTAGTGTTAGCGTTCGGCTTAGGATTAGGGGACGGGTGAGGGTCAGGCTTCGGGGAAGGGTTAGGGTTAGGGTTCGGGCTAGGGTTAGGGTTAGGGGACCGGGACGGTTTAGGGTCCAGGTGAGGGTACGGCAACGCTTTAGGGGGAGCGTAAGTGTGAGGGCGCGCGTTAGTGTTAGCGTACGGCTTAGGATTAGGGGACGGGTGAGGGTCAGGCTTCGGGGAAGGGTTAGGGTTAGGGTTCGGGCTAGGGTTAGGGTTAGGGGACGGGGACGGTTTAGGGTCCAGGTGAGGGTACGGCAACGCTTTAGGGGGAGCGTGCGTGTGAGGGCGCGGGTTAGTGTTAGCGTACGGGTTAGGATTAGGGGACGGGTGAGGGTCAGGCTTCTGGGAAGGGTTAGGGTTAGGGTTCGGGCTAGGGTTAGGGTTAGGGGACGGGGACGGTTTAGGGTC
The DNA here is from genome assembly GCF_951394435.1 of Stenella coeruleoalba. Classification (NCBI taxonomy): domain Eukaryota; kingdom Metazoa; phylum Chordata; class Mammalia; order Artiodactyla; family Delphinidae; genus Stenella; species Stenella coeruleoalba. Next base: position 3,324,807 of record NW_027646093.1, on the reverse strand, counting down.
CAGGTGAGGGTACGGCAACGCTTTAGGGGGAGCGTGCATGTGAGGGCGCGGGTTAGTGTTAGCGTACGGGTTAGGATTAGGGGACGGGTGAGGTTCAGGCTTCGGGGAAGGGTTAGGGTTAGGGTTCGGGCTAGGGTTAGGGTTAGGGGACAGGGACGGTTTAGGGTCCAGGTGAGGGTACGGCAACGCTTTAGGGGGAGCGTGCGTGTGAGGGCGCGGGTTAGTGTTAGCGTACGGGTTAGGATTAGGGGACGGGTGAGGGTCAGGCTTCGGGGAAGGGTTAGGGTTAGGGTTCGGGCTAGGGTTAGGGTTAGGGGACGGGGACGGTTTAGGGTCCAGGTGAGGGTACGGCAACGCTTTAGGGGGAGCGTGCGTGTGAGGGTGCGGGTAAGTGTTAGCGTACGGGTTAGGATTAGGGGACGGGTGACGGTCAGGCTTCGGGGAAGGGTTAGGCTTAGGGTTCGGGCTAGGGTTAGGGTTAGGGGACGGGGACGGTTTAGGGTCCAGGTGAGTGTACGGCAACGCTTTAGGGGGAGCGTGCGTGTGAGGGCGCGGGTTATTGTTAGCGTACGGGTTAGGATTAGGGGACGGGTGAGGGTCAGGCTTCGGGGAAGGGTTAGGGTTAGGGTTCGGGCTAGGGTTAGGGTTAGGGGACGGGGACGGTTTCGGGTCCAGGTGAGGGTACGGCAACGCTTTAGGGGGAGCGTGCGTGTGAGGGCGCGGGTTAGTGTTAGCGTACGGGTTAGGATTAGGGGACGGGTGAGGGTCAGGCTTCGGGGAATGGTTAGGGTTAGGGTTCGGGCTAGGGTTAGGGTTAGGGGATGGGGAAGGTTTAGGGTCCAGGTGAGGGAACGGCAACGATTTAGGGGGAGCGTGCGTGTGAGGGCGCGGGTTAGTGTTAGCGTACGGGTTAGGATTAGGGGACGGGTGAGGGTCAGGCTTTGGGGAAGGGTTAGGGTTAGGGTTCGGGCTAGGGTTAGGGTTAGGGGACGGGGACGGTTTCGGGTCCAGGTGAGGGTACGGCAACGCTTTAGGGGGAGCGTGCGTGTGAGGGCGCGGTTTAGTGTTAGCATACGGCTTAGGATTAGGGGACGGGTGAGGGTCAGGCTTCGGGGAAGGGTTAGGGTTAGGGTTCGGGCTAGGGTTAGGTTTAGGGGACGGGGACGGTTTAGGGTCCAGGTGAGGGTACGGCAACGCTTTAGGTGGAGCGTGCGTGTGAGGGCGCGGGTTAGTGTTAGCGTACGGGTTAGGATTAGGGGACGGGTGAGGGTCAGGCTTCGGAGAAGGGTTAGGGTTAGGGTTCGGGCTAGGGTTAGGGTTAGGGGACGGGGACGGTTTAGGGTCCAGGTGAGGGTACGGCAACGCTTTAGGGGGAGCGTGCGTGTGAGGGCGCGGGTTAGTGTTAGCGTACGGGTTAGGATTAGGGGACGGGTGAGGGTCAGGCTTCGGGGAAGGGTTAGGGTTAGGGTTCGGGCTAGGGTTAGGGTTAGGGGACGGGGACGGTTTCGGGTCCAGGTGAGGGTACGGCAACGCTTTAGGGGGAGCGTGCGTGTGAGGGCGCGTGTTAGTGTTAGCGTACGGGTTAGGATTAGGGGACGGGTGAGGGTCAGGCTTCGGGGAAGGGTTAGGGTTAGGGTTCGGGCTAGGGTTAGGGTTAGGGGACGGGGACGGTTTAGGGTCCAGGTGAGGGTACGGCAACGCTTTAGGGGGAGCGTTCATGTGAGGGCGCGGGTTAGTGTTAGCGTACGGGTTAGGATTAGGGGACGGGTGAGAGTCAGGCTTCGGGGAATGGTTAGGGTTAGGGTTCGGGCTAGGGTTAGGGTTAGGGGATGGGGAAGGTTTAGGGTCCAGGTGAGGGAACGGCAACGATTTAGGGGGAGCGTGCGTGTGAGGGCGCGGGTTAGTGTTAGCGTACGGGTTAGGATTAGGGGACGGGTGAGGGTCAGGCTTCGGGGAAGGGTTAGGGTTAGGGTTCGGGCTAGGGTTAGGGTTAGGGGACGGGGACGGTTTAGGGTCCAGGTGAGGGTACGGCAACGCTTTAGGGGGAGCGTGCGTGTGAGGGCGCGGGTTAGTGTTAGCGTACGGCTTAGGATTAGGGGACGGGTGAGGGTCAGGCTTCGGGAAAGGGTTAGGGTTAGGGTTCGGGCTAGGGTTAGGGTTAGGGGACAGGGACGGTTTAGGGTCCAGGTGAGGGTACGGCAACGCTTTAGGGGGAGCGTGCGTGTGAGGGCGCGGGTTAGTGTTAGCGTACGGGTTAGGATTAGGGGACGGGTGAGGGTCAGGCTTCTGGGAAGGGTTAGGGTTAGGGTTCGGGCTAGGGTTAGGGTTAGGGGACGGGGACGGTTTAGGGTCCAGGTGAGGGTACGGCAACGCTTTAGGGGGAGCGTGCGTGTGAGGGCGCGGGTTAGTGTTAGCGTACGGCTTAGGATTAGGGGACGGGTGAGGGTCAGGCTTCGGGGAAGGGTTAGGCTTAGGGTTAGGGCTAGGGTTAGGGTTAGGGGACGGGGACGGTTTAGGGTTCAGGTGAGGGTACGGCAATGCTTTAGGGGGAGCGTGCGTGTGAGGGCGCGGGTTAGTGTTAGCGTTCGGCTTAGGATTAGGGGACGGGTGAGGGTCAGGCTTCGGGGAAGGGTTAGGGTTAGGGTTCGGGCTAGGGTTAGGGTTAGGGGACCGGGACGGTTTAGGGTCCAGGTGAGGGTACGGCAACGCTTTAGGGGGAGCGTAAGTGTGAGGGCGCGCGTTAGTGTTAGCGTACGGCTTAGGATTAGGGGACGGGTGAGGGTCAGGCTTCGGGGAAGGGTTAGGGTTAGGGTTCGGGCTAGGGTTAGGGTTAGGGGACGGGGACGGTTTAGGGTCCAGGTGAGGGTACGGCAACGCTTTAGGGGGAGCGTGCGTGTGAGGGCGCGGGTTAGTGTTAGCGTACGGGTTAGGATTAGGGGACGGGTGAGGGTCAGGCTTCTGGGAAGGGTTAGGGTTAGGGTTCGGGCTAGGGTTAGGGTTAGGGGACGGGGACGGTTTAGGGTCCAGGTGAGGGTACGGCAACGCTTTAGGGGGAGCGTGCATGTGAGGGCGCGGGTTAGTGTTAGCGTACGGGTTAGGATTAGGGGACGGGTGAGGTTCAGGCTTCGGGGAAGGGTTAGGGTTAGGGTTCGGGCTAGGGTTAGGGTTAGGGGACAGGGACGGTTTAGGGTCCAGGTGAGGGTACGGCAACGCTTTAGGGGGAGCGTGCGTGTGAGGGCGCGGGTTAGTGTTAGCGTACGGGTTAGGATTAGGGGACGGGTGAGGGTCAGGCTTCGGGGAAGGGTTAGGGTTAGGGTTCGGGCTAGGGTTAGGGTTAGGGGACGGGGACGGTTTAGGGTCCAGGTGAGGGTACGGCAACGCTTTAGGGGGAGCGTGCGTGTGAGGGTGCGGGTAAGTGTTAGCGTACGGGTTAGGATTAGGGGACGGGTGACGGTCAGGCTTCGGGGAAGGGTTAGGCTTAGGGTTCGGGCTAGGGTTAGGGTTAGGGGACGGGGACGGTTTAGGGTCCAGGTGAGTGTACGGCAACGCTTTAGGGGGAGCGTGCGTGTGAGGGCGCGGGTTATTGTTAGCGTACGGGTTAGGATTAGGGGACGGGTGAGGGTCAGGCTTCGGGGAAGGGTTAGGGTTAGGGTTCGGGCTAGGGTTAGGGTTAGGGGACGGGGACGGTTTCGGGTCCAGGTGAGGGTACGGCAACGCTTTAGGGGGAGCGTGCGTGTGAGGGCGCGGGTTAGTGTTAGCGTACGGATTAGGATTAGGGGACGGGTGAGGGTCAGGCTTCGGGGAATGGTTAGGGTTAGGGTTCGGGCTAGGGTTAGGGTTAGGGGATGGGGACGGTTTAGGGTCCAGGTGAGGGTACGGCAACGCTTTAGGGGGAGCGTGCATGTGAGGGCGCGGGTTAGTGTTAGCGTACGGGTTAGGATTAGGGGACGGGTGAGGGTCAGGCTTCGGGGAAGTGTTAGGGTTAGGGTTCGGGCTAGGGTTAGGGTTAGGGGACGGGGACGGTTTCGGGTCCAGCTGAGGGTACGGCAACGCTTTACGGGGAGCGTGCATGTGAGGGCGCGGGTTAGTGTTAGCGTACGGGTTAGGATTAGGGGACGGGTGAGTGTCAGGCTTCGGGGAAGGGTTAGGTTTAGGGTTCGGGCTAGGGTTAGGGTTAGGGGACGGGGACGGTTTAGGGTCCAGGTGAGGGTACGGCAACGCTTTAGGGGGAGCGTGCGTGTGAGGGCGCGGGTTAGTGTTAGCGTACGGGTTAGGATTAGGGGACGGGTGAGGGTCAGGCTTCGGGGAAGTGTTAGGGTTAGGGTTCGGGCTAGGGTTAGGGTTAGGGGACGGGGACGGTTTCGGGTCCAGCTGAGGGTACGGCAACGCTTTACGGGGAGCGTGCATGTGAGGGCGCGGGTTAGTGTTAGCGTACGGGTTAGGATTAGGGGACGGGTGACGGTCAGGCTTCGGGGAAGGGTTAGGCTTAGGGTTCGGGCTAGGGTTAGGGTTAGGGGACGGGGACGGTTTAGGGTCCAGGTGAGTGTACGGCAACGCTTTAGGGGGAGCGTGCGTGTGAGGGCGCGGGTTATTGTTAGCGTACGGGTTAGGATTAGGGGACGGGTGAGGGTCAGGCTTCGGGGAAGGGTTAGGGTTAGGGTTCGGGCTAGGGTTAGGGTTAGGGGACGGGGACGGTTTCGGGTCCAGGTGAGGGTACGGCAACGCTTTAGGGGGAGCGTGCGTGTGAGGGCGCGGGTTAGTGTTAGCGTACGGGTTAGGATTAGGGGACGGGTGAGGGTCAGGCTTCGGGGAATGGTTAGGGTTAGGGTTCGGGCTAGGGTTAGGGTTAGGGGATGGGGACGGTTTAGGGTCCAGGTGAGGGTACGGCAACGCTTTAGGGGGAGCGTGCATGTGAGGGCGCGGGTTAGTGTTAGCGTACGGGTTAGGATTAGGGGACGGGTGAGGGTCAGGCTTCGGGGAAGTGTTAGGGTTAGGGTTCGGGCTAGGGTTAGGGTTAGGGGACGGGGACGGTTTCGGGTCCAGCTGAGGGTACGGCAACGCTTTACGGGGAGCGTGCATGTGAGGGCGCGGGTTAGTGTTAGCGTACGGGTTAGGATTAGGGGACGGGTGAGGGTCAGGCTTCGGGGAAGGGTTAGGTTTAGGGTTCGGGCTAGGGTTAGGGTTAGGGGACGGGGACGGTTTAGGGTCCAGGTGAGGGTACGGCAACGCTTTAGGGGGAGCGTGCGTGTGAGGGCGCGGGTTAGTGTTAGCGTACGGGTTAGGATTAGGGGACGGGTGAGGGTCAGGCTTCGGGGAAGTGTTAGGGTTAGGGTTCGGGCTAGGGTTAGGGTTAGGGGACGGGGACGGTTTCGGGTCCAGCTGAGGGTACGGCAACGCTTTACGGGGAGCGTGCATGTGAGGGCGCGGGTTAGTGTTAGCGTACGGGTTAGGATTAGGGGACGGGTGAGGGTCAGGCTTCGGGGAAGGGTTAGGGTTAGTGTTCGGGCTAGGGTTAGGGTTAGGGGACGGGGACGGTTTAGGGTCCAGGTGAGGGTACGGCAACGCTTTAGGGGGAGCGTGCGTGTGAGGACGCGGGTTAGTGTTAGCGTACGGGTTACGATTAGGGGACGGGTGAGGGTCAGGCTTCGGGGATGGGTTAGGGTTAGGGTTCGGGCTAGGGTTAGGGTTAGGGGACGGGGAAGGTTTAGAGTCCAGGTGAGGGTACGGCAACGCTTTAGGGGGAGCGTGCGTGTGAGGGCGCGGGTTAGTGTTAGCGTACGGCTTAGGATTAGGGGACGGGTGAGGGTCAGGCTTCGGGGAAGGGTTAGGGTTAGGGTTCGGGCTAGGGTTAGGGTTAGGGGACGGGGACGGTTTAGGGTCCAGGTGAGGGTACGGCAACGCTTTACGGGGAGCGTGCGTGTGAGGGCGCGGGTTAGTGTTAGCGTACGGGTTAGGATTAGGGGACGGGTGAGGGTCAGGCTTCGGGGAAGGGTTAGGGTTAGGGTTCGGGCTAGGGTTAGGGTTAGGGGACGGGGACGGTTTAGGGTCCAGGTGAGGGTACGGCAACGCTTTAGGGGGAGCGTGCTTTTGAGGGCGCGGGTTAGTGTTAGCGTACGGGTTAGGATTAGGGGACGGGTGAGGGTCAGGCTTCGGGGAAGGGTTAGGGTTAGGGTTCGGGCTAGGGTTAGGGTTAGGGGACGGGGACGGTTTAGGGTCCAGGTGAGGGTACGGCAACGCTTTAGGGGGAGCGTGCGTGTGAGGGCGCGGGTTAGTGTTAGCGTACGGGTTAGGATTAGGGGATGGGTGAGGGTCAGGCTTCGGGGAAAGGTTAGGGTTAGGGTTCGGGCTAGGGTTAGGGTTATGGGACGGGGACGGTTTAGGGTCCAGGTGAGGGTACGGCAACGCTTTAGGGGGAGCGTGCGTGTGAGGGCACGGGTTAGTGTTTGCGTACGGGTTAGGATTAGGGGACGGGTGAGGGTCAGGCTTCGGGGAAGGGTTAGGGTTAGGGTTCGGGCTAGGGTTAGGGTTAGGGGACGGGGACGGTTTAGGGTCCAGGTGAGGGTACGGCAACGCTTTAGGGGGAGCGTGCGTGTGAGGGCGCGGGTTAGTGTTAGCGTAGGGGTTAGGATTAGGGGACGGGTGAGGGTCAGGCTTCGGGGAAGGGTTAGGGTTAGGGTTCGGGCTAGGGTAAGGGTTAAGGGACGGGGACGGTTTCGGGTCCAGGTGAGGGTACGGCAACGCTTTAGGGGGAGCGTGCGTGTGAGGGCACGCGTTAGTGTTAGCGTACGGGTTAGGATTAGGGTACGGGTGAGGGTCAGGCTTCGGAGAAGGGTTAGGGTTAGGGTTCAGGCTAGGGTTAGGGTTAGGGGACGGGGACGGTTTAGGGTCCAGGTGAGCGTACGACAACGCTTTAGGGGGAGCGTGCGTGTGAGGGCGCGGGTTAGTGTTAGCGTACGGGTTAGGATTAGGGGACGGGTGAGTGTCAGGCTTCGGGGAAGGGTTAGGGTTAGGGTTCGGGCTAGGGTTAGGGTTAGGGGACGGGGACGGTTTAGGGTCCAGGTGAGGGTACGGCAACGCTTTAGGGGGAGCGTGCGTGTGAGGGCGTGGGTTAGTGTTAGCGTACGGGTTAGGATTAGGGGACGGGTGAGGGTCAGGCTTCGGGGAAGGGTTAGGGTTAGGGTTCGGTCTAGGGTTAGGGTTAGGGGACGGGGACGGTTTAGGGTCCAGGTGAGGGTACGGCAACGCTTTAGGGGGAGCGTGCGTGTGAGGGCGCGGGTTAGTGTTAGCGTACGGGTTAGGATTAGGGGACGGGTGAGGGTCAGGCTTCGGGGAAGGGTTAGGGTTAGGGTTCGGGCTAGGGTTAGGGTTAGGGGACGGGGACGGTTTAGGGTCCAGGTGAGGGTACGGCAACGCTTTAGGGGGAGCGTACGTGTGAGGGCGCGTGTTAGTGTTAGTGTACGGGTTAGGATTAGGGGACGGGTGAGGGTCAGGCTTCGGGGAAGGGTTAGGGTTAGGGTTCGGGCTAGGATTAGGGTTAGGGGACGGGGACGGTTCAGGGTCCAGGTGAAGGTACGGCAACGCTTTAGGGGGAGCGAGCGTGTGAGGGCGCGGGTTAGTGTTAGCGTACGGGTTAGGATTAGGGGACGGGTGAGGGTCAGGCTTCGGGGAAGGGTTAGGGTTAGGGTTCGGGCTAGGGTTAGGGTTAGGGGACGGGGACAGTTTAGGGTCCAGGTGAGGGTACGGCAACGCTTTAGGGGGAGTGTGCGTGTGAGGGCGCGGGTTAGTGTTAGCGTACGGGTTAGGATTAGGGGACGGGTGAGGGTCAGGCTTTGGGGAAGGGTTAGGGTTAGGGTTCGGGCTAGGGTTAGGGTTAGGGGACGGGGACGGTTTAGGGTCCAGGTGAGGGTACGGCAACGCTTTAGGGGAAGCGTGCGTGTGAGGGCGCGGGTTAGTGTTAGCGTACGGGTTAGGATTAGGGGACGGGTGAGGGTCAGGCTTCGGGGAAGGGTTAGGGTTAGGTTTCGGGCTAGGGTTAGGGTTAGGGGACGGGGACGGTTTCGGGTCCAGGTGAGGGTATGGCAACGCTTTAGGGGGAGCGTGCATGTGAGGGCGCGGGTTAGTGTTAGCGTACGGGTTAGGATTAGGGGACGGGTGAGGGTCAGGCTTCGGGGAAGGGTTAGGGTTAGGGTTCGGGCTAGGGTTAGGGTTAGGGGACGGGGACGGTTTAGGGTCCAGGTGAGGGTACGGCAACGCTTTAGGGGGAGCGTGCGTGTGAGGGCGCGGGTTAGTGTTAGCGTACGGGTTAGGATTAGGGGACGGGTGAGGGTCAGGCTTCGGGGAAGGGTTAGGGTTAGGGTTCTGTCTAGGGTTAGGGTTAGGGGACGGGGACGGTTTAGGGTCCAGATGAGGGTACGGCAACGCTTTAGGGGGAGCGTGCGTGTGAGGGCGCGGGTTAGTGTTAGCGTACGGGTTAGGATTAGGGGACGGGTGAGGTTCAGGCTTCGGGGAAGGGTTAGGGTTAGGGTTCGGGCTAGGGTTAGGGTTAGGGGACAGGGACGGTTTAGGGTCCAGGTGAGGGTACGGCAACGCTTTAGGGGGAGCGTGCGTGTGAGGGCGCGGGTTAGTGTTAGCGTACGGGTTAGGATTAGGGGACGGGTGAGGGTCAGGCTTCGGGGAAGGGTTAGGGTTAGGGTTCGGGCTAGGGTTAGGGTTAGGGGACGGGGACGGTTTAGGGTCCAGGTGAGGTTACGGCAACGCTTTAGTGGGAGCGTGCGTGTGAGGGCGCGGGTTAGTGTTAGCGTACGGGTTAGGATTAGGGGACGGGTGAGGGTCAGGCTTCGGGGAGGGTTAGGGTTAGGGTTCGGGCTAGGGTTAGGGTTAGGGGACGGGGACGGTTTAGGGTCCAGGTGAGGGTACGGCAACGCTTTTAGGGGGAGCGTGCGTGTGAGGGCGCGGGTTATTGTTAGCGTACGGGTTAGGATTAGGGGACGGGTGAGGGTCAGGCTTCGGGGAAGGGTTAGGGTTAGGGTTCGGGCTAGGGTTAGGTTTAGGGGACGGGGACGGTTTAGGGTCCAGGTGAGGGTACGGCAATGCTTTAGGGGGAGCGTGGGTGTGAGGGCGCGTGTTAGTGTTAGCGTACGGGTTAGGATTAGGGGACGGGTGAGGGTCAGGCTTCGGGGAAGGGTTAGGGTTAGGGTTCGGGCTAGGGTTAGGGTTACGGGACGGGGACGGTTTAGGGTCCAGGTGAGGGTACGGCAACGCTTTAGGGGGAGCGTTCGTGTGAGGGCGCGGGTTAGTGTTAGCGTACGGGTTAGGATTAGGGGACGGGTGAGGGTCAGGCTTCGGGGAAGGGTTAGGGTTAGGGTTCGGGCTAGGGTTAGGGTTAGGGGACGGGGACGGTTTAGGGTCCAGGTGAGGGTACGGCAACGCTTTAGGGGGAACGTGCGTGTGAGGGCGCGGGTTAGTGTTAGCGTACGGGTTAGGATTAGGGGACGGGTGAGGGTCAGGCTTCGGGGAAGGGTTAGGGTTAGGGTTCGGGCTAGGGTTAGGGTTAGGGGACGGGGATGGTTTAGGGTCCAGATGAGGGTACGGCAACGCTTTAGGGGGAGCGTGCGTGTGAGGGCGCGGGTTAGTGTTAGCGTACGGGTTAGGATTAGGGGACGGGTGAGGGTCAGGCTTCGGGGAAGGGTTAGGGTTAGGGTTCGGGCTAGGGTTAGTGTTAGGTGACGGGGACGGTTTAGGGTCCAGTTGAGGGTACGGCAACGCTTTAGGGGGAGCGTGCGTGTGAGGGCGCGGGTTAGTGTTAGCGTACGGGTTAGGATTAGGGGACGGGTGAGGGTCAGGCTTCGGGGAAGGGTTAGGGTTAGGGTTCTGGCTAGGGTTAGGGTTAGGGGACGGGGACGGTTTAGGGTCCAGATGAGGGTACGGCAACGCTTTAGGGGGAGCGTGCGTGTGAGGGCGCGGGTTAGTGTTAGCGTACGGGTTAGGATTAGGGGACGGGTGAGGTTCAGGCTTCGGGGAAGGGTTAGGGTTAGGGTTCGGGCTAGGGTTAGGGTTAGGGGACAGGGACGGTTTAGGGTCCAGGTGAGGGTACGGCAACGCTTTAGGGGGAGCGTGCGTGTGAGGGCGCGCGATAGCGTTAGCGTACGGGTTAGGATTAGGGGACGGCTGAGGGTCAGGCTTCGGGGAAGGGTTAGGGTTAGGGTTCGGGCTAGGGTTAGGGTTAGGGGACGGGGTCGGTTTAGGGTCCAGGTGAGGGTACGGCAACCCTTTAGGGGGAGCGTGCGTGTGAGGGCGTGGGTTAGTGTTAGCGTACGGGTTAGGATTAGGGGACGGGTAGGGTCAGGCTTCGGGGAAGGGTTAGGGTTAGGGTTTGGGCTAGGGTTAGGGTTAGGGGACGGGGACGGTTTAGGGTCCAGGTGAGGGTACGGCAACGCTTTAGGGGGAGCGTGTGTGTGAGGGCGCGGGTTAGTGTTAGCGTACGGCTTAGGATTAGGGGACGGGTAGGGTCTGGCTTCGGGGAAGGTTTAGGGTTAGGGTTTGGGCTAGGGTTAGGGTTAGGGGACGGGGACGGTTTAGGGTCCAGGTGAGGGTACGGCAACGCTTTAGGGGGAGCGTGCGTGTGAGGGCGCGGGTTAGTGTTAGCGTACGGCTTAGGATTAGGGGACGGGTGAGGGTCAGGCTTCGGGGAAGGGTTAGGGTTAGGGTTCGGGCTAGGGTTAGGGTTAGGGGACGGGGACGGTTTAGGGTCCAGGTGAGGGTACGGCAACGCTTTAGTAGGAGCGTGCGTGTGAGGGCGCGGGTTAGTGTTAGCGTACGGGTTAGGATTAGGGGACGGGTGAGGGTCAGGCTTCGGGGAAGGGTTAGGGTTAGGGTTCGGGCTAGGGTTAGGGTTAGGGGACGGGGACGGTTTACGGTCCAGGTGAGGGTACGGCAACGCTTTAGGGGGAGCGTGCGTGTGAGGGCGCGGGTTAATGTTAGCGTACGGGTTAGGATTAGGGGACGGGTGAGGGTCAGGCTTCGGGGAAGGGTTAGGGTTAGGGTTCTGGCTAGGGTTAGGGTTAGGGGACGGGGACGGTTTAGGGTCCAGGTGAGGGTACGGCAATGCTTTAGGGGGAGCGTGCGTGTGAGGGCGCGCGATAGCGTTAGCGTACGGGTTAGGATTAGGGGACGGGTGAGGGTCAGGCTTCGGGGAAGGGTTAGGGTTAGGGTTCGGGCTAGGGTTAGAGTTAGGGGACGGGGTCGGTTTAGGGTCCAGGTGAGGGTACGGCAACCCTTTAGGGGGAGCGTGCGTGTGAGGGCGCGGGTTAGTGTTAGCGTACGGGTTAGGATTAGGGGACGGGTAGGGTCAGGCTTCGGGGAAGGGTTAGGGTTAGGGTTTGGGCTAGGGTTAGGGTTAGGGGACGGGGACGGTTTAGGGTCCAGGTGAGGGTACGGCAACGCTTTAGGGGGAGCGTGTGTGTGAGGGCGCGGGTTAGTGTTAGCGTACGGCTTAGGATTAGGGGACGGGTAGGGTCTGGCTTCGGGGAAGGGTTAGGGTTAGGGTTTGGGCTAGGGTTAGGGTTAGGGGACGGGGACGGTTTAGGGTCCAGGTGAGGGTACGGCAACGCTTTAGGGGGAGCGTGCGTGTGAGGGCGCGGGTTAGTGTTAGCGTACGGCTTAGGATTAGGGGACGGGTGAGGTTCAGGCTTCGGGGAAGGGTTAGGGTTAGGGTTCGGGCTAGGGTTAGGGTTAGGGGACGGGGACGGTTTAGGGTCCAGGTGAGGGTACGGCAACGATTTAGGGGGAGCGTGCGTGTGAGGGCGTGGGTTAGTGTTAGCGTACGGGTTAGGATTAGGGGACGGGTGAGGGTCAGGCTTCGGGGAAGGGTTAGGGTTAGGGTTCGGGCTAGGGTTAGGGTTAGGGGACGGGGACGGTTTACGGTCCAGGTGAGGGTACGGCAACGCTTTAGGGGGAGCGTGCGTGTGAGGGCGCGGGTTAGTGTTAGCGTACGGGTTAGGATTAGGGGACGGGTGAGGGTCAGGCTTCGGGGAAGGGTTAGGGTTAGGGTTCGGGCTAGGGTTAGGGTTAGGGGACGGGGACGGTTTAGGGTCCAGGTGAGGGTACGGCAACGCTTTAGGGGGAGCGTACGTGTGAGGGCGCGTGTTAGTGTTAGTGTACGGTTTAGGATTAGGGGACGGGTGAGGGTCAGGCTTCGGGGAAGGGTTAGGGTTAGGGTTCGGGCTAGGATTAGGGTTAGGGGACGGGGACGGTTCAGGGTCCAGGTGAAGGTACGGCAACGCTTTAGGGGGAGCGAGCGTGTGAGGGCGCGGGTTAGTGTTAGCGTACGGGTTAGGATTAGGGGACGGGTGAGGGTCAGGCTTCGGGGAAGGGTTAGGGTTAGGGTTCGGGCTAGGATTAGGGTTAGGGGACGGGGACGGTTCAGGGTCCAGGTGAAGGTACGGCAACGCTTTAGGGGGAGCGAGCGTGTGAGGGCGCGGGTTAGTGTTAGCGTACGGGTTAGGATTAGGGGACGGGTGAGGGTCAGGCTTCGGGGAAGGGTTAGGGTTAGGGTTCGGGCTAGGGTTAGGGTTAGGGGACGGGGACGGTTTCGGGTCCAGGTGAGGGTACGGCAACGCTTTAGGGGGAGCGTGCATGTGAGGGCGCGGGTTAGTGTTAGCGTACGGGTTAGGATTAGGGGACGGGTGAGGGTCAGGCTTCGGGGAAGGGTTAGGGTTAGGGTTCGGGCTAGGGTTAGGGTTAGGGGACGGGGACGGTTTAGGGTCCAGGTGAGGGTACGGCAACGCTTTAGGGGGAGCGTGCGTGTGAGGGCGCGGGTTAGTGTTAGCGTACGGGTTAGGATTAGGGGACGGGTGAGGGTCAGGCTTCGGGGAAGGGTTAGGGTTAGGGTTCTGGCTAGGGTTAGGGTTAGGGGACGGGGACGGTTTAGGGTCCAGGTGAGGGTACGGCAATGCTTTAGGGGGAGCGTGCGTGTGAGGGCGCGCGATAGCGTTAGCGTACGGGTTAGGATTAGGGGACGGCTGAGGGTCAGGCTTCGGGGAAGGGTTAGGGTTAGGGTTCGGGCTAGGGTTAGGGTTAGGGGACGGGGTCGGTTTAGGGTCCAGGTGAGGGTACGGCAACCCTTTAGGGGGAGCGTGCGTGTGAGGGCGTGGGTTAGTGTTAGCGTACGGGTTAGGATTAGGGGACGGGTAGGGTCAGGCTTCGGGGAAGGGTTAGGGTTAGGGTTTGGGCTAGGGTTAGGGTTAGGGGACGGGGACGGTTTAGGGTCCAGGTGAGGGTACGGCAACGCTTTAGGGGGAGCGTGTGTGTGAGGGCGCGGGTTAGTGTTAGCGTACGGCTTAGGATTAGGGGACGGGTAGGGTCTGGCTTCGGGGAAGGTTTAGGGTTAGGGTTTGGGCTAGGGTTAGGGTTAGGGGACGGGGACGGTTTAGGGTCCAGGTGAGGGTACGGCAACGCTTTAGGGGGAGCGTGCGTGTGAGGGCGCGGGTTAGTGTTAGCGTACGGCTTAGGATTAGGGGACGGGTGAGGGTCAGGCTTCGGGGAAGGGTTAGGGTTAGGGTTCGGGCTAGGGTTAGGGTTAGGGGACGGGGACGGTTTAGGGTCCAGGTGAGGGTACGGCAACGCTTTAGTAGGAGCGTGCGTGTGAGGGCGCAGGTTAGTGTTAGCGTACGGGTTAGGATTAGGGGACGGGTGAGGGTCAGGCTTCGGGGAAGGGTTAGGGTTAGGGTTCGGGCTAGGGTTAGGGTTAGGGGACGGGGACGGTTTACGGTCCAGGTGAGGGTACGGCAACGCTTTAGGGGGAGCGTGCGTGTGAGGGCGCGGGTTAATGTTAGCGTACGGGTTAGGATTAGGGGACGGGTGAGGGTCAGGCTTCGGGGAAGGGTTAGGGTTAGGGTTCTGGCTAGGGTTAGGGTTAGGGGACGGGGACGGTTTAGGGTCCAGGTGAGGGTACGGCAATGCTTTAGGGGGAGCGTGCGTGTGAGGGCGCGCGATAGCGTTAGCGTACGGGTTAGGATTAGGGGACGGCTGAGGGTCAGGCTTCGGGGAAGGGTTAGGGTTAGGGTTCGGGCTAGGGTTAGGGTTAGGGGACGGGGTCGGTTTAGGGTCCAGGTGAGGGTACGGCAACCCTTTAGGGGGAGCGTGCGTGTGAGGGCGCGGGTTAGTGTTAGCGTACGGGTTAGGATTAGGGGACGGGTAGGGTCAGGCTTCGGGGAAGGGTTAGGGTTAGGGTTTGGGCTAGGGTTAGGGTTAGGGGACGGGGACGGTTTAGGGTCCAGGTGAGGGTACGGCAACGCTTTAGGGGGAGCGTGTGTGTGAGGGCGCGGGTTAGTGTTAGCGTACGGCTTAGGATTAGGGGACGGGTAGGGTCTGGCTTCGGGGAAGGGTTAGGGTTAGGGTTTGGGCTAGGGTTAGGGTTAGGGGACGGGGACGGTTTAGGGTCCAGGTGAGGGTACGGCAACGCTTTAGGGGGAGCGTGCGTGTGAGGGCGCGGGTTAGTGTTAGCGTACGGCTTAGGATTAGGGGACGGGTGAGGTTCAGGCTTCGGGAAAGGGTTAGGGTTAGGGTTCGGGCTAGGGTTAGGGTTAGGGGACGGGGACGGTTTAGGGTCCAGGTGAGGGTACGGCAACGCTTTAGGGGGAGCGTGCGTGTGAGGGCGTGGGTTAGTGTTAGCGTACGGGTTAGGATTAGGGGACGGGTGAGGGTCAGGCTTCGGGGAAGGGTTAGGGTTAGGGTTCGGTCTAGGGTTAGGGTTAGGGGACGGGGACGGTTTAGGGTCCAGGTGAGGGTACGGCAACGCTTTAGGGGGAGCGTGCGTGTGAGGGCGCGGGTTAGTGTTAGCGTACGGGTTAGGATTAGGGGACGGGTGAGGGTCAGGCTTCGGGGAAGGGTTAGGGTTAGGGTTCGGGCTAGGGTTAGGGTTAGGGGACGGGGACGGTTTAGGGTCCAGGTGAGGGTACGGCAACGCTTTAGGGGGAGCGTATGTGTGAGGGCGCGTGTTAGTGTTAGTGTACGGGTTAGGATTAGGGGACGGGTGAGGGTCAGGCTTCGGGGAAGGGTTAGGGTTAGGGTTCGGGCTAGGATTAGGGTTAGGGGACGGGGACGGTTCAGGGTCCAGGTGAAGGTACGGCAACGCTTTAGGGGGAGCGAGCGTGTGAGGGCGCGGGTTAGTGTTAGCGTACGGGTTAGGATTAGGGGACGGGTGAGGGTCAGGCTTCGGGGAAGGGTTAGGGTTAGGGTTCGGGCTAGGGTTAGGGTTAGGGGACGGGGACAGTTTAGGGTCCAGGTGAGGGTACGGCAACGCTTTAGGGGGAGTGTGCGTGTGAGGGCGCGGGTTAGTGTTAGCGTACGGGTTAGGATTAGGGGACGGGTGAGGGTCAGGCTTTGGGGAAGGGTTAGGGTTAGGGTTCGGGCTAGGGTTAGGGTTAGGGGACGGGGACGGTTTAGGGTCCAGGTGAGGGTACGGCAACGCTTTAGGGGGAGCGTGCGTGTGAGGGCGCGGGTTAGTGTTAGCGTACGGGTTAGGATTAGGGGACGGGTGAGGGTCAGGCTCCGGGGAAGGGTTAGGGTTAGGGTTCGGGCTAGGGTTAGGGTTAGGGGACGGGGACGGTTTCGGGTCCAGGTGAGGGTACGGCAACGCTTTAGGGGGAGCGTGCATGTGAGGGCGCGGGTTAGTGTTAGCGTACGGGTTAGGATTAGGGGACGGGTGAGGGTCAGGCTTCGGGGAAGGGTTAGGGTTAGGGTTCGGGCTAGGGTTAGGGTTAGGGGACGGGGACGGTTTAGGGTCCAGGTGAGGGTACGGCAACGCTTTAGGGGGAGCGTGCGTGTGAGGGCGCGGGTTAGTGTTAGCGTACGGGTTAGGATTAGGGGACGGGTGAGGGTCAGGCTTCGGGGAAGGGTTAGGGTTAGGGTTCTGGCTAGGGTTAGGGTTAGGGGACGGGGACGGTTTAGGGTCCAGGTGAGGGTACGGCAATGCTTTAGGGGGAGCGTGCGTGTGAGGGCGCGCGATAGCGTTAGCGTACGGGTTAGGATTAGGGGACGGCTGAGGGTCAGGCTTCGGGGAAGGGTTAGGGTTAGGGTTCGGGCTAGGGTTAGGGTTAGGGGACGGGGTCGGTTTAGGGTCCAGGTGAGGGTACGGCAACCCTTTAGGGGGAGCGTGCGTGTGAGGGCGTGGGTTAGTGTTAGCGTACGGGTTAGGATTAGGGGACGGGTAGGGTCAGGCTTCGGGGAAGGGTTAGGGTTAGGGTTTGGGCTAGGGTTAGGGTTAGGGGACGGGGACGGTTTAGGGTCCAGGTGAGGGTACGGCAACGCTTTAGGGGGAGCGTGTGTGTGAGGGCGCGGGTTAGTGTTAGCGTACGGCTTAGGATTAGGGGACGGGTAGGGTCTGGCTTCGGGGAAGGTTTAGGGTTAGGGTTTGGGCTAGGGTTAGGGTTAGGGGACGGGGACGGTTTAGGGTCCAGGTGAGGGTACGGCAACGCTTTAGGGGGAGCGTGCGTGTGAGGGCGCGGGTTAGTGTTAGCGTACGGCTTAGGATTAGGGGACGGGTGAGGGTCAGGCTTCGGGGAAGGGTTAGGGTTAGGGTTCGGGCTAGGGTTAGGGTTAGGGGACGGGGACGGTTTAGGGTCCAGGTGAGGGTACGGCAACGCTTTAGTAGGAGCGTGCGTGTGAGGGCGCGGGTTAGTGTTAGCGTACGGGTTAGGATTAGGGGACGGGTGAGGGTCAGGCTTCGGGGAAGGGTTAGGGTTAGGGTTCGGGCTAGGGTTAGGGTTAGGGGACGGGGACGGTTTACGGTCCAGGTGAGGGTACGGCAACGCTTTAGGGGGAGCGTGCGTGTGAGGGCGCGGGTTAATGTTAGCGTACGGGTTAGGATTAGGGGACGGGTGAGGGTCAGGCTTCGGGGAAGGGTTAGGGTTAGGGTTCTGGCTAGGGTTAGGGTTAGGGGACGGGGACGGTTTAGGGTCCAGGTGAGGGTACGGCAATGCTTTAGGGGGAGCGTGCGTGTGAGGGCGCGCGATAGCGTTAGCGTACGGGTTAGGATTAGGGGACGGCTGAGGGTCAGGCTTCGGGGAAGGGTTAGGGTTAGGGTTCGGGCTAGGGTTAGGGTTAGGGGACGGGGTCGGTTTAGGGTCCAGGTGAGGGTACGGCAACCCTTTAGGGGGAGCGTGCGTGTGAGGGCGCGGGTTAGTGTTAGCGTACGGGTTAGGATTAGGGGACGGGTAGGGTCAGGCTTCGGGGAAGGGTTAGGGTTAGGGTTTGGGCTAGGGTTAGGGTTAGGGGACGGGGACGGTTTAGGGTCCAGGTGAGGGTACGGCACACGCTTTAGGGGGAGCGTGCGTGTGAGGGCGCGGGTTAGTGTTAGCGTACGGCTTAGGATTAGGGGACGGGTAGGGTCTGGCTTCGGGGAAGGGTTAGGGTTAGGGTTTGTGCTAGGGTTAGGGTTAGGGGACGGGGACGGTTTAGGGTCCAGGTGAGGGTACGGCAACGCTTTAGGGGGAGCGTGCGTGTGAGGGCGCGGGTTAGTGTTAGCGTACGGCTTAGGATTAGGGGACGGGTGAGGTTCAGGCTTCGGGGAAGGGTTAGGGTTAGGGTTCGGGCTAGGGTTAGGGTTAGGGGACGGGGACGGTTTAGGGTCCAGGTGAGGGTACGGCAATGCTTTAGGGGGAGCGTGCGTGTGAGGGCGCGCGATAGCGTTAACGTACGGGTTAGGATTAGGGGACGGCTGAGGGTCAGGCTTCGGGGAAGGGTTAGGGTTAGGGTTCGGGCTAGGGTTAGGGTTAGGGGACGGGGTCGGTTTAGGGTCCAGGTGAGGGTACGGCAACCCTTTAGGGGGAGCGTGCGTGTGAGGGCGCGGGTTAGTGTTAGCGTACGGGTTAGGATTAGGGGACGGGTAGGGTCAGGCTTCGGGGAAGGGTTAGGGTTAGGGTTTGGGCTAGGGTTAGGGTTAGGGGACGGGGACGGTTTAGGGTCCAGGTGAGGGTACGGCAACGCTTTAGGGGGAGCGTGTGTGTGAGGGCGCGGGTTAGTGTTAGCGTACGGCTTAGGATTAGGGGACGGGTAGGGTCTGGCTTCGGGGAAGGGTTAGGGTTAGGGTTTGGGCTAGGGTTAGGGTTAGGGGACGGGGACGGTTTAGGGTCCAGGTGAGGGTACGGCAACGCTTTAGGGGGAGCGTGCGTGTGAGGGCGCGGGTTAGTGTTAGCGTACGGCTTAGGATTAGGGGACGGGTGAGGGTCAGGCTTCGGGGAAGGGTTAGGGTTAGGGTTCGGGCTAGGGTTAGGGTTAGGGGACGGGGACGGTTTAGGGTCCAGGTGAGGGTACGGCAACGCTTTAGTAGGAGCGTGCGTGTGAGGGCGCGGGTTAGTGTTAGCGTACGGGTTAGGATTAGGGGACGGGTGAGGGTCAGGCTTTGGGGAAGGGTTAGGGTTAGGGTTCGGGCTAGGGTTAGGGTTAGGGGACGGGGACGGTTTACGGTCCAGGTGAGGGTACGGCAACGCTTTAGGGGGAGCGTGCGTGTGAGGGCGCGGGTTAATGTTAGCGTACGGGTTAGGATTAGGGGACGGGTGAGGGTCAGGCTTTGGGGAAGGGTTAGGGTTAGGGTTCGGACTAGGGTTAGGGTTAGGGGACGGGCACGGTTTAGGGTCCAGGTGAGGGTACGGCAACGCTTTAGGGGGAGCGTGCGTGTGAGGGCGCGGGTTAGTGTTAGCGTACGGGTTAGGATTAGGGGACGGGTGAGGGTCAGGCTTCGGGGAAGGGTTAGGGTTAGGGTTCGGGCTAGGGTTAGTGTTAGGGGACGGGGACGGTTTAGGGTCCAGGTGAGGGTACGGCAACGCTTTAGGGGGAGCGTTCGTGTGAGGGCGCGGGTTAGTGTTAGCGTACGGGTTAGGATTAGGGGACGGGTGAGGGTCAGGCTTCGGGGAAGTGTTAGGGTTAGGGTTCGGGCTAGGGTTAGGGTTAGGGGACGGGGACGGTTTAGGGTCCAGGTGAGGGTACGGCAACGCTTTAGGGGGAGCGTGCGTGTGAGGGCGCGGGTTAGTGTTAGCGTACGGCTTAGGATTAGGGGACAGGTGAGGGTCAGGCTTCGGGGAAGGGTTAGGGTTAGGGTTCGGGCTAGGGTTAGGGTTAGGGGACTGGGACGGTTTAGGGTCCAGGTGAGGGTACGGCAACGCTTTAGGGGGAGCGTGCGTGTGAGGGCGCGCGTTAGTGTTAGCGTACGGCTTAGGATTAGGGGACGGGTGAGGGTCAGGCTTCGGGAAAGGGTTAGGGTTAGGGTTCGGGCTAGGGTTAGGGTTAGGGGACGGGGACGGTTTAGGGTCCAGGTGAGGGTACGGCAACGCTTTAGGGGGAGCGTGCGTGTGAGGGCGCGGGTTAGTGTTAGCGTACGGGTTAGGATTAGGGGACGGGTGAGGGTCAGGCTTCGGGGAAGGGTTAGGGTTATGGTTCGGGCTAGGGTTAGGGTTAGGGGATGGGGAAGGTTTAGGGTCCAGGTGAGGGTACGTCAACGCTTTAGGGGGAGCGTGCGTGTGAGGGCGCGGGTTAGTGTTAGCGTACGGGTTAGGATTAGGGGACGGGTGAGGGTCAGGCTTCGGGGAAGGTTTAGGGTTAGGGTTCGGGCTAGGGTTAGGGTTAAGGGACGGGGACGGTTTAGGGTCCAGGTGAGGGTACGGCAACGCTTTAGGGGGAGAGTGCGTGTGAGGACGCGGGTTAGTGTTAGCGTACGGGTTAGGATTAGGGGACGGGTGAGGGTCAGGCATCGGGGAAGGGTTAGGGTTAGGGTTCGGGCAAGGGTTAGGGTTAGGGGACGGGGACGGTTTAGGGTCCAGGTGAGGGTACGGCAACGCTTTAGGGGGAGCGTACGTGTGAGGGCGTGGGTTAGTGTTAGCGTACGGGTTAGGATTAGGGGACGGGTGAGGGTCAGGCTTCGGGGAAGGGTTAGGGTTAGGGTTCGGGCTAGGGTTAGGGTTAGGGGACGGGGACGGTTCAGGGTCCAGGTGAGGGTACGGCAACGCTTTAGGGGGAGCGTGCGTGTGAGGGCGCGGGTTAGTGTTACCGTACGGGTTAGGATTAGGGGACGGGTGAGGGTCAGGCTTCGGGGAAGGGTTAGGGTTAGGGTTCGGGCTAGGGTTAGGGTTAGGGGACGGGGACGGTTTCGGGTCCAGCTGAGGGTACGGCAACGCTTTAGGGGGAGCATGCATGTGAGGGCGCGGGTTAGTGTTAGCGTACGGGTTAGGATTAGGGGACGGGTGAGGGTCAGGCTTCGGGGAAGGGTTAGGGTTAGGGTTCGTGCTAGGTTTAGGGTTAGGGGACGGGGATGGTTTAGGGTCCAGGTGAGGGTACGGCAATGCTTTAGGGGGAGCGTGCGTGTGAGGGCGCGGCTTAGTGTTAGCGTACGGGTTAGGATTAGGGGACGGGTGAGGGTCAGGCTTCGGGGAAGGGTTAGGGTTAGGGTTCGGGCTAGGGTTAAGGTTAGGGGACGGGGACGGTTTAGAGTCCAGGTGAGGGTACGGCAACGCTTTAGGGGGAGCGTGCGTGTGAGGGCGCGGGTTAGTGTTAGCGTACGGCTTAGGATTAGGGGACGGGTGAGGGTCAGGCTTCGGGGAAGGGTTAGGGTTATGGTTCGGGCTAGGGTTAGGGTTAGGGGACGGGGACGGTTTAGGGTCCAGGTGAGGGTACGGCAACGCTTTAGGGGGAGCGTGCGTGTGAGGGCGCGGGTTAGTGTTAGCGTACGGGTTAGGATTAGGGGACGGGTGAGGGTCAGGCTTCGGGGAAGGGTTAGGGTTAGGGTTCGGGCTAGGGTTAGGGTTAGGGGACGGGGATGGTTTAGGGTCCAGGTGAGGGTACGGCAACGCTCTAGGGGGAGCGTACGTGTGAGGGCGCGGGTTAGTGTTAGCGTACGGGTTAGGATTAGGGGACGGGTGAGGGTCAGGCTTCGGGGAAGGGTTAGGGTTAGGGTTCGGGCTAGGGTTAGGGTTAGGGGACGGGGACGGTTTAGGGTCCAGGTGAGGGTACGGCAACGCTTTAGGGGGAGCGTGCGTGTGAGGGCGTGGGTTAGTGTTAGCGTACGGGTTAGGATTAGGGGATGGGTGAGGGTCAGGCTTCGGGGAAGGGTTAGGGTTAGGGTTCGGGCTAGGGTTAGGGTTAGGGGACGGGGACGGTTTAGGGTCCAGGTGAGGGTACGGCAACGCTTTAGTGGGAGCGTGCGTGTGAGGGCGCGGGTTAGTGTTAGCGTACGGGTTAGGATTAGGGGACGGGTGAGGGTCAGGCTTCGGGGAAGTGTTAGGGTTAGGGTTCGGGCTAGGGTTAGGGTTAGGGGACGGGGACGGTTTAGGGTCGAGGTGAGGGTACGGCAACGCTTTAGGGGGAGCGTACGTGTGAGGGCGCGTGTTAGTGTTAGCGTACGGGTTAGGATTAGGGGACGGGTGAGGGTCAGGCTTCGGGGAAGCGTTAGGGTTAGGGTTCGGGCTAGGGTTAGGGTTAGGGGACGGGGACGGTTCAGGGTCCAGGTGAAGGTACGGCAACGCTTTAGCGGGAGTGAGCCTGTGAGGGCGCGGGTTAGTGTTAGCGTACGGGTTAGGATTAGGGGACGGGTGAGGGTCAGGCTTCGGGGATGGGTTAGGGTTAGGGTTCGGGCTAGGGTTAGGGTTAGGGGACGGGGACGGTTTCGGGTCCAGGTGAGGGTACGGAAACGCTTTAGGGGGAGCGTGCGTGTGAGGGCGCGGGTTAGTGTTAGCGTACGGGTTAGGATTAGGGGACGGGTGAGGGTCAGGCTTCGGGGAAGGGTTAGGGTTAGGGTTAGGGCTAGGGTTAGTGTTAGGGGACGGGGACGGTTTCGGGACCAGGTGAGGGTACGGCAACGCTTTAGGGGGAGCGTGCAAGTGAGGGCGCGGGTTAGTGTTAGCGTACGGGTTAGGATTAGGGGACGGGTGAGGGTCAGGCTTCGGGGAAGGGTTAGGGTTAGGTTTCGGGCTAGGGTTAGGGTTAGGGGACGGGGACGGTTTAGGGTTCTGGTGAGGGTACGGCAACGCTTTAGGGGGAGCGTGCGTGTGAGGGCGCGGGTTAGTGTTAGCGTACGGGTTAGGATTAGGGGACGGGTGAGGGTCAGGCTTCGGGGAAGGGTTAGGGTTAGGGTTCGGGCTAGGGTTAGGGTTAGGGGATGGGGACGGTTTAGAGTCCAGGTGAGGGTACGGCAACGCTTTAGGGGGAGCGTGCGTGTGAGGGCGCGGGTTAGTGTTAACGTACGGGTTAGGATTAGGGGACGGGTGAGGTTCAGGTTTCGGGGAAGGGTTAGGGTTAGGGTTCGGACTAGGGTTAGGGTTAGGGGACGGGGACGGTTTAGGGTCCAGGTGAGGGTACGGCAACGCTTTAGTGGGAGCGTGCGTGTGAGGGCGCGGGTTAGTGTTAGCGTACGGGTTAGGATTAGGGGACGGGTGAGGGTCAGGCTTCGGGGAAGGATTAGGGTTAGGGTTCGGGCTAGGGTTAGGGTTAGGGGACGGGGACGGTTTAGGGTCCAGGTGAGGGTACGGCAACGCTTTAGGGGGAGCGTGCGTGTTAGGGCGCGGGTTAGTGTTAGCGTACGGGTTAGGATTAGGGGACGGGTGAGGGTCAGGCTTCGGGGAAGGGTTAGGGTTAGGGTTCGGGCTAGGGTTAGGGTTAGGGGACGGGGACGGTTTAGGGTCCAGGTGAGGGTACGGTAACGCTTTAGGGGGAGCGTGCGTGTGAGGGCGCGGGTTAGTGTTAGCGTACGGTTTAGGATTAGGGGACGGGTGAGGGTCAGGCTTCGGGAAAGTGTTAGGGTTAGGGTTCGGGCTAGGGTTAGGGTTAGGGGACGGGGACGGTTTAGGGTCCAGGTGAGGGTACGGCAACGCTTTAGGGGGAGCGTGCGTGTGAGGGCGCGGGTTAGTGTTAGCGTACGGGTTAGGATTAGGGGACGGGTGAGGGTCAGGCTTCGGGGAAGGGTTAGGGTTAGGGTTCGGGCTAGGGTTAGGGTTAGGGGACGGGGACGGTTTCGGGTCCAGGTGAGGGTACGGCAACGCTTTAGGGGGAGCGTGCGTGTGAGGGCGCGGGTTAGTGTTAGCGTACGGGTTAGGATTAGGGGACGGGTGAGGGTCAGGCTTCGGGGAAGGGTTAGGGTTAGGGTTCGGGCTAGGGTTAGGGTTAGGGGACGGGGACGGTTTCGGGTCCAGGTGAGGGTACGGCAACGCTTTAGGGGGAGCGTGCGTGTGAGGGCGCGGGTTAGTGTTAGCGTACGGGTTAGGATTAGGGGACGGGTGAGGGTCAGGCTTCGGGGAAGGGTTAGGGTTAGTGTTCGGGCTAGGGTGGGTTAGGGGACGGGGACGGTTTAGGGTCCAGGTGAGGGTACGGCAACGCTTTAGGGGGAGCGTGCGTGTGAGGGCGCGGGTTAGTGTTAGCGTACGGGTTAGGATTAGGGGACGGGTGAGGTTCAGGCTTCGGGGAAGGGTTAGGGTTAGGGTTCGGGCTAGGGTTAGGGTTAGGGGACGGGGACGGTTTAGGGTCCAGGTGAGGGTATGGCAACGCTTTAGTGGGAGCGTGCGTGTGAGGGCGCGGGTTAGTGTTAGCGTACGGGTTAGGATTAGGGGACGGGTGAGGGTCAGGCTTCGGGGAGGGTTAGGGTGAGGGTTCGGGCTAGGGTTAGGGTTAGGGGACGGGGACGGTTTAGGGTCCAGGTGAGGGTACGGCAATGCTTTAGGGGGAGCGTGCGTGTGAGGGCGCGGGTTAGTGTTAGCGTACGGGTTAGGATTAGGGGACGGGTGAGGGTCAGGCTTCGGGGAAGGGTTAGGGTTAGGGTTCGGGCTAGGGTTAGGGTTAGGGGACGGGGACGGTTTAGGGTCCAGGTGAGGGTACGGCAATGCTTTAGGGGGAGCGTGCGTGTGAGGGCGCGGGTTAGTGTTAGCGTACGGGTTAGGATTAGGAGACGGGTGAGGGTCAGGCTTCGGGGAAGGGTTAGGGTTAAGGTTCGGGCTAGGGTTAGGGTTAGGGGACGGGGACGGTTTAGGGTCCAGGTGAGGGTACGGCAACGCTTTAGGGGGAGCGTGCGTGTGAGGGCGCGGGTTAGTGTTAGCGTACGGGTTAGGATTAGGGGACGGGTGAGGGTCAGGCTTCGGGGAAGGGTTAGGGTTAGGGTTCGGGCTAGGGTTAGGGTTAGGGGACGGGGACGGTTTAGGGTCCAGTTGAGGGTACGGCAACGCTTTAGGGGGAGCGTGCGTGTGAGGGCGCGCGTTAGTGTTAGCGTACGGGTTAGGATTAGGGGACGGGTGAGGGTCAGGCTTCGGGGAAGGGTTAGGGTTAGGGTTCGGGCTAGGGTTAGGGTTAGGGGACGGGGACGGTTTAGGGTCCAGGTGAGGGTACGGCAACGCTTTAGGGGGAGCGTGCGTGTGAGGGCGCGCGTTAGTGTTAGCGTACGGGTTAGGATTAGGGGACGGGTGAGGGTCAGGCTTCGGGGAAGGGTTAGGGTTAGGGTTCGGGCTAGGGTTAGGGTTAGGGGACGGGGACGGTTTAGGGTCCAGGTGAGGGTACGGCAACGCTTTAGGGGGAGCGTGCGTGTGAGGGCGCGGGTTAGTGTTAGCGTACGGCTTAGGATTAGGGGACGGGTGAGGGTCAGGCTTCGGGGAAGGGTTAGGGTTAGGGTTCGGGCTAGGGTTAGGGTTAGGGGACGGGGACGGTTTAGGGTCCAGGTGAGGGTACGGCAACGCTTTAGGAGGAGCGTGCGTGTGAGGGCGCGGGTTAGTGTTAGCGTACGGGTTACGATTAGGGGACGGGTGAGGGTCAGGCTTCGGGGAAGGGTTAGGGTTAGGGTTCGGGCTAGGGTTAGGGTTAGGGGACGGGGACGGTTTAGGGTCCAGGTGAGGGTACGGCAACGCTTTAGGGGGAGCGTTCGTGTGAGGGCGCGGGTTAGTGTTAGCGTACGGGTTAGGATTAGGGGACGGGTGAGGGTCAGGCTTCGGGGAAGGGTTAGGGTTAGGGTTCGGGCTAGGGTTAGGGTTAGGGGACGGGGACGGTTTAGGGTCCAGGTGAGGGTACGGCAACGCTTTAGGGGGAACGTGCGTGTGAGGGCGCGGGTTAGTGTTAGCGTACGGGTTAGGATTAGGGGACGGGTGAGGGTCAGGCTTCGGGGAAGGGTTAGGGTTAGGGTTCGGGCTAGGGTTAGGGTTAGGGGACGGGGACGGTTTAGGGTCCAGGTGAGGGTACGGCAACGCTTTAGGGGGAGCGTGCGTGTGAGGGCGCGGGTTAGTGTTAGCGTACGGGTTAGGATTAGGGGACGGGTGAGGGTCAGGCTTCGGGGAAGGGTTAGGGTTAGGGTTCGGGCTAGGGTTAGGGTTAGGGGACGGGGACGGTTTAGGGTCCAGGTGAGGGTACGGCAACGCTTTAGGGGGAGCGTGCGTGTGAGGGCGCGGGTTAGTGTTAGCGTACGGGTTAGGATTAGGGGACGGGTGAGGGTCAGGCTTCGGGGAAGGGTTAGGGTTAGGGTTCGGGCTAGGGTTAGGGTTAGGGGACGGGGACGGTTTAGGGTCCAGGTGAGGGTACGGCAACGCTTTAGGGGGAGCGTGCGTGTGAGGGCGCGGGTTAGTGTTAGCGTACGGGTTAGGATTAGGGGACGGGTGAGGGTCAGGCTTCGGGGAAGGGTTAGGGTTAGGGTTCGGGCTAGGGTTAGGGTTAGGGGACGGGGACGGTTTCGGGTCCAGGTGAGGGTACGGCAACGCTTTAGGGGGAGCGTGCGTGTGAGGGCGCGGGTTAGTGTTAGCGTACGGGTTAGGATTAGGGGACGGGTGAGGGTCAGGCTTCGGGGAAGGGTTAGGGTTAGGGTTCGGGCTAGGGTTAGGGTTAGGGGACGGGGACGGTTTAGGGTCCAGGTGAGGGTACGGCAACGCTTTAGGGGGAGCGTGCGTGTGAGGGCGCGGGTTAGACTTAGCGTACGGGTTAGGATTAGGGGACGGGTGAGGTTCAGGCATCGGGGAAGGGTTAGGGTTAGGGTTCGGGCTAGGGTTAGGGTTAGGGGACGGGGACGGTTTAGGGTCCAGGTGAGGGTACGGCAACGCTTTAGGGGGAGCGTGCGTGTGAGGGCGCGGGTTAGTGTTAGCGTACGGGTTAGGATTAGGGGACGGGTGAGGGTCAGGCTTCGGGGAAGGGTTAGGGTTAGGGTTCGGGCTAGGGTTAGGGTTAGGGGACGGGGACGGTTTAGGGTCCAGGTGAGGGTACGGCAACGCTTTAGTGGGAGCGTGCGTGTGAGGGCGCGGGTTAGTGTTAGCGTACGGGTTAGGATTAGGGGACGGGTGAGGGTCAGGCTTCGGGGAGGGTTAGGGTGAGGGTTCGGGCTAGGGTTAGGGTTAGGGGACGGGGACGGTTTAGGGTCCAGGTGAGGGTACGGCAACGCTTTAGGGGGAGCGTGCGTGTGAGGGCGCGGGTTAGTGTTAGCGTACGGGTTAGGATTAGGGGACGGGTGAGGGTCAGGCTTCGGGGAAGGGTTAGGGTTAGGGTTCGGTCTAGGGTTAGGGTTAGGGGACGGGGACGGTTTAGGGTCCAGGTGAGGGTACGGCAACGCTTTAGGGGGAGCGTGCGTGTGAGGGCGCGGGTTAGTGTTAGCGTACGGGTTAGGATTAGGAGACGGGTGAGGGTCAGGCTTCGGGGAAGTGTTAGGGTTAAGGTTCGGGCTAGGGTTAGGGTTAGGGGACGGGGACGGTTTAGGGTCCAGGTGAGGGTACGGCAACGCTTTAGGGGGAGCGTGCGTGTGAGGGCGCGGGTTAGTGTTAGCGTACGGGTTAGGATTAGGGGACGGGTGAGGGTCAGGCTTCGGGGAAGGGTTAGGGTTAGGGTTCGGGCTAGGGTTAGGGTTAGGGGACGGGGACGGTTTAGGGTCCAGTTGAGGGTACGGCAACGCTTTAGGGGGAGCGTGCGTGTGAGGGCGCGGGTTAGTGTTAGCGTACGGCTTAGGATTAGGGGACGGGTGAGGGTCAGGCTTCGGGGAACGGTTAGGGTTAGGGTACGGGCTAGGTTAGGGTTAGGGGACGGGGACGGTTTAGGGTCCAGGTGAGGGTACGGCAACGCTTTAGGTGGAGCGTGCGTGTGAGGGCGCGGGTTAGTGTTAGCGTACGGGTTAGGATTAGGGGACGGGTGAGGGTCAGGCTTCGGGGAAGGGTTAGGGTTAGGGTTCTGGCTAGGGTTAGGGTTAGGGGACGGGGACGGTTTAGGGTCCAGGTGAGGGTACGGCAACGCTTTAGGGGGAGCGTGCGTGTGAGGGCGCGCGATAGCGTTAGCGTACGGGCTAGGATTAGGGGACGGGTGAGGGTCAGGCTTCGGGGAAGGGTTAGGGTTAAAGTTCGGGCTAGGGTTAGGGTTAGGGGACGGGGTCGGTTTAGGGTCCAGGTGAGGGTACGGCAACCCTTTAGGGGGAGCGTGCGTGTGAGGGCGCGGGTTAGTGTTAGCGTACGGGTTAGGATTAGGGGACGGGTAGGGTCAGGCTTCGGGGAAGGGTTAGGGTTAGGGTTTGGGCTAGGGTTAGGGTTAGGGGAAGGGGACGGTTTAGGGTCCAGGTGAGGGTACGGCAACGCTTTAGGGGGAGCGTGCGTGTGAGGGCGCGCGTTAGTGTTAGCGTACGGGTTAGGATTAGGGGACGGGTGAGGGTCAGGCTTCGGGGAAGGGTTAGGGTTAGGGTTCGGGCTAGGGTTAGGGTTAGGGGACGGGGACGGTTTAGGGTCCAGGTGAGGGTATGGCAACGCTTTAGTAGGAGCGTGCGTGTGAGGGCGCGGGTTAGTGTTAGCGTACGGGTTAGGATTAGGGGACGGGTGAGGGTCAGGCTTCGGGGAAGGGTTAGGGTTAGGGTTCGGGCTAGGGTTAGGGTTAGGGGACGGGGACGGCTTAGGGTCCAGGTGAGGGTACGGCAACGCTTTAGGGGGAGCGTGCGTGTGAGGGTGCGGGTTAGTGTTAGCGTACGGGTTAGGATTAGGGGACGGGTGAGGGTCAGGCTTCGGGGAAGGGTTAGGGTTAGGGTTCGGGCTAGGGTTAGGGTTAAGGGACTGGGACGGTTTAGGGTCCAGGTGAGGGTACGGCAACGCTTTAGGGGGAGCGTGCGTGTGAGGGCGCGCGTTAGTGTTAGCGTACGGCTTAGGATTAGGGGACGGGTGAGGGTCAGGCTTCGGGGAAGGGTTATGGTTATGGTTCGGGCTAGGGTTAGGGTTAGGGGACGGGGACGGTTTAGGGTCCAGGTGAGGGTACGGCAACGCTTTAGGGGGAGCGTGCGTGTGAGGGCGCGGGTTAGTGTTAGCGTACGGCTTAGGATTAGGGGACGGGTGAGGGTCAGGCTTCGGGGAAGGGTTAGGGTTAGGGTTCGGGCTAGGGTTAGGGTTAGGGGACGGGGACGGTTTAGGGTCCAGGTGAGGGTACGGCAACGCTTTAGGGGGAGCGTGCGTGTGAGGGCGCGGGTTAGTGTTAGCGTACGGGTTAGGATTAGGGGACGGGTGAGGGTCAGGCTTCGGGGAAGGGTTAGGGTTAGGGTTCGGGCTAGGGTTAGGGTTAGGGGACGGGGACGGTTTAGGGTCCAGGTGAGGGTACGGCAACGCTTTAGGGGGAGCGTACGTGTGAGGGCGCGTGTTAGTGTTAGCGTACGGGTTAGGATTAGGGGACGGGTGAGGGTCAGGCTTCGGGGAAGGGTTAGGGTTAGGGTTCGGGCTAGGGTTAGGTTTACGGGACGGGGACGGTTTAGGGTCCAGGTGAGGGTACGGCAACGCTTTAGGGGGAGCGTTCGTGTGAGGGCGCGGGTTAGTGTTAGCGTACGGGTTAGGATTAGGGGACGGGTGAGGGTCAGGCTTCGGGGAAGGGTTAGGGTTAGGGTTCGGGCTAGGGTTAGGGTTAGGGGACGGGGACGGTTTAGGGTCCAGGTGAGGGTACGGCAACGCTTTAGGGGGAACGTGCGTGTGAGGGCGCGGGTTAGTGTTAGCGTACGGGTTAGGATTAGGGGACGGGTGAGGGTCAGGCTTCGGGGAAGGGTTAGGGTTAGGGTTCGGGCTAGGGTTAGGGTTAGGGGACGGGGATGGTTTAGGGTCCAGGTGAGGGTACGGCAACGCTTTAGGGGGAGCGTGCGTGTGAGGGCGCGGGTTAGTGTTAGCGTACGGGTTAGGATTAGGGGACGGGTGAGGGTCAGGCTTCGGGGAAGGGTTAGGGTTAGGGTTCGGGCTAGGGTTAGTGTTAGGGGACGGGGACGGTTTAGGGTCCCAGTTGAGGGTACGGCAACGCTTTAGGGGGAGCGTGCAAGTGAGGGCGCGGGTTAGTGTTAGCGTACGGGTTAGGATTAGGGGGACGGGTGAGGGTCAGGCTTCGGGGAAGGGTTAGGGTTAGGGTTCTGGCTAGGGTTAGGGTTAGGGGACGGGGACGGTTTAGGGTCCAGGTGAGGGTACTGCAATGCTTTAGGGGGAGCGTGCGTGTGAGGGCGCGCGATAGCGTTAGCGTACGGGTTAGGATTAGGGGACGGCTGAGGGTCAGGCTTCGGGGAAGGGTTAGGGTTAGGGTTCGGGCTAGGGTTAGGGTTAGGGGACGGGGTCGGTTTAGGGTCCAGGTGAGGGTACGGCAACCCTTTAGGGGGAGCGTGCGTGTGACGGCGCGGGTTAGTGTTAGCGTACGGGTTAGGATTAGGGGACGGGTAGGGTCAGGCTTCGGGGAAGGGTTAGGGTTAGGGTTTGGGCTAGGGTTAGGGTTAGGGGACGGGGACGGTTTAGGGTCCAGGTGAGGGTACGGCAACGCTTTAGGGGGAGCGTGTGTGTGAGGGCGCGGGTTAGTGTTAGCGTACGGCTTAGGATTAGGGGACGGGTAGGGTCTGGCTTCGGGGAAGGTTTAGGGTTAGGGTTTGGGCTAGGGTTAGGGTTAGGGGACGGGGACGGTTTAGGGGTCCAGGTGAGGGTACGGCAACGCTTTAGGGGGAGCGTGCGTGTGAGGGCGCGGGTTAGTGTTAGCGTACGGCTTAGGATTAGGGGACGGGTGAGGGTCAGGCTTCGGGGAAGGGTTAGGGTTAGGGTTCGGGCTAGGGTTAGGGTTAGGGGACGGGGACGGTTTAGGGTCCAGGTGAGGGTACGGCAACGCTTTAGTAGGAGCGTGCGTGTGAGGGCGCGGGTTAGTGTTAGCGTACGGGTTAGGATTAGGGGACGGGTGAGGGTCAGGCTTCGGGGAAGGGTTAGGGTTAGGGTTCGGGCTAGGGTTAGGGTTAGGGGACGGGGACGGTTTACGGTCCAGGTGAGGGTACGGCAACGCTTTAGGGGGAGCGTGCGTGTGAGGGCGCGGGTTAATGTTAGCGTACGGGTTAGGATTAGGGGACGGGTGAGGGTCAGGCTTCGGGGAAGGGTTAGGGTTAGGGTTCTGGCTAGGGTTAGGGTTAGGGGACGGGGACGGTTTAGGGTCCAGGTGAGGGTACGGCAATGCTTTAGGGGGAGCGTGCGTGTGAGGGCGCGCGATAGCGTTAGCGTACGGGTTAGGATTAGGGGACGGCTGAGGGTCAGGCTTCGGGGAAGGGTTAGGGTTAGGGTTCGGGCTAGGGTTAGGGTTAGGGGACGGGGTCGGTTTAGGGTCCAGGTGAGGGTACGGCAACCCTTTAGGGGGAGCGTGCGTGTGAGGGCGCGGGTTAGTGTTAGCGTACGGGTTAGGATTAGGGGACGGGTAGGGTCAGGCTTCGGGGAAGGGTTAGGGTTAGGGTTTGGGCTAGGGTTAGGGTGACGGGGACGGTTTAGGGTCCAGGTGAGGGTACGGCAACGCTTTAGGGGGAGCGTGTGTGTGAGGGCGCGGGTTAGTGTTAGCGTACGGCTTAGGATTAGGGGACGGGTAGGGTCTGGCTTCGGGGAAGGGTTAGGGTTAGGGTTTGGGCTAGGGTTAGGGTTAGGGGACGGGGACGGTTTAGGGTCCAGGTGAGGGTACGGCAACGCTTTAGGGGGAGCGTGCGTGTGAGGGCGCGGGTTAGTGTTAGCGTACGGCTTAGGATTAGGGGACGGGTGAGGGTCAGGCTTCGGGGAAGGGTTAGGGTTAGGGTTCGGGCTAGGGTTAGGGTTAGGGGACGGGGACGGTTTAGGGTCCAGGTGAGGGTACGGCAACGCTTTAGTAGGAGCGTGCGTGTGAGGGCGCGGGTTAGTGTTAGCGTACGGGTTAGGATTAGGGGACGGGTGAGGGTCAGGCTTTGGGGAAGGTTTAGGGTTAGGGTTCGGGCTAGGGTTAGGGTTAGGGGACGGGGACGGTTTACGGTCCAGGTGAGGGTACGGCAACGCTTTAGGGGGGAGCGTGCGTGTGAGGGCGCGGGTTAATGTTAGCGTACGGGTTAGGATTAGGGGACGGGTGAGGGTCAGGCTTTGGGGAAGGGTTAGGGTTAGGGTTCGGACTAGGGTTAGGGTTAGGGGACGGGCACGGTTTAGGGTCCAGGTGAGGGTACGGCAACGCTTTAGGGGGAGCGTGCGTGTGAGGGCGCGGGTTAGTGTTAGCGTACGGGTTAGGATTAGGGGACGGGTGAGGGTCAGGCTTCGGGGAAGGGTTAGGGTTAGGGTTCGGGCTAGGGTTAGTGTTAGGGGACGGGGACGGTTTAGGGTCCAGGTGAGGATACGGCAACGCTTTAGGGGGATCGTTCGTGTGAGGGCGCGGGTTAGTGTTAGCGTACGGGTTAGGATTAGGGGACGGGTGAGGGTCAGGCTTCGGGGAAGGGTTAGGGTTAGGGTTCGGGCTAGGGTTAGGGTTAGGGGACGGGGACGGTTTAGGGTCCAGGTGAGGGTACGGCAACGCTTTAGGGGGGAGCGTGCGTGTGAGGGGCGCGGGTTAGTGTTAGCGAACGGGTTAGGATTAGGGGACGGGTAGGGTCAGGCTTCGGGGAAGGGTTAGGGTTAGGGTTTGGGCTAGGGTTAGGGTTAGGGGACGGGGACGGTTTAGGATCCAGGTGAGGGTACGGCAACGCTTTAGGGGGAGCGTGTGTGTGAGGGCGCGGGTTAGTGTTAGCGTACGGCTTAGGATTAGGGGGACGGGTAGGGTCTGGCTTCGGGGAAGGGTTAGGGTTAGGGTTTGGCCTAGGGTTAGGGTTAGGGGACGGGGACGGTTTAGGGTCCAGGTGAGGGTACGGCAACGCTTTAGGGGGAGCGTGCGTGTGAGGGCGCGGGTTAGTGTTAGCGTACGGCTTAGGATTAGGGGACGGGTGAGGGTCAGGCTTCGTGGAAGGGTTAGGGTTAGGGTTCGGGCTAGGGTTAGGGTTAGGGGACGGGGACGGTTTAGGGTCCAGGTGAGGGTACGGCAACGCTTTAGTAGGAGCGTGCGTGTGAGGGCGCGGGTTAGTGTTAGCGTACGGGTTAGGATTAGGGGACGGGTGAGGGTCAGGCTTCGGGGAAGGGTTAGGGTTAGGGTTCGGGCTAGGGTTAGTGTTAGGGGACGGGGACGGTTTAGGGTCCAGGTGAGGATACGGCAACGCTTTAGGGGGATCGTTCGTGTGAGGGCGCGGGTTAGTGTTAGCGTACGGGTTAGGATTAGGGGACGGGTGAGGGTCAGGCTTCGGGGAAGGGTTAGGGTTAGGGTTCGGGCTAGGGTTAGGGTTAGGGGACGGGGACGGTTTAGGGTCCAGGTGAGGGTACGGCAACGCTTTAGGGGGAGCGTGCGTGTGAGGGCGCGGGTTAGTGTTAGCGAACGGGTTAGGATTAGGGGACGGGTAGGGTCAGGCTTCGGGGAAGGGTTAGGGTTAGGGTTTGGGCTAGGGTTAGGGTTAGGGGACGGGGACGGTTTAGGATCCAGGTGAGGGTACGGCAACGCTTTAGGGGGAGCGTGTGTGTGAGGGCGCGGGTTAGTGTTAGCGTACGGCTTAGGATTAGGGGACGGGTAGGGTCTGGCTTCGGGGAAGGGTTAGGGTTAGGGTTTGGCCTAGGGTTAGGGTTAGGGGACGGGGACGGTTTAGGGTCCAGGTGAGGGTACGGCAACGCTTTAGGGGGAGCGTGCGTGTGAGGGCGCGGGTTAGTGTTAGCGTACGGCTTAGGATTAGGGGACGGGTGAGGGTCAGGCTTCGTGGAAGGGTTAGGGTTAGGGTTCGGGCTAGGGTTAGGGTTAGGGGACGGGGACGGTTTAGGGTCCAGGTGAGGGTACGGCAACGCTTTAGTAGGAGCGTGCGTGTGAGGGCGCGGGTTAGTGTTAGCGTACGGGTTAGGATTAGGGGACGGGTGAGGGTCAGGCTTCGGGGAAGGGTTAGGGTTAGGGTTCGGGCTAGGGTTAGGGTTAGGGGACGGGGACGGTTTACGGTCCAGGTGAGGGTACGGCAACGCTTTAGGGGGAGCGTGCGTGTGAGGGCGCGGGTTAATGTTAGCGTACGGGTTAGGATTAGGGGACGGGTGAGGGTCAGGCTTCGGGGAAGGGTTAGGGTTAGGGTTCTGGCTAGGGTTAGGGTTAGGGGACGGGGACGGTTTAGGGTCCAGGTGAGGGTACGGCAATGCTTTAGGGGGAGCGTGCGTGTGAGGGCGCGCGATAGCGTTAGCGTACGGGTTAGGATTAGGGGACGGCTGAGGGTCAGGCTTCGGGGAAGGGTTAGGGTTAGGGTTCGGGCTAGGGTTAGGGTTAGGGGACGGGGTCGGTTTAGGGTCCAGGTGAGGGTACGGCAACCCTTTAGGGGGAGCGTGCGTGTGAGGGCGCGGGTTAGTGTTAGCGTACGAGTTAGGATTAGGGGACGGGTAGGGTCAGGCTTCGGGGAAGGGTTAGGGTTAGGGTTTGGGCTAGGGTTAGGGTTAGGGGATGGGGACGGTTTAGGGTCCAGGTGAGGGTACGGCAACGCTTTAGGGGGAGCGTGTGTGTGAGGGCGCGGGTTAGTGTTAGCGTACGGCTTAGGATTAGGGGACGGGTAGGGTCTGGCTTCGGGGAAGGGTTAGGGTTAGGGTTTGGGCTAGGGTTAGGGTTAGGGGACGGGGACGGTTTAGGGTCCAGGTGAGGGTACGGCAACGCTTTAGGGGGAGCGTGCGTGTGAGGGCGCGGGTTAGTGTGAGCGTACGGCTTAGGATTAGGGGACGGGTGAGGGTCAGGCTTCGGGGAAGGGTTAGGGTTAGGGTTCGGGCTAGGGTTAGGGTTAGGGGACGGGGACGGTTTAGGGTCCAGGTGAGGGTACGGCAACGCTTTAGTAGGAGCGTGCGTGTGAGGGCGCGGGTTAGTGTTAGCGTACGGGTTAGGATTAGGGGACGGGTGAGGGTCAGGCTTTGGGGAAGGGTTAGGGTTAGGGTTCGGGCTAGGGTTAGGGTTAGGGGACGGGGACGGTTTACGGTCCAGGTGAGGGTACGGCAACGCTTTAGGGGGAGCGTGCGTGTGAGGGCGCGGGTTAATGTTAGCGTACGGGTTAGGATTAGGGGACGGGTGAGGGTCAGGCTTTGGGGAAGGGTTAGGGTTAGGGTTCGGACTAGGGTTAGGGTTAGGGGACCGGCACGGTTTAGGGTCCAGGTGAGGGTACGGCAACGCTTTAGGGGGAGCGTGCGTGTGAGGGCGCGGGTTAGTGTTAGCGTACGGGTTAGGATTAGGGGACGGGTGAGGGTCAGGCTTCGGGGAAGGGTTAGGGTTAGGGTTCGGGCTAGGGTTAGTGTTAGGGGACGGGGACGGTTTAGGGTCCAGGTGAGGGTACGGCAACGCTTTAGGGGGAGCGTTCGTGTGAGGGCGCGGGTTAGTGTTAGCGTACGGGTTAGGATTAGGGGACGGGTGAGGCTCAGGCTTCGGGGAAGTGTTAGGGTTAGGGTTCGGGCTAGGGTTAGGGTTAGGGGACGGGGACGGTTTAGGGTCCAGGTGAGGGTACGGCAACGCTTTAGGGGGAGCGTGCGTGTGAGGGCGCGGGTTAGTGTTAGCGTACGGCTTAGGATTAGGGGACAGGTGAGGGTCAGGCTTCGGGGAAGGGTTAGGGTTAGGGTTCGGGCTAGGGTTAGGGTTAGGGGACTGGGACGGTTTAGGGTCCAGGTGAGGGTACGGCAACGCTTTAGGGGGAGCGTGCGTGTGAGGGCGCGCGTTAGTGTTAGCGTACGGCTTAGGATTAGGGGACGGGTGAGGGTCAGGCTTCGGGGAAGGGTTAGGGTTAGGTTTCGGGCTAGGGTTAGGGTTAGGGGACGGGGACGGTTTAGGGTCCAGGTGAGGGTACGGCAACGCTTTAGGGGGAGCGTGCGTGTGAGGGCGCGGGTTAGTGTTAGCGTACGGGTTAGGATTAGGGGACGGGTGAGGGTCAGGCTTCGGGGAAGGGTTAGGGTTAGGGTTCGGGCTAGGGTTAGGGTTAGGGGATGGGGAAGGTTTAGGGTCCAGGTGAGGGTACGTCAACGCTTTAGGGGGAGCGTGCGTGTGAGGGCGCGGGTTAGTGTTAGCGTACGGGTTAGGATTAGGGGACGGGTGAGGGTCAGGCTTCGGGGAAGGTTTAGGGTTAGGGTTCGGGCTAGGGTTAGGGTTAAGGGACGGGGACGGTTTAGGGTCCAGGTGAGGGTACGGCAACGCTTTAGGGGGAGAGTGCGTGTGAGGACGCGGGTTAGTGTTAGCGTACGGGTTAGGATTAGGGGACGGGTGAGGGTCAGGCATCGGGGAAGGGTTAGGGTTAGGGTTCGGGCAAGGGTTAGGGTTAGGGGACGGGGACGGTTTAGGGTCCAGGTGAGGGTACGGCAACGCTTTAGGGGGAGCGTACGTGTGAGGGCGCGGGTTAGTGTTAGCGTACGGGTTAGGATTAGGGGACGGGTGAGGGTCAGGCTTCGGGGAAGGGTTAGGGTTAGGGTTCGGGCTAGGGTTAGGGTTAGGGGACGGGGACGGTTCAGGGTCCAGGTGAGGGTACGGCAACGCTTTAGGGGGAGCGTGCGTGTGAGGGCGCGGGTTAGTGTTACCGTACGGGTTAGGATTAGGGGACGGGTGAGGGTCAGGCTTCGGGGAAGGGTTAGGGTTAGGGTTCGGGCTAGGGTTAGTGTTAGGGGACGGGGACGGTTTAGGGTCCAGGTGAGGATACGGCAACGCTTTAGGGGGAGCGTTCGTGTGAGGGCGCGGGTTAGTGTTAGCGTACGGGTTAGGATTAGGGGACGGGTGAGGGTCAGGCTTCGGGGAAGGGTTAGGGTTAGGGTTCGGGCTAGGGTTAGGGTTAGGGGACGGGGACGGTTTAGGGTCCAGGTGAGGGTACGGCAACGCTTTAGTGGGAGCGTGCGTGTGAGGGCGCGGGTTAGTGTTAGCGAACGGGTTAGGATTAGGGGACGGGTAGGGTCAGGCTTCGGGGAAGGGTTAGGGTTAGGGTTTGGGCTAGGGTTAGGGTTAGGGGACGGGGACGGTTTAGGATCCAGGTGAGGGTACGGCAACGCTTTAGGGGGAGCGTGTGTGTGAGGGCGCGGGTTAGTGTTAGCGTACGGCTTAGGATTAGGGGACGGGTAGGGTCTGGCTTCGGGGAAGGGTTAGGGTTAGGGTTTGGCCTAGGGTTAGGGTTAGGGGACGGGGACGGTTTAGGGTCCAGGTGAGGGTACGGCAACGCTTTAGGGGGAGCGTGCGTGTGAGGGCGCGGGTTAGTGTTAGCGTACGGCTTAGGATTAGGGGACGGGTGAGGGTCAGGCTTCGTGGAAGGGTTAGGGTTAGGGTTCGGGCTAGGGTTAGGGTTAGGGGACGGGGACGGTTTAGGGTCCAGGTGAGGGTACGGCAACGCTTTAGTAGGAGCGTGCGTGTGAGGGCGCGGGTTAGTGTTAGCGTACGGGTTAGGATTAGGGGACGGGTGAGGGTCAGGCTTCGGGGAAGGGTTAGGGTTAGGGTTCGGGCTAGGGTTAGGGTTAGGGGACGGGGACGGTTTACGGTCCAGGTGAGGGTACGGCAACGCTTTAGGGGGAGCGTGCATGTGAGGGCGCGGGTTAATGTTAGCGTACGGGTTAGGATTAGGGGACGGGTGAGGGTCAGGCTTCGGGGAAGGGTTAGTGTTAGGGTTCTGGCTAGGGTTAGGGTTAGGGGACGGGGACGGTTTAGGGTCCAGGTGAGGGTACGGCAATGCTTTAGGGGGAGCGTGCGTGTGAGGGCGCGCGATAGCGTTAGCGTACGGGTTAGGATTAGGGGACGGCTGAGGGTCAGGCTTCGGGGAAGGGTTAGGGTTAGGGTTCGGGCTAGGGTTAGGGTTAGGGGACGGGGTCGGTTTAGGGTCCAGGTGAGGGTACGGCAACCCTTTAGGGGGAGCGTGCGTGTGAGGGCGCGGGTTAGTGTTAGCGTACGAGTTAGGATTAGGGGACGGGTAGGGTCAGGCTTCGGGGAAGGGTTAGGGTTAGGGTTTGGGCTAGGGTTAGGGTTAGGGGACGGGGACGGTTTAGGGTCCAGGTGAGGGTACGGCAACGCTTTAGGGGGAGCGTGTGTGTGAGGGCGCGGGTTAGTGTTAGCGTACGGCTTAGGATTAGGGGACGGGTAGGGTCTGGCTTCGGGGAAGGGTTAGGGTTAGGGTTTGGGCTAGGGTTAGGGTTAGGGGACGGGGACGGTTTAGGGTCCAGGTGAGGGTACGGCAACGCTTTAGGGGGAGCGTGCGTGTGAGGGCGCGGGTTAGTGTTAGCGTACGGCTTAGGATTAGGGGACGGGTGAGGGTCAGGCTTCGGGGAAGGGTTAGGGTTAGGGTTCGGGCTAGGGTTAGGGTTAGGGGACGGGGACGGTTTAGGGTCCAGGTGAGGGTACGGCAACGCTTTAGTAGGAGCGTGCGTGTGAGGGCGCGGGTTAGTGTTAGCGTACGGGTTAGGATTAGGGGACGGGTGAGGGTCAGGCTTTGGGGAAGGGTTAGGGTTAGGGTTCGGGCTAGGGTTAGGGTTAGGGGACGGGGACGGTTTACGGTCCAGGTGAGGGTACGGCAACGCTTTAGGGGGAGCGTGCGTGTGAGGGCGCGGGTTAATGTTAG
The DNA here is from genome assembly GCF_951394435.1 of Stenella coeruleoalba. Lineage (NCBI taxonomy): Eukaryota > Metazoa > Chordata > Mammalia > Artiodactyla > Delphinidae > Stenella > Stenella coeruleoalba. The sequence continues at coordinate 3,286,976 of NW_027646093.1, read as the reverse complement.
CGTACGGGTTAGGATTAGGGGACGGGTGAGGGTCAGGCTTTGGGGAAGGGTTAGGGTTAGGGTTCGGACTAGGGTTAGGGTTAGGGGACGGGCACGGTTTAGGGTCCAGGTGAGGGTACGGCAACGCTTTAGGGGGAGCGTGCGTGTGAGGGCGCGGGTTAGTGTTAGCGTACGGGTTAGGATTAGGGGACGGGTGAGGGTCAGGCTTCGGGGAAGGGTTAGGGTTAGGGTTCGGGCTAGGGTTAGTGTTAGGGGACGGGGACGGTTTAGGGTCCAGGTGAGGGTACGGCAACGCTTTAGGGGGAGCGTTCGTGTGAGGGCGCGGGTTAGTGTTAGCGTACGGGTTAGGATTAGGGGACGGGTGAGGGTCAGGCTTCGGGGAAGTGTTAGGGTTAGGGTTCGGGCTAGGGTTAGGGTTAGGGGACGGGGACGGTTTAGGGTCCAGGTGAGGGTACGGCAACGCTTTAGGGGGAGCGTGCGTGTGAGGGCGCGGGTTAGTGTTAGCGTACGGCTTAGGATTAGGGGACAGGTGAGGGTCAGGCTTCGGGGAAGGGTTAGGGTTAGGGTTCGGGCTAGGGTTAGGGTTAGGGGACTGGGACGGTTTAGGGTCCAGGTGAGGGTACGGCAACGCTTTAGGGGGAGCGTGCGTGTGAGGGCGCGCGTTAGTGTTAGCGTACGGCTTAGGATTAGGGGACGGGTGAGGGTCAGGCTTTGGGGAAGGGTTAGGGTTAGGTTTCGGGCTAGGGTTAGGGTTAGGGGACGGGGACGGTTTAGGGTCCAGGTGAGGGTACGGCAACGCTTTAGGGGGAGCGTGCGTGTGAGGGCGCGGGTTAGTGTTAGCGTACGGGTTAGGATTAGGGGACGGGTGAGGGTCAGGCTTCGGGGAAGGGTTAGGGTTAGGGTTCGGGCTAGGGTTAGGGTTAGGGGATGGGGAAGGTTTAGGGTCCAGGTGAGGGTACGTCAATGCTTTAGGGGGAGCGTGCGTGTGAGGGCGCGGGTTAGTGTTAGCGTACGGGTTAGGATTAGGGGACGGGTGAGGGTCAGGCTTCGGGGAAGGTTTAGGGTTAGGGTTCGGGCTAGGGTTAGGGTTAAGTGACGGGGACGGTTTAGGGTCCAGGTGAGGGTACGGCAACGCTTTAGGGGGAGAGTGCGTGTGAGGACGCGGGTTAGTGTTAGCGTACGGGTTAGGATTAGGGGACGGGTGAGGGTCAGGCATCGGGGAAGGGTTAGGGTTAGGGTTCGGGCAAGGGTTAGGGTTAGGGGACGGGGACGGTTTAGGGTCCAGGTGAGGGTACGGCAATGCTTTAGGGGGAGCGTACGTGTGAGGGCGCGGGTTAGTGTTAGCGTACGGGTTAGGATTAGGGGACGGGTGAGGGTCAGGCTTCGGGGAAGGGTTAGGGTTAGGGTTCGGGCTAGGGTTAGGGTTAGGGGACGGGGACGGTTCAGGGTCCAGGTGAGGGTACGGCAACGCTTTAGGGGGAGCGTGCGTGTGAGGGCGCGGGTTAGTGTTACCGTACGGGTTAGGATTAGGGGACGGGTGAGGGTCAGGCTTCGGGGAAGGGTTAGGGTTAGGGTTCGGGCTAGGGTTAGGGTTAGGGGACGGGGACGGTTTCGGGTCCAGCTGAGGGTACGGCAACGCTTTAGGGGGAGCGTGCATGTGAGGGCGCGGGTTAGTGTTAGCGTACGGGTTAGGATTAGGGGACGGGTAGGGTCAGGCTTCGGGGAAGGGTTAGGGTTAGGGTTTGGGCTAGGGTTAGGGTTAGGGGACGGGGACGGTTTAGGGTCCAGGTGAGGGTACGGCAACGCTTTAGGGGGAGCGTGTGTGTGAGGGCGCGGGTTAGTGTTAGCGTACGGCTTAGGATTAGGGGACGGGTAGGGTCTGGCTTCGGGGAAGGGTTAGGGTTAGGGTTTGGCCTAGGGTTAGGGTTAGGGGACGGGGACGGTTTAGGGTCCAGGTGAGGGTACGGCAACGCTTTAGGGGGAGCGTGCGTGTGAGGGCGCGGGTTAGTGTTAGCGTACGGCTTAGGATTAGGGGACGGGTGAGGGTCAGGCTTCGTGGAAGGGTTAGGGTTAGGGTTCGGGCTAGGGTTAGGGTTAGGGGACGGGGACGGTTTAGGGTCCAGGTGAGGGTACGGCAACGCTTTAGTAGGAGCGTGCGTGTGAGGGCGCGGGTTAGTGTTAGCGTACGGGTTAGGATTAGGGGACGGGTGAGGGTCAGGCTTCGGGGAAGGGTTAGGGTTAGGGTTCAGGCTAGGGTTAGGGTTAGGGGACGGGGACGGTTTACGGTCCAGGTGAGGGTACGGCAACGCTTTAGGGGGAGCGTGCGTGTGAGGGCGCGGGTTAATGTTAGCGTACGGGTTAGGATTAGGGGACGGGTGAGGGTCAGGCTTCGGGGAAGGGTTAGGGTTAGGGTTCTGGCTAGGGTTAGGGTTAGGGGACGGGGACGGTTTAGGGTCCAGGTGAGGGTACGGCAATGCTTTAGGGGGAGCGTGCGTGTGAGGGCGCGCGATAGCGTTAGCGTACGGGTTAGGATTAGGGGACGGCTGAGGGTCAGGCTTCGGGGAAGGGTTAGGGTTAGGGTTCGGGCTAGGGTTAGGGTTAGGGGACGGGGTCGGTTTAGGGTCCAGGTGAGGGTACGGCAACCCTTTAGGGGGAGCGTGCGTGTGAGGGCGCGGGTTAGTGTTAGCGTACGAGTTAGGATTAGGGGACGGGTAGGGTCAGGCTTCGGGGAAGGGTTAGGGTTAGGGTTTGGGCTAGGGTTAGGGTTAGGGGACGGGGACGGTTTAGGGTCCAGGTGAGGGTACGGCAACGCTTTAGGGGGAGCGTGTGTGTGAGGGCGCGGGTTAGTGTTAGCGTACGGCTTAGGATTAGGGGACGGGTAGGGTCTGGCTTCGGGGAAGGGTTAGGGTTAGGGTTTGGGCTAGGGTTAGGGTTAGGGGACGGGGACGGTTTAGGGTCCAGGTGAGGGTACGGCAACGCTTTAGGGGGAGCGTGCGTGTGAGGGCGCGGGTTAGTGTTAGCGTACGGCTTAGGATTAGGGGACGGGTGAGGGTCAGGCTTCGGGGAAGGGTTAGGGTTAGGGTTCGGGCTAGGGTTAGGGTTAGGGGACGGGGACGGTTTAGGGTCCAGGTGAGGGTACGGCAACGCTTTAGTAGGAGCGTGCGTGTGAGGGCGCGGGTTAGTGTTAGCGTACGGGTTAGGATTAGGGGACGGGTGAGGGTCAGGCTTTGGGGAAGGGTTAGGGTTAGGGTTCGGGCTAGGGTTAGGGTTAGGGGACGGGGACGGTTTACGGTCCAGGTGAGGGTACGGCAACGCTTTAGGGGGAGCGTGCGTGTGAGGGCGCGGGTTAATGTTAGCGTACGGGTTAGGATTAGGGGACGGGTGAGGGTCAGGCTTTGGGGAAGGGTTAGGGTTAGGGTTCGGACTAGGGTTAGGGTTAGGGGACGGGCACGGTTTAGGGTCCAGGTGAGGGTACGGCAATGCTTTAGGGGGAGCGTGCGTGTGAGGGCGCGGGTTAGTGTTAGCGTACGGGTTAGGATTAGGGGACGGGTGAGGGTCAGGCTTCGGGGAAGGGTTAGGGTTAGGGTTCGGGCTAGGGTTAGTGTTAGGGGACGGGGACGGTTTAGGGTCCAGGTGAGGGTACGGCAACGCTTTAGGGGGAGCGTTCGTGTGAGGGCGCGGGTTAGTGTTAGCGTACGGGTTAGGATTAGGGGACGGGTGAGGGTCAGGCTTCGGGGAAGTGTTAGGGTTAGGGTTCGGGCTAGGGTTAGGGTTAGGGGACGGGGACGGTTTAGGGTCCAGGTGAGGGTACGGCAACGCTTTAGGGGGAGCGTGCGTGTGAGGGCGCGGGTTAGTGTTAGCGTACGGCTTAGGATTAGGGGACAGGTGAGGGTCAGGCTTCGGGGAAGGGTTAGGGTTAGGGTTCGGGCTAGGGTTAGGGTTAGGGGACTGGGACGGTTTAGGGTCCAGGTGAGGGTACGGCAACGCTTTAGGGGGAGCGTGCATGTGAGGGCGCGCGTTAGTGTTAGCGTACGGCTTAGGATTAGGGGACGGGTGAGGGTCAGGCTTCGGGGAAGGGTTAGGGTTAGGTTTCGGGCTAGGGTTAGGGTTAGGGGACGGGGACGGTTTAGGGTCCAGGTGAGGGTACGGCAACGCTTTAGGGGGAGCGTGCGTGTGAGGGCGCGGGTTAGTGTTAGCGTACGGGTTAGGATTAGGGGACGGGTGAGGGTCAGGCTTCGGGGAAGGGTTAGGGTTAGGGTTCGGGCTAGGGTTAGGGTTAGGGGATGGGGAAGGTTTAGGGTCCAGGTGAGGGTACGTCAACGCTTTAGGGGGAGCGTGCGTGTGAGGGCGCGGGTTAGTGTTAGCGTACGGGTTAGGATTAGGGGACGGGTGAGGGTCAGGCTTCGGGGAAGGTTTAGGGTTAGGGTTCGGGCTAGGGTTAGGGTTAAGGGACGGGGACGGTTTAGGGTCCAGGTGAGGGTACGGCAACGCTTTAGGGGGAGAGTGCGTGTGAGGACGCGGGTTAGTGTTAGCGTACGGGTTAGGATTAGGGGACGGGTGAGGGTCAGGCATCGGGGAAGGGTTAGGGTTAGGGTTCGGGCAAGGGTTAGGGTTAGGGGACGGGGACGGTTTAGGGTCCAGGTGAGGGTACGGAAACGCTTTAGGGGGAGCGTACGTGTGAGGGCGCGGGTTAGTGTTAGCGTACGGGTTAGGATTAGGGGACGGGTGAGGGTCAGGCTTCGGGGAAGGGTTAGGGTTAGGGTTCGGGCTAGGGTTAGGGTTAGGGGACGGGGACGGTTCAGGGTCCAGGTGAGGGTACGGCAACGCTTTAGGGGGAGCGTGCGTGTGAGGGCGCGGGTTAGTGTTACCGTACGGGTTAGGATTAGGGGACGGGTGAGGGTCAGGCTTCGGGGAAGGGTTAGGGTTAGGGTTCGGGCTAGGGTTAGGGTTAGGGGACGGGGACGGTTTCGGGTCCAGCTGAGGGTACGGCAACGCTTTAGGGGGAGCGTGCATGTGAGGGCGCGGGTTAGTGTTAACGTACGGGTTAGGATTAGGGGACGGGTGAGGGTCAGGCTTCGGGGAAGGGTTAGGGTTAGGGTTCGTGCTAGGTTTAGGGTTAGGGGACGGGGATGGTTTAGGGTCCAGGTGAGGGTACGGCAATGCTTTAGGGGGAGCGTGCGTGTGAGGGCGCGGCTTAGTGTTAGCGTACGGGTTAGGATTAGGGGACGGGTGAGGGTCAGGCTTCGGGGAAGGGTTAGGGTTAGGGTTCGGGCTAGGGTTAAGGTTAGGGGACGGGGACGGTTTAGAGTCCAGGTGAGGGTACGGCAACGCTTTAGGGGGAGCGTGCGTGTGAGGGCGCGGGTTAGTGTTAGCGTACGGCTTAGGATTAGGGGACGGGTGAGGGTCAGGCTTCGGGGAAGGGTTAGGGTTATGGTTCGGGCTAGGGTTAGGGTTAGGGGACGGGGACGGTTTAGGGTCCAGGTGAGGGTACGGCAACGCTTTAGGGGGAGCGTGCGTGTGAGGGCGCGGGTTAGTGTTAGCGTACGGGTTAGGATTAGGGGACGGGTGAGGGTCAGGCTTAGGGGAAGGGTTAGGGTTAGGGTTCGGGCTAGGGTTAGGGTTAGGGGACGGGGATGGTTTAGGGTCCAGGTGAGGGTACGGCAACGCTCTAGGGGGAGCGTACGTGTGAGGGCGCGGGTTAGTGTTAGCGTACGGGTTAGGATTAGGGGACGGGTGAGGGTCAGGCTTCGGGGAAGGGTTAGGGTTAGGGTTCGGGCTAGGGTTAGGGTTAGGGGACGGGGACGGTTTAGGGTCCAGGTGAGGGTACGGCAACGCTTTAGGGGGAGCGTGCGTGTGAGGGCGTGGGTTAGTGTTAGCGTACGGGTTAGGATTAGGGGATGGGTGAGGGTCAGGCTTCGGGGAAGGGTTAGGGTTAGGGTTCGGGCTAGGGTTAGGGTTAGGGGACGGGGACGGTTTAGGGTCCAGGTGAGGGTACGGCAACGCTTTAGTGGGAGCGTGCGTGTGAGGGCGCGGGTTAGTGTTAGCGTACGGGTTAGGATTAGGGGACGGGTGAGGGTCAGGCTTCGGGGAAGGGTTAGGGTTAGGGTTCGGGCTAGGGTTAGGGTTAGGGGACGGGGACGGTTTAGGGTCCAGGTGAGGGTACGGCAACGCTTTAGGGGGAGCGTACGTGTGAGGGCGCGTGTTAGTGTTAGCGTACGGGTTAGGATTAGGGGACGGGTGAGGGTCAGGCTTCGGGGAAGCGTTAGGGTTAGGGTTCGGGCTAGGGTTAGGGTTAGGGGACGGGGACGGTTCAGGGTCCAGGTGAAGGTACGGCAACGCTTTAGCGGGAGTGAGCCTGTGAGGGCGCGGGTTAGTGTTAGCGTACGGGTTAGGATTAGGGGACGGGTGAGGGTCAGGCTTCGGGGATGGGTTAGGGTTAGGGTTCGGGCTAGGGTTAGGGTTAGGGGACGGGGACGGTTTCGGGTCCAGGTGAGGGTACGGAAACGCTTTAGGGGGAGCGTGCGTGTGAGGGCGCGGGTTAGTGTTAGCGTACGGGTTAGGATTAGGGGACGGGTGAGGGTCAGGCTTCGGGGAAGGGTTAGGGTTAGGGTTAGGGCTAGGGTTAGTGTTAGGGGACGGGGACGGTTTCGGGACCAGGTGAGGGTACGGCAACGCTTTAGGGGGAGCGTGCAAGTGAGGGCGCGGGTTAGTGTTAGCGTACGGGTTAGGATTAGGGGACGGGTGAGGGTCAGGCTTCGGGGAAGGGTTAGGGTTAGGTTTCGGGCTAGGGTTAGGGTTAGGGGACGGGGACGGTTTAGGGTTCTGGTGAGGGTACGGCAACGCTTTAGGGGGAGCGTGCGTGTGAGGGCGCGGGTTAGTGTTAGCGTACGGGTTAGGATTAGGGGACGGGTGAGGGTCAGGCTTCGGGGAAGGGTTAGGGTTAGGGTTCGGGCTAGGGTTAGGGTTAGGGGATGGGGACGGTTTAGAGTCCAGGTGAGGGTACGGCAACGCTTTAGGGGGAGCGTGCGTGTGAGGGCGCGGGTTAGTGTTAACGTACGGGTTAGGATTAGGGGACGGGTGAGGTTCAGGCTTCGGGGAAGGGTTAGGGTTAGGGTTCGGACTAGGGTTAGGGTTAGGGGACGGGGACGGTTTAGGGTCCAGGTGAGGGTATGGCAACGCTTTAGTGGGAGCGTGCGTGTGAGGGCGCGGGTTAGTGTTAGCGTACGGGTTAGGATTAGGGGACGGGTGAGGGTCAGGCTTCGGGGAAGGATTAGGGTTAGGGTTCGGTCTAGGGTTAGGGTTAGGGGACGGGGACGGTTTAGGGTCCAGGTGAGGGTACGGCAAAGCTTTAGGGGGAGCGTGCGTGTGAGGGCGCGGGTTAGTGTTAGCGTACGGGTTAGGATTAGGGGACGGGTGAGGGTCAGGCTTCGGGGAAGGGTTAGGGTTAGGGTTCGGGCTAGGGTTAGGGTTAGGGGACGGGGACGGTTTAGGGTCCAGGTGAGGGTACGGTAACGCTTTAGGGGGAGCGTGCGTGTGAGGGCGCGGGTTAGTGTTAGCGTACGGTTTAGGATTAGGGGACGGGTGAGGGTCAGGCTTCGGGAAAGTGTTAGGGTTAGGGTTCGGGCTAGGGTTAGGGTTAGGGGACGGGGACGGTTTAGGGTCCAGGTGAGGGTACGGCAACGCTTTAGGGGGAGCGTGCGTGTGAGGGCGCGGGTTAGTGTTAGCGTACGGGTTAGGATTAGGGGACGGGTGAGGGTCAGGCTTCGGGGAAGGGTTAGGGTTAGGGTTCGGGCTAGGCTTAGGGTTAGGGGACGGGGACGGTTTCGGGTCCAGGTGAGGGTACGGCAACGCTTTAGGGGGAGCGTGCGTGTGAGGGCGCGGGTTAGTGTTAGCGTACGGGTTAGGATTAGGGGACGGGTGAGGGTCAGGCTTCGGGGAAGGGTTAGGGTTAGGGTTCGGGCTAGGGTTAGGGTTAGGGGACGGGGACGGTTTCGGGTCCAGGTGAGGGTACGGCAACGCTTTAGGGGGAGCGTGCGTGTGAGGGCGCGGGTTAGTGTTAGCGTACGGGTTAGGATTAGGGGACGGGTGAGGGTCAGGCTTCGGGGAAGGGTTAGGGTTAGTGTTCGGGCTAGGGTGGGTTAGGGGACGGGGACGGTTTAGGGTCCAGGTGAGGGTACGGCAACGCTTTAGGGGGAGCGTGCGTGTGAGGGCGCGGGTTAGTGTTAGCGTACGGGTTAGGATTAGGGGACGGGTGAGTGTCAGGCTTCGGGGAGGGTTAGGGTGAGGGTTCGGGCTAGGGTTAGGGTTAGGGGACGGGGACGGTTTAGGGTCCAGGTGAGGGTACGGCAACGCTTTAGGGGGAGCGTGCGTGTGAGGGCGCGGGTTAGTGTTAGCGTACGGGTTAGGATTAGGGGACGGGTGAGGGTCAGGCTTCGGGGAAGGGTTAGGGTTAGGGTTCGGGCTAGGGTTAGGGTTAGGGGACGGGGACGGTTTAGGGTCCAGGTGAGGGTACGGCAATGCTTTAGGGGGAGTGTGCGTGTGAGGGCGCGGGTTAGTGTTAGCGTACGGGTTAGGATTAGGAGACGGGTGAGGGTCAGGCTTCGGGGAAGGGTTAGGGTTAAGGTTCGGGCTAGGGTTAGGGTTAGGGGATGGGGACGGTTTAGGGTCCAGGTGAGGGTACGGCAACGCTTTAGGGGGAGCGTGCGTGTGAGGGCGCGGGTTAGTGTTAGCGTACGGGTTAGGATTAGGGGACGGGTGAGGGTCAGGCTTCGGGGAAGGGTTAGGGTTAGGGTTCGGGCTAGGGTTAGGGTTAGGGGACGGGGACGGTTTAGGGTCCAGTTGAGGGTACGGCAACGCTTTAGGGGGAGCGTGCGTGTGAGGGCGCGCGTTAGTGTTAGCGTACGGGTTAGGATTAGGGGACGGGTGAGGGTCAGGCTTCGGGGAAGGGTTAGGGTTAGGGTTCGGGCTAGGGTTAGGGTTAGGGGACGGGGACGGTTTAGGGTCCAGGTGAGGGTACGGCAACGCTTTAGGGGGAGCGTGCGTGTGAGGGCGCGCGTTAGTGTTAGCGTACGGGTTAGGATTAGGGGACGGGTGAGGGTCAGGCTTCGGGGAAGGGTTAGGGTTAGGGTTCGGGCTAGGGTTAGGGTTAGGGGACGGGGACGGTTTAGGGTCCAGGTGAGGGTACGGCAACGCTTTAGGGGGAGCGTGCGTGTGAGGGCGCGGGTTAGTGTTAGCGTACGGCTTAGGATTAGGGGACGGGTGAGGGTCAGGCTTCGGGGAAGGGTTAGGGTTAGGGTTCGGGCTAGGGTTAGGGTTAGGGGACGGGGACGGTTTAGGGTCCAGGTGAGGGTACGGCAACGCTTTAGGAGGAGCGTGCGTGTGAGGGCGCGGGTTAGTGTTAGCGTACGGGTTACGATTAGGGGACGGGTGAGGATCAGGCTTCGGGGAAGGGTTAGGGTTAGGGTTCGGGCTAGGGTTAGGGTTAGGGGACGGGGACGGTTTAGGGTCCAGGTGAGGGTACGGCAACGCTTTAGGGGGAGCGTTCGTGTGAGGGCGCGGGTTAGTGTTAGCGTACGGGTTAGGATTAGGGGACGGGTGAGGGTCAGGCTTCGGGGAAGGGTTAGGGTTAGGGTTCGGGCTAGGGTTAGGGTTAGGGGACGGGGACGGTTTAGGGTCCAGGTGAGGGTACGGCAACGCTTTAGGGGGAACGTGCGTGTGAGGGCGCGGGTTAGTGTTAGCGTACGGGTTAGGATTAGGGGACGGGTGAGGGTCAGGCTTCGGGGAAGGGTTAGGGTTAGGGTTCGGGCTAGGGTTAGGGTTAGGGGACGGGGACGGTTTAGGGTCCAGGTGAGGGTACGGCAACGCTTTAGGGGGAGCGTGCGTGTGAGGGCGCGGGTTAGTGTTAGCGTACGGGTTAGGATTAGGGGACGGGTGAGGGTCAGGCTTCGGGGAAGGGTTAGGGTTAGGGTTCGGGCTAGGGTTAGGGTTAGGGGACGGGGACGGTTTAGGGTCCAGGTGAGGGTACGGCAACGCTTTAGGGGGAGCGTGCGTGTGAGGGCGCGGGTTAGTGTTAGCGTACGGGTTAGGATTAGGGGACGGGTGAGGGTCAGGCTTCGGGGAAGGGTTAGGGTTAGGGTTCGGGCTAGGGTTAGGGTTAGGGGAAGGGGACGGTTTAGGGTCCAGGTGAGGGTACGGCAACGCTTTAGGGGGAACGTGCGTGTGAGGGCGCGGGTTAGTGTTAGCGTACGGGTTAGGATTAGGGGACGGGTGAGGGTCAGGCTTCGGGGAAGGGTTAGGGTTAGGGATCGGGCTAGGGTTAGGGTTAGGGGACGGGGACGGTTTAGGGTCCAGGTGAGGGTACGGCAACGCTTTAGGGGGAACGTGCGTGTGAGGGCGCGGGTTAGTGTTAGCGTACGGGTTAGGATTAGGGGACGGGTGAGGGTCAGGCTTCGGGGAAGGGTTAGGGTTAGGGTTCGGGCTAGGGTTAGGGTTAGGGGACGGGGACGGTTTAGGGTCCAGGTGAGGGTACGGCAACGCTTTAGGGGGAGCGTGCGTGTGAGGGCGCGGGTTAGTGTTAGCGTACGGGTTAGGATTAGGGGACGGGTGAGGGTCAGGCTTCGGGGAAGGGTTAGGGTTAGGGTTCGGGCTAGGGTTAGGGTTAGGGGACGGGGACGGTTTAGGGTCCAGGTGAGGGTACGGCAACGCTTTAGGGGGAGCGTGCGTGTGAGGGCGCGGGTTAGTGTTAGCGTACGGGTTAGGATTAGGGGACGGGTGAGGGTCAGGCTTCGGGGAAGGGTTGGGGTTAGGGTTCGGGCTAGGGTTAGGGTTAGGGGACGGGGACGGTTTCGGGTCCAGGTGAGGGTACGGCAACGCTTTAGGGGGAGCGTGCGTGTGAGGGCGCGGGTTAGTGTTAGCGTACGGGTTAGGATTAGGGGACGGGTGAGGGTCAGGCTTCGGGGAAGGGTTAGGGTTAGGGTTCGGGCTAGGGTTAGGGTTAGGGGACGGGGACGGTTTAGGGTCCAGGTGAGGGTACGGCAACGCTTTAGGGGGAGCGTGCGTGTGAGGGCGCGGGTTAGTCTTAGCATACGGGTTAGGATTAGGGGACGGGTGAGGTTCAGGCATCGGGGAAGGGTTAGGGTTAGGGTTCGGGCTAGGGTTAGGGTTAGGGGACGGGGACGGTTTAGGGTCCAGGTGAGGGTACGGCAACGCTTTAGGGGGAGCGTGCGTGTGAGGGCGCGGGTTAGTGTTAGCGTACGGGTTAGGATTAGGGGACGGGTGAGGGTCAGGCTTCGGGGAAGGGTTAGGGTTAGGGTTCGGGCTAGGGTTAGGGTTAGGGGACGGGGACGGTTTAGGGTCCAGGTGAGGGTACGGCAACGCTTTAGGGGGAACGTGCGTGTGAGGGCGCGGGTTAGTGTTAGCGTACGGGTTAGGATTAGGGGACGGGTGAGGGTCAGGCTTCGGGGAAGGGTTAGGGTTAGGGTTCGGGCTAGGGTTAGGGTTAGGGGACGGGGACGGTTTAGGGTCCAGGTGAGGGTACGGCAACGCTTTAGGGGGAGCGTGCGTGTGAGGGCGCGGGTTAGTGTTAGCGTACGGGTTAGGATTAGGGGACGGGTGAGGGTCAGGCTTCGGGGAAGGGTTAGGGTTAGGGTTCGGGCTAGGGTTAGGGTTAGGGGACGGGGACGGTTTAGGGTCCAGGTGAGGGTACGGCAACGCTTTAGGGGGAGCGTGCGTGTGAGGGCGCGGGTTAGTGTTAGCGTACGGGTTAGGATTAGGGGACGGGTGAGGGTCAGGCTTCGGGGAAGGGTTAGGGTTAGGGTTCGGGCTAGGGTTAGGGTTAGGGGACGGGGACGGTTTAGGGTCCAGGTGAGGGTACGGCAACGCTTTAGGGGGAGCGTGCGTGTGAGGGCGCGGGTTAGTGTTAGCGTACGGGTTAGGATTAGGGGACGGGTGAGGGTCAGGCTTCGGGGAAGGGTTAGGGTTAGGGTTCGGGCTAGGGTTAGGGTTAGGGGACGGGGACGGTTTCGGGTCCAGGTGAGGGTACGGCAACGCTTTAGGGGGAGCGTGCGTGTGAGGGCGCGGGTTAGTGTTAGCGTACGGGTTAGGATTAGGGGACGGGTGAGGGTCAGGCTTCGGGGAAGGGTTAGGGTTAGGGTTCGGGCTAGGGTTAGGGTTAGGGGACGGGGACGGTTTAGGGTCCAGGTGAGGGTACGGCAACGCTTTAGGGGGAGCGTGCGTGTGAGGGCGCGGGTTAGTCTTAGCATACGGGTTAGGATTAGGGGACGGGTGAGGTTCAGGCATCGGGGAAGGGTTAGGGTTAGGGTTCGGACTAGGGTTAGGGTTAGGGGACGGGGACGGTTTAGGGTCCAGGTGAGGGTACGGCAACGCTTTAGGGGGAGCGTGCGTGTGAGGGCGCGGGTTAGTGTTAGCGTACGGGTTAGGATTAGGGGACGGGTGAGGATCAGGCTTTGGGGAAGGGTTAGGGTTAGGGTTCGGGCTAGGGTTAGGGTTAGGGGACGGGGACGGTTTAGGGTCCAGGTGAGGGTACGGCAACGCTTTAGTGGGAGCGTGCGTGTGAGGGCGCGGGTTAGTGTTAGCGTACGGGTTAGGATTAGGGGACGGGTGAGGGTCAGGCTTCGGGGAGGGTTAGGGTGAGGGTTCGGGCTAGGGTTAGGGTTAGGGGACGGGGACGGTTTAGGGTCCAGGTGAGGGTACGGCAACGCTTTAGGGGGAGCGTGCGTGTGAGGGCGCGGGTTAGTGTTAGCGTACGGGTTAGGATTAGGGGACGGGTGAGGGTCAGGCTTCGGGGAAGGGTTAGGGTTAGGGTTCGGTCTAGGGTTAGGGTTAGGGGACGGGGACGGTTTAGGGTCCAGGTGAGGGTACGGCAATGCTTTAGGGGGAGCGTGCGTGTGAGGGCGCGGGTTAGTGTTAGCGTACGGGTTAGGATTAGGAGACGGGTGAGGGTCAGGCTTCGGGGAAGTGTTAGGGTTAAGGTTCGGGCTAGGGTTAGGGTTAGGGGACGGGGACGGTTTAGGGTCCAGGTGAGGGTACGGCAACGCTTTAGGGGGAGCGTGCGTTTGAGGGCGCGGGTTAGTGTTAGCGTACGGGTTAGGATTAGGGGACGGGTGAGGGTCAGGCTTCGGGGAAGGGTTAGGGTTAGGGTTCGGGCTAGGGTTAGGGTTAGGGGACGGGGACGGTTTAGGGTCCAGTTGAGGGTACGGCAACGCTTTAGGGGGAGCGTGCGTGTGAGGGCGCGGGTTAGTGTTAGCGTACGGCTTAGGATTAGGGGACGGGTGAGGGTCAGGCTTCGGGGAACGGTTAGGGTTAGGGTACGGGCTAGGGTTAGGGGACGGGGACGGGGACGGTTTAGGGTCCAGGTGAGGGTACGGCAACGCTTTAGGTGGAGCGTGCGTGTGAGGGCGCGGGTTAGTGTTAGCGTACGGGTTAGGATTAGGGGACGGGTGAGGGTCAGGCTTCGGGGAAGGGTTAGGGTTAGGGTTCGGGCTAGGGTTAGGGTTAGGGGACGGGGACGGTTTAGAGTCCAGGTGAGGGTACGGCAACGCTTTAGGGGGAGCGTTCGTGTGAGGGCGCGGGTTAGTGTTAGCGTACGGGTTAGGATTAGGGGACGGGTGAGGGTCAGGCTTCGGGGAAGGGTTAGGGTTAGGGTTCGGGCTAGGGTTAGGGTTAGGGGACGGGGACGGTTTAGGGTCCAGGTGAGGGTACGGCAACGCTTTAGGGGGAACGTGCGTGTGAGGGCGCGGGTTAGTGTTAGCGTACGGGTTAGGATTAGGGGACGGGTGAGGGTCAGGCTTCGGGGAAGGGTTAGGGTTAGGGTTCGGGCTAGGGTTAGGGTTAGGGGACGGGGACGGTTTAGGGTCCAGGTGAGGGTACGGCAACGCTTTAGGGGGAGCGTGCGTGTGTGGGCGCAGGTTAGTGTTAGCGTACGGGTTAGGATTAGGGGACGGGTGAGGGTCAGGCTTCGGGGAAGGGTTAGGGTTAGGGTTCGGGCTAGGGTTAGGGTTAGGGGACGGGGACGGTTTAGGGTCCAGGTGAGGGTACGGCAACGGTTTAGGGGGAGTGTGCGTGTGAGGGCGCGGGTTAGTGTTAGCGTACGGGTTAGGATTAGGGGACGGGTGAGGGTCAGGCTTCGGGGAAGGGTTAGGGTTAGGGTTCTGGCTAGGGTTAGGGTTAGGGGACGGGGACGGTTTAGGGTCCAGGTGAGGGTACGGCAACGCTTTAGGGGGAGCGTGCGTGTGAGGGCGCGCGATAGCGTTAGCGTACGGGCTAGGATTAGGGGACGGGTGAGGGTCAGGCTTCGGGGAAGGGTTAGGGTTAAAGTTCGGGCTAGGGTTAGGGTTAGGGGACGGGGTCGGTTTAGGGTCCAGGTGAGGGTACGGCAACCCTTTAGGGGGAGCGTGCGTGTGAGGGCGCGGGTTAGTGTTAGCGTACGGGTTAGGATTAGGGGACGGGTAGGGTCAGGCTTCGGGGAAGGGTTAGGGTTAGGGTTTGGGCTAGGGTTAGGGTTAGGGGAAGGGGACGGTTTAGGGTCCAGGTGAGGGTACGGCAACGCTTTAGGGGGAGCGTGCGTGTGAGGGCGCGCGTTAGTGTTAGCGTACGGGTTAGGATTAGGGGACGGGTGAGGGTCAGGCTTCGGGGAAGTGTTAGGGTTAGGGTTCGGGCTAGGGTTAGGGTTAGGGGACGGGGACGGTTTAGGGTCCAGGTGAGGGTATGGCAACGCTTTAGTAGGAGCGTGCGTGTGAGGGCGCGGGTTAGTGTTAGCGTACGGGTTAGGATTAGGGGACGGGTGAGGGTCAGGCTTCGGGGAAGGGTTAGGGTTAGGGTTCGGGCTAGGGTTAGGGTTAGGGGACGGGGACGGCTTAGGGTCCAGGTGAGGGTACGGCAACGCTTTAGGGGGAGCGTGCGTGTGAGGGTGCGGGTTAGTGTTAGCGTACGGGTTAGGATTAGGGGACGGGTGAGGGTCAGGCTTTGGGGAAGGGTTAGGGTTAGGGTTCGGGCTAGGGTTAGGGTTAGGGGACGGGGAAGGTTTAGGGTCCAAGTGAGGGTACGGCAACGCTTTAGGGGGAGCGTGCGTGTGAGGGCGCGGGTTAGTGTTAGCGTACGGGTTAGGATTAGGGGACGGGTGAGGGTCAGGCTTCGGGGAAGGGTTAGGGTTAGGGTTCGGGCTAGGGTTAGGGTTACGGGACGGGGACGGTTTAGGGTCCAGGTGAGGGTACGGCAACGCTTTAGGGGGAGCGTTCGTGTGAGGGCGCGGGTTAGTGTTAGCGTACGGGTTAGGATTAGGGGACGGGTGAGGGTCAGGCTTCGGGGAAGGGTTAGGGTTAGGGTTCGGGCTAGGGTTAGGGTTAGGGGACGGGGACGGTTTAGGGTCCAGGTGAGGGTACGGCAACGCTTTAGGGGGAACGTGCGTGTGAGGGCGCGGGTTAGTGTTAGCGTACGGGTTAGGATTAGGGGACGGGTGAGGGTCAGGCTTCGGGGAAGGGTTAGGGTTAGGGTTCGGGCTAGGGTTAGGGTTAGGGGACGGGGATGGTTTAGGGTCCAGGTGAGGGTACGGCAACGCTTTAGGGGGAGCGTGCGTGTGAGGGCGCGGGTTAGTGTTAGCGTACGGGTTAGGATTAGGGGACGGGTGAGGGTCAGGCTTCGGGGAAGGGTTAGGGTTAGGGTTCGGGCTAGGGTTAGTGTTAGGGGATGGGGACGGTTTAGGGTCCAGTTGAGGGTACGGCAACGCTTTAGGGGGAGCGTGCATGTGAGGGCGCGGGTTAGTGTTAGCGTACGGGTTAGGATTAGGGGACGGGTGAGGGTCAGGCTTCGGGGAAGGGTTAGGGTTAGGGTTCTGGCTAGGGTTAGGGTTAGGGGACGGGGACGGTTTAGGGTCCAGGTGAGGGTACGGCAACGCTTTAGGGGGAGCGTGCGTGTGAGGGCGCGGGTTAGTGTTAGCGTACGGTTTAGGATTAGGGGACGGGTGAGGGTCAGGCTTCGGGGAAGGGTTAGGGTTAGGGTTCGGGCTAGGGTTAGGGTTAGGGGACGGGGACGGTTTAGGGTCCAGGTGAGGGTACGGCAACGCTTTAGGGGGAGCGTGCGTGTGAGGGCGCGGGTTAGTGTTAGCGTACGGGTTAGGATTAGGGGACGGGTGAGGGTCAGGCTTCGGGGAAGGGTTAGGGTTAGGGTTCGGGCTAGGGTAAGGGTTAAGGGACGGGGACGGTTTCGGGTCCAGGTGAGGGTACGGCAACGCTTTAGGGGGAGCGTGCGTGTGAGGGCGCGGGTTAGTGTTAGCGTACGGGTTAGGATTAGGGGACGGGTGAGGGTCAGGCTTCGGGGAAGGGTTAGGGTTAGGGTTCGGGCTAGGGTTAGGGTTAGGGGACGGGGACGGTTTAGGGTCCAGGTGAGGGTACGGTAACGCTTTAGGGGGAGCGTGCGTGTGAGGGTGCGGGTTAGTGTTAGCGTACGGGTTAGGATTAGGGGACGGGTGACGGTCAGGCTTTGGGGAAGGGTTAGGGTTAGGGTTCGGGCTAGGGTTAGGGTTAGGGGACGGGGACGGTTCAGGGTCCAGGTGAGGGTACGGCAACGCTTTAGGGGGAGCGTGCGTGTGAGGGCGCGGGTTAGTGTTAGCGTACGGGTTAGGATTAGGGGACGGGTGAGGGTCAGGCTTCGGGGAAGGGTTAGGGTTAGGGTTCGGGCTAGGGTTAGGGTTAGGGGACGGGGACTGTTTCGGGTCCAGGTGAGGGTACGGCAACGCTTTAGGGGGAGAGTGCGTGTGAGGGCGCGGGTTAGTGTTAGCGTACGGGTTAGGATTAGGGGACGGGTGAGGGTCAGGCTTCGGGGAAGGGTTAGGGTTAGGGTTCGGGCTAGGGTTAGGGTTAGGGGACGGGGACGGTTTAGGGTCCAGGTGAGGGTACGGCACCGCTTTAGGGGGAGCGTGCGTGTGAGGGCGCGGGTTAGTGTTAGCGTACGGGTTAGGATTAGGGGACGGGTGAGGGTCAGGCTTCGGGGAAGGGTTAGGGTTAGGGTTCGGGCTAGGGTTAGGGTTAGGGGACGGGGACGGTTTAGGGTCCAGTTGAGGGTACGGCAACGCTTTAGGGGGAGCGTGTGTGTGAGGGCGCGCGTTAGTGTTAGCGTACGGGTTAGGATTAGGGGACGGGTGAGGGTCAGGCTTCGGGGAAGGGTTAGGCTTAGGGTTCGGGCTAGGGTTAGGGTTAGGGGACGGGGACGGTTTAGGGTCCAAGTGAGGGTACGGCAACGCTTTAGGGGGAGCGTGCGTGTGAGGGCGCGGGTTAGTGTTAGCGTACGGGTTAGGATTAGGGGACGGGTGAGGGTCAGGCTTCGGGGAAGGGTTAGGGTTAGGGTTCGGGCTAGGGTTAGGGTTAGGGGACGGGGACGGTTTAGGGTCAAGGTGAGGGTACGGCAACGCTTTAGGGGGAGCGTGCATGTGAGGGCGTGGGTTAGTGTTAGCGTACGGGTTAGGATTAGGGGACGGGTGAGGGTCAGGCTTCGGGGAAGGGTTAGGGTTAGGGTTCGGGCTAGGGTTAGGGTTAGGGGACGCGGACGGTTTAGGGTCCAGGTGAGGGTACGGCAACGCTTTAGGGGGAGCGTGCGTGTGAGGGCGCGGGTTAGTGTTAGCGTACGGGTTAGGATTAGGGGACGGGTGAGGGTCAGGCTTCGGGGAGGGGTTAGGGTTAGGGTTCGGGCTAGGGTAAGGGTTAAGGGACGGGGACGGTTTCGGGTCCAGGTGAGGGTACGGCAACGCTTTAGGGGGAGCGTGCGTGTGAGGGCGCGCGTTAGTGTTAGCGTACGGCTTAGGATTAGGGGACGGGTGAGGGTCAGGCTTCGGGGAAGGGTTAGGGTTAGGGTTCGGGCTAGGGTTAGGGTTAGGGGACGGGGACGGTTTAGGGTCCAGGGGAGGGTACGGCAACGCTTTAGGGGGAGCGTGCGTGTGAGGGCGCGGGTTAGTGTTAGCGTACGGGTTAGGATTAGGGGACGGGTGAGGATCAGGCTTCGGGGAAGTGTTAGGGTTAGGGTTCGGGTTAGGGTTAGGGTTAGGGTACGGGGACGGGGACGGTTTAGGGTCCAGGTGAGGGTACGGCAACGCTTTAGGGGGAGCGTGCGTGTGAGGGTGCGGGTTAGTGTTAGCGTACGGGTTAGGATTAGGGGACGGTTGAGGGTCATGCTTCGGGGAAGTGTTAGGGTTAGGGTTCGGGCTAGGGTTAGGGTTAGGTGACGGGGAACGTTTAGTGTCCAGGTGAGGGTACGGAAACGCTTTAGGGGGAGCGTGCGTGTGAGGGCGCGGGGTAGTGTTAGCGTACGGGTTAGGATTAGGGGACGGGTGAGGGTCAGGCTTCGGGGAAGGGTTAGGGTTAGGGTTCGGGCTAGGGTTAGGGTTAGGGGACGGGGACGGTTTAGGGTCCGGGTGAGGGTACGGCAACGCTTTAGGGGGAGCGTGCGTGTGAGGGCGCGGGTTAGTGTTAGCGTGCGGTTTAGGATTAGGGGACGGGTGAGGGTCAGGCTTCGGGGAAGGGTTAGGGTTAGGGTTCGGGCTAGGGTTAGGGTTAGGGGACGGGGACGGTTTAGGGTCCAGGTGAGGGTACGGCAACGCTTTAGGGGGAGCGTGCGTGTGAGGGCGCGGGTTAGTGTTAGCGTGCGGTTTAGGATTAGGGGACGGGTGAGGGTCAGGCTTCGGGGAAGGGTTAGGGTTAGGGTTCGGGCTAGGGTTAGGGTTAGGGGATGGGGACGGTTTAGGGTCCAGGTAAGAGTACAGCAACGCTTTAGGGGGAGCGTGCGTGTGAGGGCGCGCGTTAGTGTTAGCGTACGGCTTAGGATTAGGGGACGGGTGAGGGTCAGGCTTCGGGGAAGGGTTAGGGTTAGGGTTCGGGCTAGGGTTAGTGTTAGGGGACGGAGACGGTTCAGGGTCCAGGTGAGGGTACGGCAACGCTTTAGGGGGAGCGTGCGTGTGAGGGCTCGGGTTAGTGTTAGCGTACGGCTTAGGATTAGGGGACGTGTGAGGGTCAGGCTTCGGGGAAGGGTTAGGGTTAGGGTTCGGGCTAGGGTTAGGATTAGGGGACGGGGACGGTTTAGGGTCCAGCTGAGGGTAGGGCAACGCTTTAGGGGGAGCGTGCGTGTGAGGGCGCGCGTTAGTGTTAGCGTACGGCTTAGGATTAGGGGACGGGTGAGGGTCAGCCTTCGGGGAAGGGTTAGGGTTAGGGTTCGGGCTAGGGTTAGTGTTAGGGGACGGAGACGGTTCAGGGTCCAGGTGAGGGTACGGCAACGCTTTAGGGGGAGCGTGCGTGTGAGGGCTCGGGTTAGTGTTAGCGTACGGCTTAGGATTAGGGGACGTGTGAGGGTCAGGCTTCGGGGAAGGGTTAGGGTTAGGGTTCGGGCTAGGTTTAGGGTTAGGGGACGGGGACGGTTCAGGGTCCAGGTGAGGGTACGGCAACGCTTTAGGGGGAGCGTGCGTGTGAGGGCTCGGGTTAGTGTTAGCGTACGGCTTAGGATTAGGGGACGTGTGAGGGTCAGGCTTCGGGGAAGGGTTAGGGTTCCCGTTAGGGTTAGGGTTAGGGTACGGGCACGGGGACGGTTTAGGGTCCAGGTGAGGGTACGGCAACGCTTAAGGGGGAGCGTGCGTGTGAGGGTGCGGGTTAGTGTTAGCGTACGGGTTAGGATTAGGGGACGGTTGAGGGTCATGCTTCGGGGAAGGGTTAGGGTTAGGGTTCGGGCTAGGGTTAGGGTTAGGTGACGGGGACCGTTTAGTTTCCAGTGAGGGTACGGAAACGCTTTAGGGGGAGCGTGCGTGTGAGGGCGCGGGGTAGTGTTAGTGTACGGGTTAGGATTAGGGGACGGGTGAGGGTCAGGCTTCGGGGAAGGGTTAGGGTTAGGGTTCGGGCTAGGGTTAGGGTTAGGGGACGGGGACGGTTTAGGGTCCAGGTGAGTGTACGGCAACCCTTTAGGGGGAGCGTGCGTGTGAGGGCGCGGGTTAGTGTTAGTGTACGGGTTAGGATTAAGGGACGGGTGAGGGTCAGGCTTCGGGGAAGGGTTAGGGTTAGGGTTCGGGCTAGGGTTAGGGTTAGGGGACGGGGACGGTTTAGGGTCCAGGTGAGGGTACGGCAACGCTTTAGGGGGAGCGTGCGTGTGAGGGCGCGGGCTAGTGTTAGCGTACGGCTTAGGATTAGGGGACGGGTGCGGGTCAGGCTTCGGGGAAGGGTTAGGGTTAGGGTTCGGGCTAGGGTTAGGGTTAGGGGACGGGGACGGTTTAGGGTCCAGGTGAGGGTAGCGCAACGCTTTAGGGGGAGCGTGCGTGTGAGGGCGCGGGTTAGTGTTAGCGTACGGGTTAGGATTAGGGGACGGGTGAGGGTCAGTCTTCGGGGAAGGGTTAGGGTTAGGGTTCGGGCTAGGGTTAGGGTTAGGGGACGGGGACGGTTTAGGGTCCAGGTGAGGGTACGGCAACGCTTTAGTAGGAGCGTGCGTGTGAGGGCGCGGGTTAGTGTTAGCGTACGGGTTAGGATTAGGGGACGGGTGAGGGTCAGGCTTCGGGGAAGGGTTAGGGTTAGGGTTCGGGCTAGGGTTAGGGTTAGGGGACGGGCACGGTTTAGGGTCCAGGTGAGGGTACGGCAACGCTTTAGGGGGATCGTGCGTGTGACGGCGCGGGTTAGTGTTAGCGTACGGGTTAGGATTAGGGGACGGGTGAGGGTCAGGCTTCGGGGAAGGGTTAGGGTTAGGGTTCGGGCTAGGGTTAGGGTTAGGGGATGGGGACGGTTTAGGGTCCAGGTGAGGGTACGGCAACGCTTTAGGGGGAGCGTGCGTGTGAGGGTGCGGGTTAGTGTTAGCGTACGGGTTAGGATTAGGGGACGGGTGACGGTCAGGCTTCGGGGAAGTGTTAGGCTTAGGGTTCGGGCTAGGGTTAGGGTTAGGGGACGGGGACGGTTTAGGGTCCAAGTGAGGGTACGGCAACGCTTTAGGGGGAGCGTGCGTGTGAGGGCGCGGGGTAGTGTTAGCGTACGGGTTAGGATTAGGGGACGGGTGAGGGTCAGGCTTCGGGGAAGGGTTAGGGTTAGGGTTCGGGCTAGGGTTAGGGTTAGGGGACGGGGACGGTTTAGGGTCCGGGTGAGGGTACGGCAACGCTTTAGGGGGAGCGTGCGTGTGAGGGCGCGGGTTAGTGTTAGCGTGCGGTTTAGGATTAGGGGACGGGTGAGGGTCAGGCTTCGGGGAAGGGTTAGGGTTAGGGTTCGGGCTAGGGTTAGGGTTAGGGGACGGGGACGGTTTAGGGTCCAGGTGAGGGTACGGCAACGCTTTAGGGGGAGCGTGCGTGTGAGGGCGCGGGTTAGTGTTAGCGTGCGGTTTAGGATTAGGGGACGGGTGAGGGTCAGGCTTCGGGGAAGGGTTAGGGTTAGGGTTCGGGCTAGGGTTAGGGTTAGGGGATGGGGACGGTTTAGGGTCCAGGTAAGAGTACAGCAACGCTTTAGGGGGAGCGTGCGTGTGAGGGCGCGCGTTAGTGTTAGCGTACGGCTTAGGATTAGGGGACGGGTGAGGGTCAGGCTTCGGGGAAGGGTTAGGGTTAGGGTTCGGGCTAGGGTTAGTGTTAGGGGACGGAGACGGTTCAGGGTCCAGGTGAGGGTACGGCAACGCTTTAGGGGGAGCGTGCGTGTGAGGGCTCGGGTTAGTGTTAGCGTACGGCTTAGGATTAGGGGACGTGTGAGGGTCAGGCTTCGGGGAAGGGTTAGGGTTAGGGTTCGGGCTAGGGTTAGGATTAGGGGACGGGGACGGTTTAGGGTCCAGCTGAGGGTAGGGCAACGCTTTAGGGGGAGCGTGCGTGTGAGGGCGCGCGTTAGTGTTAGCGTACGGCTTAGGATTAGGGGACGGGTGAGGGTCAGCCTTCGGGGAAGGGTTAGGGTTAGGGTTCGGGCTAGGGTTAGTGTTAGGGGACGGAGACGGTTCAGGGTCCAGGTGAGGGTACGGCAACGCTTTAGGGGGAGCGTGCGTGTGAGGGCTCGGGTTAGTGTTAGCGTACGGCTTAGGATTAGGGGACGTGTGAGGGTCAGGCTTCGGGGAAGGGTTAGGGTTAGGGTTCGGGCTAGGTTTAGGGTTAGGGGACGGGGACGGTTCAGGGTCCAGGTGAGGGTACGGCAACGCTTTAGGGGGAGCGTGCGTGTGAGGGCTCGGGTTAGTGTTAGCGTACGGCTTAGGATTAGGGGACGTGTGAGGGTCAGGCTTCGGGGAAGGGTTAGGGTTCCCGTTAGGGTTAGGGTTAGGGTACGGGCACGGGGACGGTTTAGGGTCCAGGTGAGGGTACGGCAACGCTTAAGGGGGAGCGTGCGTGTGAGGGTGCGGGTTAGTGTTAGCGTACGGGTTAGGATTAGGGGACGGTTGAGGGTCATGCTTCGGGGAAGGGTTAGGGTTAGGGTTCGGGCTAGGGTTAGGGTTAGGTGACGGGGACCGTTTAGTTTCCAGTGAGGGTACGGAAACGCTTTAGGGGGAGCGTGCGTGTGAGGGCGCGGGGTAGTGTTAGTGTACGGGTTAGGATTAGGGGACGGGTGAGGGTCAGGCTTCGGGGAAGGGTTAGGGTTAGGGTTCGGGCTAGGGTTAGGGTTAGGGGACGGGGACGGTTTAGGGTCCAGGTGAGTGTACGGCAACCCTTTAGGGGGAGCGTGCGTGTGAGGGCGCGGGTTAGTGTTAGTGTACGGGTTAGGATTAAGGGACGGGTGAGGGTCAGGCTTCGGGGAAGGGTTAGGGTTAGGGTTCGGGCTAGGGTTAGGGTTAGGGGACGGGGACGGTTTAGGGTCCAGGTGAGGGTACGGCAACGCTTTAGGGGGAGCGTGCGTGTGAGGGCGCGGGCTAGTGTTAGCGTACGGCTTAGGATTAGGGGACGGGTGCGGGTCAGGCTTCGGGGAAGGGTTAGGGTTAGGGTTCGGGCTAGGGTTAGGGTTAGGGGACGGGGACGGTTTAGGGTCCAGGTGAGGGTAGCGCAACGCTTTAGGGGGAGCGTGCGTGTGAGGGCGCGGGTTAGTGTTAGCGTACGGGTTAGGATTAGGGGACGGGTGAGGGTCAGTCTTCGGGGAAGGGTTAGGGTTAGGGTTCGGGCTAGGGTTAGGGTTAGGGGACGGGGACGGTTTAGGGTCCAGGTGAGGGTACGGCAACGCTTTAGTAGGAGCGTGCGTGTGAGGGCGCGGGTTAGTGTTAGCGTACGGGTTAGGATTAGGGGACGGGTGAGGGTCAGGCTTCGGGGAAGGGTTAGGGTTAGGGTTCGGGCTAGGGTTAGGGTTAGGGGACGGGCACGGTTTAGGGTCCAGGTGAGGGTACGGCAACGCTTTAGGGGGATCGTGCGTGTGACGGCGCGGGTTAGTGTTAGCGTACGGGTTAGGATTAGGGGACGGGTGAGGGTCAGGCTTCGGGGAAGGGTTAGGGTTAGGGTTCGGGCTAGGGTTAGGGTTAGGGGATGGGGACGGTTTAGGGTCCAGGTGAGGGTACGGCAACGCTTTAGGGGGAGCGTGCGTGTGAGGGTGCGGGTTAGTGTTAGCGTACGGGTTAGGATTAGGGGACGGGTGACGGTCAGGCTTCGGGGAAGTGTTAGGCTTAGGGTTCGGGCTAGGGTTAGGGTTAGGGGACGGGGACGGTTTAGGGTCCAAGTGAGGGTACGGCAACGCTTTAGGGGGAGCGTGCGTGTGAGGGCGCGGGTTAGTGTTAGCGTACGGGTTAGGATTAGGGGACGGGTGAGGGTCAGGCTTCGGGGAAGGGTTAGGGTTAGGGTTCGGGCTAGGTTTAGGGTTAGGGGATGGGGACGGTTTAGGGTCCAGGTGAGGGTACGGCAACGCTTTAGTAGGAGCGTGCGTGTGAGGGCGCGGGTTAGTGTTAGCGTACGGGTTAGGATTAGGGGACGTGTGAGGGTCAGGCTTCGGGAAAGGGTTAGGGTTAGGGTTCGGGCTAGGGTTAGGGTTAGGGGACGGGCACAGTTTAGGGTCCAGGTGAGGGTACGGCAACGCTTTAGGGGGAGCGTGCGTGTGAGGGCGCGGGTTAGTGTTAGCGTACGGGTTAGGATTAGGGGACGGATGAGGGTCAGGCTTCGGGGAAGGGTTAGGGTTAGGGTTCGGGCTAGGGTTAGGGTTAGGGGATGGGGACGGTTTAGGGTCCAGGTGAGGGTACGGCAACGCTTTAGGGGGAGCGTGCGTGTGAGGGTGCGGGTTAGTGTTAGCGTACGGGTTAGGATTAGGGGACGGGTGACGGTCAGGCTTCGGGGAAGGGTTAGGCTTAGGGTTCGGGCTAGGCTTAGGGTTAGGGGACGGGGACGGTTTAGGGTCCAAGTGAGGGTACGGCAACGCTTTAGAGGGAGCGTGCGTGTGAGGGCGCGGGTTAGTGTTAGCGTACGGGTTAGGATTAGGGGACGGGTGAGGGTCAGGCTTCGGGGAAGGGTTAGGGTTAGGGTTCGGGCTAGGGTTAGGGTTAGGGGACAGGCACGGTTTAGGGTCCAGGTGAGGGAACGGCAACGCTTTAGGGGGAGCGTGCGTGTGAGGGCGCGGGTTAGTGTTAGCGTACGGGTTAGGATTAGGGGACGGGTGAGGGTCAGGCTTCGGGGAAGGGTTAGGGTTAGGGTTCGGGCTAGGGTTAGGGTTAGGGGACGGGGACGGTTTAGGGTCCAGGTGAGGGTACGGCAACGCTTTAGGGGGAGCGTGCGTGTGAGGGCGCGGGTTAGTGTTAGCGTACGGGTTAGGATTAGGGGACGGGTGAGGGTCAGGCATCGGGGAAGGGTTAGGGTTAAGGTTCGGGCTAGGGTTAGGGTTAGGGGACGGGGACGGTTTAGGGTCCAGGTGAGGGTACAGCAACGCTTTAGGGGGAGCGTGCGTGTGAGGGCGCGGGTTAATGTTAGCGTACGGGTTAGGATTAGGGGACGGGTGAGGGTCAGGCTTCGGGGAAGGGTTAGGGTTAGGGTTCGGGCTAGGGTTAGGGTTAGGGGACGGGGACGGTTTAGGGTCCAGGTGAGGGTACGACAACGCTTTAGAGGGAGCGTGCGTGTGAGGGCGCGGGTTAGTGTTAGCGTACGGGTTAGGATTACGGGATGGGTGAGGGTCAGGCTTCGGGGAAGGGCTAGGGTTAGGGTTCGGGCTAGGGTTAGGGTTAGGGGACGGGGACGGTTTAGGGTCCAGGTGAGGGTACGGCAACGCTTTAGGGGGAGCGTGCGTGTGAGGGCGCGGGTTAGTGTTAGCGTACGGGTTAGGATTAGGGGACGGGTGAGGGTCAGGCTTCGGGGAAGGGTTAGGGTTAGGGTTCGGGCTAGGGTTAGGGTTAGGGGACGGGGACGGTTTAGGGTCCAGGTGAGGGTACGGCAACGCTTTAGGGGGAGCGTGCGTGTGAGGGCGCCGGTTAGTGTTAGCGTACGGGTTAGGATTAGGGGACGGGTGAGGGTCAGGCTTCGGGGAAGGGTTAGGGTTAGGGTTCGGGCTAGGGTTAGGGTTAGGGGACGGGGACGGTTTAGGGTCCAGGTGAGGGTACGGCAACGCTTTAGGGGGAGCGTGCGTGTGAGGGCGCGGGTTAGTGTTAGCGTACGGGTTAGGATTAGGGGACGGGTGAGGGTCAGGCTTCGGGGAAGGGTTAGGGTTAGGGTTCGGGCTAGGGTAAGGGTTAAGGGACGGGGACGGTTTCGGGTCCAGGTGAGGGTACGGCAACGCTTTAGGGGGAGCGTGCGTGTGAGGGCGCGGGTTAGTGTTAGCGTACGGGTTAGGATTAGGGGACGGGTGAGGGTCAGGCTTCGGGGAAGGGTTAGGGGTTAGGGTTCGGGCTAGGGGTTAGGGGACGGGGACGGTTTAGGGTCCAGGTGAGGGTACGGCAACGCTTTAGGGGGAGCGTGCGTGTGAGGGTGCGGGTTAGTGTTAGCGTACGGGTTAGGATTAGGGGACGGGTGAGGGTCAGGCTTCGGGGAAGGGTTAGGGTTAGGGTTCGGGCTAGGGTTAGGGTTAGGGGACGGGGACGGTTTAGGGTCCAGGTGAGGGTACGGCACCGCTTTAGGGGGAGCGTGCGTGTGAGGGCGCGGGTTAGTGTTAGCGTACGGGTTAGGATTAGGGGACGGGTGAGGGTCAGGCTTCGGGGAAGGGTTAGGGTTAGGGTTCGGGCTAGGGTTAGGGTTAGGGGACGGGGACGGTTTAGGGTCCAGTTGAGGGTACGGCAACGCTTTAGGGGGAGCGTGTGTGTGAGGGCGCGCGTTAGTGTTAGCGTACGGGTTAGGATTAGGGGACGGGTGAGGGTCAGGCTTCGGGGAAGGGTTAGGGTTAGGGTTCGGGCTAGGGTTAGGGTTAGGGGACGGGGACGGTTTAGGGTCCAGGTGAGGGTACGGCAACGCTTTAGGGGGAGCGTGCGTGTGAGGGCGCGGGTTAGTGTTAGCGTACGGCTTAGGATTAGGGGACGGGTGCGGGTCAGGCTTCGGGGAAGGGTTAGGGTTAGGGTTCGGGCTAGGGTTAGGGTTAGGGGACGGGGACGGTTTAGGGTCCAGGTGAGGGTAGCGCAACGCTTTAAGGGGAGCGTGCGTGTGAGGGCGCGGGTTAGTGTTAGCGTACGGGTTAGGATTAGGGGACGGGTGAGGGTCAGGCTTCGGGGAAGGGTTAGGGTTAGGGTTCGGGCTAGGGTTAGGGTTAGGGGACGGGGACGGTTTAGGGTCCAGGTGAGGGTACGGCAACGCTTTAGTAGGAGCGTGCGTGTGAGGGCGCGGGTTAGTGTTAGCGTACGGGTTAGGATTAGGGGACGGGTGAGGGTCAGGCTTCGGGGAAGGGTTAGGGTTAGGGTTCGGGCTAGAGTTAGGGTTAGGGGACGGGGACGGTTTCGGGTCCAGGTGAGGGTACGGCAACGCTTTAGGGGGAGCGTGCGTGTGAGGGCGCGGGTTAGTGTTAGCGTACGGGTTAGGATTAGGGGATGGGTGAGAGTCAGGCTTCGGGGAAGGGTTAGGGTTAGGGTTCGGGCTAGGGTTAGGGTTAGGGGACGGGGACGGTTTAGGGTCCAGGTGAGGGTACGGCAACGCTTTAGGGGGAGCGTGCGTGTGAGGGTGCGGGTTAGTGTTAGCGTACGGGTTAGGATTAGGGGACGGGTGACGGTCAGGCTTCGGGGAAGTGTTAGGCTTAGGGTTCGGGCTAGGGTTAGGGTTAGGGGACGGGGACGGTTTAGGGTCCAAGTGAGGGTACGGCAACGCTTTAGGGGGAGCGTGCGTGTGAGGGCGCGGGTTAGTGTTAGCGTACGGGTTAGGATTAGGGGACGGGTGAGGGTCAGGCTTCGGGGAAGGGTTAGGGTTAGGGTTCGGGCTAGGTTTAGGGTTAGGGGATGGGGACGGTTTAGGGTCCAGGTGAGGGTACGGCAACGCTTTAGTAGGAGCGTGCGTGTGAGGGCGCGGGTTAGTGTTAGCGTACGGGTTAGGATTAGGGGACGGGTGAGGGTCAGGCTTCGGGAAAGGGTTAGGGTTAGGGTTCGGGCTAGGGTTAGGGTTAGGGGACGGGCACGGTTTAGGGTCCAGGTGAGGGTACGGCAACGCTTTAGGGGGAGCGTGCGTGTGAGGGCGCGGGTTAGTGTTAGCGTACGGGTTAGGATTAGGGGACGGATGAGGGTCAGGCTTCGGGGAAGGGTTAGGGTTAGGGTTCGGGCTAGGGTTAGGGTTAGGGGATGGGGACGGTTTAGGGTCCAGGTGAGGGTACGGCAACGCTTTAGGGGGAGCGTGCGTGTGAGGGTGCGGGTTAGTGTTAGCGTACGGGTTAGGGGATTAGGGGACGGGTGACGGTCAGGCTTCGGGGAAGGGTTAGGCTTAGGGTTCGGGCTAGGGTTAGGGTTAGGGGACGGGGACGGTTTAGGGTCCAAGTGAGGGTACGGCAACGCTTTAGAGGGAGCGTGCGTGTGAGGGCGCGGGTTAGTGTTAGCGTACGGGTTAGGATTAGGGGACGGGTGTGAGGGTCAGGCTTTGGGGAAGGGTTAGGGTTAGGGTTCGGGCTAGGGTTAGGGTTAGGGGACGGGCTCGGTTTAGGGTCCAGGTGAGGGAACGGCAACGCTTTAGGGGGAGCGTGCGTGTGAGGGCGCGGGTTAGTGTTAGCGTACGGGTTAGGATTAGGGGACGGGTGAGGGTCAGGCATCGGGGAAGGGTTAGGGTTAAGGTTCGGGCTAGGGTTAGGGTTAGGGTTAGGGGACGGGGACGGTTTAGGGTCAAGGTGAGGGTACAGCAACGCTTTAGGGGGAGCGTGCGTGTGAGGGCGCGGGTTAGTGTTAGCGTACGGGTTAGGATTAGGGGACGGGTGAGGGTCAGGCTTCGGGGAAGGGTTAGGGTTAGGGTTCGGGCTAGGGTTAGGGTTAGGGGACGGGGACGGTTTAGGGTCCAGGTGAGGGTACGACAACGCTTTAGAGGGAGCGTGCGTGTGAGGGCGCGGGTTAGTGTTAGCGTACGGGTTAGGATTACGGGATGGGTGAGGGTCAGGCTTCGGGGAAGGGCTAGGGTTAGGGTTCGGGCTAGGGTTAGGGTTAGGGGACGGGGACGGTTTAGGGTCCAGGTGAGGGTACGGCAACGCTTTAGGGGGAGCGTGCGTGTGAGGGCGCGGGTTAGTGTTAGCGTACGGGTTAGGATTAGGGGACGGGTGAGGGTCAGGCTTCGGGGAAGGGTTAGGGTTAGGGTTCGGGCTAGGGTTAGGGTTAGGGGACGGGGACGGTTTAGGGTCCAGGTGAGGGTACGGCAACGCTTTAGGGGGAGCGTGCGTGTGAGGGCGCGGGTTAGTGTTAGCGTACGGGTTAGGATTAGGGGACGGGTGAGGGTCAGGCTTCGGGGAAGGGTTAGGGTTAGGGTTCGGGCTAGGGTTAGGGTTAGGGGATGGGGACGGTTTAGGGTCCAGGTGAGGGTACGGCAACGCTTTAGGGGGAGCGTGCGTGTGAGGGCGTGCGTTAGTGTTAGCGTACGGGTTAGGATTAGGGGACGGGTGAGGGTCAGGCTTCGGGGAAGGGTTAGGGTTAGGGTTCGGGCTAGGGTAAGGGTTAAGGGACGGGGACGGTTTCGGGTCCAGGTGAGGGTACGGCAACGCTTTAGGGGGAGCGTGCGTGTGAGGGCGCGGGTTAGTGTTAGCGTACGGGTTAGGATTAGGGGACGGGTGAGGGTCAGGCTTCGGGGAAGGGTTAGGGTTAGGGTTCGGGCTAGGGTTAGGGTTAGGGGACGGGGACGGTTTAGGGTCCAGGTGAGGGTACGGCAACGCTTTAGGGGGAGCGTGCGTGTGAGGGTGCGGGTTAGTGTTAGCGTACGGGTTAGGATTAGGGGACGGGTGAGGGTCAGGCTTCGGGGAAGGGTTAGGGTTAGGGTTCGGGCTAGGGTTAGGGTTAGGGGACGGGCACGGTTTAGGGTCCAGGTGAGGGTACGGCAACGCTTTAGGGGGAGCGTGCGTGTGAGGGCGCGGGTTAGTGTTAGCGTACGGGTTAGGATTAGGGGATGGGTGAGGGTCAGGCTTCGGGGAAGGGTTAGGGTTAGGGTTCGGGCTAGGGTTAGGGTTAGGGGATGGGGACGGTTTAGGGTCCAGGTGAGGGTACGGCAACGCTTTAGGGGGAGCGTGCGTGTGAGGGTGCGGGTTAGTGTTAGCGTACGGGTTAGGATTAGGGGACGGGTGACGGTCAGGCTTCGGGGAAGTGTTAGGCTTAGGGTTCGGGCTAGGGTTAGGGTTAGGGGATGGGGACGGTTTAGGGTCCAAGTGAGGGTACGGCAACGCTTTAGGGGGAGCGTGCGTGTGAGGGCGCGGGTTAGTGTTAGCGTACGGGTTAGGATTAGGGGACGGGTGAGGGTCAGGCTTCGGGGAAGGGTTAGGGTTAGGGTTCGGGCTAGGTTTAGGGTTAGGGGATGGGGACGGTTTAGGGTCCAGGTGAGGGTACGGCAACGCTTTAGTAGGAGCGTGCGTGTGAGGGCGCGGGTTAGTGTTAGCGTACGGGTTAGGATTAGGGGACGGGTGAGGGTCAGGCTTCGGGAAAGGGTTAGGGTTAGGGTTCGGGCTAGGGTTAGGGTTAGGGGACGGGCACGGTTTAGGGTCCAGGTGAGGGTACGGCAACGCTTTAGGGGGAGCGTGCGTGTGAGGGCGCGGGTTAGTGTTAGCGTACGGGTTAGGATTAGGGGACGGATGAGGGTCAGGCTTCGGGGAAGGGTTAGGGTTAGGGTTCGGGCTAGGGTTAGGGTTAGGGGATGGGGACGGTTTAGGGTCCAGGTGAGGGTACGGCAACGCTTTAGGGGGAGCGTGCGTGTGAGGGTGCGGGTTAGTGTTAGCGTACGGGTTAGGATTAGGGGACGGGTGACGGTCAGGCTTCGGGGAAGGGTTAGGCTTAGGGTTCGGGCTAGGGTTAGGGTTAGGGGACGGGGACGGTTTAGGGTCCAAGTGAGGGTACGGCAACGCTTTAGAGGGAGCGTGCGTGTGAGGGCGCGGGTTAGTGTTAGCGTACGGGTTAGGATTAGGGGACGGGTGAGGGTCAGGCTTTGGGGAAGGGTTAGGGTTAGGGTTCGGGCTAGGGTTAGGGTTAGGGGACGGGCTCGGTTTAGGGTCCAGGTGAGGGAACGGCAACGCTTTAGGGGGAGCGTGCGTGTGAGGGCGCGGGTTAGTGTTAGCGTACGGGTTAGGATTAGGGGACGGGTGAGGGTCAGGCTTCGGGGAACGGTTAGGGTTAGGGTTCGGGCTAGGGTTAGGGTTAGGGGACGGGGACGGTTTAGGGTCCAGGTGAGGGTACGGCAACACTTTAGGGGGAGCGTGCGTGTGAGGGCGCGGGTTAGTGTTAGCGTACGGGTTAGGATTAGGGGACGGGTGAGGGTCAGGCATCGGGGAAGGGTTAGGGTTAAGGTTCGGGCTAGGGTTAGGGTTAGGGTTAGGGGACGGGGACGGTTTAGGGTCAAGGTGAGGGTACAGCAACGCTTTAGGGGGAGCGTGCGTGTGAGGGCGCGGGTTAGTGTTAGCGTACGGGTTAGGATTAGGGGACGGGTGAGGGTCAGGCTTCGGGGAAGGGTTAGGGTTAGGGTTCGGGCTAGGGTTAGGGTTAGGGGACGGGGACGGTTTAGGGTCCAGGTGAGGGTACGACAACGCTTTAGAGGGAGCGTGCGTGTGAGGGCGCGGGTTAGTGTTAGCGTACGGGTTAGGATTACGGGATGGGTGAGGGTCAGGCTTCGGGGAAGGGCTAGGGTTAGGGTTCGGGCTAGGGTTAGGGTTAGGGGACGGGGACGGTTTAGGGTCCAGGTGAGGGTACGGCAACGCTTTAGGGGGAGCGTGCGTGTGAGGGCGCGGGTTAGTGTTAGCGTACGGGTTAGGATTAGGGGACGGGTGAGGGTCAGGCTTCGGGGAAGGGTTAGGGTTAGGGTTCGGGCTAGGGTTAGGGTTAGGGGACGGGGACGGTTTAGGGTCCAGGTGAGGGTACGGCAACGCTTTAGGGGGAGCGTGCGTGTGAGGGCGCGGGTTAGTGTTAGCGTACGGGTTAGGATTAGGGGACGGGTGAGGGTCAGGCTTCGGGGAAGGGTTAGGGTTAGGGTTCGGGCTAGGGTTAGGGTTAGGGGACGGGGACGGTTTAGGGTCCAGGTGAGGGTACGGCAACGCTTTAGGGGGAGCGTGCGTGTGAGGGCGCGGGTTAGTGTTAGCGTACGGGTTAGGATTAGGGGACGGGTGAGGGTCAGGCTTCGGGGAAGGGTTAGGGTTAGGGTTCGGGCTAGGGTAAGGGTTAAGGGACGGGGACGGTTTCGGGTCCAGGTGAGGGTACGGCAACGCTTTAGGGGGAGCGTGCGTGTGAGGGCGCGGGTTAGTGTTAGCGTACGGGTTAGGATTAGGGGACGGGTGAGGGTCAGGCTTCGGGGAAGGGTTAGGGTTAGGGTTCGGGCTAGGGTTAGGGTTAGGGGACGGGGACGGTTTAGGGTCCAGGTGAGGGTACGGCAACGCTTTAGGGGGAGCGTGCGTGTGAGGGTGCGGGTTAGTGTTAGCGTACGGGTTAGGATTAGGGGACGGGTGAGGGTCAGGCTTCGGGGAAGGGTTAGGGTTAGGGTTCGGGCTAGGGTTAGGGTTAGGGGACGGGGACGGTTTAGGGACCAGGTGAGGGTACGGCAACGCTTTAGGGGGAGCGTGCGTGTGAGGGCGTGGGTTAGTGTGAGCGTACGGGTTAGGATTAGGGGACGGGTGAGGGTCAGGCTTCGGGGAAGGGTTAGGGTTAGGGTTCGGGCTAGGGTTAGGGTTAGGGGACGGGGACGGTTTAGGGTCCAGGTGAGGGTACGGCAACGCTTTAGGGGGAGCGTGCGTGTGAGGCCGCGGGTTAGTGTTAGCGTACGGGTTAGGATTAGGGGACGGGTGACGGTCAGGCTTTGGGGAAGGGTTAGGGTTAGGGTTCGGGCTAGGGTTAGGGTTAGGGGACGGGGACGGTTCAGGGTCCAGGTGAGGGTACGGCAACGCTTTAGGGGGAGCGTGCGTGTGAGGGCGCGGGTTAGTGTTAGCGTACGGGTTAGGATTAGGGGACGGGTGAGGGTCAGGCTTCGGGGAAGGGTTAGGGTTAGGGTTCGGGCTAGGGTTAGGGTTAGGGGACGGGGACGGTTTCGGGTCCAGGTGAGGGTACGGCAACGCTTTAGGGGGAGCGTGCGTGTGAGGGCGCGGGTTAGTGTTAGCGTACGGGTTAGGATTAGGGGACGGGTGAGGGTCAGGCTTCGGGGAAGGATTAGGGTTAGGGTTCGGGCTAGGGTTAGGGTTAGGGGACGGGGACGGTTTAGGGTCCAGGTGAGGGTACGGCACCGCTTTAGGGGGAGCGTGCGTGTGAGGGCGCGGGTTAGTGTTAGCGTACGGGTTAGGATTAGGGGACGGGTGAGGGTCAGGCTTCGGGGAAGGGTTAGGGTTAGGGTTCGGGCTAGGGTTAGGGTTAGGGGACGGGGACGGTTTAGGGTCCAGTTGAGGGTACGGCAACGCTTTAGGGGGAGCGTGTGTGTGAGGGCGCGCGTTAGTGTTAGCGTACGGGTTAGGATTAGGGGACGGGTGAGGGTCAGGCTTCGGGGAAGGGTTAGGCTTAGGGTTCGGGCTAGGGTTAGGGTTAGGGGACGGGGACGGTTTAGGGTCCAAGTGAGGGTACGGCAACGCTTTAGGGGGAGCGTGCGTGTGAGGGCGCGGGTTAGTGTTAGCGTACGGGTTAGGATTAGGGGACGGGTGAGGGTCAGGCTTCGGGGAAGGGTTAGGGTTAGGGTTCGGGCTAGGGTTAGGGTTAGGGGACGGGGACGGTTTAGGGTCCAGGTGAGGGTACGGCAACGCTTTAGGGGGAGCGTGCGTGTGAGGGCGCGGGTTAGTGTTAGCGTACGGGTTAGGATTAGGGGACGGGTGAGGGTCAGGCTTCGGGGAAGGGTTAGGGTTAGGGTTCGGGCTAGGGTTAGGGTTAGGGGACGCGGAAGGTTTAGGGTCCAGGTGAGGGTACGGCAACGCTTTAGGGGGAGCGTGCGTGTGAGGGCGCGGGTTAGTGTTAGCGTACGGGTTAGGATTAGGGGACGGTTGAGGGTCAGGCTTCGGGGATGGGTTAGGGTTAGGGTTCGGGCTAGGGTAAGGGTTAAGGGACGGGGACGGTTTCGGGTCCAGGTGAGGGTACGGCAACGCTTTAGGGGGAGCGTGCGTGTGAGGGCGCGGGTTAGTGTTAGCGTACGGGTTAGGATTAGGGGACGGGTGAGGGTCAGGCTTCGGGGAAGGGTTAGGGTTAGGGTTCGGGCTAGGGTTAGGGTTAGGGGACGGGGACGGTTTAGGGTCCAGGTGAGGGTACGGCAACGCTTTAGGGGGAGCGTGCGTGTGAGGGCGCGGGTTAGTGTTAGCGTACGGGTTAGGATTAGGGGACGGGTGAGGGTCAGGCTTTGGGGAAGGGTTAGGGTTAGGGTTCGGGCTAGGGTTAGGGTTAGGGGACGGGGACGGTTTAGGGTCCAGGTGAGGGTACGGCAACGCTTTAGGGGGAGCGTTCGTGTGAGGGCGCGGGTTAGTGTGAGCGTACGGGTTAGGATTAGGGGACGGGTGAGGGTCAGGCTTCGGGGAAGGGTTAGGGTTAGGGTTCGGCCTAGGGTTAGGGTTAGGGGACGGGGACGGTTTAGGATCCAGGTGAGGGTACGGCAACGCTTTAGGGGGAGCGTGCGTGTGAGGCCGCGGGTTAGTGTTAGCGTACGGGTTAGGATTAGGGGACGGGTGACGGTCAGGCTTTGGGGAAGGGTTAGGGTTAGGGTTCGGGCTAGGGTTAGGGTTAGGGGACGGGGACGGCTCAGGGTCCAGGTGAGGGTACGGCAACGCTTTAGGGGGAGCGTGCGTGTGAGGGCGCGGGTTAGTGTTAGCGTACGGGTTAGGATTAGGGGACGGGTGAGGGTCAGGCTTCGGGGAAGGGTTAGGGTTAGGGTTCGGGCTAGGGTTAGGGTTTGGGGACGGGGACGGTTTCGGGTCCAGGTGAGGGTACGGCAACGCTTTAGGGGGAGCGTGCGTGTGAGGGCGCGGGTTAGTGTTAGCGTACGGGTTAGGATTAGGGGACGGGTGAGGGTCAGGCTTCGGGGAAGGGTTAGGGTTAGGGTTCGGGCTAGGGTTAGGGTTAGGGGACGGGGACGGTTTAGGGACCAGGTGAGGGTACGGCAACGCTTTAGGGGGAGCGTGCGTGTGAGCGCGTGGGTTAGTGTGAGCGTACGGGTTAGGATTAGGGGACGGGTGAGGGTCAGGCTTCGGGGAAGGGTTAGGGTTAGGGTTCGGGCTAGGGTTAGGGTTAGGGGACGGGGACGGTTTAGGGTCCAGGTGAGGGTACGGCAACGCTTTAGGGGAAGCGTGCGTGTGAGGCCGCGGGTTAGTGTTAGCGTACGGGTTAGGATTAGGGGACGGGTGACGGTCAGGCTTTGGGGAAGGGTTAGGGTTAGGGTTCGGGCTAGGGTTAGGGTTAGGGGACGGGGACGGTTCAGGGTCCAGGTGAGGGTACGGCAACGCTTTAGGGGGAGCGTGCGTGTGAGGGCGCGGGTTAGTGTTAGCGTACGGGTTAGGATTAGGGGACGGGTGAGGGTCAGGCTTCGGGGAAGGGTTAGGGTTAGGGTTCGGGCTAGGGTTAGGGTTAGGGGACGGGGACGGTTTCGGGTCCAGGTGAGGGTACGGCAACGCTATAGGGGGAGCGTGCGTGTGAGGGCGCGGGTTAGTGTTAGCCTACGGGTTAGGATTAGGGTACGGGTGAGGGTCAGGCTTCGGGGAAGGATTAGGGTTAGGGTTCGGGCTAGGGTTAGGGTTAGGGGACGGGGACGGTTTAGGGTCCAGGTGAGGGTACGGCAACGCTTTAGGGGGAGCGTGCGTGTGAGGGCGCGGGTTAGTGTTAGCGTACGGGTTAGGATTAGGGGACGGGTGAGGGTCAGGCTTCGGGGAAGGGTTAGGGTTAGGGTTCGGGCTAGGGTTAGGGTTAGGGGATGGGGACGGTTTAGGGTCCAGGTGAGGGTACGGCAACGCTTTAGGGGGAGCGTGCGTGTGAGGGTGCGGGTTAGTGTTAGCGTACGGGTTAGGATTAGGGGACGGGTGACGGTCAGGCTTCGGGGAAGTGTTAGGCTTAGGGTTCGGGCTAGGGTTAGGGTTAGGGGACGGGGACGGTTTAGGGTCCAGGCGAGGGTACGGCAACGCTTTAGGGGGAGCGTGCGTGTGAGGCCGCGGGTTAGTGTTAGCGTACGGGTTAGGATTAGGGGACGGGTGACGGTCAGGCTTTGGGGAAGGGTTAGGGTTAGGGTTCGGGCTAGGGTTAGGGTTAGGGGACGGGGACGGCTCAGGGTCCAGGTGAGGGTACGGCAACGCTTTAGGGGGAGCGTGCGTGTGAGGGCGCGGGTTAGTGTTAGCGTACGGGTTAGGATTAGGGGACGGGTGAGGGTCAGGCTTCGGGGAAGGGTTAGGGTTAGGGTTCGGGCTAGGGTTAGGGTTTGGGGACGGGGACGGTTTCGGGTGCAGGTGAGGGTACGGCAACGCTTTAGGGGGAGCGTGCGTGTGAGGGCGCGGGTTAGTGTTAGCGTACGGGTTAGGATTAGGGGACGGGTGAGGGTCAGGCTTCGGGGAAGGGTTAGGGTTAGGGTTCGGGCTAGGGTTAGGGTTAGGGGACGGGGATGGTTTAGGGTCCAGGTGAGGGTACGGCACCGCTTTAGGGGGAGCGTGCGTGTGAGGGCGCGGGTTAGTGTTAGCGTACGGGTTAGGATTAGGGGACGGGTGAGGGTCAGGCTTCGGGGAAGGGTTAGGGTTAGGGTTCGGGCTAGGGTTAGGGTTAGGGGACGGGGACGGTTTAGGGTCCAGTTGAGGGTACGGCAACGCTTTAGGGGGAGCGTGCGTGTGAGGGCGCGCGTTAGTGTTAGCGTACGGGTTAGGATTAGGGGACGGGTGAGGGTCAGGCTTCGGGGAAGGGTTAGGGTTAGGGTTCGGGCTAGGGTTAGGGTTAGGGGACGGGGACGGTTTAGGGACCAGGTGAGGGTACGGCAACGCTTTAGGGGGAGCGTGCGTGTGAGGGCGTGGGTTAGTGTGAGCGTACGGGTTAGGATTAGGGGACGGGTGAGGGTCAGGCTTCGGGGAAGGGTTAGGGTTAGGGTTCGGGCTAGGGTTAGGGTTAGGGGACGGGGACGGTTTAGGGTCCAGGTGAGGGTACGGCAACGCTTTAGGGGAAGCGTGCGTGTGAGGCCGCGGGTTAGTGTTAGCGTACGGGTTAGGATTAGGGGACGGGTGACGGTCAGGCTTTGGGGAAGGTTTAGGGTTAGGGTTCGGGCTAGGGTTAGGGTTAGGGGACGGGGACGGTTCAGGGTCCAGGTGAGGGTACGGCAACGCTTTAGGGGGAGCGTGCGTGTGAGGGCGCGGGTTAGTGTTAGCGTACGGGTTAGGATTAGGGGACGGGTGAGGGTCAGGCTTCGGGGAAGGGTTAGGGTTAGGGTTCGGGCTAGGGTTAGGGTTAGGGGACGGGGACGGTTTCGGATCCAGGTGAGGGTACGGCACCGCTTTAGGGGGAGCGTGCGTGTGAGGGCGCGGGTTAGTGTTAGCGTACGGGTTAGGATTAGGGGACGGGTGAGGGTCAGGCTTCGGGGAAGGGTTAGGGTTAGGGTTCGGGCTAGGGTTAGGGTTAGGGGACGGGGACGGTTTAGGGTCCAGTTGAGGGTACGGCAACGCTTTAGGGGGAGCGTGTGTGTGAGGGCGCGCGTTAGTGTTAGCGTACGGGTTAGGATTAGGGGACGGGTGAGGGTCAGGCTTCGGGGAAGGGTTAGGGTTAGGGTTCGGGCTAGGGTTAGGGTTAGGGGACGGGGACGGTTTAGGGTCCAAGTGAGGGTACGGCAACGCTTTAGGGGGAGCGTGCGTGTGAGGGCGAGGGTTAGTGTTAGCGTACGGGTTAGGATTAGGGGACGGGTGAGGGTCAGGCTTCGGGGAAGGGTTAGGGTTAGGGTTCGGGCTAGGGTTAGGGTTAGGGGACGGGGACGGTTTAGGGTCCAGGTGAGGGTACGGCAACGCTTTAGGGGGAGCGTGCGTGTGAGGGCGCGGGTTAGTGTTAGCGTACGGGTTAGGATTAGGGGACGGGTGAGGGTCAGGCTTCGGGGAAGGGTTAGGGTTAGGGTTCGGGCTAGGGTTAGGGTTAGGGGACGCGGAAGGTTTAGGGTCCAGGTGAGGGTACGGCAACGCTTTAGGGGGAGCGTGCGTGTGAGGGCGCGGGTTAGTGTTAGCGTACGGGTTAGGATTAGGGGACGGGTGAGGGTCAGGCTTCGGGGAAGGGTTAGGGTTAGGGTTCGGGCTAGGGTAAGGGTTAAGGGACGGGGACGGTTTCGGGTCCAGGTGAGGGTACGGCAACGCTTTAGGGGGAGCGTGCGTGTGAGGGCGCGGGTTAGTGTTAGCGTACGGGTTAGGATTAGGGGACGGGTGAGGGTCAGGCTTCAGGGAAGGGTTAGGGTTAGGGTTCGGGCTAGGGTTAGGGTTAGGGGACGGGGACGGTTTAGGGTCCAGGTGAGGGTACGGCAACGCTTTAGGGGGAGCGTGCGTGTGAGGGCGCGGGTTAGTGTTAGCGTACGGGTTAGGATTAGGGGACGGGTGAGGGTCAGGCTTTGGGGAAGGGTTAGGGTTAGGGTTCGGGCTAGGGTTAGGGTTAGGGGACGGGGACGGTTTAGGGTCCAGGTGAGGGTACGGCAACGCTTTAGGGGGAGCGTGCGTGTGAGGGCGCGGGTTAGTGTGAGCGTACGGGTTAGGATTAGGGGACGGGTGAGGGTCAGGCTTCGGGGAAGGGTTAGGGTTAGGGTTCGGCCTAGGGTTAGGGTTAGGGGACGGGGACGGTTTAGGATCCAGGTGAGGGTACGGCAACGCTTTAGGGGGAGCCTGCGTGTGAGGCCGCGGGTTAGTGTTAGCGTACGGGTTAGGATTAGGGGACGGGTGACGGTCAGGCTTTGGGGAAGGGTTAGGGTTAGGGTTCGGGCTAGGGTTAGGGTTAGGGGACGGGGACGGTTCAGGGTCCAGGTGAGGGTACGGCAACGCTTTAGGGGGAGCGTGCGTGTGAGGGCGCGGGTTAGTGTTAGCGTACGGGTTAGGATTAGGGGACGGGTGAGGGTCAGGCTTCGGGGAAGGGTTAGGGTTAGGGTTCGGGCTAGGGTTAGGGTTAGGGGACGGGGACGGTTTCGGGTCCAGGTGAGGGTACGGCAACGCTTTAGGGGGAGCGTGCGTGTGAGGGCGCGGGTTAGTGTTAGCGTACGGGTTAGGATTAGGGGACGGGTGAGGGTCAGGCTTCGGGGAAGGGTTAGGGTTAGGGTTCGGGCTAGGGTTAGGGTTAGGGGACGGGGACGGTTTAGGGTCCAGGTGAGGGTACGGCACCGCTTTAGGGGGAGCGTGCGTGTGAGGGCGCGGGTTAGTGTTAGCGTACGGGTTAGGATTAGGGGACGGGTGAGGGTCAGGCTTCGGGGAAGGGTTAGGGTTAGGGTTCGGGCTAGGGTTAGGGTTAGGGGACGGGGACGGTTTAGGGTCCAGTTGAGGGTACGGCAACGCTTTAGGGGGAGCGTGCGTGTGAGGGCGTGCGTTAGTGTTAGCGTACGGGTTAGGATTAGGGGACGGGTGAGGGTCAGGCTTCGGGGAAGGGTTAGGCTTAGGGTTCGGGCTAGGGTTAGGGTTAGGGGACGGGGACGGTTTAGGGTCCAGGTGAGGGTACGGCAACGCTTTAGGGGGAGCGTGCGTGTGAGGGCGCGGGTTAGTGTTAGCGTACGGGTTAGGATTAGGGGACGGGTGAGGGTCAGGCTTCGGGGAAGGGTTAGGGTTAGGGTTCGGGCTAGGGTTAGGGTTAGGGGACGCGGAAGGTTTAGGGTCCAGGTGAGGGTACGGCAACGCTTTAGGGGGAGCGTGCGTGTGAGGGCGCGGGTTAGTGTTAGCGTACGGGTTAGGATTAGGGGACGGGTGAGGGTCAGGCTTCGGGGAAGGGTTAGGGTTAGGGTTCGGGCTAGGGTAAGGGTTAAGGGACGGGGACGGTTTCGGGTCCAGGTGAGGGTACGGCAACGCTTTAGGGGGAGCGTGCGTGTGAGGGCGCGGGTTAGTGTTAGCGTACGGGTTAGGATTAGGGGACGGGTGAGGGTCAGGCTTCAGGGAAGGGTTAGGGTTAGGGTTCGGGCTAGGGTTAGGGTTAGGGGACGGGGACGGTTTAGGGTCCAGGTGAGGGTACGGCAACGCTTTAGGGGGAGCGTGCGTGTGAGGGCGCGGGTTAGTGTTAGCGTACGGGTTAGGATTAGGGGACGGGTGAGGGTCAGGCTTTGGGGAAGGGTTAGGGTTAGGGTTCGGGCTAGGGTTAGGGTTAGGGGACGGGGACGGTTTAGGGTCCAGGTGAGGGTACGGCAACGCTTTAGGGGGAGCGTGCGTGTGAGGGCGCGGGTTAGTGTGAGCGTACGGGTTAGGATTAGGGGACGGGTGAGGGTCAGGCTTCGGGGAAGGGTTAGGGTTAGGGTTCGGCCTAGGGTTAGGGTTAGGGGACGGGGACGGTTTAGGATCCAGGTGAGGGTACGGCAACGCTTTAGGGGGAGCCTGCGTGTGAGGCCGCGGGTTAGTGTTAGCGTACGGGTTAGGATTAGGGGACGGGTGACGGTCAGGCTTTGGGGAAGGGTTAGGGTTAGGGTTCGGGCTAGGGTTAGGGTTAGGGGACGGGGACGGTTCAGGGTCCAGGTGAGGGTACGGCAACGCTTTAGGGGGAGCGTGCGTGTGAGGGCGCGGGTTAGTGTTAGCGTACGGGTTAGGATTAGGGGACGGGTGAGGGTCAGGCTTCGGGGAAGGGTTAGGGTTAGGGTTCGGGCTAGGGTTAGGGTTAGGGGACGGGGACGGTTTCGGGTCCAGGTGAGGGTACGGCAACGCTTTAGGGGGAGCGTGCGTGTGAGGGCGCGG
Source organism: Stenella coeruleoalba (assembly GCF_951394435.1). Taxonomy (NCBI): domain Eukaryota; kingdom Metazoa; phylum Chordata; class Mammalia; order Artiodactyla; family Delphinidae; genus Stenella; species Stenella coeruleoalba. The sequence goes on along the minus strand of NW_027646093.1, from coordinate 3,246,660 downwards.
GTTAGTGTTAGCGTACGGGTTAGGATTAGGGGACGGGTGAGGGTCAGGCTTCGGGGAAGGGTTAGGGTTAGGGTTCGGGCTAGGGTTAGGGTTAGGGGACGGGGACGGTTTAGGGTCCAGGTGAGGGTACGGCACCGCTTTAGGGGGAGCGTGCGTGTGAGGGCGCGGGTTAGTGTTAGCGTACGGGTTAGGATTAGGGGACGGGTGAGGGTCAGGCTTCGGGGAAGGGTTAGGGTTAGGGTTCGGGCTAGGGTTAGGGTTAGGGGACGGGGACGGTTTAGGGTCCAGTTGAGGGTACGGCAACGCTTTAGGGGGAGCGTGCGTGTGAGGGCGTGCGTTAGTGTTAGCGTACGGGTTAGGATTAGGGGACGGGTGAGGGTCAGGCTTCGGGGAAGGGTTAGGCTTAGGGTTCGGGCTAGGGTTAGGGTTAGGGGACGGGGACGGTTTAGGGTCCAAGTGAGGGTACGGCAACGCTTTAGGGGGAGCGTGCGTGTGAGGGCGCGGGTTAGTGTTAGCGTACGGGTTAGGATTAGGGGACGGGTGAGGGTCAGGCTTTTGGGAAGGGTTAGGGTTAGGGTTCGGGCTAGGGTTGGGGTTAGGGGACGGGGACGGTTTAGGGTCCAGGTGAGGGTACGGCAACGCTTTAGGGGGAGCGTGCGTGTGAGGGCGCGGTTTAGTGTTAGCATACGGCTTAGGATTAGGGGACGGGTGAGGGTCAGGCTTCGGGGAAGGGTTAGGGTTAGGGTTCGGGCTAGGGTTAGGGTTAGGGGACGGGGACGGTTTAGGGTCCAGGTGAGGGTACGGCAACGCTTTAGGGGGAGCGTGCGTGTGAGGGCGCGGGTTAGTGTTAGCGTACGAGTTAGGATTAGGGGACGGGTGAGGGTCAGGCTTCGGGGAAGGGTTAGGGTTATGGTTCGGGCTAGGGTTAGGCTTAGGGGACGGGGACGGTTTAGGGTCCAGTTGAGGGTACGGCAACGCTTTAGGGGGAGCGTGCGTGTGAGGGCGCGGGTTAGTGTTAGCGTACGGGTTAGGATTAGGGGACGGGTGAGGGTCAGGCTTCGGGGAAGGGTTAGGCTTAGGGTTCTGGCTAGGGTTAGGGTTAGGGGACGGGGACGATTTAGGGTCCAGGTGAGGGTACGGCAACGCTTTAGGGGGAGCGTGCGTGTGAGGGCGCGGGTTAGTGTTAGCGTACGGGTTAGGATTAGGCGACGGGTGAGGGTCAGGCTTCGGGGAAGAGTTAGGGTTAGGGTTCGGGCTAGGGTTAGGGTTAGGGGACGGGGACGGTTTAGGGTCCAGGTGAGGGTACGGCAACGCTTTAGGGGGAGCGTGCGTGTGAGGGCGCTGGTTAGTGTTAGCGTACGGGTTAGGATTAGGGGACGGGTGAGGGTCACTCTTCGGGGAAGGATTAGGGTTAGGGTTCGGGCTAGGGTTAGGGTTAGGGGATGGGGACGGTTTAGGGTCCAGGTGAGGGTACGGCAACGCTTTAGGGGGAGCGTGCGTGTGAGGGCGCGCGTTAGTGTTAGCGTACGGGTTAGGATTAAGGAACGGGTGAGGGTCAGGCTTCGGGGAAGGGTTAGGGTTAGGGTTCGGGCTAGGGTTAGGGTTAGGGGACGGGGACGGTTAGGGTCCAGGTGAGGGTACGGCAACGCTTTAGGGGGAGCGTGCGTGTGAGGGCGCGGGTTAGTGTTAGCGTACGGGTTAGGATTAGGTGACGGGTGAGGGTCAGGCTTCGGGGAAGGGTTAGGGTTAGGGTTCGGGCTAGGGTTAGGGTTAGGGGACGGGGACGGTTTAGGGTCCAGGTGAGGGTACGGCAACGCTTTAGGGGGAGCATGCGTGTGAGGGCGCGGGTTAGTATTAACGTACGGGTTAGGATTAGGGGACGGTTGAGGGTCAGGCTTCGGGGAAGGGTTAGGTTTAGAGTTCGGGCTAGGGTTAGGGTTAGGGGACGGGGACGGTTTAGGGTCCAGGTGAGGGTACGGCAACGCTTTAGGGGGAGCGTGCGTGTGAGAGCGTGGGTTAGTGTTAGCGTACGGGTTAGGATTAGGGGACGGTTGAGGGTCAGGCTTCGGGGAAGGGTTAGGGTTAGGGTTCGGGCTAGGGTTAGGGTTAGGTGACGGGGACGGTTTAGGGTCCAGGTGAGGGTACGGCAACGCTTTAGGGGGAGCGTGCATGTGAGGGCGTGGGGTAGTGTTAGCGTACTGGTTAGGATTAGGGGATGGGTGAGGGTCATGCTTCGGGGAAGGGTTAGGGTTAGGGTTCGGGCTAGGGTTAGGGTTAGGGGACGGGGACGGTTTAGGGTCCAGGTGAGGGTACGGCAACGCTTTAGGGGGAGCGTGTGTGTGAGGGCGCGGGTTAGTGTTAGCGTATGGCTTAGGATTAGGGGATGGGTGAGGGTCATGCTTCGGGGAAGGGTTAGGGTTAGGGTTCGGGCTAGGGTTAGGGTTAGGTGACGGGGACGGTTTAGGGTTCAGGTGAGGGTACGGCAACGCTTTAGGGGGAGCGTGCGTGTGAGGGCGCTGGTTAGTGTTAGCGTACGGGTTAGGATTAGGGGACGGGTGAGGGTCAGGCTTCGGGGAAGGATTAGGGTTAGGGTTCGGGCTAGGGTTAGGGTTAGGGGATGGGGACGGTTTAGGGTCCAGGTGAGGGTACGGCAACGCTTTAGGGGGAGCGTGCGTGTGAGGGCGCGGATTAGTGTTAGCGTATGGGTTAGGATTAAGGGACGGGTGAGGGTCAGGCTTCGGGGAAGGGTTAGGGTTAGGGTTCGGGCTAGGGTTAGGGTTAGGGGACGGGGACGGTTTAGGGTCCAGGTGAGGGTACGGCAACGCTTTAGGGGGAGCGTGCGTGTGAGGGCGCGGGTTAGTGTTAGCGTACGGGTTAGGATTAGGTGACGGGTGAGGGTCAGGCTTCGGGGAAGGGTTAGGGTTAGGGTTCGGGCTAGGGTTAGGGTTAGGGGACGGGGACGGTTTAGGGTCCAGGTGAGGGTACGGCAACGCTTTAGGGGGAGCGTGCGTGTGAGGGCGTGGGGTAGTGTTAGCGTACTGGTTAGGATTAGGGGATGGGTGAGGGTCAGGCTTCGGGGAAGGGTTAGGGTTAGGGTTCGGGCTAGGGTTAGGGTTAGGGGACGGGGACGGTTTAGGGTCCAGGTGAGGGTACGGCAACGCTTTAGGGGGAGCGTGTGTGTGAGGGCGCGGGTTAGTGTTAGCGTATGGCTTAGGATTAGGGGATGGGTGAGGGTCATGCTTCGGGGAAGGTTTAGGGTTAGGGTTCGGGCTAGGGTTAGGGTTAGGGGACGGGGACGGTTTAGGGTCCAGGTGAGGGTACGGCAACGCTTTAGGGGGAGCGTGCGTGTGAGGGCGCGGATTAGTGTTAGCGTATGGGTTAGGATTAAGGGACGGGTGAGGGTCAGGCTTCGGGGAAGGGTTAGGGTTAGGGTTCGGGCTAGGGTTAGGGTTAGGGGACGGGGACGGTTTAGGGTCCAGGTGAGGGTACGGCAACGCTTTAGGGGGAGCGTGCGTGTGAGGGCGCGGGTTAGTGTTAGCGTACGGGTTAGGATTAGGTGACGGGTGAGGGTCAGGCTTCGGGGAAGGGTTAGGGTTAGGGTTCGGGCTAGGGTTAGGGTTAGGGGACGGGGACGGTTTAGGGTCCAGGTGAGGGTACGGCAACGCTTTAGGGGGAGCGTGCGTGTGAGGGCGTGGGGTAGTGTTAGCGTACTGGTTAGGATTAGGGGACGGGTGAGGGTCAGGCTTCGGGGAAGGGTTAGGGTTAGGGTTCGGGCTAGGGTTAGGGTTAGGGGACGGGGACGGTTTAGGGTCCAGGTGAGGGTACGGCAACGCTTTAGGGGGAGCGTGTGTGTGAGGGCGCGGGTTAGTGTTAGCGTATGGCTTAGGATTAGGGGATGGGTGAGGGTCATGCTTCGGGGAAGGTTTAGGGTTAGGGTTCGGGCTAGGGTTAGGGTTAGGGGACGGGGACGGTTTAGGGTCCAGGTGAGGGTACGGCAACGCTTTAGGGGGAGGGTGCGTGTGAGGGCGCTGGTTAGTGTTAGCGTACGGGTTAGGATTAGGGGACGGGTGAGGGTCAGGCTTCGGGGAAGGATTAGGGTTAGGGTTCGGGCTAGGGTTAGGGTTAGGGGACGGGGACGGTTTAGGGTCCAGGTGAGGGTACGGCAACGCTTTAGGGGGAGCGTGTGTGTGAGGGCGCGGGTTAGTGTTAGCGTATGGCTTAGGATTAGGGGATGGGTGAGGGTCATGCTTCGGGGAAGGGTTAGGGTTAGGGTTCGGGCTAGGGTTAGGGTTAGGTGACGGGGACGGTATAGGGTCCAGGTGAGGGTACGGCAACGCTTTAGGGGGAGCGAGCATGTGAGGGCGCGGGGTAGTGTTAGCGTACTGGTTAGGATTAGGGGACGGTTGAGGGTCAGGCTTCGGGGAAGGGTTAGGGTTAGGGTTCGGGCTAGGGTTAGGGTTAGGGGATGGGGACGGTTTAGGGTCCAGGTAAGAGTACAGCAACGCTTTAGGGGGAGCGTGCATGTGAGGGCGAGGGTTAGTGTTAGCGTACGTGTTAGGATTACGGGACGGGTGAGGGTCAGGCTTCGGGGAAGGGTTACGTTTAGGGTTCGGGCTAGGGTTAGGATTAGGGGACGGGGACGGTTTAGGGTCCAGCTGAGGGTAGGGCAACGCTTTAGGGGGAGCGTGCGTGTGAGGGCGCGCGTTAGTGTTAGCGTACGGGTTAGGATTAGGGGACGTGTGAGGGTCAGGCTTCGGGGAAGGGTTAGGGTTAGGGTTCGGGCTAGGGTTAGTGTTAGGGGACGGAGACCGTTCAGGGTCCAGGTGAGGGTACGGCAACGATTTAGGGGGAGTGTGCGTGTGAGGGCTCGGGTTAGTGTTAGCGTACGGCTTAGGATTAGGGGACGTGTGAGGGTCAAGCTTCGGGGAAGGGTTAGGGTTAGGGTTCGGGCTAGGTTTAGGGTTAGGGGACGTGGACGGTTTAGGGACCAGGGGAGTGTACGGCAACGCTTTAGGGGGAGCGTGCGTGTGAGGGCGCGGGTTAGTGTTAGCGTACGGGTTAGGATTAGGGGACGGGTGAGGATCAGGCTTCGGGGAAGGGTTAGGGTTAGGGTTCGGGTTAGGGTTAGGGTTAGGGTACGGGGACGGGGACGGTTTAGGGTCCAGGTGAGGGTACGGCAACGCTTTAGGGGGAGCGTGCGTGTGAGGGTGCGGGTTAGTGTTAGCGTACGGGTTAGGATTAGGGGACGGTTGAGGGTCATGCTTCGGGGAAGGGTTAGGGTTAGGGTTCGGGCTAGGGTTAGGGTTAGGTGACGGGGACCGTTTAGTTTACAGGTGAGGGTACGGAAACGCTTTAGGAGGAGCGTGCGTGTGAGGGCGCGGGGTAGTGTTAGCGTACGGGTTAGGATTAGGGGACGGGTGAGGGTCAGGCTTCGGGGAAGGGTTAGGGTTAGGGTTCGGGCAAGGGTTAGGGTTAGGGGACGGGGACGGTTTAGGGTCCAGGTGAGTGTACGGCAACCCTTTAGGGGGAGCGTGCGTGTGAGGGCGCGGGTTAGTGTTAGTGTACGGGTTAGGATTAAGGGACGGGTGAGGGTCAGGCTTCGGGGAAGGGTTAGGGTTAGGGTTCGGGCTAGGGTTAGGGTTAGGGGACGGGGACGGTTTAGGGTCCAGGTGAGGGTACGGCAACGCTTTAGGGGGAGCGTGCGTGTGAGGGCGCGGGTTAGTGTTAGCGTACGGCTTAGGATTAGGGGACGGGTGCGGGTCAGGCTTCGGGGAAGGGTTAGGGTTAGGGTTCGGGCTAGGGTTAGGGTTAGGGGACGAGGACGGTTTAGGGTCCAGGTGAGGGTAGCGCAACGCTTTAGGGGGAGCGTGCGTGTGAGGGCGCGGGTTAGTGTTAGCGTACGGGTTAGGATTAGGGGACGGGTGAGGGTCAGGCTTCGGGGAAGGGTTAGGGTTAGGGTTCGGGCTAGGGTTAGGGTTAGGGGACGGGTACGATTTCGGGTCCAGGTGAGGGTACGGCAGCGCTTTAGGGGGAGCGTGCGTGTGAGGGCGCGGGTTAGTGTTAGCCTACGGGTTAGGATTAGGGGACGGGTGAGAGTCAGGCTTCGGGGAAGGGTTAGGGTTAGGGTTCGGGCTAGGGTTAGGGTTAGGGGACGGGGACGGTTTAGGGTCCAGGTGAGGGTACGGCAACGCTTTAGGGGGAGCGTGCGTGTGAGGGCGCGGGTTAGTGTTAGCGTACGGGTTAGGATCAGGGGACGGGTGAGGGTCAGGCTTCGGGGAAAGGTTAGGGTTAGGGTTCGGGCTAGGGTTAGGGTTAGGGGACGGGGACGGTTTAGGGTCCAGGTGAGGGTACGGCAACACTTTAGGGGGAGCATGCGTGTGAGGGCGCGGGTTAGTGTTAGCGTACGAGTTAGGATTAGGGGACGGGTGAGGGTCAGACTTCGGGGAAGGGTTAGGGTTAGGGTTCTGGCTAGGGTTAGGGTTAGGGGACGGGGACGGTTTAGGGTCCAGGTGAGGGTACGGCAACGCTTTGGGGGAGCGTGCGTGTGAGGGCGCGCGATAGCGTTAGCGTACGGGTTAGGATTAGGGGACGGGTGAGGGTCAGGCTTCGGGGAAGGGTTAGGGTTAAAGTTCGGGCTAGGGTTAGGGTTAGGGGACGGGGTCGGTTTAGGGTCCAGGTGAGGGTACGGCAACCCTTTAGGGGGAGCGTGCATGTGAGGGCGCGGGTTAGTGTTAGCGTACGGGTTAGGATTAGGGGACGGGTAGGGTCAGGTTTCGGGGAAGGGTTAGGTTTAGGGTTCGGGCTAGGGTTAGGGTTAGGGGACGGGCACGGTTTAGGGTCCAGGTGAGGGTACGGCAACGCTTTAGGGGGAGCGTGCGTGTGAGGGCGCGGGTTAGTGTTAGCGTACGGGTTAGGATTAGGGGACGGGTGAGGGTCAGGCTTCGGGGAAGGGTTAGGGTTAGGGTTCGGGCTAGGGTTAGGGTTAGGTGACGGGGACGGTTTAGGGTCCAGGTGAGGGTACGGCAACGCTTTAGGGGGAGCGTGCATGTGAGGGCGTGGGGTAGTGTTAGCGTAATGGTTAGGATTAGGGGATGGGTGAGGGTCAGGCTTCGGGGAAGGGTTAGGGTTAGGGTTCGGGCTAGGGTTAGGGTTAGGGGACGGGGACGGTTTAGGGTCCAGGTGAGGGTACGGCAACGCTTTAGGGGGAGCGTGTGTGTGAGGGCGCGGGTTAGTGTTAGCGTATGGCTTAGGATTAGGGGATGGGTGAGGGTCATGCTTCGGGGAAGGGTTAGGGTTAGGGTTCGGGCTAGGGTTAGGGTTAGGTGACGGGGACGGTTTAGGGTCCAGGTGAGGGTACGGCAACGCTTTAGGGGGAGCGAGCATGTGAGGGCGCGGGGTAGTGTTAGCGTACTGGTTAGGATTAGGGGACGGTTGAGGGTCAGGCTTCGGGGAAGGGTTAGGGTTAGGGTTCGGGCTAGGGTTAGGGTTAGGGGATGGGGACGGTTTAGGGTGCAGGTAAGAGTACAGCAACGCTTTAGGGGGAGCGTGCGTGTGAGGGCGAGGGTTAGTGTTAGTGTACGTGTTAGGATTAGGGGACGGGTGAGGGTCAGGCTTCGGGGAAGGGTTAGGGTTAGGGTTGTGGCTAGGGTTAGGGTTAAGGGACGGGGACGGTTTAGGGTCCAGGTGAGGGTACGGCAACGCTTTAGGGGGAGCGTGCGTGTGAGGGCGCGGGTTAGTGTTAGCGTACGGGTTAGGATTAGGGGACGGGTGAGGGTCAGGCTTCGGGGAAGGGTTAGGGTTAGGGTTTGGGCTAGGGTTAGTGTTAGGGGACGGGGACGGTTTAGGGTCCAGGTGAGGGTACAGCAACGCTTTAGGGGGAGCGTGCGTGTGAGGGCGCGGGTTAGTGTTAGCGTACGTGTTAGGTTTGGGGACGGGTGAGGGTCAGGCTTCGGGGAAGGGTTAGGGTTAGGGTTCGGGCTAGGGTTAGTGTTAGGGGACGGGGACGGTTTAGGGTCCAGGTGAGGGTACGGCAAAGCTTTAGAGGGAGCGTGCGTGTGAGGGCGCGGGTTAGTGTTAGCGTACGGCTTAGGATTAGGGGACGGGTGAGGGTCAGGCTTCGGGGAAGGGTTAGGGTTAGGGTTCGGGCTAGGGTTAGGGTTAGGGGACGGGGACGGTTTAGGGTCCAGGTGAGGGTACGGCAAAGCTTTAGAGGGAGCGTGCGTGTGAGGGCGCGGGTTAGTGTTAGCGTACGGCTTAGGATTAGGGGACGGGTGAGGGTCAGGCTTCGGGGAAGGGTTAGGGTTAGGGTTCGGGCTAGGGTTAGTGTTAGGGGACGGGGACGGTTTAGGGTCCAGGTGAGGGTACGGCAAAGCTTTAGAGGGAGCGTGCGTGTGAGGGCGCGGGTTAGTGTTAGCGTACGGGTTAGGATTAGGGGACGGTTGAGGGTCAGGCTTCGGGGAAGGGTTAGGGTTAGGGTTCGGGCTAGGGTTAGGGTTAGGGGATGGGGACGGTTTAGGGTCCAGGTAAGAGTACAGCAACGCTTTAGGGGGAGCGTGCGTGTGAGGGCGAGGGTTAGTGTTAGCGTACGTGTTAGGATTACGGGACGGGTGAGGGTCAGGCTTCGGGGAAGGGTTAGGTTTAGGGTTCGGGCTAGGGTTAGGATTAGGGGACGGGGACGGTTTAGGGTCCAGCTGAGGGTAGGGCAACGCTTTAGGGGGAGCGTGCGTGTGAGGGCGCGCGTTAGTGTTAGCGTACGGCTTAGGATTACGGGACGGGTGAGGGTCAGGCTTCGGGGAAGGGTTAGGGTTAGGGTTCGGGCTAGGGTTAGTGTTAGGGGACGGAGACGGTTCAGGGTCCAGGTGAGGGTACGGCAACGCTTTAGGGGGAGTGTGCGTGTGAGGGCTCGGGTTAGTGTTAGAGTACGGCTTAGGATTAGGGGACGTGTGAGGGTCAGGCTTCGGGGAAGGGTTAGGGTTAGGGTTCGGGCTAGGGTTAGGGTTAGGGGACGTGGACGGTTTAGGGACCAGGGGAGTGTACGGCAACGCTTTAGGGGGAGCGTGCGTGTGAGGGCGCGGGTTAGTGTTAGCGTACGGGTTAGGATTAGGGGACGGGTGAGGATCAGGCTTCGGGGAAGGGTTAGGGTTAGGGTTCGGGTTAGGGTTAGGGTTAGGGTACGGGGACGGGGACGGTTTAGGGTCCAGGTGAGCTACGGCAACGCTTTAGGGGGAGCGTGCGTGTGAGGGTGCGGGTTAGTGTTAGCGTACGGGTTAGGATTAGGGGACGGTTGAGGGTCATGCTTCGGGGAAGGGTTAGGGTTAGGGTTCGGGCTAGGGTTAGGGTTAGGTGACGGGGACCGTTTAGTTTCCAGGTGAGGGTACGGAAACGCTTTAGGGGGAGCGTGCGTGTGAGGGCGCGGGGTAGTGTTAGCGTACGGGTTAGGATTAGGTGACGGGTGAGGGTCAGGCTTCGGGGAAGGGTTAGGGTTAGGGTTCGGGCTAGGGTTAGGGTTAGGGGACGGGGACGGTTTAGGGTCCAGGTGAGTGTACGGCAACCCTTTAGGGGGAGCGTGCGTGTGAGGGCGCGGGTTAGTGTTAGTGTACGGGTTAGGATTAAGGGACGGGTGAGGGTCAGGCTTCGGGGAAGGGTTAGGGTTAGGGTTCGGGCTAGGGTTAGGGTTAGGGGACGGGGACGGTTTAGGGTCCAGGTGAGGGTACGGCAACGCTTTAGGGGGAGCGTGCGTGTGAGGGCGCGGGTTAGTGTTAGCGTACGGCTTAGGATTAGGGGACGGGTGCGGGTCAGGCTTCGGGGAAGGGTTAGGGTTAGGGTTCGGGCTAGGGTTAGGGTTAGGGGACGAGGACGGTTTAGGGTCCAGGTGAGGGTAGCGCAACGCTTTAGGGGGAGCGTGCGTGTGAGGGCGCGGGTTAGTGTTAGCGTACGGGTTAGGATTAGGGCACGGGTGAGGGTCAGGCTTCGGGGAAGGGTTAGGGTTAGGGTTCGGGCTAGGGTTAGGGTTAGGGGACGGGTACGATTTCGGGTCCAGGTGAGGGTACGGCAACGCTTTAGGGGGAGCGTGCGTGTGAGGGCGCGGGTTAGTGTTAGCCTACGGGTTAGGATTAGGGGACGGGTGAGAGTCAGGCTTCGGGGAAGGGTTAGGGTTAGGGTTCGGGCTAGGGTTAGGGTTAGGGGACGGGGACGGTTTAGGGTCCAGGTGAGGGTACGGCAACGCTTTAGGGGGAGCGTGCGTGTGAGGGCGCGGGTTAGTGTTAGCGTACGGGTTAGGATCAGGGGACGGGTGAGGGTCAGGCTTCGGGGAAGGGTTAGGGTTAGGGTTCGGGCTAGGGTTAGGGTTAGGGGACGGGGACGGTTTAGGGTCCAGGTGAGGGTACGGCAACACTTTAGGGGGAGCGTGCGTGTGAGGGCGCGGGTTAGTGTTAGCGTACGAGTTAGGATTAGGGGACGGGTGAGGGTCAGGCTTCGGGGAAGGGTTAGGGTTAGGGTTCTGGCTAGGGTTAGGGTTAGGGGACGGGGACGGTTTAGGGTCCAGGTGAGGGTACGGCAACGCTTTGGGGGAGCGTGCGTGTGAGGGCGCGCGATAGCGTTAGCGTACGGGTTAGGATTAGGGGACGGGTGAGGGTCAGGCTTCGGGGAAGGGTTAGGGTTAAAGTTCGGGCTAGGGTTAGGGTTAGGGGACGGGGTCGGTTTAGGGTCCAGGTGAGGGTACGGCAACCCTTTAGGGGGAGCGTGCATGTGAGGGCGCGGGTTAGTGTTAGCGTACGGGTTAGGATTAGGGGACGGGTAGGGTCAGGTTTCGGGGAAGGGTTAGGGTTAGTGTTCGGGCTAGGGTTAGGGTTAGGGGACGGGCACGGTTTAGGGTCCAGGTGAGGGTACGGCAACGCTTTAGGGGGAGCGTGCGTGTGAGGGCGCGGGTTAGTGTTAGCGTACGGGTTAGGATTAGGGGACGGGTGAGGGTCAGGCTTCGGGGAAGGGTTAGGGTTAGGGTTCGGGCTAGGGTTAGGGTTAGGGGATGGGGACGGTTTAGGGTCCAGGTGAGGGTACGGCAACGCTTTACGGGGAGCGTGCGTGTGAGGGTGCGGGTTAGTGTTAGCGTACGGGTTAGGATTAGGGGACGGGTGACGGTCAGGCTTCGGGGAAGGGTTAGGCTTAGGGTTCGGGCTAGGGTTAGGGTTAGGGGACGGGGACGGTTTAGGGTCCAAGTGAGGGTACGGCAACGCTTTAGGGGGAGCGTGCGTGTGAGGGCGCGGGTTAGTGTTAGCGTACGGGTTAGGATTAGGGGACGGGTGAGGGTCAGGCTTTGGGGAAGGGTTAGGGTTAGGGTTCGGGCTAGGGTTAGGGTTAGGGGACGGGCACGGTTTAGGGTCCAGGTGAGGGAACGGCAACGCTTTAGGGGGAGCGTGCGTGTGAGGGCGCGGGTTAGTGTTAGCGTACGGGTTAGGATTAGGGGACGGGTGAGGGTCAGGCTTCGGGGAAGGGTTAGGGTTAGGGTTCGGGCTAGGGTTAGGGTTAGGGGACGGGGACGGTTTAGGGTCCAGGTGAGGGTACGGCAACGCTTTAGGGGGAGCGTGCGTGTGAGGGCGCGGGTTAGTGTTAGCGTAAGGGTTAGGATTAGGGGACGGGTGAGGGTCAGGCATCGGGGAAGGTTTAGGGTTAATGTTCGGGCTAGGGTTAGGGTTAAGGGACGGGGACGGTTTAGGGTCCAGGTGAGGGTACAGCAACGCTTTAGGGGGAGCGTGCGGGTGAGGGCGCGGGTTAGTGTTAGCGTACGGGTTAGGATTAGGGGACGGGTGAGGGTCAGGCTTCGGGGAAGGGTTAGGGTTAGGGTTCGGGCTAGGGTTAGGGTTAGGGGATGGGGACGGTTTAGGGTCCAGGTGAGGGTACGGCAACGCTTTAGGGGGAGCGTGCGTGTGAGGGCGCGGGTTAGTGTTAGCGTACGGGTTAGGATTAGGGGACGGGTGAGGGTCAGGCTTCGGGGAAGGGTTAGGGTTAGGTTTCGGGCTAGGGTTAGGGTTAGGGGACTGGGACGGTTTAGGGTCCAGGTGAGGGTACGGCAACGCTTTAGGGGGAGCGTGCGTGTGAGGGCGCGCATTAGTGTTAGCGTACGGCTTAGGATTAGGGGACGGGTGAGGGTCAGGCTTCGGGGAAGGGTTAGGGTTAGGGTTCGGGCTAGGGTTAGGGTTAGGGGATGGGGACGGTTTTGGGTCCAGGTGAGGGTACGGCAACGCTTTAGGGGGAGCGTGCGTGTGAGGGCGCGGGTTAGTGTTAGCGTACGGGTTAGGATTAGGGGACGGGTGAGGGTCAGGCTTCGGGGAAGGGTTAGGGTTAGGGTTCGGGCTAGGGTTAGGGTTAGGGGACTGGGACGGTTTAGGGTCCAGGTGAGGGTACGGCAACGCTTTAGGGGGAGCGTGCGTGTGAGGGCGCGGGTTAGTGTTAGCGTACGGTTAGGATTAGGGGACGGGTGAGGGTCAGGCTTCGGGGAAGGGTTAAGGTTAGGGTTCGAGCTAGGGTTAGGTTTAGGGGACAGGGACGGTTTCGGGTCCAGGTGAGGGTACGGCAACGTTTTAGGGGGAGCGTGCGTGTGATGGCGCGGGTTAGTGATAGCGTACGGGTTAGGATTAGGGGACGGGTGAGGGTCAGGCTTCGGGGAAGGGTTAGGGTTAGGGTTCGGGCTAGGGTTAGGGTTAGGGGACGGGGACGGTTTAGGGTCCAGGTGAGGGTACGGCAACACTTTAGGGGGAGCGTGCGTGTGAGGGCGCGGGTTAGTGTTAGCGTACGGGTTAGGATTAGGGGACGGGTGAGGGTCAGGCTTCGGGGAAGGGTTAGGGTTAGGGTTCGGGCTAGGGTTAGGGTTAGGGGACGGGGACGGTTTAGTGTCCAGGTGAGGGTACGGCAACACTTTAGGGGGAGCGTGCGTGTGAGGGCGCGGGTTAGTGTTAGCGTACGGGTTAGGATTAGGGGACGGGTGAGGGTCAGGCTTCGGGTAAGGGTTAGGGTTAGGGTTCAGGCTAGGGTTAGGGTTAGGGGATGGGGAAGGTTTAGGGTCCAGGTGAGGGTACGGCAATGCTTTAGGGGGAGCGTGCGTGTGAGGGCGCGGGTTAGTGTTAGCGTACGGGTTAGGATTAGGGGACGGGTGAGGGTCAGGCTTCGGGGAAGGGTTAGGGTTAGGGTTCGTGCTAGGGTAAGGGTTAAGGGACGGGGACGGTTTCGGGTCCAGGTGAGGGTACGGCAACGCTTTAGGGGGAGCGTACGTGTGAGGGCGCGGGTTAGTGTTAGCGTACGGGTTAGGATTAGGGGACGGGTGAGGGTCAGGCTTCGGGGAAGGGTTAGGGTTAGGGTTCGGGCTAGGGTTAGGGTTAGGGGACGGGGACGGTTCAGGGTCCAGGTGAGGGTACGGCAACGCTTTAGGGGTAGCGTGCGTGTGAGGGCGCGGGTTAGTGTTAGCGTACGGGTTAGGATTAGGGGACGGGTGAGGGTCAGGCTTCGGGGAAGGGTTAGGGTTAGGGTTCGGGCTAGGGTTAGGGTTACGGGACGGGGACGGTTTAGGGTCCAGGTGAGGGCACGACAACGCTTTAGGGGGAGCGTGCGTGTGAGGGCGCGGGTTAGTGTTAGCGTACGGGTTAGGATTAGGGGATGGGTGAGGGTCAGGCTTCGGGGAAGGGCTAGGGTTAGGGTTCGGGCTAGGGTTAGGGTTAGGGGACGGGGACGGTTTAGGGTCCAGGTGAGGGTACGGCAACGCTTTAGGGGGAGCGTGCGTGTGAGGGCGCGGGTTAGTGTTAGCGTACGGGTTAGGATTAGGGGACGGGTGAGGGTCAGGCTTCGGGGAAGGGTTAGGGTTAGGGTTCGTGCTAGGGTAAGGGTTAAGGGACGGGGACGGTTTCGGGTCCAGGTGAGGGTACGGCAACGCTTTAGGGGGAGCGTACGTGTGAGGGCGCGGGTTAGTGTTAGCGTACGGGTTAGGATTAGGGGACGGGTGAGGGTCAGGCTTCGGGGAAGGGTTAGGGTTAGGGTTCGGGCTAGGGTTAGGGTTAGGGGACGGGGACGGTTCAGGGTCCAGGTGAGGGTACGGCAACGCTTTAGGGGGAGCGTGCGTGTGAGGGCGCGGGTTAGTGTTAGCGTACGGGTTAGGATTAGGGGACGGGTGAGGGTCAGGCTTCGGGGAAGGGTTAGGGTTAGGGTTCGGGCTAGGGTTAGGGTTACGGGACGGGGACGGTTTAGGGTCCAGGTGAGGGTACGACAACGCTTTAGGGGGAGCGTGCGTGTGAGGGCGCGGGTTAGTGTTAGCGTACGGGTTAGGATTAGGGGATGGGTGAGGGTCAGGCTTCGGGGAAGGGCTAGGGTTAGGGTTCGGGCTAGGGTTAGGGTTAGGGGACGGGGACGGTTTAGGGTCCAGGTGAGGGTACGGCAACGCTTTAGGGGGAGCGTGCGTGTGAGGGCGCGGGTTAGTGTTAGCGTACGGGTTAGGATTAGGGGACGGGTGAGGGTCAGGCTTCGGGGAAGGGTTAGGGTTAGGGTTCGGGCTAGGGTTAGGGTTAGGGGACGGGGACGGTTTAGGGTCCAGGTGAGGGTACGGCAACGCTTTAGGGGGAGCGTGCGTGTGAGGGCGCGGGTTAGTGTTAGCGTACGGGTTAGGATTAGGGGACGGGTGAGGGTCAGGCTTCGGGGAAGGGTTAGGGTTAGGGTTCGGGCTAGGGTTAGGGTTAGGGGACGGGGACGGTTTAGGGTCCAGGTGAGGGTATGGCAACGCTTTAGGGGGAGCGTGCGTGTGAGGGCGCGGGTTAGTGTTAGCGTACGGGTTAGGATTAGGGGACGGGTGAGGGTCAGGCTTCGGGGAAGGGTTAGGGTTAGGGTTCGGGCTAGGGTAAGGGTTAAGGGACGGGGACGGTTTCGGGTCCAGGTGAGGGTACGGCAACGCTTTAGGGGGAGCGTGCGTGTGAGGGCGCGGGTTAGTGTTAGCGTACGGGTTAGGATTAGGGGACGGGTGAGGGTCAGGCTTCGGGGAAGGGTTAGGGTTAGGGTTCGGGCTAGGGTTAGGGTTAGGGGACGGGGACGGTTTAGGGTCCAGGTGAGGGTACGGCAACGCTTTAGGGGGAGCGTGCGTGTGAGGCCGCGGGTTAGTGTTAGCGTACGGGTTAGGATTAGGGGACGAGTGAGGGTCAGGCTTCGGGGAAGGGTTAGGGTTAGGGTTCGGGCTAGGGTTAGGGTTAGGGGACGGGGACGGTTCAGGGTCCAGGTGAGGGTACGGCAACGCTTTAGGGGGAGCGTGCGAGTGAGGGCGCGGGTTAGTGTTAGCGTAAGGGTTAGGATTAGGGGACGGGTGAGGGTCAGGCTTCGGGGAAGGGTTAGGGTTAGGGTTCGGGCTAGGGTTAGGGTTAGGGGACGGGGACGGTTTCGGGTCCAGGTGAGGGTACGGCAACGCTTTAGGGGGAGCGTGCGTGTGAGGGCGCGGGTTAGTGTTAGCGTACGGGTTAGGATTAGGGGACGGGTGAGGGTCAGGCTTCGGGGAAGGGTTAGGGTTAGGGTTCGGGCTAGGGTTAGGGTTAGGGGACGGGGACGGTTTAGGGTCCAGGTGAGGGTACGGCAACGCTTTAGGGGGAGCATGCGTGTGAGGGCGCGGGTTAGTGTTAGCGTACGGGTTAGGATTAGGGGACGGGTGAGGGTCAGGCTTCGGGGAAGGGTTAGGGTTAGGGTTCGGGCTAGGGTTAGGGTTAGGGGACGGGGACGGTTTAGGGTCCAGTTGAGGGTACGGCAATGCTTTAGGGGGAGCGTGCGTGTGAGGGCGCGCGTTAGTGTTAGCGTACGGGTTAGGATTAGGGGACGGGTGAGGGTCAGGCTTCGGGGAAGGGTTAGGGTTAGGGTTCGGGCTAGGGTTAGGGTTAGGGGACGGGGATGGTTTAGGGTCCAGGTGAGGGTACGGCAACGCTTTAGGGGGAGTGTGCGTGTGAGGGCGCGCGTTAGTGTTAGCGTACGGCTTAGGATTAGGGGACGGGTGAGGGTCAGGCTTCGGGGAAGTGTTAGGGTTAGGGTTCGGGCTAGGGTTAGGGTTAGGGGACGGGGACGGTTTAGGGTCCAGGTGAGGGTACGGCAACGCTTTAGGGGGTGCGTGCGTGTGAGGGCGCGGGTTAGTGTTAGCGTACGGGTTAGGATTAGGGGACGGGTGAGGGTCAGGCTTCGGGGAAGGGTTAGGGTTAGGGTTCGTGCTAGGGTAAGGGTTAAGGGACGGGGACGGTTTCGGGTCCAGGTGAGGGTACGGAAACGCTTTAGGGGGAGCATGCGTGTGAGGACGCGGGTTAGTGTTAGCGAACTGGTTAGGAATAGGGGACGGGTGAGGGTCAGGCTTCGGGGAAGGGTTAGGGTTAGGGTTCGGGCTAGGGTTAGGGTTAGGGGACGGGGACGGTTTAGGGTCCAGGTGAGGGTACGGCAACGCTTTAGGGGGAGCGTACGTGTGAGGGCGCGGGTTAGTGTTAGCGTACGGGTTAGGATTAGGGGACGGGTGAGGGTCAGGCTTCGGGGAAGGGTTAGGGTTAGGGTTCGGGCTAGGGTTAGGGTTAGGGGACGGGGACGGTTCAGGGTCCAGGTGAGGGTACGGCAACGCTTTAGGGGGAGCGTGCGTGTGAGGGCGCGGGTTAGTGTTAGTGTACGGGTTAGGATTAGGGGACGGGTGAGGGTCAGGCTTCGGGGAAGGGTTAGGGATAGGGTTCGGGCTACGGTTAGGGTTACAGGACGGGGACGGTTTAGGGTCCAGGTGAGGGTACGACAACGCTTTAGGGGGAGCGTGCGTGTGAGGGCGCGGTTTAGTGTTAGCGTACGGGTTAGGATTAGGGGATGGGTGAGGGTCAGGCTTCGGGGAAGGGCTAGGGTTAGGGTTCGGGCTAGGGTTAGGGTTAGGGGACGGGGACGGTTTAGGGTCCAGGTGAGGGTACGGCAACGCTTTAGGGGGAGCGTGCGTGTGAGGGCGCGGGTTAGTGTTAGCGTACGGGTTAGGATTAGGGGACGGGTGAGGGTCAGGCTTCGGGGAAGGGTTAGGGTTAGGGTTCGGGCTAGGGTTAGGGTTAGGGGACGGGGACGGTTTAGGGTCCAGGTGAGGGTACGGCAACGCTTTAGGGGGAGCGTGCGTGTGAGGGCGCGGGTTAGTGTTAGCGTACGGGTTAGGATTAGGGGACGGGTGAGGGTCAGGCTTCGGGGAAGGGTTAGGGTTAGGGTTCGGGCTAGGGTTAGGGTTAGGGGACGGGGACGGTTTAGGGTCCAGGTGAGGGTACGGCAACGCTTTAGGGGGAGCGTGCGTGTGAGGGCGCGGGTTAGTGTTAGCGTACGGGTTAGGATTAGGGGACGGGTGAGGGTCAGGCTTCGGGGAAGGGTTAGGGTTAGGGTTCGGGCTAGGGTAAGGGTTAAGGGACGGGGACGGTTTCGGGTCCAGGTGAGGGTACGGCAACGCTTTAGGGGGAGCGTGCGTGTGAGGGCGCGGGTTAGTGTTAGCGTACGGGTTAGGATTAGGGGACGGGTGAGGCTCAGGCTTCGGGGAAGGGTTAGGGTTAGGGTTCGGGCTAGGGTTAGGGTTAGGGGATGGGGACGGTTTAGGGTCCAGGTGAGGGTACGGCAACGCTTTAGGGGGAGCGTGCGTGTGAGGGCGCGGGTTAGTGTTAGCGTACGGGTTAGGATTAGGGGACGGGTGAGGGTCAGGCTTCGGGGAAGGGTTAGGGTTAGGGTTCGGGCTAGGGTTAGGGTTAGGGGACGGGGACGGTTTAGGGTCCAGGTGAGGGTACGGCAACGCTTTAGGGGGAGCGTGCGTGTGAGGGCGCGGGTTAGTGTGAGTGTACGGGTTAGGATTAGGGGACGGGTGAGGGTCAGGTTTCGGGGAAGGGTTAGGGTTAGGGTTCGGGCTAGGGTTAGGGTTAGGGGACGGGGACGGTTTAGGGTCCAGGTGAGGGTACGGCAACGCTTTAGGGGGAGTGTGCGTGTGAGGCCGCGGGTTAGTGTTAGCGTACGGGTTAGGATTAGGGGACGGGTGAGGGTCAGGCTTTGGGGAAGGGTTAGGGTTAGGGTTCGGGCTAGGGTTAGGGTTAGGGGACGGGGACGGTTCAGGGTCCAGGTGAGGGTACGGCAACGCTTTAGGGGGAGCGTGCGTGTGAGGGCGCGGGTTAGTGTTAGCGTACGGGTTAGGATTAGGGGACGGGTGAGGGTCAGGCTTCGGGGAAGGGTTAGGGTTAGGGTTCGGGCTAGGGTTAGGGTTAGGGGACGGGGACGGTTCAGGGTCCAGGTGAGGGTACGGCAACGCTTTAGGGGGAGCGTGCGTGTGAGGGCGCGGGTTAGTGTTAGCGTACGGGTTAGGATTAGGGGACGGGTGAGGGTCAGGCTTCGGGGAAGGGTTAGGGTTAGGGTTCGGGCTAGGGTTAGGGTTAGGGGACGGGGACGGTTCAGGGTCCAGGTGAGGGTACGGCAACGCTTTAGGGGGAGCGTGCGTGTGAGGGCGCGGGTTAGTGTTAGCGTACGGGTTAGGATTAGGGGACGGGTGAGGGTCAGGCTTCGGGGAAGGGTTAGGGTTAGGGTTCGGGCTAGGGTTAGGGTTAGGGGACGGGGACGGTTTCGGGTCCAGGTGAGGGTACGGCAACGCTTTAGGGGGAGCGTGCGTGTGAGGGCGCGGGTTAGTGTTAGCGTACGGGTTAGGATTAGGGGACGGGTGAGGGTCAGGCTTCGGGGAAGGGTTAGGGTTAGGGTTCGGGCTAGGGTTAGGGTTAGGGGACGGGGACGGTTTAGGGTCCAGGTGAGGGTACGGCAACGCTTTAGGGGGAGCGTGCGTGTGAGGGCGCGGGTTAGTGTTAGCGTACGGGTTAGGATTAGGGGACGGGTGAGGGTCAGGCTTCGGGGAAGGGTTAGGGTTAGGGTTCGGGCTAGGGTTAGGGTTAGGGGACGGGGACGGGTTAGGGTGCAGTTGAGGGTACGGCAACGCTTTAGGGGGAGCGTGCGTGTGAGGGCGCGCGTTAGTGTTAGCGTACGGGTTAGGATTAGGGGACGGGTGAGGGTCAGGCTTCGGGGAAGGGTTAGGGTTAGGGTTCGGGCTAGGGTTAGGGTTAGGGGACGGGGATGGTTTAGGGTCCAGGTGAGGGTACGGCAACGCTTTAGGGGGAGTGTGCGTGTGAGGGCGCGCGTTAGTGTTAGCGTACGGCTTAGGATTAAGGGACGGGTGAGGGTCAGGCTTCGGGGAAGTGTTAGGGTTAGGGTTCGGGCTAGGGTTAGGGTTAGGGGACGGGGACGGTTTAGGGTCCAGGTGAGGGTACGGCAACGCTTTAGGGGGAGCGTGCGTGTGAGGGCGCGGGTTAGTGTTAGCGTACGGCTTAGGATTAGGGGACGGGTGAGGGTCAGGCTTCGGGGAAGGGTTAGGGTTAGGGTTCGGGCTAGGGTTAGGGTTAGGGGACGGGGACGGTTTAGGGTCCAGGTGAGGGTACGGCAACGCTTTAGGGGGAGCGTGCGTGTGAGGGCGCGGGTTAGTGTTAGCGTACGGGTTAGGATTAGGGGACGGGTGAGGGTCAGGCTTCGGGGAAGGGTTAGGGTTAGGGTTCGGGCTAGGGTTAGGCTTAGGGGACGGGGACGGTTTAGGGTCCAGGTGAGGGTACGGCAACGCTTTAGGGGGAGCGTGCGTGTGAGGGCGCGGGTTAGTGTTAGCGTACGGGTTAGGATTAGGGGACGGGTGAGGGTCAGGCTTCGGGGAAGGGTTAGGTTTAGGGTTCGGGCTAGGGTTAGGGTTAGGGGACGGGGATGATTTAGGGTCCAGGTGAGGGTACGGCAACGCTTTAGGGGGAGCGTGCGTGTGAGGGCGCGGGTTAGTGTTAGCGTACTGGTTAGGATTAGGGGACGGGTGAGGGTCAGGCTTCGGGGAAGAGTTAGGGTTAGGGTTCGGGCTAGGGTTAGGTTTAGGGGACGGGGACGGTTTAGGGTCCAGGTGAGGGTACGGCAACGCTTTAGGGGGAGCGTGCGTGTGAGGGCGCTGGTTAGTGTTAGCGTACGGGTTAGGATTAGGGGACGGGTGAGGGTCAGGCTTCGGGGAAGGATTAGGGTTAGGGTTCGGGCTAGGGTTAGGGTTAGGGGACGGGGACGGTTTAGGGTCCAGGTGAGGGTACGGCAACGCTTTAGGGGGAGCGTGCGTGTGAGGGCGCGGATTAGTGTTAGCGTACAGGTTAGGATTAAGGGACGGGTGAGGGTCAGGCTTCGGGGAAGGGTTAGGGTTAGGGTTCGGGCTAGGGTTAGGGTTAGGGGACGGGGACGGTTTAGGGTCCAGGTGAGGGTACGGCAACGCTTTAGGGGGAGCGTGCGTGTGAGGGCGCGGGTTAGTGTTAGCGTACGGGTTAGGATTAGGTGACGGGTGAGGGTCAGGCTTCGGGGAAGGGTTAGGGTTAGGGTTCGGGCTAGGGTTAGGGTTAGGGGACGGGGACGGTTTAGGGTCCAGGTGAGGGTACGGCAACGCTTTAGGGGGAGCGTGCGTGTGAGGGCGCGGGTTAGTATTAACGTACGGGTTAGGATTAGGGGACGGTTGAGGGTCAGGCTTCGGGGAAGGGTTAGGTTTAGGGTTCGGGCTAGGGTTAGGGTTAGGGGACGGGGACGGTTTAGGGTCCAGGTGAGGGTACGGCAACGCTTTAGGGGGAGCGTACGTGTGAGGGCGCGGGTTAGTGTTAGCGTACGGGTTAGGATTAGGGGACGGGTGAGGGTCAGGCTTCGGGGAAGGGTTAGGGTTAGGGTTTGGGCTAGGGTTAGGGTTAGGGGACGGGGACGGTTCAGGGTCCAGGTGAGGGTACGGCAACGCTTTAGGGGGAGCGTGCGTGTGAGGGCGCGGGTTAGTGTTAGCGTACGGGTTAGGATTAGGGGACGGGTGAGGGTCAGGCTTCGGGGAAGGGTTAGGGTTAGGGTTCGGGCTAGGGTTAGGGTTACGGGACGGGGACGGTTCAGGGTCCAGGTGAGGGTACGACAACGCTTTAGGGGGAGCGTGCGTGTGAGGGCGCGGGTTAGTGTTAGCGTACGGGTTAGGATTAGGGGACGGGTGAGGGTCAGGCTTCGGGGAAGGGCTAGGGTTAGGGTTCGGGCTAGGGTTAGGTTTAGGGGACGGGGACGGTTTAGGGTCCAGGTGAGGGTACGGCAACGCTTTAGGGGGAGCGTGCGTATGAGGGCGCGGGTTAGTGTTAGCGTACGGGTTAGGATTAGGGGACGGGTGAGGGTCAGGCTTCGGGGAAGGGTTAGGGTTAGGGTTCGGGCTAGGGTTAGGGTTAGGGGACGGGGACGGTTTAGGGTCCAGGTGAGGGTACGGCAACGCTTTAGGGGGAGTGTGCGTGTGAGGGCGCGGGTTAGTGTTAGCGTACGGGTTAGGATTAGGGGACGGGTGAGGGTCAGGCTTCGGGGAAGGGTTAGGGTTAGGGTTCGGGCTAGGGTTAGGGTTAGGGGACGGGGACGGTTTAGGGTCCAGGTGAGGGTACGGCAACGCTTTAGGGGGAGCGTGCGTGTGAGGGCGCGGGTTAGTGTTAGCGTACGGTTTAGGATTAGGGGACGGGTGAGGGTCAGGCTTCGGGGAACGTTTAGGGTTAGGGTTCGGGCTAGGGTAAGGGTTAAGGGACGGGGACGGTTTCGGGTCCAGGTGAGGGTACGGCAACGCTTTAGGGGGAGCGTGCGTGTGAGGGCGCGGGTTAGTGTTAGCGTACGGGTTAGGATTAGGGGACGGCTGAGGGTCAGGCTTCGGGGAAGGGTTAGGGTTAGGGTTCGGGCTAGGGTTAGGGTTAGGGGACGGGGACGGTTTAGGGTCCAGGTGAGGGTACGGCAACGCTTTAGGGGGAGCGTGCGTGTGGGGGCGCGGGTTAGTGTGAGCGTACGGGTTAGGATTAGGGGACGGGTGAGGGTCAGGCTTCGGGGAAGGGTTAGGGTTAGGGTTCGGGCTAGGGTTAGGGTTAGGGGACGGGGATGGTTTAGGGTCCAGGTGAGGGTACGGCAACGCTTTAGGGGGAGTGTGCGTGTGAGGGCGCGCGTTAGTGTTAGCGTACGGCTTAGGATTAGGGGACGGGTGAGGGTCAGGCTTCGGGGAAGTGTTAGGGTTAGGGTTCGGGCTAGGGTAAGGGTTAGGGGACGGGGACGGTTTAGGGTCCAGGTGAGGGTACGGCAACGCTTTAGGGGGAGCGTGCGTGTGAGGGCGCGGGTTAGTGTTAGCGTACGGCTTAGGATTAGGGGACGGGTGAGGGTCAGGCTTCGGGGAAGGGTTAGGGTTAGGGTTCGGGCTAGGGTTAGGGTTAGGGGACGGGGACGGTTTAGGGTCCAGGTGAGGGTACGGCAACGCTTTAGGGGGAGCGTGCGTGTGAGGGCGCGGGTTAGTGTTAGCGTACGGGTTAGGATTAGGGGACGGGTGAGGGTCAGGCTTCGGGGAAGGGTTAGGGTTAGGGTTCGGGCTAGGGTTAGGCTTAGGGGACGGGGACGGTTTAGGGTCCAGGTGAGGGTACGGCAACGCTTTAGGGGGAGCGTGCGTGTGAGGGCGCGGGTTAGTGTTAGCGTACGGGTTAGGATTAGGGGACGGGTGAGGGTCAGGCTTCGGGGAAGGGTTAGGGTTAGGGTTCGGGCTAGGGTTAGGGTTAGGGGACAGGGACGGTTTAGGGTCCAGGTGAGGGTACGGCAACGCTTTAGGGGGAGCGTGCGTGTGAGGGCGCGCGTTAGTGTTAGCGTACGGCGTAGGATTAGGGGACGGGTGAGGGTCAGGCTTCGGGGAAGTGTTAGGGTTAGGGTTCGGGCTAGGGTTAGGGTTAGGGGACGGGGACGGTTTAGGGTCCAGGTGAGGGTACAGCAACGCTTTAGGGGGAGCGTGCGTGTGAGGGCGCGGGTTAGTGTTAGCGTACGGCTTAGGATTAGGGGACGGGTGAGGGTCAGGCTTCGGGGAAGGGTTAGGGTTAGGGTTCGGGCTAGGGTTAGGGTTAGGGGACGGGGACGGTTTAGGGTCCAGGTGAGGGTACGGCAACGCTTTAGGGGGAGCGTGCGTGTGAGGGCGCGGGTTAGTGTTAGCGTAGGGGTTAGGATTAGGGGACGGGTGAGGGTCAGGCTTCGGGGAAGGGTTAGGGTTAGGGTTCGGGCTAGAGTTAGGGTTAGGGGACGGGGACGGTTTAGGGTCCAGGTGAGGGTACGGCAACGCTTTAGGGGGAGCGTGCGTGTGGGGGCGCGGATTAGTGTTAGCGTACGGGTTAGGATTAAGGGACGGGTGAGGGTCAGGCTTCGGGGAAGGGTTAGTGTTAGGGTTCGGGCTAGGGTTAGGGTTATGGGACGGGGACGGTTTAGGGTCCAGGTGAGGGTACGGCAACGCTTTAGGGGGAGCGTGCGTGTGAGGGCGCGGGTTAGTGTTAGCGTACGGGTTAGGATTAGGTGACGGGTGAGGGTCAGGCTTCGGGGAAGGGTTAGGGTTAGGGTTCGGGCTAGGGTTAGGGTTAGGGGACGGGGACGGTTTAGGGTCCAGGTGAGGGTACGGCAACGCTTTAGGGTGAGCGTGCGTGTGAGGGCGTGGGTTAGTGTTAGCGTACGGGTTAGGATTAGGGGACGGGTGAGGGTCAGGCTTCGGGGAAGGGTTAGGGTTAGGGTTCGGGCTAGGGTTAGGGTTAGGGGACGGGGACGGGTTAGGGTGCAGTTGAGGGTACGGCAACGCTTTAGAGGGAGCGTGCGTGTGAGGGCGCGCGTTAGTGTTAGCGTACGGGTTAGGATTAGGGGACGGGTGAGGGTCAGGCTTCGGGGAAGGGTTAGGGTTAGGGTTCGGGCTAGGGTTAGGGTTAGGGGACGGGGATGGTTTAGGGTCCAGGTGAGGGTACGGCAACGCTTTAGGGGGAGTGTGCGTGTGAGGGCGCGCGTTAGTGTTAGCGTACGGCTTAGGATTAAGGGACGGGTGAGGGTCAGGCTTCGGGGAAGTGTTAGGGTTAGGGTTCGGGCTAGGGTTAGGGTTAGAGGACGGGGACGGTTTAGGGTCCAGGTGAGGGTACGGCAACGCTTTAGGGGGAGCGTGCGTGTGAGGGCGCGGGTTAGTGTTAGCGTACGGCTTAGGATTAGGGGACGGGTGAGGGTCAGGCTTCGGGGAAGGGTTAGGGTTAGGGTTCGGGCTAGGGTTAGGGTTAGGGGACGGGGACGGTTTAGGGTCCAGGTGAGGGTACGGCAACGCTTTAGGGGGAGCGTGCGTGTGAGGGCGCGGGTTAGTGTTAGCGTACGGGTTAGGATTAGGGGACGGGTGAGGGTCAGGCTTCGGGGAAGGGTTAGGGTTAGGGTTCGGGCTAGGGTTAGGCTTAGGGGACGGGGACGGTTTAGGGTCCAGGTGAGGGTACGGCAACGCTTTAGGGGGAGCGTGCGTGTGAGGGCGCGGGTTAGTGTTAGCGTACGGGTTAGGATTAGGGGACGGGTGAGGGTCAGGCTTCGGGGAAGGGTTAGGTTTAGGGTTCGGGCTAGGGTTAGGGTTAGGGGACGGGGATGATTTAGGGTCCAGGTGAGGGTACGGCAACGCTTTAGGGGGAGCGTGCGTGTGAGGGCGCGGGTTAGTGTTAGCGTACTGGTTAGGATTAGGGGACGGGTGAGGGTCAGGCTTCGGGGAAGAGTTAGGGTTAGGGTTCGGGCTAGGGTTAGGGTTAGGGGACGGGGACGGTTTAGGGTCCAGGTGAGGGTACGGCAACGCTTTAGGGGGAGCGTGCGTGTGAGGGCGCTGGTTAGTGTTAGCGTACGGGTTAGGATTAGGGGACGGGTGAGGGTCAGGCTTCGGGGAAGGATTAGGGTTAGGGTTCGGGCTAGGGTTAGGGTTAGGGGACGGGGACGGTTTAGGGTCCAGGTGAGGGTACGGCAACGCTTTAGGGGGAGCGTGCGTGTGAGGGCGCGGATTAGTGTTAGCGTACGGGTTAGGATTAAGGGACGGGTGAGGGTCAGGCTTCGGGGAAGGGTTAGGGTTAGGGTTCGGGCTAGGGTTAGGGTTAGGGGACGGGGACGGTTTAGGGTCCAGGTGAGGGTACGGCAACGCTTTAGGGGGAGCGTGCGTGTGAGGGCGCGGGTTAGTGTTAGCGTACGGGTTAGGATTAGGTGACGGGTGAGGGTCAGGCTTCGGGGAAGGGTTAGGGTTAGGGTTCGGGCTAGGGTTAGGGTTAGGGGACGGGGACGGTTTAGGGTCCAGGTGAGGGTACGGCAACGCTTTAGGGGGAGCGTGCGTGTGAGGGCGCGGGTTAGTATTAACGTACGGGTTAGGATTAGGGGACGGTTGAGGGTCAGGCTTCGGGGAAGGGTTAGGTTTAGGGTTCGGGCTAGGGTTAGGGTTAGGGGACGGGGACGGTTGAGGGTCCAGGTGAGGGTACGGCAACGCTTTAGGGGGAGCGTACGTGTGAGGGCGCGGGTTAGTGTTAGCGTACGGGTTAGGATTAGGGGACGGGTGAGGGTCAGGCTTCGGGGAAGGGTTAGGGTTAGGGTTCGGGCTAGGGTTAGGGTTAGGGGACGGGGACGGTTCAGGGTCCAGGTGAGGGTACGGCAACGCTTTAGGGGGAGCGTGCGTGTGAGGGCGCGGGTTAGTGTTAGCGTACGGGTTAGGATTAGGGGACGGGTGAGGGTCAGGCTTCAGGGAAGGGTTAGGGTTAGGGTTCGGGCTAGGGTTAGGGTTACGGGACGGGGACGGTTTAGGGTCCAGGTGAGGGTACGACAACGCTTTAGGGGGAGCGTGCGTGTGAGGGCGCGGTTTAGTGTTAGCGTACGGGTTAGGATTAGGGGATGGGTGAGGTTCAGGCTTCGGGGAAGGGCTAGGGTTAGGGTTCGGGCTAGGGTTAGGTTTAGGGGACGGGGACGGTTTAGGGTCCAGGTGAGGGTACGGCAACGCTTTAGGGGGAGCGTGCGTATGAGGGCGCGGGTTAGTGTTAGCGTACGGGTTAGGATTAGGGGACGGGTGAGGGTCAGGCTTCGGGGAAGGGTTAGGGTTAGGGTTCGGGCTAGGGTTAGGGTTAGGGGACGGGGACGGTTTAGGGTCCAGGTGAGGGTACGGCAACGCTTTAGGGGGAGTGTGCGTGTGAGGGCGCGGGTTAGTGTTAGCGTACGGGTTAGGATTAGGGGACGGGTGAGGGTCAGGCTTCGGGGAAGGGTTAGGGTTAGGGTTCGGGCTAGGGTTAGGGTTAGGGGACGGGGACGGTTTAGGGTCCAGGTGAGGGTACGGCAACGCTTTAGGGGGAGCGTGCGTGTGAGGGCGCGGGTTAGTGTTAGCGTACGGTTTAGGATTAGGGGACGGGTGAGGGTCAGGCTTCGGGGAACGTTTAGGGTTAGGGTTCGGGCTAGGGTAAGGGTTAAGGGACGGGGACGGTTTCGGGTCCAGGTGAGGGTACGGCAACGCTTTAGGGGGAGCGTGCGTGTGAGGGCGCGGGTTAGTGTTAGCGTACGGGTTAGGATTAGGGGACGGCTGAGGGTCAGGCTTCGGGGAAGGGTTAGGGTTAGGGTTCGGGCTAGGGTTAGGGTTAGGGGACGGGGACGGTTTAGGGTCCAGGTGAGGGTACGGCAACGCTTTAGGGGGAGCGTGCGTGTGAGGGCGCGGGTTAGTGTGAGCATATGGGTTAGGATTAGGGGACGGGTGAGGGTCAGGCTTCGGGGAAGGGTTAGGGTTAGGGTTCGGGCTAGGGTTAGGGTTAGGGGACGGGGACGGTTTAGGGTCCAGGTGAGGGTACCGCAACGCTTTAGGGGGAGCGTGCGTGTGAGGCCGCGGGTTAGTGTTAGCGTACGGGTTAGGATTAGGGGACGGGTGAGGGTCAGGCTTTGGGGAAGGGTTAGGGTTAGGGTTCGGGCTAGGGTTAGGGTTAGGGGACGGGGACGGTTCAGGGTCCAGGTGAGGGTACGGCAACGCTTTAGGGGGAGCGTGCGTGTGAGGGCGCGGGTTAGTGTTAGCGTACGGGTTAGGATTAGGGGACGGGTGAGGGTCAGGCTTCGGGGAAGGGTTAGGGTTAGGGTTCGGGCTAGGGTTAGGGTTAGGGGACAGGGACGGTTTCGGGTCCAGGTGAGGGTACGGCAACGCTTTAGGGGGAGCGTGCGTGTGAGGGCGCGGGTTAGTGTTAGCGTACGGGTTAGGATTAGGGGACGGGTGAGGGTCAGGCTTCGGGGAAGGGTTAGGGTAAGGGTTCGGGCTAGGGTTAGGGTTAGGGGACGGGGACGGTTTAGGGTCCAGTTGAGGGTACGGCAACGCTTTAGGGGGAGCGTGCGTGTGAGGGCGCGCGTTAGTGTTAGCGTACGGGTTAGGATTAGGGGACGGGTGAGGGTCAGGCTTCGGGGAAGGGTTAGGGTTAGGGTTCGGGCTAGGGTTAGGGTTAGGGGACGGGGATGGTTTAGGGTCCAGGTGAGGGTACGGCAACGCTTTAGGGGGAGTGTGCGTGTGAGGGCGCGCGTTAGTGTTAGCGTACGGCTTAGGATTAGGGGACGGGTGAGGGTCAGGCTTCGGGGAAGTGTTAGGGTTAGGGTTCGGGCTAGGGTAAGGGTTAGGGGACGGGGACGGTTTAGGGTCCAGGTGAGGGTACGGCAACGCTTTAGGGGGAGCGTGCGTGTGAGGGCGCGGGTTAGTGTTAGCGTACGGCTTAGGATTAGGGGACGGGTGAGGGTCAGGCTTCGGGGAAGGGTTAGGGTTAGGGTTCGGGCTAGGGTTAGGGTTAGGGGACGGGGACGGTTTAGGGTCCAGGTGAGGGTACGGCAACGCTTTAGGGGGAGCGTGCGTGTGAGGGCGCGGGTTAGTGTTAGCGTACGGGTTAGGATTAGGGGACGGGTGAGGGTCAGGCTTCGGGGAAGGGTTAGGGTTAGGGTTCGGGCTAGGGTTAGGCTTAGGGGACGGGGACGGTTTAGGGTCCAGGTGAGGGTACGGCAACGCTTTAGGGGGAGCGTGCGTGTGAGGGCGCGGGTTAGTGTTAGCGTACGGGTTAGGATTAGGGGACGGATGAGGGTCAGGCTTCGGGGAACGTTTAGGGTTAGGGTTCGGGCTAGGGTAAGGGTTAAGGGACGGGGACGGTTTCGGGTCCAGGTGAGGGTACGGCAACGCTTTAGGGGGAGCGTGCGTGTGAGGGCGCGGGTTAGTGTTAGCGTACGGGTTAGGATTAGGGGACGGGTGAGGGTCAGGCTTCGGGGAAGGGTTAGGGTTAGGGTTCGGGCTAGGGTTAGGGTTAGGGGACGGGGACGGTTTAGGGTCCAGCTGAGGGTACGGCAACGCTTTAGGGGGAGCGTGCGTGTGAGGGCGCGGGTTAGTGTGAGCATACGGGTTAGGATTAGGGGACGGGTGAGGGTCAGGCTTCGGGGAAGGGTTAGGGTTAGGGTTCGGGCTAGGGTTAGGGTTAGGGGACGGAGACGGTTTAGGGTCCAGGTGAGGGTACGGCAACGCTTTAGGGGGAGCGTGCGTGTGAGGCCGCGGGTTAGTGTTAGCGTACGGGTTAGGATTAGGGGACGGGTGAGGGTCAGGCTTTGGGGAAGGGTTAGGGTTAGGGTTCGGGCTAGGGTTAGGGTTAGGGGACGGGGACGGTTCAGGGTCCAGGTGAGGGTACGGCAACGCTTTAGGGGGAGCGTGCGTGTGAGGGCGCGGGTTAGTGTTAGCGTACGGGTTAGGATTAGGGATCGGGTGAGGGTCAGGCTTCGGGGAAGGGTTAGGGTTAGGGTTCGGGCTAGGGTTAGGGTTAGGGGACGGGGACGGTTTCGGGTCCAGGTGAGGGTACGGCAACGCTTTAGGGGGAGCGTGCGTGTGAGGGCGCGGGTTAGTGTTAGCGTACGGGTTAGGATTAGGGGACGGGTGAGGGTCAGGCTTAGGGGAAGGGTTAGGGTTAGGGTTCGGGCTAGGGTTAGGGTTAGGGGACGGGGACGGTTTAGGGTCCAGGTGAGGGTACGGCAACGCTTTAGGGGGAGCGTGCGTGTGAGGGCGCGGGTTAGTGTTAGCGTACGGGTTAGGATTAGGGGACGGGTGAGGGTCAGGCTTCGGGGAAGGGTTAGGGTTAGGGTTCGGGCTAGGGTTAGGGTTAGGGGACGGGGACGGTTTCGGGTCCAGGTGAGGGTACGGCAACGCTTTAGGGGGAGCGTGCGTGTGAGGGCGCGCGTTAGTGTTAGCGTACGGGTTAGGATTAGGGGACGGGTGAGGGTCAGGCTTCGGGGAAGTGTTAGGGTTAGGGTTCGGGCTAGGGTTAGGGTTAGGGGACGGGGACGGTTTAGGGTCCAGGTGAGGGTACGGCAACGCTTTAGGGGGAGCGTACGTGTGAGGGCGCGGATTAGTGTTAGCGTACGGGTTAGGATTAGGGGACGGGTGAGGGTCAGGCTTCGGGGAAGGGTTAGGGTTAGGGTTCGGGCTAGGGTTAGGGTTAGGGGACGGGGACGGTTCAGGGTCCAGGTGAGGGTACGGCAACGCTTTAGGGGGAGCGTGCGTGTGAGGGCGCGGGTTAGTGTTAGTGTACGGGTTAGGATTAGGGGACGGGTGAGGGTCAGGCTTCGGGGAAGGGTTAGGGATAGGGTTCGGGCTACGGTTAGGGTTACAGGACGGGGACGGTTTAGGGTCCAGGTGAGGGTACGACAACGCTTTAGGGGGAGCGTGCGTGTGAGGGCGCGGTTTAGTGTTAGCGTACGGGTTAGGATTAGGGGATGGGTGAGGGTCAGGCTTCGGGGAAGGTCTAGGGTTAGGGTTCGGGCTAGGGTTAGGGTTAGGGGACGGGGACGGTTTAGGGTCCAGGTGAGGGTACGGCAACGCTTTAGGGGGAGCGTGCGTGTGAGGGCGCGGGTTAGTGTTAGCGTACGGGTTAGGATTAGGGGACGGGTGAGGGTCAGGCTTCGGGGAAGGGTTAGGGTTAGGGTTCGGGCTAGGGTTAGGGTTAGGGGACGGGGACGGTTTAGGGTCCAGGTGAGGGTACGGCAACGCTTTAGGGGGAGCGTGCGTGTGAGGGCGCGGGTTAGTGTTAGCGTACGGTTTAGGATTAGGGGACGGGTGAGGGTCAGGCTTCGGGGAAGGGTTAGGGTTAGGGTTCGGGCTAGGGTTAGGGTTAGGGGACGGGGACGGTTTAGGGTCCAGGTGAGGGTACGGCAACGCTTTAGGGGGAGCGTGCGTGTGAGGGCGCGGGTTAGTGTTAGCGTACGGGTTAGGATTAGGGGACGGGTGAGGGTCAGGCTTCGGGGAAGGGTTAGGGTTAGGGTTCGGGCTAGGGTAAGGGTTAAGGGACGGGGACGGTTTCGGGTCCAGGTGAGGGTACGGCAACGCTTTAGGGGGAGCGTGCGTGTGAGGGCGCGGGTTAGTGTTAGCGTACGGGTTAGGATTAGGGGACGGGTGAGGCTCAGGCTTCGGGGAAGGGTTAGGGTTAGGGTTCGGGCTAGGGTTAGGGTTAGGGGATGGGGACGGTTTAGGGTCCAGGTGAGGGTACGGCAACGCTTTAGGGGGAGCGTGCGTGTGAGGGCGCGGGTTAGTGTTAGCGTACGGGTTAGGATTAGGGGACGGGTGAGGGTCAGGCTTCGGGGAAGGGTTAGGGTTAGGGTTCGGGCTAGGGTTAGGGTTAGGGGACGGGGACGGTTTAGGGTCCAGGTGAGGGTACGGCAACGCTTTAGGGGGAGCGTGCGTGTGAGGGCGCGGGTTAGTGTGAGTGTACGGGTTAGGATTAGGGGACGGGTGAGGGTCAGGTTTCGGGGAAGGGTTAGGGTTAGGGTTCGGGCTAGGGTTAGGGTTAGGGGACGGGGACGGTTTAGGGTCCAGGTGAGGGTACGGCAATGCTTTAGGGGGAGTGTGCGTGTGAGGCCGCGGGTTAGTGTTAGCGTACGGGTTAGGATTAGGGGACGGGTGAGGGTCAGGCTTTGGGGAAGGGTTAGGGTTAGGGTTCGGGCTAGGGTTAGGGTTAGGGGACGGGGACGGTTCAGGGTCCAGGTGAGGGTACGGCAACGCTTTAGGGGAAGCGTGCGTGTGAGGGCGCGGGTTAGTGTTAGCGTACGGGTTAGGATTAGGGGACGGGTGAGGGTCAGGCTTCGGGGAAGGGTTAGGGTTAGGGTTCGGGCTAGGGTTAGGGTTAGGGGACGGGGACGGTTTAGGGTCCAGGTGAGGGTACGGCAACGCTTTAGGGGGAGCGTGCGTGTGAGGGCGCGGGTTAGTGTTAGCGTACGGGTTAGGATTAGGGGACGGGTGAGGGTCAGGCTTCGGGGAAGGGTTAGGGTTAGGGTTCGGGCTAGGGTTAGGGTTAGGGGACGGGGACGGTTTCGGGTCCAGGTGAGGGTACGGCAACGCTTTAGGGGGAGCGTGCGTGTGAGGGCGCGGGTTAGTGTTAGCGTACGGGTTAGGATTAGGGGACGGGTGAGGGTCAGGCTTCGGGGAAGGGTTAGGGTTAGGGTTCGGGCTAGGGTTAGGGTTAGGGGACGGGGACGGTTTAGGGTCCAGGTGAGGGTACGGCAACGCTTTAGGGGGAGCGTGCGTGTGAGGGCGCGGGTTAGTGTTAGCGTACGGGTTAGGATTAGGGGACGGGTGAGGGTCAGGCTTCGGGGAAGGGTTAGGGTTAGGGTTCGGGCTAGGGTTAGGGTTAGGGGACGGGGACGGGTTAGGGTGCAGTTGAGGGTACGGCAACGCTTTAGGGGGAGCGTGCGTGTGAGGGCGCGCGTTAGTGTTAGCGTACGGGTTAGGATTAGGGGACGGGTGAGGGTCAGGCTTCGGGGAAGGGTTAGGGTTAGGGTTCGGGCTAGGGTTAGGGTTAGGGGACGGGGATGGTTTAGGGTCCAGGTGAGGGTACGGCAACGCTTTAGGGGGAGTGTGCGTGTGAGGGCGCGCGTTAGTGTTAGCGTACGGCTTAGGATTAAGGGACGGGTGAGGGTCAGGCTTCGGGGAAGTGTTAGGGTTAGGGTTCGGGCTAGGGTTAGGGTTAGGGGACGGGGACGGTTTAGGGTCCAGGTGAGGGTACGGCAACGCTTTAGGGGGAGCGTGCGTGTGAGGGCGCGGGTTAGTGTTAGCGTACGGCTTAGGATTAGGGGACGGGTGAGGGTCAGGCTTCGGGGAAGGGTTAGGGTTAGGGTTCGGGCTAGGGTTAGGGTTAGGGGACGGGGACGGTTTAGGGTCCAGGTGAGGGTACGGCAACGCTTTAGGGGGAGCGTGCGTGTGAGGGCGCGGGTTAGTGTTAGCGTACGGGTTAGGATTAGGGGACGGGTGAGGGTCAGGCTTCGGGGAAGGGTTAGGGTTAGGGTTCGGGCTAGGGTTAGGCTTAGGGGACGGGGACGGTTTAGGGTCCAGGTGAGGGTACGGCAACGCTTTAGGGGGAGCGTGCGTGTGAGGGCGCGGGTTAGTGTTAGCGTACGGGTTAGGATTAGGGGACGGGTGAGGGTCAGGCTTCGGGGAAGGGTTAGGTTTAGGGTTCGGGCTAGGGTTAGGGTTAGGGGACGGGGATGATTTAGGGTCCAGGTGAGGGTACGGCAACGCTTTAGGGGGAGCGTGCGTGTGAGGGCGCGGGTTAGTGTTAGCGTACTGGTTAGGATTAGGGGACGGGTGAGGGTCAGGCTTCGGGGAAGAGTTAGGGTTAGGGTTCGGGCTAGGGTTAGGGTTAGGGGACGGGGACGGTTTAGGGTCCAGGTGAGGGTACGGCAACGCTTTAGGGGGAGCGTGCGTGTGAGGGCGCTGGTTAGTGTTAGCGTACGGGTTAGGATTAGGGGACGGGTGAGGGTCAGGCTTCGGGGAAGGATTAGGGTTAGGGTTCGGGCTAGGGTTAGGGTTAGGGGACGGGGACGGTTTAGGGTCCAGGTGAGGGTACGGCAACGCTTTAGGGGGAGCGTGCGTGTGAGGGCGCGGATTAGTGTTAGCGTACGGGTTAGGATTAAGGGACGGGTGAGGGTCAGGCTTCGGGGAAGGGTTAGGGTTAGGGTTCGGGCTAGGGTTAGGGTTAGGGGACGGGGACGGTTTAGGGTCCAGGTGAGGGTACGGCAACGCTTTAGGGGGAGCGTGCGTGTGAGGGCGCGGGTTAGTGTTAGCGTACGGGTTAGGATTAGGTGACGGGTGAGGGTCAGGCTTCGGGGAAGGGTTAGGGTTAGGGTTCGGGCTAGGGTTAGGGTTAGGGGACGGGGACGGTTTAGGGTCCAGGTGAGGGTACGGCAACGCTTTAGGGGGAGCGTGCGTGTGAGGGCGCGGGTTAGTATTAACGTACGGGTTAGGATTAGGGGACGGTTGAGGGTCAGGCTTCGGGGAAGGGTTAGGTTTAGGGTTCGGGCTAGGGTTAGGGTTAGGGGACGGGGACGGTTTAGGGTCCAGGTGAGGGTACGGCAACGCTTTAGGGGGAGCGTACGTGTGAGGGCGCGGGTTAGTGTTAGCGTACGGGTTAGGATTAGGGGACGGGTGAGGGTCAGGCTTCGGGGAAGGGTTAGGGTTAGGGTTCGGGCTAGGGTTAGGGTTAGGGGACGGGGACGGTTCAGGGTCCAGGTGAGGGTACGGCAACGCTTTAGGGGGAGCGTGCGTGTGAGGGCGCGGGTTAGTGTTAGCGTACGGGTTAGGATTAGGGGACGGGTGAGGGTCAGGCTTCGGGGAAGGGTTAGGGTTAGGGTTCGGGCTAGGGTTAGGGTTACGGGACGGGGACGGTTCAGGGTCCAGGTGAGGGTACGACAACGCTTTAGGGGGAGCGTGCGTGTGAGGGCGCGGGTTAGTGTTAGCGTACGGGTTAGGATTAGGGGACGGGTGAGGGTCAGGCTTCGGGGAAGGGTTAGGGTTAGGGTTCGGGCTAGGGTTAGGTTTAGGGGACGGGGACGGTTTAGGGTCCAGGTGAGGGTACGGCAACGCTTTAGGGGGAGCGTGCGTATGAGGGCGCGGGTTAGTGTTAGCGTACGGGTTAGGATTAGGGGACGGGTGAGGGTCAGGCTTCGGGGAAGGGTTAGGGTTAGGGTTCGGGCTAGGGTTAGGGTTAGGGGACGGGGACGGTTTAGGGTCCAGGTGAGGGTACGGCAACGCTTTAGGGGGAGTGTGCGTGTGAGGGCGCGGGTTAGTGTTAGCGTACGGGTTAGGATTAGGAGACGGGTGAGGGTCAGGCTTCGGGGAAGGGTTAGGGTTAGGGTTCGGGCTAGGGTTAGGGTTAGGGGACGGGGACGGTTTAGGGTCCAGGTGAGGGTACGGCAACGCTTTAGGGGGAGCGTGCGTGTGAGGGCGCGGGTTAGTGTTAGCGTACGGTTTAGGATTAGGGGACGGGTGAGGGTCAGGCTTCGGGGAACGTTTAGGGTTAGGGTTCGGGCTAGGGTAAGGGTTAAGGGACGGGGACGGTTTCGGGTCCAGGTGAGGGTACGGCAACGCTTTAGGGGGAGCGTGCGTGTGAGGGCGCGGGTTAGTGTTAGCGTACGGGTTAGGATTAGGGGACGGCTGAGGGTCAGGCTTCGGGGAAGGGTTAGGGTTAGGGTTCGGGCTAGGGTTAGGGTTAGGGGACGGGGACGGTTTAGGGTCCAGGTGAGGGTACGGCAACGCTTTAGGGGGAGCGTGCGTGTGAGGGCGCGGGTTAGTGTGAGCGTATGGGTTAGGATTAGGGGACGGGTGAGGGTCAGGCTTCGGGGAAGGGTTAGGGTTAGGGTTCGGGCTAGGGTTAGGGTTAGGGGACGGGGACGGTTTAGGGTCCAGGTGAGGGTACGGCAACGCTTTAGGGGGAGCGTGCGTGTGAGGCCGCGGGTTAGTGTTAGCATACGGGTTAGGATTAGGGGACGGGTGAGGGTCAGGCTTTGGGGAAGGGTTAGGGTTAGGGTTCGGGCTAGGGTTAGGGTTAGGGGACGGGGACGGTTCAGGGTCCAGGTGAGGGTACGGCAACGCTTTAGGGGGAGCGTGCGTGTGAGGGCGCGGGTTAGTGTTAGCGTACGGGTTAGGATTAGGGGACGGGTGAGGTTCAGGCTTCGGGGAAGGGTTAGGGTTAGGGTTCGGGCTAGGGTTAGGGTTAGGGGACAGGGACGGTTTCGGGTCCAGGTGAGGGTACGGCAACGCTTTAGGGGGAGCGTGCGTGTGAGGGCGCGGGTTAGTGTTAGCGTACGGGTTAGGATTAGGGGACGGGTGAGGGTCAGGCTTCGGGGAAGGGTTAGGGTAAGGGTTCGGGCTAGGGTTAGGGTTAGGGGACGGGGACGGTTTAGGGTCCAGTTGAGGGTACGGCAACGCTTTAGGGGGAGCGTGCGTGTGAGGGCGCACGTTAGTGTTAGCGTACGGGTTAGGATTAGGGGACGGGTGAGGGTCAGGCTTCGGGGAAGGGTTAGGGTTAGGGTTCGGGCTAGGGTTAGGGTTAGGGGACGGGGATGGTTTAGGATCCAGGTGAGGGTACGGCAACGCTTTAGGGGGAGTGTGCGTGTGAGGGCGCGCGTTAGTGTTAGCGTACGGCTTAGGATTAGGGGACGGGTGAGGGTCAGGCTTCGGGGAAGTGTTAGGGTTAGGGTTCGGGCTAGGGTAAGGGTTAGGGGACGGGGACGGTTTAGGGTCCAGGTGAGGGTACGGCAACGCTTTAGGGGGAGCGTGCGTGTGAGGGCGCGGGTTAGTGTTAGCGTACGGGTTAGGATTAGGGGACGGGTGAGGGTCAGGCTTCGGGGAAGGGTTAGGGTTAGGGTTCGGGCTAGGGTTAGGGTTAGGGGACGGGGACGGTTTAGGGTCCAGGTGAGGGTACGGCAACGCTTTAGGGGGAGTGTGCGTGTGAGGGCGCGCGTTAGTGTTAGCGTACGGCGTAGGATTAGGGGACGGGTGAGGGTCAGGCTTCGCGGAAGTGTTAGGGTTAGGGTTCGGGCTAGGGTTAGGGTTAGGGGACGGGGACGGTTTAGGGTCCAGGTGAGGGTACGGCAACGCTTTAGGGGGAGCGTGCGTGTGAGGGCGCGGGTTAGTGTTAGCGTACGGCTTAGGATTAGGGGACGGGTGAGGGTCAGGCTTCGGGGAAGGGTTAGGGTTAGGGTTCGGGCTAGGGTTAGGGTTAGGGGACGGGGACGGTTTAGGGTCCAGGTGAGGGTACGGCAACGCTTTAGGGGGAGCGTGCGTGTGAGGGCGCGGGTTAGTGTTAGCGTAGGGGTTAGGATTAGGGGACGGGTGAGGGTCAGGCTTCGGGGAAGGGTTAGGGTTAGGGTTCGGGCTAGAGTTAGGGTTAGGGGACGGGGACGGTTTAGGGTCCAGGTGAGGGTACGGCAACGGTTTAGGGGGAGCGTGCGTGTGGGGGCGCGGATTAGTGTTAGCGTACGGGTTAGGATTAAGGGACGGGTGAGGGTCAGGCTTCGGGGAAGTGTTAGGGTTAGGGTTCGGGCTAGGGTTAGGGTTATGGGACGGGGACGGTTTAGGGTCCAGGTGAGGGTACGGCAACGCTTTAGGGGGAGCGTGCGTGTGAGGGCGCGGGTTAGTGTTAGCGTACGGGTTAGGATTAGGTGACCGGTGAGGGTCAGGCTTCGGGGAAGGGTTAGGGTTAGGGTTCGGGCTAGGGTTAGGGTTAGGGGACGGGGACGGTTTAGGGTCCAGGTGAGGGTACGGCAACGCTTTAGGGTGAGCGTGCGTGTGAGGGCGTGGGTTAGTGTTAGCGTACGGGTTAGGATTAGGGGACGGGTGAGGGTCAGGCTTCGGGGAAGGGTTAGGGTTAGGGTTCGGGCTAGGGTTAGGGTTAGGGGACGGGGACGGGTTAGGGTGCAGTTGAGGGTACGGCAACGCTTTAGGGGGAGCGTGCGTGTGAGGGCGCGCGTTAGTGTTAGCGTACGGGTTAGGATTAGGGGACGGGTGAGGGTCAGGCTTCGGGGAAGGGTTAGGGTTAGGGTTCGGGCTAGGGTTAGGGTTAGGGGACGGGGATGGTTTAGGGTCCAGGTGAGGGTACGGCAACGCTTTAGGGGGAGTGTGCGTGTGAGGGCGCGCGTTAGTGTTAGCGTACGGCTTAGGATTAAGGGACGGGTGAGGGTCAGGCTTCGGGGAAGTGTTAGGGTTAGGGTTCGGGCTAGGGTTAGGGTTAGGGGACGGGGACGGTTTAGGGTCCAGGTGAGGGTACGGCAACGCTTTAGGGGGAGCGTGCGTGTGAGGGCGCGGGTTAGTGTTAGCGTACGGCTTAGGATTAGGGGACGGGTGAGGGTCAGGCTTCGGGGAAGGGTTAGGGTTAGGGTTCGGGCTAGGGTTAGGGTTAGGGGACGGGGACGGTTTAGGGTCCAGGTGAGGGTACGGCAACGCTTTAGGGGGAGCGTGCGTGTGAGGGCGCGGGTTAGTGTTAGCGTACGGGTTAGGATTAGGGGACGGGTGAGGGTCAGGCTTCGGGGAAGGGTTAGGGTTAGGGTTCGGGCTAGGGTTAGGCTTAGGGGACGGGGACGGTTTAGGGTCCAGGTGAGGGTACGGCAACGCTTTAGGGGGAGCGTGCGTGTGAGGGCGCGGGTTAGTGTTAGCGTACGGGTTAGGATTAGGGGACGGGTGAGGGTCAGGCTTCGGGGAAGGGTTAGGTTTAGGGTTCGGGCTAGGGTTAGGGTTAGGGGACGGGGATGATTTAGGGTCCAGGTGAGGGTACGGCAACGCTTTAGGGGGAGCGTGCGTGTGAGGGCGCGGGTTAGTGTTAGCGTACTGGTTAGGATTAGGGGACGGGTGAGGGTCAGGCTTCGGGGAAGAGTTAGGGTTAGGGTTCGGGCTAGGGTTAGGGTTAGGGGACGGGGACGGTTTAGGGTCCAGGTGAGGGTACGGCAACGCTTTAGGGGGAGCGTGCGTGTGAGGGCGCTGGTTAGTGTTAGCGTACGGGTTAGGATTAGGGGACGGGTGAGGGTCAGGCTTCGGGGAAGGATTAGGGTTAGGGTTCGGGCTAGGGTTAGGGTTAGGGGACGGGGACGGTTTAGGGTCCAGGTGAGGGTACGGCAACGCTTTAGGGGGAGCGTGCGTGTGAGGGCGCGGATTAGTGTTAGCGTACGGGTTAGGATTAAGGGACGGGTGAGGGTCAGGCTTCGGGGAAGGGTTAGGGTTAGGGTTCGGGCTAGGGTTAGGGTTAGGGGACGGGGACGGTTTAGGGTCCAGGTGAGGGTACGGCAACGCTTTAGGGGGAGCGTGCGTGTGAGGGCGCGGGTTAGTGTTAGCGTACGGGTTAGGATTAGGTGACGGGTGAGGGTCAGGCTTCGGGGAAGGGTTAGGGTTAGGGTTCGGGCTAGGGTTAGGGTTAGGGGACGGGGACGGTTTCGGGTCCAGGTGAGGGTACGGCAACGCTTTAGGGGGAGCGTGCGTGTGAGGGCGCGGGTTAGTATTAACGTACGGGTTAGGATTAGGGGACGGTTGAGGGTCAGGCTTCGGGGAAGGGTTAGGTTTAGGGTTCGGGCTAGGGTTAGGGTTAGGGGACGGGGACGGTTTAGGGTCCAGGTGAGGGTACGGCAACGCTTTAGGGGGAGCGTACGTGTGAGGGCGCGGGTTAGTGTTAGCGTACGGGTTAGGATTAGGGGACGGGTGAGGGTCAGGCTTCGGGGAAGGGTTAGGGTTAGGGTTCGGGCTAGGGTTAGGGTTAGGGGACGGGGACGGTTCAGGGTCCAGGTGAGGGTACGGCAACGCTTTAGGGGGAGCGTGCGTGTGAGGGCGCGGGTTAGTGTTAGCGTACGGGTTAGGATTAGGGGACGGGTGAGGGTCAGGCTTCGGGGAAGGGTTAGGGTTAGGGTTCGGGCTAGGGTTAGGGTTACGGGACGGGGACGGTTTAGGGTCCAGGTGAGGGTACGACAACGCTTTAGGGGGAGCGTGCGTGTGAGGGCGCGGGTTAGTGTTAGCGTACGGGTTAGGATTAGGGGATGGGTGAGGGTCAGGCTTCGGGGAAGGGCTAGGGTTAGGGTTCGGGCTAGGGTTAGGTTTAGGGGACGGGGACGGTTTAGGGTCCAGGTGAGGGTACGGCAACGCTTTAGGGGGAGCGTGCGTATGAGGGCGCGGGTTAGTGTTAGCGTACGGGTTAGGATTAGGGGACGGGTGAGGGTCAGGCTTCGGGGAAGGGTTAGGGTTAGGGTTCGGGCTAGGGTTAGGGTTAGGGGACGGGGACGGTTTAGGGTCCAGGTGAGGGTACGGCAACGCTTTAGGGGGAGTGTGCGTGTGAGGGCGCGGGTTAGTGTTAGCGTACGGGTTAGGATTAGGGGACGGGTGAGGGTCAGGCTTCGGGGAAGGGTTAGGGTTAGGGTTCGGGCTAGGGTTAGGGTTAGGGGACGGGGACGGTTTAGGGTCCAGGTGAGGGTACGGCAACGCTTTAGGGGGAGCGTGCGTGTGAGGGCGCGGGTTAGTGTTAGCGTACGGTTTAGGATTAGGGGACGGGTGAGGGTCAGGCTTCGGGGAACGTTTAGGGTTAGGGTTCGGGCTAGGGTAAGGGTTAAGGGACGGGGACGGTTTCGGGTCCAGGTGAGGGTACGGCAACGCTTTAGGGGGAGCGTGCGTGTGAGGGCGCGGGTTAGTGTTAGCGTACGGGTTAGGATTAGGGGACGGCTGAGGGTCAGGCTTCGGGGAAGGGTTAGGGTTAGGGTTCGGGCTAGGGTTAGGGTTAGGGGACGGGGACGGTTTAGGGTCCAGGTGAGGGTACGGCAACGCTTTAGGGGGAGCGTGCGTGTGAGGGCGCGGGTTAGTGTGAGCGTATGGGTTAGGATTAGGGGACGGGTGAGGGTCAGGCTTCGGGGAAGGGTTAGGGTTAGGGTTCGGGCTAGGGTTAGGGTTAGGGGACGGGGACGGTTTAGGGTCCAGGTGAGGGTACGGCAACGCTTTAGGGGGAGCGTGCGTGTGAGGCCGCGGGTTAGTGTTAGCGTACGGGTTAGGATTAGGGGACGGGTGAGGGTCAGGCTTTGGGGAAGGGTTAGGGTTAGGGTTCGGGCTAGGGTTAGGGTTAGGGGACGGGGACGGTTCAGGGTCCAGGTGAGGGTACGGCAACGCTTTAGGGGGAGCGTGCGTGTGAGGGCGCGGGTTAATGTTAGCGTACGGGTTAGGATTAGGGGACGGGTGAGGGTCAGGCTTCGGGGAAGGGTTAGGGTTAGGGTTCGGGCTAGGGTTAGGGTTAGGGGACAGGGACGGTTTCGGGTCCAGGTGAGGGTACGGCAACGCTTTAGGGGGAGCGTGCGTGTGAGGGCGCGGGTTAGTGTTAGCGTACGGGTTAGGATTAGGGGACGGGTGAGGGTCAGGCTTCGGGGAAGGGTTAGGGTAAGGGTTCGGGCTAGGGTTAGGGTTAGGGGACGGGGACGGTTTAGGGTCCAGTTGAGGGTACGGCAACGCTTTAGGGGGAGCGTGCGTGTGAGGGCGCGCGTTAGTGTTAGCGTACGGGTTAGGATTAGGGGACGGGTGAGGGTCAGGCTTCGGGGAAGGGTTAGGGTTAGGGTTCGGGCTAGGGTTAGGGTTAGGGGACGGGGATGGTTTAGGGTCCAGGTGAGGGTACGGCAACGCTTTAGGGGGAGTGTGCGTGTGAGGGCGCGCGTTAGTGTTAGCGTACGGCTTAGGATTAGGGGACGGGTGAGGGTCAGGCTTCGGGGAAGTGTTAGGGTTAGGGTTCGGGCTAGGGTAAGGGTTAGGGGACGGGGACGGTTTAGGGTCCAGGTGAGTGTACGGCAACGCTTTAGGGGGAGCGTGCGTGTGAGGGCGCGGGTTAGTGTTAGCGTACGGCTTAGGATTAGGGGACGGGTGAGGGTCAGGCTTCGGGGAAGGGTTAGGGTTAGGGTTCGGGCTAGGGTTAGGGTTAGGGGACGGGGACGGTTTAGGGTCCAGGTGAGGGTACGGCAACGCTTTAGGGGGAGCGTGCGTGTGAGGGCGCGGGTTAGTGTTAGCGTACGGGTTAGGATTAGGGGACGGGTGAGGGTCAGGCTTCGGGGAAGGGTTAGGGTTAGGGTTCGGGCTAGGGTTAGGCTTAGGGGACGGGGACGGTTTAGGGTCCAGGTGAGGGTACGGCAACGCTTTAGGGGGAGCGTGCGTGTGAGGGCGCGGGTTAGTGTTAGCGTACGGGTTAGGATTAGGGGACAGATGAGGGTCAGGCTTCGGGGAACGTTTAGGGTTAGGGTTCGGGCTAGGGTAAGGGTTAAGGGACGGGGACGGTTTCGGGTCCAGGTGAGGGTACGGCAACGCTTTAGGGGGAGCGTGCGTGTGAGGGCGCGGGTTAGTGTTAGCGTACGGGTTAGGATTAGGGGACGGGTGAGGGTCAGGCTTCGGGGAAGGGTTAGGGTTAGGGTTCGGGCTAGGGTTAGGGTTAGGGGACGGGGACGGTTTAGGGTCCAGGTGAGGGTACGGCAACGCTTTAGGGGGAGCGTGCGTGTGAGGGCGCGGGTTAGTGTTAGCGTACGGGTTAGGATTAGGGGACGGGTGAGGGTCAGGCTTCGGGGAAGGGTTAGGGTTAGGGTTCGGGCTAGGGTTAGGGTTAGGGGACGGGAACGGTTTAGGGTCCAGCTGAGGGTACGGCAACGCTTTAGGGGGAGCGTGCGTGTGAGGGCGCGGGTTAGTGTGAGCATACGGGTTAGGATTAGGGGACGGGTGAGGGTCAGGCTTCGGGGAAGGGTTAGGGTTAGGGTTCGGGCTAGGGTTAGGGTTAGGGGACGGGGACGGTTTAGGGTCCAGGTGAGGGTACGGCAACGCTTTAGGGGGAGCGTGCGTGTGAGGCCGCGGGTTAGTGTTAGCGTACGGGTTAGGATTAGGGGACGGGTGAGGGTCAGGCTTTGGGGAAGGGTTAGGGTTAGGGTTCGGGCTAGGGTTAGGGTTAGGGGACGGGGACGGTTCAGGGTCCAGGTGAGGGTACGGCAACGCTTTAGGGGGAGCGTGCGTGTGAGGGCGCGGGTTAGTGTTAGCGTACGGGTTAGGATTAGGGATCGGGTGAGGGTCAGGCTTCGGGGAAGGGTTAGGGTTAGGGTTCGGGCTAGGGTTAGGGTTAGGGGACGGGGACGGTTTCGGGTCCAGGTGAGGGTACGGCAACGCTTTAGGGGGAGCATGCGTGTGAGGGCGCGGGTTAGTGTTAGCGTACGGGTTAGGATTAGGGGACGGGTGAGGGTCAGGCTTAGGGGAAGGGTTAGGGTTAGGGTTCGGGCTAGGGTTAGGGTTAGGGGACGGGGACGGTTTAGGGTCCAGGTGAGGGTACGGCAACGCTTTAGGGGGAGCGTGCGTGTGAGGGCGCGGGTTAGTGTTAGCGTACGGGTTAGGATTAGGGGACGGGTGAGGGTCAGGCTTCGGGGAAGGGTTAGGGTTAGGGTTCGGGCTAGGGTTAGGGTTAGGGGACGGGGACGGTTTCGGGTCCAGGTGAGGGTACGGCAACGCTTTAGGGGGAGCGTGCGTGTGAGGGCGCGCGTTAGTGTTAGCGTACGGGTTAGGATTAGGGGACGGGTGAGGGTCAGGCTTCGGGGAAGGGTTAGGGTTAGGGTTCGGGCTAGGGTTAGGGTTAGGGGACGGGGACGGTTTAGGGTCCAGGTGAGGGTACGGCAACGCTTTAGGGGGAGTGTGCGTGTGAGGGCGCGCGTTAGTGTTAGCGTACGGCGTAGGATTAGGGGACGGGTGAGGGTCAGGCTTCGGGGAAGTGTTAGGGTTAGGGTTCGGGCTAGGGTTAGGGTTAGGGGACGGGGACGGTTTAGGGTCCAGGTGAGGGTACGGCAACGCTTTAGGGGGAGCGTGCGTGTGAGGGCGCGGGTTAGTGTTAGCGTACGGCTTAGGATTAGGGGACGGGTGAGGGTCAGGCTTCGGGGAAGGGTTAGGGTTAGGGTTCGGGCTAGGGTTAGGGTTAGGGGACGGGGACGGTTTAGGGTCCAGGTGAGGGTACGGCAACGCTTTAGGGGGAGCGTGCGTGTGAGGGCGCGGGTTAGTGTTAGCGTAGGGGTTAGGATTAGGGGACGGGTGAGGGTCAGGCTTCGGGGAAGGGTTAGGGTTAGGGTTCGGGCTAGAGTTAGGGTTAGGGGACGGGGACGGTTTAGGGTCCAGGTGAGGGTACGGCAACGCTTTAGGGGGAGCGTGCGTGTGGGGGCGCGGATTAGTGTTAGCGTACGGGTTAGGATTAAGGGACGGGTGAGGGTCAGGCTTCGGGGAAGGGTTAGGGTTAGGGTTCGGGCTAGGGTTAGGGTTATGGGACGGGGACGGTTTAGGGTCCAGGTGAGGGTACGGCAACGCTTTAGGGGGAGCG
Source organism: Stenella coeruleoalba (assembly GCF_951394435.1). NCBI lineage: Eukaryota > Metazoa > Chordata > Mammalia > Artiodactyla > Delphinidae > Stenella > Stenella coeruleoalba. The sequence continues at coordinate 3,203,665 of NW_027646093.1, read as the reverse complement.
TGCGTGTGAGGGCGCGGGTTAGTGTTAGCGTACGGGTTAGGATTAGGTGACGGGTGAGGGTCAGGCTTCGGGGAAGGGTTAGGGTTAGGGTTCGGGCTAGGGTTAGGGTTAGGGGACGGGGACGGTTTAGGGTCCAGGTGAGGGTACGGCAACGCTTTAGGGTGAGCGTGCGTGTGAGGGCGTGGGTTAGTGTTAGCGTAGGGGTTAGGATTAGGGGACGGTTGAGGGTCAGGCTTCGGGGAAGGGTTAGGGTTAGGGTTCGGGCTAGGGTTACGGTTAGGGGACGGGGACGGTTTAGGGTCCAGGTGAGGGTACGGCAACGCTTTAGTGGGAGCGTGCATGTGAGGGCGCGGGGTAGTGTTAGCGTACTGGTTAGGATTAGGGGACGGGTGAGGGTCAGGCTTCGGGGAAGGGTTAGGGTTAGGGTTCGGGCTAGGGTTAGGGTTAGGGGACGGGGACGGTTTAGGGTCCAGGTGAGGGTACGGCAACGCTTTAGGGGGAGCGTGTGTGTGAGGGCGCGGGTTAGTGTTAGCGTATGGCTTAGGATTAGGGGATGGGTGAGGGTCATGCTTCGGGGAAGGGTTACGGTTAGGGTTCGGGCTAGGGTTAGGGTTAGGTGACGGGGACGGTTTAGGGTCCAGGTGAGGGTACGGCAACGCTTTAGGGGGAGCGAGCATGTGAGGGCGCGGGGTAGTGTTAGCGTACGGGTTAGGATTAGGGGACGGGTGAGGGTCAGGCTTCGGGGAAGGGTTAGGGTTAGGGTTCGGGCAAGGGTTAGGGTTAGGGGACGGGGATGGTTTAGGGTCCAGGTGAGGGTACAGCAACGCTTTAGGGGGAGCGTGCGTGTGAGGGCGCGGGTTAGTGTTAGCGTACGGCTTAGGATTAGGGGACGGGTGAGGCTCAGGCTTCGGGGAAGGGTTAGGGTTAGAGTTCGGGCTAGGGTTAGGGTTAGGGGACGGGGACGGTTTAGGGTCCAGGTGAGGGTACGGCAACGCTTTAGGGGGAGCGTGCGTGTGAGGGCGCGGGTTAGTGTTAGCGTACGGGTTAGGATTAGGGGACGGGTGAGGGTCAGGCTTTGGGGAAGGGTTAGGGTTAGGGTTCGGGCTAGGGTTAGGGTTAGGGGACGGGGACGGTTTAGGGTCCAGGTGAGGGTACGGCAACGCTTTAGGGAGAGCGTGCGTGTGAGGGCGCGGGTTAGTGTTAGCGTACGGGTTAGGATTAGGGGACGGGTGAGGGTCAGGCTTCGGGGAAGGGTTAGGGTTAGGGTTCGGGCTAGGGTTAGGGTTAGGGGACGGGGACGGTTTAGGGTCCAGGTGAGGGTACGGCAACGCTTTAGGGGGAGCGTGCGTGTGAGGGCGCGGGTTAGTGTTAGCGTACGGGTTAGGATTAGGGGACGGGTGAGGGTCAGGCTTCGGGGAAGGGTTAGGGTTAGGGTTCGGGCTAGGGTTAGGGTTAGGGGACGGGGACGGTTTCGGGTCCAGGTGAGGGTACGGCAACGCTTTAGGGGGAGCGTGCGTGTGAGGGCGCGGGTTAGTGTTAGCGTACGGGTTAGGATTAGGGGACGGGTGAGGGTCAGGCTTCGGGGAAGGGTTAGGGTTAGGGTTCGGGCTAGGGTTAGGGTTAGGGGACGGGGACGGTTTAGGGTCCAGGTGAGGGTACGGCAACGCTTTAGGGGGAGCGTGCGTGTGAGGGCGCGGGTTAGTGTTAGCGTACGGGTTAGGATTAGGGGACGGGTGAGGGTCAGGCTTCGGGGAAGGGTTAGGGTTAGGGTTCGGGCTAGGGTTAGGGTTAGGGGACGGGGACGGGTTAGGGTGCAGTTGAGGGTACGGCAACGCTTTAGGGGGAGCGTGCGTGTGAGGGCGCGCGTTAGTGTTAGCGTACGGGTTAGGATTAGGGGACGGGTGAGGGTCAGGCTTCGGGGAAGGGTTAGGGTTAGGGTTCGGGCTAGGGTTAGGGTTAGGGGACGGGGACGGTTTAGGGTCCAGGTGAGGGTACGGCAACGCTTTAGGGAGAGCGTGCGTGTGAGGGCGCGGGTTAGTGTTAGCGTACGGGTTAGGATTAGGGGACGGGTGAGGGTCAGGCTTCGGGGAAGGGTTAGGGTTAGGGTTCGGGCTAGGGTTAGGGTTAGGGGACGGGGACGGTTTAGGGTCCAGGTGAGGGTACGGCAACGCTTTAGGGGGAGCGTGCGTGTGAGGGCGCGGGTTAGTGTTAGCGTACGGGTTAGGATTAGGGGACGGGTGAGGGTCAGGCTTCGGGGAAGGGTTAGGGTTAGGGTTCGGGCTAGGGTTAGGGTTAGGGGACGGGGACGGTTTCGGGTCCAGGTGAGGGTACGGCAACGCTTTAGGGGGAGCGTGCGTGTGAGGGCGCGGGTTAGTGTTAGCGTACGGGTTAGGATTAGGGGACGGGTGAGGGTCAGGCTTCGGGGAAGGGTTAGGGTTAGGGTTCGGGCTAGGGTTAGGGTTAGGGGACGGGGACGGTTTAGGGTCCAGGTGAGGGTACGGCAACGCTTTAGGGGGAGCGTGCGTGTGAGGGCGCGGGTTAGTGTTAGCGTACGGGTTAGGATTAGGGGACGGGTGAGGGTCAGGCTTCGGGGAAGGGTTAGGGTTAGGGTTCGGGCTAGGGTTAGGGTTAGGGGACGGGGACGGGTTAGGGTGCAGTTGAGGGTACGGCAACGCTTTAGGGGGAGCGTGCGTGTGAGGGCGCGCGTTAGTGTTAGCGTACGGGTTAGGATTAGGGGACGGGTGAGGGTCAGGCTTCGGGGAAGGGTTAGGGTTAGGGTTCGGGCTAGGGTTAGGGTTAGGGGACGGGGATGGTTTAGGGTCCAGGTGAGGGTACGGCAACGCTTTAGGGGGAGTGTGCGTGTGAGGGCGCGCGTTAGTGTTAGCGTACGGCTTAGGATTAAGGGACGGGTGAGGGTCAGGCTTCGGGGAAGTGTTAGGGTTAGGGTTCGGGCTAGGGTTAGGGTTAGGGGACGGGGACGGTTTAGGGTCCAGGTGAGGGTACGGCAACGCTTTAGGGGGAGCGTGCGTGTGAGGGCGCGGGTTAGTGTTAGCGTACGGCTTAGGATTAGGGGACGGGTGAGGGTCAGGCTTCGGGGAAGGGTTAGGGTTAGGGTTCGGGCTAGGGTTAGGGTTAGGGGACGGGGACGGTTTAGGGTCCAGGTGAGGGTACGGCAACGCTTTAGGGGGAGCGTGCGTGTGAGGGCGCGGGTTAGTGTTAGCGTACGGGTTAGGATTAGGGGACGGGTGAGGGTCAGGCTTCGGGGAAGGGTTAGGGTTAGGGTTCGGGCTAGGGTTAGGCTTAGGGGACGGGGACGGTTTAGGGTCCAGGTGAGGGTACGGCAACGCTTTAGGGGGAGCGTGCGTGTGAGGGCGCGGGTTAGTGTTAGCGTACGGGTTAGGATTAGGGGACGGGTGAGGGTCAGGCTTCGGGGAAGGGCTAGGGTTAGGGTTCGGGCTAGGGTTAGGTTTAGGGGACGGGGACGGTTTAGGGTCCAGGTGAGGGTACGGCAACGCTTTAGGGGGAGCGTGCGTATGAGGGCGCGGGTTAGTGTTAGCGTACGGGTTAGGATTAGGGGACGGGTGAGGGTCAGGCTTCGGGGAAGGGTTAGGGTTAGGGTTCGGGCTAGGGTTAGGGTTAGGGGACGGGGACGGTTTAGGGTCCAGGTGAGGGTACGGCAACGCTTTAGGGGGAGCGTGCGTGTGAGGGCGCGGGTTAGTGTTAGCGTACGGGTTAGGATTAGGGGACGGGTGAGGGTCAGGCTTCGGGGAAGGGTTAGGGTTAGGGTTCGGGCTAGGGTTAGGGTTAGGGGACGGGGACGGTTTAGGGTCCAGGTGAGGGTACGGCAACGCTTTAGTAGGCGCGTGAGTGTGAGGGCGCGGGTTAGTGTTAGCGTACGGCTTAGGATTAGGGGACGGGTGAGGGTCAGGCTTCGGGGAAGGGTTAGGGTTAGGGTTCGGGCTAGGGTTAGGGTTAGGGGACGGGGACGGTTTCGGGTCCAGGTGAGGGTACGGCAACGCTTTAGGGGGAGCGTGCGTGTGAGGGCGCGGGTTAGTGTTAGCGTACGGGTTAGGATTAGGGGACGGGTGAGGTTCAGGCTTCGGGGAAGGGTTAGGGTTAGGGTTCGGGCTAGGGTTAGGGTTAGGGGACGGGGACGGTTTAGGGTCCAGGTGAGGGTACGGCAACGGTTTAGGGGCAGCGTGCGTGTGAGGGCGCGGGTTAGAGTTAGCGTACGGGTTAGGATTAGGGGACGGGTGAGGGTCAGGGTTCGGGGAAGGGTTAGGGTTAGGGTTCGGGCTAGGGTAAGGGTTAAGGGACGGGGATGGTTTCGGGTCCAGGTGAGGGTACGGCAACGCTTTAGGGGGAGCGTGCGTGTGAGGGCGCGGGTTAGTGTTAGCGTACGGGTTAGGATTAGGGGACGGTTGAGGGTCAGGCTTCGGGGAAGGGTTAGGTTAAGGGTTCGGTCTAGGGTTAGGGTTAGGGGACGGGGACGGTATAGGGTCCAGGTGAGGGTATGGCAATGCTTCAGGGGGAGCGTGCGTGTGAGGGCGCGGGTTAGTGTTAGCGTATGGGTTAGCATTAGGGGATGGGTGAGGGTCAGGCTTCGGGGAAGGGTTAGGGTTAGGGTTCGGGCTAGGGTTAGGGTTAGGGGACGGGGACGGTTTAGAGTCCAGGTGAGGGTACGGCAACGCTTTAGGGGGAGCGTGCATGTGAGGGTGTGGGTTAGTGTTAGCGTACGGGTTAGGATTAGGAGACGGGTGAGGGTCAGGCTTCGGGGAAGGGTTAGGGTTAGGGTTCGGGCTAGGGTTAGGGTTAGGGGACGGGGATGGTTTAGGGTCCAGGTGAGGGTACGGCAACGCTTTAGGGGGAGCGTGCGTGTGAGGGCGCGGGTTAGTGTTAGCGTACGTGTTAGGATTAGGGGACGGGTGAGGGTCAGGCTTCGGGGAAGGGTTAGGGTTAGGGTTCGGGCTAGGGTTAGGGTTAGGGGACGGGGACGGTTTAGGGTCCAGGTGAGGGTACGGCAACGCTTTAGGGGGAGCGTGCATGTGAGGGCGCGGGGTAGTGTTAGCGTACGGGTTAGGATTAGGGGACGGGTGAGGGTCAGGCTTCGGGGAAGGGTTAGGGTTAGGGTTCGGGCTAGGGTTAGTGTTAGGGGACGGGGACGGTTTAGGGTCCAGGTGAGGGTATGGCAACGCTTTAGGGGGAGCGTGCGTGTGAGGGCGCAGGTTAGTGTTAGCGTGCGGGTTAGGATTAGGGGACGGGTGAGGGTCAGGCTTCGGGGAAGGGTTAGGGTTAGGGTTCGGGCTAGGGTTAGGGTTACGGGACAGGGACGGATTAGGGTCCTGGTGAGGGTACAGCAACGCTTTAGGGCGAGCGTGCGTGTGAGGGCGCGGGTTAGTGTTAGCGTACTTGTTAGGATTAGGGGACGGTTGAGGGTCAGGCTTCGGGAAAGGGTTAGAGTTAGGGTTCGGGCTAGGGTTACGGTTAGGGGATGGGGACGGTTTAGGGTCCAGGTAAGAGTACAGCAACGCTTTAGGGGGAGCGTGCGTGTGAGGGCGAGGGTTAGTGTTAGCGTACGTGTTAGGATTACGGGACGGGTGAGGGTCAGGCTTCGGGGAAGGGTTAGGGTTAGGGTTCGGTCTAGGGTTAGGGTTAAGGGACGGGGACGGTTTAGGGTCCAGGTGAGGGTACGGCAACGCTTTAGGGGGAGCGTGCGTGTTAGGGCGCGGGTTAGTGTTAGCGTACGGGTTAGGATTAGGGGACGGTTGAGGGTCAGGCTTCGGGGAAGGGTTAGGGTTAGGGTTCGGGCTAGGGTTAGGGTTACAGGACGGGGACGGTTTAGGGTCCAGGTGAGGGTACGGCAACGCTTTAGGGGGAGCGTGCATGTGAGGGTGCATGTAAGTGTTAGCGTACGGGTTAGGATTAGGGGACGGTTCAGGGTCAGGCTTCGGGGAAGGGTTAGGGTTAGGGTTCGGGCTAGGGTTAGGGTTAGGGGATGGGGATGGTTTAGGGTCCAGGTGAGGGTACGGCAACGCTTTAGGGGGAGCGTGCGTGTGAGGGTGCGGGTTAGTGTTAGTGTACATGTTAGGATTATGGGACGGGTGAGGGTCAGGCTTTGGGGAAGGGTTAGGGTTAGGGTTCGGGCTAGGGTTAGGGTTAGGGGACGGGGACGGTTTAGAGTCCAGGTGAGGGTACGGCAAAGCTTTAGGGGGAGCGTGCGTGTGAGGGCGCGGGTTAGTGTTAGCGTACGGCTTAGGATTAGGGGACGGGTGAGGGTCAGGCTTCGGGGAAGGGTTAGGGTTAGGGTTCGGGCTAGGGTTAGGGTTAGGGGACGGGGAAGGTTTAGGGTCCAGGTGAGGGTACGGCAACGCTTTAGGGGGAGCGTGCGTGTGAGGGCGCAGGTTAGTGTTAGCGTACGGGTTAGGATTAGGGGATGGGTGAGGGTCAGGCTTCGGGGAAGGGTTAGGGTTAGGGTTCGGGCTAGGGTTAGGGTTAGGGGACGGGGACGGTTTAGGGTCCAGGTGAGGGTACGGCAACACTTTAGGGGGAGAATACGTGTGAGGGCGTGGGTTAGTGTTAGCGTACGGGTTAGGATTAGGGGACGGGTGAGGGTCAGGCTTCGGGGAAGGGTTAGGGTTAGGGTTCGGGCTAGGGTTAGGGTTACGGGACAGGGACGGTTTAGGGTCCAGGTGAGGGTACGGCAACACTTTAGGGGGAGCGTGCCTGTGAGGGCGCGGGTTAGTGTTAGCGTACGGGTTAGGATTAGGGGACGGGTGAGGGTCAGGCTTCGGGAAAGTGTTATGGTTAGGGTTCGGGCTAGGGTTAGGGTTAGGGGACGGGGACGGTTTAGGGTCTAGGTGAGGGTACTGCAACGCTTTAGGGGGAGCGTGCGTGTGAGGGCGCGGGTTAGTGTTAGCGTAGGGGTTAGGATTAGGGGACGGTTGAAGGTCAGGCTTCGGGGAAGGGTTAGGGTTAGGGTTCGGGCTAGGGTTAGGGTTACGGGACAGGGACGGTTTAGGGTCCAGGTGAGGGTACGGCAACGCTTTAGGGGGAGCGTGCGTGTGAGGGTGCGGGTTAGTGTTAGCGTACGGGTTAGGATTAGGGGACGGGTGAGGGTCAGGCTTCGGGGAAGGGTTAGGGTTAGGGTTCGGGCTAGGGTTAGGGTTAGGGGACGGGGACGGTTTAGGGTCCAGGTGAGGGTACTGCAACGCTTTAGACGGAGCGTGCGTGTGAGGGCGCGGGTTAGTGTTAGCATATGGCTTAGGATTAGGGGATGGGTGAGGGTCATGCTTCGGAGAAGATTTAGGGTTAGGGTTCGGGCTAGGGTTAGGGTTAGGTGACGGGGACGGTTTAGGGTCCAGGTGAGGGTACGGCAACGCTTTAGGGGGAGCGTGCATGTGAGGGAGCGGGGTAGTGTTATCGAACGGGTTAGGATTAGGGGACGGGTGAGGGTCAGGCTTCGGGGAAGGGTTAGGGTTAGGGTTCGGTCTAGGGTTAGGGTTAGGGGACGGGGACGGTTTAGGGTCCAGGTGAGGGTACGGCAACGCTTTAGGGGGAGCGTGCGTGTGAGGGCGCGCGTTAGTGTTAGCGTGCGGTTTAGGATTAGGGGACGGGTGAGGGTCAGGCTTCGGGGAAGGGTTAGGGTTAGGGTTCGGGCTAGGGTTAGGGTTACGGGACAGGGATGGTTTAGGGTCCTGTTGAGGGTACAGCAACGCTTTAGGGGGAGCGTGCGTGTGAGGGCGCGGGTTAGTGTTAGCGTACGGGTTAGGATTAGGGGACGGGTGAGGGTCAGGCTTTGGGGAAGGGTTAGGGTTAGTGTTCGGGCTAGGGTTAGGGTTAGGGGATGGGGACGGTTTAGGGTCCAGGTAAGAGTACAGCAACACTTTAGGGGGAGCGTGCGTGTGAGGGCGAGGGTTAGTGTTAGCGTACGTGTTAGGATTACGGGACGGGTGAGTGTCAGGCTTCGGGGAAGGGTTAGGGTTAGGGTTCGGGCTAGGTTTAGGGTTAGGGGACGGGGACGGTTTAGGGTCCAGGGGAGGGTACGGCAACGCTTTAGGGGGAGCGTGCGTGTGAGGGCGCGGGTTAGTGTTAGCGTACGGGTTAGGATTAGGGGACGGGTGAGGATCAGGCTTCGGGGAAGGGTTAGGGTTAGGGTTCGGGTTAGGGTTAGGGTTAGGGTACGGGGACGGGGACGGTTTAGGGTCCAGGTGAGGGTACGGCAACGCTTTAGGGGGAGCGTGCATGTGAGGGCGCAGGTTAGTGTTAGCGTACATGTTAGGATTATGGGACGGGTGAGGGTCAGGCTTCGGGGAAGGGTTAGGGTTAGGGTTCGGGCTAGGGTTAGGGTTAGGGGACGGGGACGGTTTAGAGTCCAGGTGAGGGTACGGCAAAGCTTTAGGGGGAGCGTGCGTGTGAGGGCGCGGGTTAGTGTTAGCGTACGGCTTAGGATTAGGGGACGGGTGAGGGTCAGGCTTCGTGGAAGGGTTAGGGTTAGGGATCGGGCTAGGGTTAGGGTTAGGGGACGGGGAAGGTTTAGGGTCCAGGTGAGGGTACGGCAACGCTTTAGGGGGAGCGTTCGTGTGAGGGTGCGGGTTAGTGTTAGCGTACGGGTTAGGATTAGGGGACGGTTGAGGGTCAGGCTTCGGGGAAGGGCTAGGGTTAGGGTTCGGGCTAGGGTTAGGGTTAGGGGACGGGGACGGTTTAGGGTCCAGGTGAGGGTACGGCAACGCTTTAGGGGGAGCGTGCGTGTGAGGGCGCGGGTTAGTGTTAGCGTACGGCTTAGGATTAGGGGACGGGTGCGGGTAGGCTTCGGGGAAGGGTTAGGGTTAGGGTTCGGGCTAGGGTTAGGGTTAGGGGACGGGGACGGTTTAGGGTCCAGGTGAGGGTAGCGCAACGCTTTAGGGGGAGCGTGCGTGTGAGAGCGCGGGTTAGTGTTAGCGTACGGGTTAGGATTAGGGGACGGGTGAGGGTCAGGCTTCGGGGAAGGGTTAGGGTTAGGGTTCGGGCTAGGGTTAGGGTTAGGGGACGGGTACGATTTCGGGTCCAGGTGAGGGTACGACAACGCTTTAGGGGGAGCGTGCGTGTGAGGGCGCGGGTTAGTGTTAGCCTACGGGTTAGGATTAGGGGACGGGTGAGAGTCAGGCTTCGGGGAAGGGTTAGGGTTAGGGTTCGGGCTAGGGTTAGGGTTAGGGGACGGGGACGGTTTAGGGTCCAGGTGAGGGTACGGCAACACTTTAGGGGGAGAATGCGTGTGAGGGCGCGGGTTAGTGTTAGAGTACGGGTTAGGATTAGGGGACGGGTGAGGGTCAGGCTTCGGGGAAGTGTTAGGGTTAGGGTTCGGGCTAGGGTTAGGGTTACGGGACAGGGACGGTTTAGGGTCCAGGTGAGGGTACGGCAACGCTTTAGGGGGAGCGTGCTTGTGAGGGCGCGGGTTAGTGTTAGCGTACGGGTTAGGATTAGGGGACGGGTGAGGGTCAGGCTTCGGGGAAGGGTTAGGGTTAGGGTTCGGGCTAGGCTTAGGGTTAGGGGACGGGGACGGTTTAGGGTCCAGGTGAGGGTACTGCAACGCTTTAGGGGGAGCGTGCGTGTGAGGGCGCGGGATAGTGTTAGCGTACGGGTTAGGATTAGGGGACGGGTGAGGGTCAGGCTTCGGGGAAGGGTTAGGGTTAGGGTTCGGGCTAGGGTTAGGGTTACGGGACAGGGACGGTTTAGGGTCCAGGTGAGGGTACGGCAACGCTTTAGGGGGAGCGTGCGTGTGAGGGCCCGGGTTAGTGTTAGCGTACGGGTTAGGATTAGTGGACGGTTGAGGGTCATGCTTCGGGGAAGGGTTAGGGTTAGGGTTCGGGCTAGGGTTAGGGTTAGGGAACGGGGATGGTTTATGGTCCAGGTGAGTCTACGGCAACGTTTTAGGGGGAGCGTGCGTGTGAGGGCGTGGGTTAGTGTTAGCGTATGGGTTAGGATTAGGGGACAGGTGACGGTCAGGCTTCGGGGAAGGGTTAGGGTTAGGGTTCGGGCTAGGGTTAGGATTAGGGGACGGGGACGGTTTAGGGTCCAGCTGAGGGTAGGGCAACGCTTTAGGGGGAGCGTGCGTGTGAGGGCGCGCGTTAGTGTTAGCGTACGGCTTAGGATTAGGGGACGGGTGAGGGTCAGGCTTCGGGGAAGGGTTAGGGTTAGGGTTCGGGCTAGGGTTAGGGTTAGGGGACGGAGACGGTTCAGGGTCCAGGTGAGGGTACGGCAACGCTTTAGGGGGAGCGTGCGTGTGAGGGCTCGGGTTAGTGTTAGCGTACGGCTTAGGATTAGGGGACGTGTGAGGGTCAGGCTTCGGGGAAGGGTTAGGGTTAGGGTTCGGGCTAGGTTTAGGGTTAGGGGACGGGGACGGTTTAGGGTCCAGGGGAGGGTACGGCAACGCTTTAGGGGGAGCGTGCGTGTGAGGGCGCGGGTTAGTGTTAGTGTACGGGTTAGGATTAGGGGACGGGTGAGGATCAGGCTTCGGGGAAGGGTTAGGGTTAGGGTTCGGGTTAGGGTTAGGGTTAGGGTACGGGGACGGGGAAGGTTTAGGGTCCAGGTGAGGGTACGGCAACGCTATCGGGGGAGCGTGCATGTGAGGGCGCAGGTTAGTGTTAGCGTACATGTTAGGATTATGGGACGGGTGAGGGTCAGGCTTCGGGGAAGGGTTAGGGTTAGGGTTCGGGCTAGGGTTAGGGTTAGGGGACGGGGACGGTTTAGAGTCCAGGTGAGGGTACGGCAAAGCTTTAGGGGGAGCGTGCGTGTGAGGGCGCGGGTTAGTGTTAGCGTACGGCTTAGGATTAGGGGACGGGTGAGGGTCAGGCTTCGGGGAAGGGTTAGGGTTAGGGATCGGGCTAGGGTTAGGGTTAGGGGACGGGGAAGGTTTAGGGTCCAGGTGAGGGTACGGCAACGCTTTAGGGGGAGCGTTCGTGTGAGGGTGCGGGTTAGTGTTAGCGTACGGGTTAGGATTAGGGGACGGTTGAGGGTCAGGCTTCGGGGAAGGGTTAGGGTTAGGGTTCGGGCTAGGGTTAGGGTTAGGGGACGGGGACGGTTTAGGGTCCAGGTGAGGGTACGGCGACGCTTTAGGGGGAGCGTGCGTGTGAGGGCGCGGGTTAGTGTTAGCGTACGGCTTAGGATTAGGGGACGGGTGCGGGTAGGCTTCGGGGAAGGGTTAGGGTTAGGGTTCGGGCTAGGGTTAGGGTTAGGGGACGGGGACGGTTTAGGGTCCAGGTGAGGGTAGCGCAACGCTTTAGGGGGAGCGTGCGTGTGAGAGCGCGGGTTAGTGTTAGCGTACGGGTTAGGATTAGGGGACGGGTGAGGGTCAGGCTTCGGGGAAGGGTTAGGGTTAGGGTTCGGGCTAGGGTTAGGGTTAGGGGACGGGTACGATTTCGGGTCCAGGTGAGGGTACAACAACGCTTTAGGGGGAGCGTGCGTGTGAGGGCGCGGGTTAGTGTTAGCGTACGGCTTAGGATTAGGGGACGGGTGAGGGTCAGGCTTCGGGGAAGGGTTAGGGTTAGGGATCGGGCTAGGGTTAGGGTTAGGGGACGGGGAAGGTTTAGGGTCCAGGTGAGGGTACGGCAACGCTTTAGGGGGAGCGTTCGTGTGAGGGTGCGGGTTAGTGTTAGCGTACGGGTTAGGATTAGGGGACGGTTGAGGGTCAGGCTTCGGGGAAGGGTTAGGGTTAGGGTTCGGGCTAGGGTTAGGGTTAGGGGACGGGGACGGTTTAGGGTCCAGGTGAGGGTACGGCAACGCTTTAGGGGGAGCGTGCGTGTGAGGGCGCGGGTTAGTGTTAGCGTACGGCTTAGGATTAGGGGACGGGTGCGGGTAGGCTTCGGGGAAGTGTTAGGGTTAGGGTTCGGGCTAGGGTTAGGGTTAGGGGACGGGGACGGTTTAGGGTCCAGGTGAGGGTAGCGCAACGCTTTAGGGGGAGCGTGCGTGTGAGAGCGCGGGTTAGTGTTAGCGTACGGGTTAGGATTAGGGGACGGGTGAGGGTCAGGCTTCGGGGAAGGGTTAGGGTTAGGGTTCGGGCTAGGGTTAGGGTTAGGGGACGGGTACGATTTCGGGTCCAGGTGAGGGTACGACAACGCTTTAGGGGGAGCGTGCGTGTGAGGGCGCGGGTTAGTGTTAGCCTACGGGTTAGGATTAGGGGACGGGTGAGAGTCAGGCTTCGGGGAAGGGTTAGGGTTAGGGTTCGGGCTAGGGTTAGGGTTAGGGGACGGGGACGGTTTAGGGTCCAGGTGAGGGTACGGCAACACTTTAGGGGGAGAATGCGTGTGAGGGCGCGGGTTAGTGTTAGAGTACGGGTTAGGATTAGGGGACGGGTGAGGGTCAGGCTTCGGGGAAGGGTTAGGGTTAGGGTTCGGGCTAGGGTTAGGGTTAGGGGACGGGGACGGTTTAGGGTCCAGGTGAGGGTACTGCAACGCTTTAGGGGGAGCGTGCGTGTGACGGCGCGGGTTAGTGTTAACGTACGGGTTAACATTAGGGGACGGGTGAGGGTCAGGCTTCGGGGAAGGGTTAGGGTTAGGGTTCGGGCTAGGGTTAGGGTTAGGGGACGGGGACGGTTTAGGGTCCAGGTGAGGGTACGGCAACGCTTTAGGGGGAGCGTACGTGTTAGGGGGAGGGTTAGTGTTAGCGTACGGGTTAGGATTAGGGGACGGGTGAGGGTCAGGCTTCGGGGAAGGGTTAGGGTTAGGGTTCAGGCTAGGGTTAGGGTTAGGGAACGGGGATGGTTTATGGTCCAGGTGAGTCTACGGCAACGTTTTAGGGGGAGCGTGCGTGTGAGGGCGTGGGTTAGTGTTAGCGTACGGGTTAGGATTAGGGGACGGGTGACGGTCAGGCTTCGGGGAAGGGTTAGGGTTAAGGTTCGGGCTAGGGTTAGGATTAGGGGACGGGGACGGTTTAGGGTCCAGCTGAGGGTAGGGCAACGCTTTAGTGGGAGCGTGCGTGTGAGGGCGCGGGTTAGTGTTAGCGTATGGCTTAGGATTAGGGGACGGGTGAGGGTCAGGCTTCGGGGAAGGGTTAGGGTTAGGGTTCGGGCTAGGGTTAGGGTTAGGGGACGGAGACGGTTCAGGGTCCAGGTGAGGGTACGGCAACGCTTTAGGGGGAGCGTGCGTGTGAGGGCTCGGGTTAGTGTTAGCGTACGGCTTAGGATTAGGGGACGTGTGAGGGTCAGGCTTCGGGGAAGGGTTAGGGTTAGTGTTCGGGCTAGGTTTAGTGTTAGGGGACGGGGACGGTTTAGGGTCCAGGGGAGGGTACGGCAACGCTTTAGGGGGAGCGTGCGTGTGAGGGCGCGGGTTAGTGTTAGCGTACGGGTTAGGATTAGGGGACGGGTGAGGATCAGGCTTCGGGGAAGGGTTAGGGTTAGGGTTCGGGTTAGGGTTAGGGTTAGGGTACGGGGACGGGGACGGTTGAGGGTCCAGGTGAGGGTACGGCAACGCTTTAGGGGGAGCGTTCGTGTGAGGGTGCGGGTTAGTGTTAGCGTACGGGTTAGGATTAGGGGACGGGTGAGGGTCAGGCTTCGGGGAAGGGTTAGGGTTAGGGTTCGGGCTAGGGTTAGGGTTAGGGGACGGGGACGGTTTAGGGTCCAGGTGAGGGTACGGCAACGCTTTAGGGGGAGCGTGCGTGTGAGGGCGCGGGTTAGTGTTAGCGTACGGCTTAGGATTAGGGGACGGGTGCGGGTAGGCTTCGGGGAAGGGTTAGGGTTAGGGTTCGGGCTAGGGTTAGGGTTAGGGGACGGGGACGGTTTAGGGTCCAGGTGAGGGTAGCGCAACGCTTTAGGGGGAGCGTGCGTGTGAGAGCGCGGGTTAGTGTTAGCGTACGGGTTAGGATTAGGGGACGGGTGAGGGTCAGGCTTCGGGGAAGGGTTAGGGTTAGGGTTCGGGCTAGGGTTAGGGTTAGGGGACGGGTACGATTTCGGGTCCAGGTGAGGGTACGACAACGCTTTAGGGGGAGCGTGCGTGTGAGGGCGCGGGTTAGTGTTAGCCTACGGGTTAGGATTAGGGGACGGGTGAGAGTCAGGCTTCGGGGAAGGGTTAGGGTTAGGGTTCGGGCTAGGGTTAGGGTTAGGGGACGGGGACGGTTTAGGGTCCAGGTGAGGGTACGGCAACGCTTTAGGGGGAGCGTGCCTGTGAGGGCGCGGGTTAGTGTTAGCGTACGGGTTAGGATCTGGGGACGGGTGAGGGTCAGGCTTCGGGGAAGGGTTAGGGTTAGGGTTCGGGCTAGGGTTAGGGTTAGGGGACGGGGACGGTTTAGGGTCCAGGTGAGGGTACGGCAACACTTTAGGGGGAGCGTGCGTGTGAGGGCGCGGGTTAGTGTTAGCGTACGAGTTAGGATTAGGGGACGGGTGAGGGTCAGGCTTCGGGGAAGGGTTAGGGTTAGGGTTCGGGCTAGGGTTAGGGTTAGGGGACGGGGACGGTTTAGGGTCCATGTGAGTGTACGGCAACGCTTTAGGGGGAGCGTGCGTGTGAGGGCGCGGGTTAGTGTTAGCGTACGGGTTAGGATCATGGGACGGGTGAGGGTCAGGCTTCGGGGAAGGGTTAGGGTTAGGGTTCGGGCTAGGGTTAGGGTTAGGGGACGGGGACGGTTTAGGGTCCAGGTGAGGGTACGGCAACGCTTTAGGGGGAGCGTGCGTGTGAGGGCGCGGGTTAGTGTTAGCGTACGGGTTAGGATTAGGGGACGGGTGAGGGTCAGGCTTCGGGGAAGGGTTAGGGTTAGGGTTCGGGCTAGGGTTAGGGTTAGGGGACGGGGACGGTTTAGGGTCCAGGTGAGGGTACGGCAACGCTTTAGGGGGAGCGTGCGTGTGAGGGCGCGGGTTAGTGTTAGCGTACGGGTTAGGATTAGGCGACGGGTGAGGGTCAGGCTTCGGGGAAGGGTTAGGGTTAGGGTTCGGGCTAGGGTTAGGGTAGGGGACGGCGACGGTTTAGGGTCCAGGTGAGTGTACGGCAACGCTTTAGGGGGAGCGTGCGTGTGAGGGCGCGGGTTAGTGTTAGCGTACGGGTTAGGATTAGGGGACGGGTGAGGGTCAGGCTTCGGGGAAGGGTTAGGGTTAGGGTTCGGGCTAGGGTTAGGGTTAGGGGACGGGGACGGTTTAGGGTCCAGGTGAGTGTACGGCAACGCTTTAGGGGGAGCGTGCGTGTGAGGGCGTGTGTTAGTGTTAGCGTACGGGTTAGGATTAGGGGACGGGTGAGGGTCAGGCTTCGGGGAAGGGTTAGGGTTAGGGTTCGGGCTAGGGTTAGGGTTAGGGGACGGGGACGATTTAGGGTCCAGGTGAGGGTACGGCAACGCTTTAGGGGGAGCGTGCGTGTGAGGGCGTGGGTTAGTGTTAGCGTACGGGTTAGGATTAGGGGACGGGTGAGGGTCAGGCTTCGGGGAAGGGTTAGGGTTAGGGTTCGGGCTAGGGTTAAGGTTAGGGGTCGGGGACGGTTTCGGGTCCAGGTGAGGGTACGGCAACGCTTTAGGGGGAGCGTGCGTGTGAGGGCGCGGGTTAGTGTTAGCGTACGGGTTAGGATTAGGGGACGGGTGAGGGTCAGGCTTCGGGGAAGGGTTAGGGTTAGGGTTCGGTCTAGGGTTAGGGTGAGGGGACGGGGACGGTTTAGGGTCCAGGTGAGGGTACGGCAACGCTTTAGGGGGAGCGTGCGTGTGAGGGCACGGGTTAGTGTTAGCGTACGGGTTAGGATTAGGGGACGGCTGAGGGTCACGGTTCGGGGAAGGGTTAGGGTTAGGGTTCGGGCTCGGGTTAGGGTTAGGGGACGGGGATGGTTTAGGGTCCAGGTGAGGGTACGGCAACGTTTTAGGGGGAGCGTGCGTGTGATGGCGCGGGTTAATGTTAGCGTACGGGTTAGGATTAGGGGACGGGTGAGGGTCAGGCTTCGGGGAAGGGTTAGGGTTAGGGTTCGGGCTACGGTTAGGGTTAGGGGACGGGGACGGTTTAGGGTCCAGGTGAGGGTACGGCAACGCTTTAGGGGGAGCGTGCGTGTGAGGGCACGGGTTAGTGTTAGCGTACGTGTTACGATTAGGGGACGGATGAGGGTCAGGCTTCGGGGAAGGGTTAGGATTAGGGTTCGGGATAGGGTTAGGGTTAGGGGACAGGGACGGTTTAGGGTCCAGGTGAGGGTACAGCAACGTTTTAGGGGGACCGTGCGTGTGAGGGCGCGGGTTAGTGTTAGCGTACGGGTTAGGATTAGGGGACGGGTGAGGGTCAGGCTTCGGGGAAGGGTTAGGTTTAGGGTTCGGGCTAGGGTTAGGGTTAGGGGACGGGGACGGTTTAGGGTCCAGGTGAGGGTACGGCAACGCTTTAGGGGGAGCGTGCGTGTGAGGGCGCAGGTTAGTGTTAGCGTACGGGTTAGGATTAGGGGATGGGTGAGGGTCAGGCTTCGGGGAAGGGTTAGGGTTAGGGTTCGGGCTAGGGTTAGGGTTAGGGGACGGGGACGGTTTAGGGTCCAGGTGAGGGTACGGCAACGCTTTAGGGGGAGCGTGCGTGTGAGGGCGCGGGTTAGTGTTAGCGTACGGGTTAGGATTAGGGGACGGGTGAGGGTCAGGCTTCGGGGAAGGGTTAGGGTTAGGGTTCGGGCTAGGGTTAGGGTTAGGGGACGGGGACGGTTTAGGGTCCAGGTGAGGGTACGGCAATGCTTTAGGGGGAGCGTACGTGTGAGGGCGCGGGTTAGTGTTAGCGTACGGGTTAGGATTAGGGGACGGGTGAGGGTCAGGCTTCGGGGAAGGGTTAGGGTTAGGGTTCGGGCTAGGGTTAGGGTTAGGGGACGGGGACGGTTTAGGGTCCAGGTGAGGGTACGGCAACGCTTTAGGGGGAGCGTGCGTGTGAGGGCGCGGGTTAGTGTTAGCGTACGGGTTAGGATTAGGGGACGGGTGAGGGTCAGGCTTCGGGGAAGGGTTAGGTTTAGGGTTCGGGCTAGGGTTAGGGTTAGGGTACGGGGACGGTTTAGGGTCCAGGTGAGGGTACGGCAACGCTTTAGGGGGAGCGTGCGTGTGAGGGCGCGGGTTAGTGTTAGCGTACGGGTTAGGATTAGGGGACGGGTGAGGGTCAGGCTTCGGGGAAGGGTTAGGGTTAGGGTTCGGGCTAGGGTTAGGGTTAGGGGACGGGGACGGTTTAGGGTCCAGGTGAGGGTACGGCAACACTTTAGGGGGAGCGTGCGTGTGAGGGCGCGGGTTAGTGTTAGCGTACGGGTTAGGATTAGGGGACGGGTGAGGGTCAGGCTTCGGGGAAGAGTTAGGGTTAGGGTTCGGGCTAGGGTTAGGGTTAGGGGACGGGGACGGTTTAGGGTCCAGGTGAGGGTACGGCAACGCTTTGGGGGAGCGTGCGTGTGAGGGCGCGGGTTAGTGTTAGCGTACGGGTTAGAATTAGGGGACGGGAGAGGGTCAGGCTTCGGGGAAGGGTTAGGGTTAGGGTTCGGGCTAGGGTTAGGATTAGGGGACGGGGATGGTTTAGGGTCCAGGTGAGGATACGGCAACGCTTTAGGGGGAGCGTGCGTGTGAGGGCGCGGGTTAGTGTTAGCGTACGGGTTAGGATTAGGGGACGGGTGAGGGTCAGGCTTCGGGGAAGGGTTAGGATTAGGGTTCGGGCTAGGGTTAGGGTTAGGGGACGGGGACGGTTTAGGGTCCAGGTGAGGGTACGGCAACGCTTTAGGGGGAGCGTGCGTGTGAGGGCGCGGGTTAGTGTTAGCGTACGGGTTAGGATTAGGGGACGGGTGAGGGTCAGGCTTCGGGGAAGGGTTAGGGTTAGGGTTCGGGCTAGGGTTAGGGTTAGGGGACGGGGACGGTTTAGGGTCCAGGTGAGGGTACGGCAATGCTTTAGGGGGAGCGTACGTGTGAGGGCGCGGGTTAGTGTTAGCGTACGGGTTAGGATTAGGGGACGGGTGAGGGTCAGGCTTCGGGGAAGGGTTAGGGTTAGGGTTCGGGCTAGGGTTAGGGTTAGGGGACGGGGACGGTTTAGGGTCCAGGTGAGGGTACGGCAACGCTTTAGGGGGAGCGTGCGTGTGAGGGCGCGGGTTAGTGTTAGCGTACGGGTTAGGATTAGGTGACGGGTGAGGGTCAGGCTTCGGGGAAGGGTTAGGGTTAGGGTTCGGGCTAGGGTTAGGGTTAGGGGACGGGGACGATTTAGGGTCCAGGTGAGGGTACGGCAACGCTTTAGGGGGAGCGTGCGTGTGAGGGCGCGGGTTAGTGTTAGCGTACGGGTTAGGATTAGGGGACGGGTGAGGGTCAGGCTTCGGGGAAGAGTTAGGGTTAGGGTTCGGGCTAGGGTTAGGGTTAGGGGAC
Source organism: Stenella coeruleoalba (assembly GCF_951394435.1). Lineage (NCBI taxonomy): Eukaryota > Metazoa > Chordata > Mammalia > Artiodactyla > Delphinidae > Stenella > Stenella coeruleoalba. The sequence continues at coordinate 3,185,392 of NW_027646093.1, read as the reverse complement.
GGGGACGGTTTAGGGTCCAGGTGAGGGTACGGCAACGCTTTAGGGGGAGCGTGCGTGTGAGGGCGCGGGTTAGTGTTAGCGTACGGGTTAGAATTAGGGGACGGGAGAGGGTCAGGCTTCGGGGAAGGGTTAGGGTTAGGGTTCGGGCTAGGGTTAGGATTAGGGGACGGGGACGGTTTAGGGTCCAGGTGAGGATACGGCAACGCTTTAGGGGGAGCGTGCGTGTGAGGGCGCGGGTTAGTGTTAGCGTACGGGTTAGGATTAGGGGACGGGTGAGGGTCAGGCTTAGGGGAAGGGTTAGGGTTAGGGTTCGGGCTAGGGTTAGGGTTAGGGGACGGGGACGGTTTAGGGTCCAGGTGAGGGTACGGCAACGCTTTAGGGGGAGCGTGCGTGTGAGGGCGCGCGTTAGTGTTAGTGTACGGCTTAGGATTAGGGGACGGGTGAGGGTTAGGCTTCGGGGAAGGGTTAGGATTAGGGTTCGGGCTAGGGTTAGGGTTAGGGGACGGGGACGGTTTAGGGTCCAGGTGAGGGTACGGCAACGCTTTAGGGGGAGCGTGCGTGTGAGGGCGCGCGTTATTGTTAGCGTACGGCTTAGGATTAGGGGACGGGTGAGGGTCAGGCTTCGGGAAAGGGTTAGGGTTAGGGTTCGGGCTAGGGTTAGGGTTAGGGGATGGGGACTGTTTAGGGTCCAGGTGAGGGTACGGCAACGCTTTAGGGGGAGCGTGCGTGTGAGGGCGCGGGTTAGTGTTAGCGTACGGGTTAGGATTAGGGGACGGGTGAGGGTCAGGCTTCGGGGAAGGGTTAGGGTTAGGGTTCGGGCTAGGGTTAGGGTTAGGGGACGGGGACGGTTTAGGGTCCAGGTGAGGGTACGGCAACGCTTTAGGGGGAGCGTGCGTGTGAGGGCACGGGTTAGTGTTAGCGTACGTGTTACGATTTGGTGACGGATGAGGGTCAGGCTTCGGGTAAGGGTTAGGATTAGGGTTCGGGCTAGGGTTAGGGTTAGGGGACAGGGACGGTTTAGGGTCCAGGTGAGGGTACAGCCACGTTTTAGGGGGACCGTGCGTGTGAGGGCGCGGGTTAGTGTTAGCGTACGGGTTAGGATTAGGGGACGGGTGAGGGTCAGGCTTCGGGGAAGGGTTAGGGTTAGGGTTCGGGCTAGGGTTAGGGTTAGGGGACGGGGACGGTTTAGGGTCCAGGTGAGGGTACGGCAACGCTTTAGGGGGAGCGTGCGTGTGAGGGCGCGGGTTAGTGTTAGCGTACGGGTTAGGATTAGGGGACGGGTGAGGGTCAGGCTTCGGGGAAGGGTTAGGGTTAGGGTTCGGGCTAGGGTTAGGGTTAGGGGACGGGGACGGTTTAGGGTCCAGGTGAGGGTACGGCAACGCTTTAGGGGGAGCGTGCGTGTGAGGGCGCGGGTTAGTGTTAGCGTACGGGTTAGGATTAGGGGATGGGTGAGGGTCAGGCTTCGGGGAAGGGTTAGGGTTAGGGTTCGGGCTAGGGTTAGGGTTAGGGGACGGGGACGGTTTAGGGTCCAGGTGAGGGTACGGCAACGCTTTGGGGGAGCGTGCGTGTGAGGGCGCGGGTTAGTGTTAGCGTACGGGTTAGGATTAGGGGACGGGTGAGGGTCAGGCTTCGGGGAAGGGTTAGGGTTAGGGTTCGGGCTAGGGTTAGGGTTAGGGGACGGGGACGGTTTAGGGTCCAGGTGAGGGTACGGCAATGCTTTAGGGGGAGCGTACATGTGAGGGCGCGGGTTAGTGTTAGCGTATGGGTTAGGATTAGGGGACGGGTGAGGGTCAGGCTTCGGGGAAGGGTTAGGGTTAGGGTTCGGGCTAGGGTTAGGGTTAGGGGACGGGGACGGTTTAGGGTCCAGGTGAGGGTACGGCAACGCTTTAGGGGGAGCGTGCGTGTGAGGGCGCGGGTTAGTGTTAGCGTACGGGTTAGGATTAGGGGACGGGTGAGGGTCAGGCTTCGGGGAAGGGTTAGGTTTAGGGTTCGGGCTAGGGTTAGGGTTAGGGTACGGGGACGGTTTAGGGTCCAGGTGAGGGTACGGCAACGCTTTAGGGGGAGCGTGCGTGTGAGGGCGCGGGTTAGTGTTAGCGTACGGGTTAGGATTAGGGGACGGGTGAGGGTCAGGCTTCGGGGAAGGGTTAGGGTTAGGGTTCGGGCTAGGGTTAGGGTTAGGGGACGGGGACGGTTTAGGGTCCAGGTGAGGGTACGGCAACGCTTTAGGGGGAGCGTGCGTGTGAGGGCGCGGGTTAGTGTTAGCGTACGGGTTAGGATTAGGGGACGGGTGAGGGTCAGGCTTCGGGGAAGGGTTAGGGTTAGGGTTCGGGCTAGGGTTAGGGTTAGGGGACGGGGACGGTTTCGGGTCCAGGTGAGGGTACGGCAACGCTTTAGGGGGAGCGTGCGTGTGAGGGCGCGGGTTAGTGTTAGCGTACGGGTTAGGATTAGGGGACGGGTGAGGGTCAGGCTTCGGGGAAGGGTTAGGGTTAGGGTGCGGGCTAGGGTTAGGGTTAGGGGACGGGGACGGTTTAGGGTCCAGGTGAGGGTACGGCAACGCTTTAGGGGGAGCGTGCGTGTGAGGGCGCGGGTTAGTGTTAGCGTACGGGTTAGGATTAGGGGACGGGTGAGGGTCAGGCTTCGGGGAAGGGTTAGGGTTAGGGTTCGGGCTAGGGTTAGGGTTAGGGGACGGGGACGGTTTAGGGTCCAGTTGAGGGTACGGCAACGCTTTAGGGGGAGCGTGCGTGTGAGGGCGCGCGTTAGTGTTAGCGTACGGGTTAGGATTAGGGGACGGGTGAGGGTCAGGCTTCGGGGAAGGGTTAGGGTTAGGGTTCGGGCTAGGGTTAGGGTTAGGGGACGGGGACGGTTTAGGGTCCAGGTGAGGGTACGGCAACGCTTTAGGGGGAGTGTGCGTGTGAGGGCGCGCGTTAGTGTTAGCGTACGGCTTAGGATTAGGGGACGGGTGAGGGTCAGGCTTCGGGGAAGGGTTATGGTTAGGGTTCGGGCTAGGGTTAGGGTTAGGGGACGGGGACGGTTTAGGGTCCAGGTGAGGGTACGGCAACGCTTTAGGGAGAGCGTGCGTGTGAGGGCGCGGGTTAGTGTTAGCGTACGGGTTAGGATTAGGGGACGGGTGAGGGTCAGGCTTCGGGGAAGGGTTAGGGTTAGGGTTCGGGCTAGGGTTAGGGGACGGGGACGGGGACGGTTTAGGGTCCAGGTGAGGGTACGGCAACGCTTTAGTAGGCGCGTGAGTGTGAGGGCGCGGGTTAGTGTTAGCGTACGCCTTAGGATTAGGGTACCGGTGAGGGTCAGGCTTCGGGGAAGGGTTAGGTTTAGGTTTCGGGCTAGGGTTAGGGTTAGGGGACGGGGAAGGTTTAGGGTCCAGGTGAGGGTACGGCAACGCTTTAGGGGGAGCGTGCGTGTGAGGGCGCGGGTTAGTGTTAGCGTACGGGTTAGGATTAGGGGACGGGTGAGGGTCAGGCTTCGGGGAAGGGTTAGGCTTAGGGTTCGGGCTAGGGTTAGGGTTAGGGGACGGGGACGATTTAGGGTCCAGGTGAGGGTAGGGCAACGCTTTAGTGGGAGCGTGCGTGTGAGGGCGCGGGTTAGTGTTAGCGTACGGGTTAGGATTAGGGGACGTGTGAGGGTCAGGCTTTGGGGAAGAGTTAGGGTTAGGGTTCGGGGTAGGGTTAGGGTTAGGGGACGGGGACGGTTTAGGGTCCAGGTGAGGGTACGGCAACGCTTTAGGGGGAGCGTGCGTGTGAGGGCGCTGGTTAGTGTTAGCGTACGGGTTAGGATTAGGGGACGGGTGAGGGTCAGGCTTCGGGGAAGGATTAGGGTTAGGGTTCGGGCTAGGATTAGGGTTAGGGGACGGGGACGGTTTAGGGTCCAGGTGAGGGTACGGCAACGCTTTAGGGGGAGCGTGCGTGTGAGGGCGCGGGTTAGTGTTAGCGTACGGGTTAGGATTAAGGGACGGGTGAGGGTCAGGCTTCGGGGAAGGGTTAGGGTTAGGGTTCGGGCTAGGGTTAGGGTTAGGGGACGGGGACGGTTTAGGGTCCAGGTGAGGGTACGGCAGCGATTTAGAGGGAGCGTGCGTGTGAGGGCGCGGGTTAGTGTTAGCGTACGGGTTAGGATTAGGTGACGGGTGAGGGTCAGGCTTCGGGGAAGGGTTAGGGTTAGGGTTCGGTCTAGGGTTAGGGTTAGGGGACGGGGACGGTTTAGGGTCCAGGTGAGGGTACGGCAACGCTTTAGAGGGAGCATGCGTGTGAGGGCGTGGGTTAGTGTTAGCGTACGGGTTAGGATTAGGGGACGGTTGAGGGTCAGGCTTCGGGGAAGGGTTAGGGTTAGGGTTCGGGCTAGGGTTAGGGTTAGGTGACGGGGACGGTTTAGGGTCCAGGTGAGGGTACGGCAACGCTTTAGGGGGAGCGTGCATGTGAGGGCGCGGGGTAGTGTTAGCGTACTGGTTAGGATTAGGGGACGGGTGAGGGTCAGGCTTCGGGGAAGGGTTAGGGTTAGGGTTCGGGCTAGGGTTAGGGTTAGGGGACGGGGACGGTTTAGGGTCCAGGTGAGGGTACGGCAACGCTTTAGGGGGAGCGTGCGTGTGAGGGCGCGGGTTAGTGTTAGCGTATGGCTTAGGATTAGGAGATGGGTGAGGGTCATGCTTCGGGGAAGGGTTAGGGTTAGGGTTCGGGCTAGGGTTAGGGTTAGGTGACGGGGACGGTTTAGGGTCCAGGTGAGGGTACGGCAACGCTTTAGGGGGAGCGTGCATGTGAGGGCGCGGGGTAGTGTTAGCGTACTGGTTAGGATTAGGGGACGGGTGAGGGTCAGGCTTCGGGGAAGGGTTAGGGTTAGGGTTCGGTCTAGGGTTAGGGTTAGGGGACGGGGACGGTTTAGGGTCCAGGTGAGGGTACGACAACGCTTTAGGGGGAGCGTGCGTGTGAGGGCGCGGGTTAGTGTTAGCGTACGGGTTAGCATTAGGGGACGGGTGAGGGTCAAGCTTCGGGGAAGGGTTAGGGTTAGGGTTCGGGCTAGGGTTAGGGTTAGGGGACGGGGACGGTTTAGGGTCCAGGTGAGGGTACGGCAACGCTTTAGGGGGAGCGTGCATGTGAGGGTGCGGGTTAGTGTTAGCGTACGGGTTAGGATTAGGGGACGGGTGAGGGACAGGCTTCGGGAAAGTGTTATGGTTAGGGTTCGGGCTAGGGTTAGGGTTAGGGGACGGGGACGGTTTAGGGTCTAGGTGAGGGTACTGCAACGCTTTAGGGGGAGCGTGCGTGTGAGGGCGCGGGTTAGTGTTAGCATAGGGGTTAGGATTAGGGGATGGTTGAGGGTCAGGCTTCGGGGAAGGGTTAGGGTTAGGGTTCGGGCTAGGGTTAGGGTTACGTGACAGGGAAGGTTTAGGGTCCAGGTGAGGGTACGGCAACGCTTTAGGGGGAGCGTGCGTGTGAGGGCGTGGGTTAGTGTTAGCGTACGGGTTAGGATTAGGGGACGGGTGAGGGTCAGGCTTCGGGGATGGGTTAGGGTTAGGGTTCGGGCTAGGGTTAGGGTTAGGGGACGGGGACGGTTTAGGGTCCAGGTGAGGGTACTGCAACGCTTTAGGGGGAGCGTGCGTGTGAGGGCGCGGGTTAGTGTTAGCGTATGGCTTAGGATTAGGGGATGGGTGAGGGTCATGCTTCGGAGAAGATTTAGGGTTAGGGTTCAGGCTAGGGTTAGGGTTAGGTGACGGGGACGGTTTAGGGTCCAGGTGAGGGTACGGCAACGCTTTAGGGGGAGCGTGCATGTGAGGGCGCGGGGTAGTGTTAGCGTACGGATTAGCATTAGGGGACGGGTGAGGGTCAGGCTTCGGGGAAGGGTTAGGGTTAGGGTTCGGGCTAGGGTTAGGGTTACGGGACAGGGACGGTTTAGGTTCCTGTTGAGGGTACAGCAACGCTTTAGGGGGAGCGTGCGTGTGAGGGCGCGGGTTAGTGTTAGCGTACGGGTTAGGATTAGGGGACGGTTGAGGGTCAGGCTTCGGGGAAGGGTTAGGGTTAGGGTTCGGGCTAGGGTTAGGGTTAAGGGATGGGGACGGTTTAGGGTCCAGGTAAGTGTACAGCAACACTTTAGGGGGAGCGTGCGTGTGAGGGCGAGGGTTAGTGTTAGCGTACGTGTTAGGATTACGGGACGGGTGAGGGTCAGGCTTCGGGGCAGGGTTAGGGTTAGGTTTCGGGCTAGGGTTAGGGTTAAGGGATGGGGACGGTTTAGGGTCCAGTTGAGTGTACGGCAACGCTTTAGGGGGAGTGTGCGTGTGAGGGCGCGGGTTAGTGTTAGCGTACGGGTTAGGATTAGGGGACGGGTGAGGGTCAGGCTTCGGGGAAGGGTTAGGGTTAGGGTTAGGGTTCGGGCTAGGGTTAGGGTTACGGGACAGGGACGGTTTAGGTTCCTGTTGAGGGTACAGCAACGCTTTAGGGGGAGCGTGCGTGTGAGGGCGCGGGTTAGTGTTAGCGTACGGGTTAGGATTAGGGGACGGTTGAGGGTCAGGCTTCGGGGAAGGGTTAGGGTTAGGGTTCGGGCTAGGGTTAGGGTTAAGGGATGGGGACGGTTTAGGGTCCAGGTAAGAGTACAGCAACACTTTAGGGGGAGCGTGCGTGTGAGGGCGAGGGTTAGTGTTAGCGTACGTGTTAGGATTACGGGACGGGTGAGGGTCAGGCTTCGGGGCAGGGTTAGGGTTAGGTTTCGGGCTAGGGTTAGGGTTAAGGGATGGGGACGGTTTAGGGTCCAGTTGAGTGTACGGCAACGCTTTAGGGGGAGTGTGCGTGTGAGGGCGCGGGTTAGTGTTAGCGTACGGGTTAGGATTAGGGGACGGGTGAGGGTCAGGCTTCGGGGAAGGGTTAGGGTTAGGGTTCGGGCTAGGGTTAGGGTTAGGGGACGGGGACGGTTTAGGGTCCAGGTGAGGGTACGGCAACGCTGTAGGGGGAGCGTGCATGTGAGGGTGCGGGTTAGTGTTAGCGTACGGGTTAGGATTAGGGGACGGGTGAGGGTCAGGCTTCGGGGAAGGGTTAGGGTTAGGGTTCGGTCTAGGGTTAGGGTTAGGGGATGGGGACGGTTTAGGGTCCAGGTGAGGGTATGGCAATGCTTTAGGGGGAGCGTGCGTGTGAGGGCGCGGGTTAGTGTTAGCGTACGGGTTAGGATTAGGGGACGGGTGAGGGTCAGGCTTCGGGGAAGGGTTAGGGTTAGGGTTCGGGCTAGGGTTAGGGTTAGGGGACGGGGACGGTTTAGGGTCCAGGTGAGGGTACGGCAACGCTTTAGGGGGACCGTGCATGTGAGGGTGTGGGTTAGTGTTAGCGTACGGGTTAGGATTAGGAGACAGGTGAGGGTCAGGCTTCGGGGAAGGGTTAGGGTTAGGGTTCGGGCTAGGGTTAGGGTTAGGGGACGGGGATGGTTTACGGTCCAGGTGAGGGTACGGCAACGCTTTAGGGGGAGCGTGCGTGTGAGGGCGCGGGTTAGTGTTAGCGTACGTGTTAGGATTAGGGGACGGGTGAGGGTCATGCTTCGGGGAAGGGTTAGGGTTAGGGTTCGGGCTAGGGTTAGGGTTAGGGGACGGGGACGGTTTAGCGTCCAGGTGAGGGTACGGCAAAGCTTTAGGGGGAGCGTGCGTGTGAGGGCGTGGGTTAGTGTTAGCGTACGGGTTAGGATTAGGGGACGGGTGAGGGTCAGGCTTCGGGGAAGGGTTAGGGTTAGGGTTCGGGCTAGGGTTAGGGTTAGGGGACGGGGACGGTTTAGGGTCCAGGTGAGGGTACGGCAACGCTTTAGGGGGAGCGTACGTGTGAGGGCGCAGGTTAGTGTTATCGTACGGGTTAGGATTAGGGGATGGGTGAGGGTCAGGCTTCAGGGAAGGGTTAGGGTTAGGGTTCGGGCTAGGGTTAGGGTTAGGGGACGGGGACGGTTTAGGGTCCAGGTGAGGGTACGGCAACACTTTAGGGGGAGAATGCGTGTGAGGGCGCGGGTTAGTGTTAGCGTAGGGGTTAGGATTATGGGACGGGTGAGGGTCAGGCTTCGGGGAAGGGTTAGGGTTAGGGTTCGGGCTAGGGTTAGGGTTACGGGACAGGGACGGTTTAGGGTCCAGGTGAGGGTACGGCAACGCTTTAGGGGGAGCGTGCGTGTGAGGGCGCGGGTTAGTGTTAGCGTACGGCTTAGGATTAGGGGACGGGTGAGGGTCAGGCTTCGGGGAAGGGTTAGGGTTAGGGTTCGGGCTAGGGTTAGGGTTAGGGGACGGGGACGGTTTAGGGTCCAGGTGAGGGTACTGCAACGCTTTAGGGGGAGCGTGCGTGTGAGGGCGCGCGTTATTGTTAGCGTACGGCTTAGGATTAGGGGACGGGTGAGGGTCAGGCTTCGGGAAAGGGTTAGGGTTAGGGTTCGGGCTAGGGTTAGGGTTAGGGGATGGGGACTGTTTAGGGTCCAGGTGAGGGTACGGCAACGCTTTAGGGGGAGCGTGCGTGTGAGGGCGCGGGTTAGTGTTAGCGTACGGGTTAGGATTAGGGGACGGGTGAGGGTCAGGCTTCGGGGAAGGGTTAGGGTTAGGGTTCGGGCTAGGGTTAGGGTTAGGGGACGGGGACGGTTTAGGGTCCAGGTGAGGGTACGGCAACGCTTTAGGGGGAGCGTGCGTGTGAGGGCACGGGTTAGTGTTAGCGTACGTGTTACGATTTGGGGACGGATGAGGGTCAGGCTTCGGGTAAGGGTTAGGATTAGGGTTCGGGCTAGGGTTAGGGTTAGGGGACAGGGACGGTTTAGGGTCCAGGTGAGGGTACAGCCACGTTTTAGGGGGACCGTGCGTGTGAGGGCGCGGGTTAGTGTTAGCGTACGGGTTAGGATTAGGGGACGGGTGAGGGTCAGGCTTCGGGGAAGGGTTAGGGTTAGGGTTCGGGCTAGGGTTAGGGTTAGGGGACGGGGACGGTTTAGGGTCCAGGTGAGGGTACGGCAACGCTTTAGGGGGAGCGTGCGTGTGAGGGCGCGGGTTAGTGTTAGCGTACGGGTTAGGATTAGGGGACGGGTGAGGGTCAGGCTTCGGGGAAGGGTTAGGGTTAGGGTTCGGGCTAGGGTTAGGGTTAGGGGACGGGGACGGTTTAGGGTCCAGGTGAGGGTACGGCAACGCTTTAGGGGGAGCGTGCGTGTGAGGGCGCGGGTTAGTGTTAGCGTACGGGTTAAGATTAGGGGATGGGTGAGGGTCAGGCTTCGGGGAAGGGTTAGGGTTAGGGTTCGGGCTAGGGTTAGGGTTAGGGGACGGGGACGGTTTAGGGTCCAGGTGAGGGTACGGCAACGCTTTGGGGGAGCGTGCGTGTGAGGGCGCGGGTTAGTGTTAGCGTACGGGTTAGGATTAGGGGACGGGTGAGGGTCAGGCTTCGGGGAAGGGTTAGGGTTAGGGTTCGGGCTAGGGTTAGGGTTAGGGGACGGGGACGGTTTAGGGTCCAGGTGAGGGTACGGCAATGCTTTAGGGGGAGCGTGCATGTGAGGGCGCGGGTTAGTGTTAGCGTATGGGTTAGGATTAGGGGACGGGTGAGGGTCAGGCTTCGGGGAAGGGTTAGGGTTAGGGTTCGGGCTAGGGTTAGGGTTAGGGGACGGGGACGGTTTAGGGTCCAGGTGAGGGTACGGCAACGCTTTAGGGGGAGCGTGCGTGTGAGGGCGCGGGTTAGTGTTAGCGTACGGGTTAGGATTAGGGGACGGGTGAGGGTCAGGCTTCGGGGAAGGGTTAGGTTTAGGGTTCGGGCTAGGGTTAGGGTTAGGGTACGGGGACGGTTTAGGGTCCAGGTGAGGGTACGGCAACGCTTTAGGGGGAGCGTGCGTGTGAGGGCGCGGGTTAGTGTTAGCGTACGGGTTAGGATTAGGGGACGGGTGAGGGTCAGGCTTCGGGGAAGGGTTAGGGTTAGGGTTCGGGCTAGGGTTAGGGTTAGGGGACGGGGACGGTTTAGGGTCCAGGTGAGGGTACGGCAACGCTTTAGGGGGAGCGTGCGTGTGAGGGCGCGGGTTAGTGTTAGCGTACGGGTTAGGATTAGGGGACGGGTGAGGGTCAGGCTTCGGGGAAGGGTTAGGGTTAGGGTTCGGGCTAGGGTTAGGGTTACGGGACGGGGACGGTTTAGGGTCCAGGTGAGGATATGGCAACGCTTTAGGGGGAGCGTGCATGTGAGGGTGTGGGTTAGTGTTAGCGTACGGGTTACGATTAGGAGACGGGTGAGGGTCAGGCTTCGGGGAAGGGTTAGGGTTAGGGTTCGGGCTAGGGTTAGGGTTAGGGGACGGGGATGGTTTACGGTCCAGGTGAGGGTACGGCAACGCTTTAGGGGGAGCGTGCGTGTGAGGGCGCGGGTTAGTGTTAGCGTACGTGTTAGGATTAGGGGACGGGTGAGGGTCAGGCTTCGGGGAAGGGTTAGGGTTAGGGTTCGGGCTAGGGTTAGGGTTAGGGGACGGGGACGGTTTAGCGTCCAGGTGAGGGTACGGCAAAGCTTTAGGGGGAGCGTGCGTGTGAGGGCGTGGGTTAGTGTTAGCGTACGGCTTAGGATTAGGGGACGGGTGAGGGTCAGGCTTCGGGGAAGGGTTAGGGTTAGGGTTCGGGCTAGGGTTAGGGTTAGGGGACGGGGACGGTTTAGGGTCCAGGTGAGGGTACGGCAACGCTTTATGGGGAGCGTGCGTGTGAGGGCGCAGGTTAGTGTTAGCGTACGGGTTAGGATTAGGGGATGGGTGAGGGTCAGGCTTCAGGGAAGGGTTAGGGTTAGGGTTCGGGCTAGGGTTAGGGTTAGGGGACGGGGACGGTTTAGGGTCCAGGTGAGGGTACGGCAACACTTTAGGGGGAGAATGCGTGTGAGGGCGTGGGTTAGTGTTAGCGTAGGGGTTAGGATTAGGGGACGGGTGAGGGTCAGGCTTCGGGGAAGGGTTAGGGTTAGGGTTCGGGCTAGGGTTAGGGTTACGGGACAGGGACGGTTTAGGGTCCAGGTGAGGGTACGGCAACGCTTTAGGGGGAGCGTGCGTGTGAGGGCGCGGGTTAGTGTTAGCGTACGGGTTAGGATTAGGGGACGGGTGAGGGTCAGGCTTCGGGGAAGGGTTAGGGTTAGGGTTCGGGCTAGGGTTAGGGTTACAGGACGGGGACGGTTTAGGGTCCAGGTGAGGGTACGGCAACGCTTTAGGGGGAGCGTGCCTGTGAGGGCGCGGGTTAGTGTTAGCGTACGGGTTAGGATTAGGGGACGGGTGAGGGTCAGGCTTCGGGAAAGTGTTATGGTTAGGGTTCGGGCTAGGGTTAGGGTTAGGGGACGGGGATGGTTTAGGGTCTAGGTGAGGGTACTGCAACGCTTTAGGGGGAGCGTGCGTGTGAGGGCGCAGGTTAGTGTTAGCGTAGGGGTTAGGATTAGGGGACGGTTGAGGGTCAGGCTTCGGGGAAGGGTTAGGGTTAGGGTTCGGGCTAGGGTTAGGGTTACGGGACAGGGACGGTTTAGGGTCCAGATGAGGGTACGGCAACGCTTTAGGGGGAGCGTGCGTGTGAGGGCGCGGGTTAGTGTTAGTGTACGGGTTAGGATTAGGGGACGGGTGAGGGTCAGGCTTCGGGGAAGGGTTAGGGTTAGGGTTCAGGCTAGGGTTAGGGTTAGGGGACGGGGACGGTTTAGGGTCCAGGTGAGGGTACTGCAACGCTTTAGGGGGAGCGTGCGTGTGAGGGCGCGGGTTAGTGTTAGCGTATGGCTTAGGATTAGGGGATGGGTGAGGGTCAGGCTTCGGAGAAGGGTTAGGGTTAGGGTTCGGGCTAGGTTTAGGGTTAGGGGACGGGGACGGTTTAGGGTCCAGGTGAGGGTACGGCAACGCTTTAGGGGGAGCGTGCGTGTGAGGGCGCGGGTTAGTGTTAGCGTACGGGTTAGGATTAGGGGACGGTTGAGGGTCAGGCTTCGGGGAAGGGTTAGGGTTAGGGTTCGGGCTAGGGTTAGGGTTAGGGGATGGGGACGGTTTAGGGTCCAGGTAAGAGTACAGCAACACTTTAGGGGGAGCGTGCGTGTGAGGGCGAGGGTTAGTGTTAGCGTACGGGTTAGGATTAGGGGACGGGTGAGGGTCAGGCTTCGGGGAAGGGTTAGGGTTAGGGTTCGGGCTAGGGTTAGGGTTAGGGGACGGGGACGGTTTAGGGTCCAGGTGAGGGTACGGCAATGCTGTAGGGGGAGCGTGCATGTGAGAGTGCGGGTTAGTGTTAGCGTACGGGTTAGGATTAGGGGACGGGTGAGGGTCAGGCTTCGGGGAAGGGTTAGGGTTAGGGTTCGGGCTAGGGTTAGGGTTAGGGGACGGGGATGGTTTAGGGTCCAGGTGAGGGTATGGCAATGCTTTAGGGGGAGCGTGCGTGTGAGGGCGCGGGTTAGTGTTAGCGTACGGGTTAGGATTAGGGGACGGGTGAGGGTCAGGCTTCGGGGAAGGGTTAGGGTTAGGGTTCGGGCTAGGGTTAGGGTTACGGGACGGGGACGGTTTAGGGTCCAGGTGAGGATATGGCAACGCTTTAGGGGGAGCGTGCATGTGAGGGTGTGGGTTAGTGTTAGCGTACGGGTTACGATTAGGAGACGGGTGAGGGTCAGGCTTCGGGGAAGGGTTAGGGTTAGGGTTCGGGCTAGGGTTAGGGTTAGGGGACGGGGATGGTTTACGGTCCAGGTGAGGGTACGGCAACGCTTTAGGGGGAGCGTGCGTGTGAGGGCGCGGGTTAGTGTTAGCGTACGTGTTAGGATTAGGGGACGGGTGAGGGTCAGGCTTCGGGGAAGGGTTAGGGTTAGGGTTCGGGCTAGGGTTAGGGTTAGGGGACGGGGACGGTTTAGCGTCCAGGTGAGGGTACGGCAAAGCTTTAGGGGGAGCGTGCGTGTGAGGGCGTGGGTTAGTGTTAGCGTACGGCTTAGGATTAGGGGACGGGTGAGGGTCAGGCTTCGGGGAAGGGTTAGGGTTAGGGTTCGGGCTAGGGTTAGGGTTAGGGGACGGGGACGGTTTAGGGTCCAGGTGAGGGTACGGCAACGCTTTAGGGGGAGCATGCGTGTGAGGGCGCAGGTTAGTGTTAGCGTACGGGTTAGGATTAGGGGATGGGTGAGGGTCAGGCTTCAGGGAAGGGTTAGGGTTAGGGTTCGGGCTAGGGTTAGGGTTAGGGGACGGGGACGGTTTAGGGTCCAGGTGAGGGTACGGCAACACTTTAGGGGGAGAATGCGTGTGAGGGCGTGGGTTAGTGTTAGCGTAGGGGTTAGGATTAGGGGACGGGTGAGGGTCAGGCTTCGGGGAAGGGTTAGGGTTAGGGTTCGGGCTAGGGTTAGGGTTACGGGACGGGGACGGTTTAGGGTCCAGGTGAGGATATGGCAACGCTTTAGGGGGAGCGTGCATGTGAGGGTGTGGGTTAGTGTTAGCGTACGGGTTAGGATTAGGAGACGGGTGAGGGTCAGGCTTCGGGGAAGGGTTAGGGTTAGGGTTCGGGCTAGGGTTAGGGTTAGGGGACGGGGACGGTTTAGCGTCCAGGTGAGGGTACGGCAAAGCTTTAGGGGGAGCGTGCGTGTGAGGGCGTGGGTTAGTGTTAGCGTACGGCTTAGGATTAGGGGACGGGTGAGGGTCAGGCTTCGGGGAAGGGTTAGGGTTAGGGTTCGGGCTAGGGTTAGGGTTAGGGGACGGGGACGGTTTAGGGTCCAGGTAAGAGTACAGCAACGCTTTAGGGGGAGCGTGCGTGTGAGGGCGAGGGTTAGTGTTAGCGTACGTGTTAGGATTACGGGACGGGTGAGGGTCAGGCTTCGGGGAAGGGTTAGGGTTAGGGTTCGGTCTAGGGTTAGGGTTAAGGGACGGGGACGGTTTAGGGTCCAGGTGAGGGTACGGCAACGCTTTAGGGGGAGCGTGCGTGTGAGGGCGCAGGTTAGTGTTAGCGTACGGGTTAGGATTAGGGGACGGTTGAGGGTCAGGCTTCGGGGAAGGGTTAGGGTTAGGGTTCGGGCTAGGGTTAGGGTTACAGGACGGGGACGGTTTAGGGTCCAGGTGAGGGTACGGCAACGCTTTAGGGGGAGCGTGCATGTGAGGGTGCGTGTAAGTGTTAGCGTACGGGTTAGGATTAGGGGACGGTTCAGGGTCAGGCTTCGGGGAAGGGTTAGGGTTAGGGTTCGGGCTAGGGTTAGGGTTAGGGGACGGGGACGGTTTAGGGTCCAGGTGAGGGTACGGCAACACTTTAGGGGGAGAATACGTGTGAGGGCGTGGGTTAGTGTTAGCGTACGGGTTAGGATTAGGGGACGGGTGAGGGTCAGGCTTCGGGGAAGTGTTATGGTTAGGGTTCGGGCTAGGGTTAGGGTTAGGGGACTGGGATGGTTTAGGGTCTAGGTGAGGGTACTGCAACGCTTTAGGGGGAGCGTGCGTGTGAGGGCGCGAGTTAGTGTTAGCGTAGGGGTTAGGATTAGGGGACGGTTGAGGGTCAGGCTTCGGGGAAGGGTTAGGGTTAGGGTTCGGGCTAGGGTTAGGGTTACGGGTCAGGGACGGTTTAGGGTCCAGGTGAGGGTACGGCAACGCTTTAGGGAGAGCGTGCGTGTGAGGGTGCGGGTTAGTGTTAGCGTACGGGATAGGATTAGGGGACGGGTGAGGGTCAGGCTTCGGGGAAGGGTTAGGGTTACGGTTCGGGCTACGGTTAGGGTTAGGGGACGGGGACGGTTTAGGGTCCAGGTGAGGGTACTGCAACGCTTTAGGGGGAGCGTGCGTGTGATGGCGCGGGTTAGTGTTAGCGTATGGCTTAGGATTAGGGGATGGGTGAGGGTCATGCTTCGGAGAAGATTTAGGGTTAGGGTTCGGGCTAGGGTTAGGGTTAGGTGACGGGGACGGTTTAGGGTCCAGGTGAGGGTACGGCAACGCTTTAGGGGGAGCGTGCATGTGAGGGTGCGGGATAGTGTTAGCGAACGGGTTAGGATTAGGGGACGGGTGAGGGTCAGGCTTCGGGGAAGGGTTAGGGTTAGGGTTCGGGCTAGGGTTAGGGTTACGGGACGGGGACGGTTTAGGGTCCAGGTGAGGGTACGGCAACGCTTTAGGGGGAGCGTGCGTGTGAGGGCGTGGGTTAGTGTTAGCGTACATGTTAGGATTATGGGACGGGTGAGGGTCAGGCTTCGGGGAAGGGTTAGGGTTAGGGTTCGGGCTAGGGTTAGGGTTAGGGGACGGGGACGGTTTAGAGTCCAGGTGAGGGTACGGCAAAGCTTTAGGGGGAGCATGCGTGTGAGGGCGCGGGTTAGTGTTAGCGTACGGCTTAGGATTAGGGGACGGGTGAGGGTCAGGCTTCGGGGAAGGGTTAGGGTTAGGGTTCGGGCTAGGGTTAGGGTTAGGGGACGGGGAAGGTTTAGGGTCCAGGTGAGGGTACGGCAACGCTTTAGGGGGAGCGTGCGTGTGAGGGCGCAGGTTAGTGTTAGCGTACGGGTTAGGATTAGGGGATGGGTGAGGGTCAGGCTTCGGGGAAGGGTTAGGGTTAGGGTTCGGGCTAGGGTTAGGGTTACGGGACAGGGACGGTTTAGGGTCCAGGTGAGGGTACGGCAACGCTTTAGGGGGAGCGTGCTTGTGAGGGCGCGGGTTAGTGTTAGCGTACGGGTTAGGATTAGGGGACGGGTGAGGGTCAGGCTTCGGGGAAGGGTTAGGGTTAGGGTTCGGGCTAGGCTTAGGGTTAGGGGACGGGGACGGTTTAGGGTCCAGGTGAGGGTACTGCAAGGCTTTAGGGGGAGCGTGCGTGTGAGGGCGCGGGATAGTGTTAGCGTACGGGTTAGGATTAGGGGAAGGGTGAGGGTCAGGCTTCGGGGAAGTGTTAGGGTTAGGGTTCGGGCTAGCGTTAGGGTTACGGGACAGGGACGGTTTAGGGTCCAGGTGAGGGTACGGCAACGCTTTAGGGGGAGCGTGCGTGTGAGGGCGCGGGTTAGTGTTAGCGTACGGGTTAGGATTAGGGGACGGGTGAGGGTCAGGCTTCGGGGAAGGGTTAGGGTTAGGGTTCGGGCTAGGGTTAGGGTTAGGGGACGGGCACGGTTTAGGGTCCAGGTGAGGGTACTGCAACGCTTTAGGGGGAGCGTGCGTGTGAGGGCGCGGGTTAGTGTTAACGTACGGGTTAACATTAGGGGACGGGTGAGGGTCAGGCTTCGGGGAAGGGTTAGGGTTAGGGTTCGGGCTAGGGTTAGGGTTAGGGGACGGGGACGGTTTAGGGTCCAGGTGAGGGTACGGCAACGCTTTAGGGGGAGCGTGCGTGTGAGGGGGAGGGTTAGTGTTAGCGTACGTGTTAGGATTTGGGGACGGGTGAGGGTCAGGATTCGGGGAAGGGTTAGGGTTAGGGTTCGGGCTAGGGTTAGGGTTAGGGAACGGGGATGGTTTATGGTCCAGGTGAGTCTACGGCAACGTTTTAGGGGGAGCGTGCGTGTGAGGGCGTGGGTTAGTGTTAGCGTACGGCTTAGGATTAGGGGACGTGTGAGGGTCAGGCTTCGGGGAAGGGTTAGGGTTAGGGTTCGGGCTAGGTTTAGGGTTAGGGGACGGGGACGGTTTAGGGTCCAGGGGAGGGTACAGCAACGCTTTAGGGGGAGCGTGCGTGTGAGGGCGCGGGTTAGTGTTAGCGTACGGGTTAGGATTAGGGGACGGGTGAGGATCAGGCTTCGGGGAAGGGTTAGGGTTAGGGTTCGGGTTAGGGTTAGGGTTAGGGTACGGGGACGGGGACGGTTTAGGGTCCAGGTGAGGGTACGGCAACGCTTTAGGGGGAGCGTGCGTGTGAGGGCGCGGGTTAGTGTTAGCGTACATGTTAGGATTATGGGACGGGTGAGGGTCAGGCTTCGGGGAAGGGTTAGGGTTAGGGTTCGGGCTAGGGTTAGGTTTAGGGGACGGGGACGGTTTAGAGTCCAGGTGAGTGTACGGCAAAGCTTTAGGGGGAGCGTGCGTGTGAGGGCGCGGGTTAGTGTTAGCGTACGGCTTAGGATTAGGGGACGGGTGAGGGTCAGGCTTCGGGGAAGGGTTAGGGTTAGGGTTCGGGCTAGGGTTAGGGTTAGGGGACGGGGAAGGTTTAGGGTCCAGGTGAGGGTACGGCAACGCTTTAGGGGGAGCGTACGTGTGAGGGCGCGGGTTAGTGTTAGCGTACGGGTTAGGATTAGGGGACGGGTGAGGGTCAGGCTTCGGGGAAGGGTTAGGGTTAGGGTTCGGGCTAGGGTTAGGGTTAGGGGACGGGGACGGTTTAGGGTCCAGGTGAGGGTACGGCAACACTTTAGGGGGAGAATGCGTGTGAGTGCGCGGGTTAGTGTTAGCGTACGGGTTAGGATTAGGGGACGGGTGAGGGTCAGGCTTCGGGGAAGGGTTAGGGTTAGGGTTCGGGCTAGGGTTAGGGTTACGGGACAGGGACGGTTTAGGGTCCAGGTGAGGGTACGGCAACGCTTTAGGGGGAGCGTGCTTGTGAGGGCGCGGGTTAGTGTTAGCGTACGGGTTAGGATTAGGGGACGGGTGAGGGTCAGGCTTCGGGGAAGGGTTAGGGTTAGGGTTCGGGCTAGGGTTAGGGTTAGGGGACGGGGACGGTTTAGGGTCCAGGTGAGGGTACTGCAACGCTTTAGGGGGAGCGTGCGTGTGAGGGCGCGGGTTAGTGTTAGCGTACGGGTTAGGATTAGGGGACGGGTGAGGGTCAGGCTTCGGGGAAGGGTTAGGGTTAGGGTTCGGGCTAGGGTTAGTGTTAAGGGACAGGGACGGTTTAGGGTCCAGGTGAGGGTACGGCAACGCTTTAGGGGGAGCGTGCGTGTGAGGGCGCGGGTTAGTGTTAGCGTACGGGTTAGGATTAGGGGACGGGTGAGGGTCAGGCTTCGGGGAAGGGTTAAGGTTAGGGTTCGGGCTAGGGTTAGGGTTAGGGGACGGGGACGGTTTAGGGTCCAGGTGAGGGTACTGCAACGCTTTAGGGGGAGCGTGCGTGTGAGGGCGCGGGTTAGTGTTAACGTACGGGTTAACATTAGGGGACGGGTGAGGGTCAGGCTTCGGGGAAGGGTTAGGGTTAGGGTTCGGGCTAGGGTTAGGGTTAGGGGACGGCGACGGTTTAGGGTCCAGGTGAGGGTACGGCAACGCTTTAGGGGGAGCGTGCGTGTTAGTGGGAGGGTTAGTGTTAGCGTACGGGTTAGGATTAGGGGACGGGTGAGGGTCAGGCTTCGGGGAAGGGCTAGGGTTAGGGTTCGGGCTAGGGTTAGGTTTAGGGGACGGGGACGGTTTAGGGTCCAGGTGAGGGTACGGCAACGCTTTAGGGGGAGCGTGCGTGTGAGGGCGTGGGTTAGTGTTAGCGTACGGGTTAGGATTAGGGGACGGGTGACGGTCAGGCTTCGGGGAAGGGTTAGGGTTAGGGTTCGGGCTAGGGTTAGGATTAGGGGACGGGGACGGTTTAGGCTCCAGCTGAGGGTAGGGCAACGCTTTAGGGGGAGCGTGCGTGTGAGGGCGCGAGTTAGTGTTAGCGTATGGCTTAGGATTAGGGGACGGGTGAGGGTCAGGCTTCGGGGAAGGGTTAGGGTTAGGGTTCGGGCTAGGGTTAGGGTTAGGGGACGGAGACGGTTCAGGGTCCAGGTGAGGGTACGGCAACGCTTTAGGGGGAGCGTGCGTGTGAGGGCTCGGGTTAGTGTTAGCGTACGGCTTAGGATTAGGGGACGTGTGAGGGTCAGGCTTCGGGGAAGGGTTAGGGTTAGGGTTCGGGCTAGGTTTAGGGTTAGGGGACGGGGACGGTTTAGGGTCCAGGGGAGGGTACGGCAACGCTTTAGGGGGAGCGTGCGTGTGAGGGCACGGGTTAGTGTTAGCGTACGGGTTAGGATTAGGGGACGGGTGAGGATCAGGCTTCGGGGAAGGGTTAGGGTTAGGGTTCGGGTTAGGGTTAGGGTTAGGGTACGGGGACGGGGACGGTTTAGGGTCCAGGTGAGGGTACGGCAACGCTTTAGGGGGAGCGTGCGTGTGAGGGTGCGGGTTAGTGTTAGCGTACGGGTTAGGATTAGGGGACGGTTGAGGGTCATGCTTCGGGGAAGGGTTAGGGTTAGGGTTCGGGCTAGGGTTAGGGTTAGGTGACGGGGACCGTTTAGTTTCCAGGTGAGGGTACGGAAACGCTTTAGGGGGAGCGTGCGTGTGAGGGCGGGGGGTAGTGTTAGCGTACGGGTTAGGATTAGGGGACGGGTGAGGGTCAGGCTTCGGGGAAGGGTTAGGGTTAGGGTTCGGGCTAGGGTTAGGGTTAGGGGACGGGGACGGTTTAGGGTCCAGGTGAGTGTACGGCAACCCTTTAGGGGGAGCGTGTGTGTGAGGGCGCGGGTTAGTGTTAGTGTACGGGTTAGGATTAAGGGACGGGTGAGGGTCAGGCTTCGGGGAAGGGTTAGGGTTAGGGTTCGGGCTAGGGTTAGGGTTAGGGGACGGGGACGGTTTAGGGTCCAGGTGAGGGTACGGCAACGCTTTAGGGGGAGCGTGCGTGTGAGGGCGCGGGTTAGTGTTAGCGTACGGCTTAGGATTAGGGGACGGGTGCGGGTCAGGCTTCGGGGAAGGGTTAGGGTTAGGGTTCGGGCTAGGGTTAGGGTTAGGGGACGGGGACGGTTTAGGGTCCAGGTGAGGGTAGCGCAACGCTTTAGGGGGAGCGTGCGTGTGAGAGCGCGAGTTAGTGTTAGCGTACGGGTTAGGATTAGGGGACAGGTGAGGGTCAGGCTTCGGGGAAGGGTTAGGGTTAGGGTTCGGGCTAGGGTTAGGGTTAGGGGACGGGTACGATTTCGGGTCCAGGTGAGGGTACGGCAACGCTTTAGGGGGAGCGTGCGTGTGAGGGCGCGGGTTAGTGTTCGCCTACGGGTTAGGATTAGGGGACGGGTGAGGGTCAGGCTTCGGGGAACGGTTAGGGTTAGGGTTCGGGCTAGGGTTAGGGTTAGGGGACGGGGACGGTTTAGGGTCCAGGTGAGGGTACGGCAACGCTTTAGGGGGAGCGTTCGTGTGAGGGCGTGTGTTAGTGTTAGCGTACGGGTTAGGATTAGGGGACGGGTGAGGGTCAGGCTTCGGGGAAGGGTTAGGGTTAGGGTTCGGGCTAGGGTTAGGGTTAGGGGACGGGGACGATTTAGGGTCCAGGTGAGGGTACGGCAACGCTTTAGGGGGAGCGTGCATGTGAGGGCGTGGGTTAGTGTTAGCGTACGGGTTAGGATTAGGGGACGGGTGAGGGTCAGGCTTCGGGGAAGGGTTAGGGTTAGGGTTCGGGCTAGGGTTAGGGTTAGGGGTCGGGGACGGTTTCGGGTCCAGGTGAGGGTACGGCAACGCTTTAGGGGGAGCGTGCATGTGAGGGCGCGGGTTAGTGTTAGCGTACGGGTTAGGATTAGGGGACGGGTGAGGGTCAGGCTTCGGGGAAGGGTTAGGGTTAGGGTTCGGTCTAGGGTTAGGGTTAGGGGACGGGGACGGTTTAGGGTCCAGGTGAGGGTACGGCAACGCTTTAGGGGGAGCGTGCGTGTGAGGGCGCGGGTTAGTGTTAGCGTACGGGATAGGATTAGGGGACGGCTGAGGGTCACGGTTCGGGGAAGGGTTAGGGTTAGGGTTCGGGCTAGGGTTAGGGTTAGGGGATGGGGATGGTTTAGGGTCCAGGTGAGGGTACGGCAACGCTTTAGGGGGAGCGTGCGTTTGATGGCGCGGGTTAATGTTAGCGTACGGGTTAGGATTAGGGGACGGGTGTGGGTCAGGCTTCGGGGAAGGGTTAGGGTTAGGGTTCGGGCTAGGGTTAGGTTTAGGGGACGGGGACGGTTTAGGGTCCAGGTGAGCGTATGGCAACGCTTTAGGGGGAGCGTGCGTGTGAGGGCGTGGGTTAGTGTTAGCGTACGGGTTAGGATTAGGGGACGGGTGAGGGTCAGGCTTCGGGGAAGGGTTAGGGTTAGGGTTCGGGCTAGGGTTAGGGTTAGGGGACGGGGACGGTTTAGGGTCCAGGTGAGGGTACGGCAACGCTTTAGGGGGAGCGTGCGTGTGAGGGCGCGCGTTAGTGTTAGTGTACGGCTTAGGATTAGGGGACGGGTGAGGGTTAGGCTTCGGGGAAGGGTTAGGATTAGGGTTCGGGCTAGGGTTAGGGTTAGGGGACGGGGACGGTTTAGGGTCCAGGTGAGGGTACGGCAACGCTTTAGGGGGAGCGTGCGTGTGAGGGCGCGCGTTATTGTTAGCGTACGGCTTAGGATTAGGGGACGGGTGAGGGTCAGGCTTCGGGAAAGGGTTAGGTTTAGGTTTCGGGCTAGGGTTAGCGTTAGGGGATGGGGACTGTTTAGGGTCCAGGTGAGGGTACGGCAACGCTTTAGGGGGAGCGTGCGTGTGAGGGCGAGGGTTAGTGTTAGCGTACGGGTTAGGATTAGGGGACGGGTGAGGGTCAGGCTTCGGGGAAGGGTTTGGGTTAGGGTTCGGGCTAGGGTTAGGGTTAGGGGACGGGGACGGTTTAGGGTCCAGGTGAGGGTACGGCAACGCTTTAGGGGGAGCGTGCGTGTGAGGGCACGGGTTAGTGTTAGCGTACGTGTTACGATTAGGGGACGGATGAGGGTCAGGCTTCGGGGAAGGGTTAGGATTAGGGTTCGGGCTAGGGTTAGGGTTAGGGGACGGGGACGGTTTAGGGTCCAGGTGAGGGTACGGCAACGCTTTAGGGGTAGCGTGCATGTGAGGGCGCGGGTTAGTGTTAGCGTACGGGTTAGGATTAGGGGACGGGTGAGGGTCAGGCTTCGGGGAAGGGTTAGGGTTAGGGTTCGGGCTAGGGTTAGGGTTAGGGGACGGGGACGGTTTAGGGTCCAGGTGAGGGTACGGCAACGCTTTAGGGGGAGCGTGCGTGTGAGGGCGCGGGTTAGTGTTAGCGTACGGGTTAGGATTATGGGATGGGTGAGAGTCAGGCTTCGGGGAAGGGTTAGGGTTAGGGTTCGGGCTAGGGTTAAGGTTAGGGGACGGGGACGGTTTAGGGTCCAGGTGAGGGTACGGCAACGCTTTAGGGGGAGCGTGCGTGTGAGGGCGCGGGTTAGTGTTAGCGTACAGCTTAGGATTAGGGGACGGGTGAGGGTCAGGCTTCGGGGAAGGGTTAGAGTTAGGGTTCGGGCTAGGGTTAGGGTTAGGGGACGGGGACGGTTTAGGGTCCAGGTGAGGGTACGGCAACGCTTTAGGGGGAGCGTGCGTGTGAGGGCGCGGGTTAGTGTTAGCGTACGGGTTAGGATTAGGGGACGGGTGAGGGTCAGGCTTCGGGGAAGGGTTAGGGTTAGGGTTCGGTCTAGGGTTAGGGTTAGGGGACGGGGACGGTTTAGGGTCCAGGTGAGGGTACGGCAACGCTTTAGGGGGAGCGTGCGTGTGAGGTCGCGGGTTAGTGTTAGCGTACGGGTTAGGATTAGGGGACGGGTGAGGGTCAGGCTTTGGGGAAGGGTTAGGGTTAGGGTTCGGGCTAGGGTTAGGGTTAGGGGACGGGGACGGTTTAGGGTCCAGGTGAGGGTACGGGAACGTTTTAGGGGGAGCGTGCGTGTGAGGGCGCGGGTTAGTGTTAGCGTACGGGTTAGGATTAGGGGACGGGTGAGGGTCAGGCTTAGGGGAAGTGTTAGGTTTAGGGTTCGGGCTAGGGTTAGGGTTAGGGGACGGGGACGGTTTAGGGTCCAGGTGAGGGTACGGCAACGTTTTAGGGGGAGCGTGCGTGTGAGGGCACGGGTTAGTGTTAGCGTACGGGTTAGGATTAGGGGACGGGTGAGGGTCAGGCTTCGGGGAAGGGTTAGGGTTAGGGTTCGGGCTAGGGTTAGGGTTAGGGGACGGGGACGGTTTAGGGTCCAGGTGAGGGTACGGCAACACTTTAGGGGGAGCGTGCCTGTGAAGGCGCGGGTTAGTGTTAGCGTACGGGTTAGGATTAGGGGACGGGTGAGGGTCAGGCTTAGGGGAAGTGTTAGGTTTAGGGTTCGGGCTAGGGTTAGGGTTAGGGGACGGGGACGGTTTAGGGTCCAGGTGAGGGTACGGCAACGTTTTAGGGGGAGCGTGCGTGTGAGGGCACAGGTTAGTGTTAGCGTACGGGTTAGGATTAGGGGACGGGTGAGGGTCAGGCTTCGGGGAAGGGTTAGGGTTAGGGTTCGGGCTAGGGTTAGGGTTAGGGGACGGGGACGGTTTAGGGTCCAGGTGAGGGTACGGCAACACTTTAGGGGGAGCGTGCCTGTGAAGGCGCGGGTTAGTGTTAGCGTACGGGTTAGGATTAGGGGACGGGTGAGGGTCAGGCTTCGGGGAAGGGTTAGGGTTAGGGTTCGGGCTAGGGTTAGGGTTAGGGGACGGGGACGGTTTAGGGTCCAGGTGAGGGTACGGCAATGCTTTAGGGGGAGCGTGCGTGTGAGGGCCCGGGTTAGTGTTAGCGTACGGGTTAGGATTAGGGGATGGGTGAGGGTCAGGCTTCGGGGAAGGGTTAGGGTTAGGGTTCGGGCTAGGGTTAGGGTTAGGGGACGGGGACGGTTTAGGGTCCAGGTGAGGGTACGGGAACGTTTTAGGGGGAGCGTGCGTGTGAGGGCGCGGGTTAGTGTTAGCGTACGGGTTAGGATTAGGGGACGGGTGAGGGTCAGGCTTAGGGGAAGTGTTAGGTTTAGGGTTCGGGCTAGGGTTAGGGTTAGGGGACGGGGACGGTTTAGGGTCCAGGTGAGGGTACGGCAACGTTTTAGGGGGAGCGTGCGTGTGAGGGCACGGGTTAGTGTTAGCGTACGGGTTAGGATTAGGGGACGGGTGAGGGTCAGGCTTCGGGGAAGGGTTAGGGTTAGGGTTCGGGCTAGGGTTAGGGTTAGGGGACGGGGACGGTTTAGGGTCCAGGTGAGGGTACGGCAACACTTTAGGGGGAGCGTGCCTGTGAAGGCGCGGGTTAGTGTTAGCGTACGGGTTAGGATTAGGGGACGGGTGAGGGTCAGGCTTCGGGGAAGGGTTAGGGTTAGGGTTCGGGCTAGGGTTAGGGTTAGGGGACGGGGACGGTTTAGGGTCCAGGTGAGGGTACGGCAATGCTTTAGGGGGAGCGTGCGTGTGAGGGCCCGGGTTAGTGTTAGCGTACGGGTTAGGATTAGGTGACGGGTGAGGGTCAGGCTTCGGGGAAGGGTTAGGGTTAGGGTTCGGGCTAGGGTTAGGGTGAGCGGACGGGGAGGGTTTAGGGTCCAGGTAGGGTACGGCAACGCTTTAGGGGGAGCGTGCGTGTGAGGGCGCGCGTTAGTGTTAGCGTACAGCTTAGGATTAGGGGACGGGTGAGGGTCAGGCTTCAGGGAAGGGTTAGGGTTAGGGTTTGGGCTAGGGTTAGGGTTAGGGGACGGGGACGGTTTAGGGTCCAGGTGAGGGTATGGCAACGTTTTAGGGGGAGCGTGCGTGTGAGGGCACGGGTTAGTGTTAGCGTACGGGTTAGGATTAGGGGACGGGTGAGGGTCAGGCTTCGGGGAAGGGTTAGGGTTAGGGTTCGGGCTAGGGTTAGGGTTAGGGGACGGGGACGGTTTAGGGTCCAGGTGAGGGTACGGCAACACTTTAGGGGGAGCGTGCCTGTGAGGGCGCGGGTTAGTGTTAGCGTACGGGTTAGGATTAGGGGACGGGTGAGGGTCAGGCTTCGGGGAAGGGTTAGGGTTAGGGTTCGGGCTAGGGTTAGGGTTAGGGGACGGGGACGGTTTAGGGTCCAGGTGAGGGTACGGCAACGCTTTAGGGGGAGCGTGCGTGTGAGGGCCCGGGTTAGTGTTAGCGTACGGGTTAGGATTAGGGGACGGGTGAGGGTCAGGCTTCGGGGAAGGGTTAGGGTTAGGGTTCGGGCTAGGGTTAGGGTTTGCGGACGGGGAGGGTTTAGGGTCCAGGTGAGGGTACGGCAACGCTTTAGGGGGAGCGTGCGTGTGAGGGCGCGGGTTAGTGTTAGCGTACGGCTTAGGATTAGGGGACGGGTGAGGGTCAGGCTTCGGGGAAGGGTTAGGGTTAGGGTTCGGGCTAGGGTTAGGGTTAGGGGACGGGGACGGTTTAGGGTCCAGGTGAGGGTACGGCAACGCTTTAGGGGGAGCGTGCGTGTGAGGGCGCGGGTTAGTGTTAGCGTACGGGTTAGGATTAGGGGACGGGTGAGGGTCAGGCTTCGGGGAAGGGTTAGGGTTAGGGTTCGGGCTAGGGTTAGGGTTAGGGGACGGGGACGGTTTAGGGTCCAGGTGAGGGTATGGCAACGTTTTAGGGGGAGCGTGCGTGTGAGGGCGCGGGTTAGTGTTAGCGTACGGGTTAGGATTAGGGGACGGGTGAGGGTCAGGCTTCGGGGAAGGGTTAGGGTTAGGGTTCGGGCTAGGGTTAGGGTTAGGGGACGGGGACGGTTTAGGGTCTAGGTGAGGGTAGGGCAACACTTTAGGGGGAGCGTGCCTGTGAGGGCGCGGGTTAGTGTTAGCGTACGGGTTAGGATTAGGGGACGGGTGAGGGTCAGGCTTCGGGGAAGGGTTAGGGTTAGGGTTCGGGCTAGGGTTAGGCTTAGGGGACGGGGACGGTTTAGGGTCCAGGTGAGGGTACGGCAACGCTTTAGGGGGAGCGTGCGTGTGAGGGCCCGGGTTAGTGTTAGCGTACGGGTTAGGATTAGGGGACGGGTGAGGGTCAGGCTTCGGGGAAGGGTTAGGGTTAGGGTTCGGGCTAGGGTTAGGGTTTGCGGACGGGGAGGGTTTAGGGTCCAGGTGAGGGTACGGCAACGCTTTAGGGGGAACGTGCGTGTGAGGGCGCGCGTTAGTGTTAGCGTACGGCTTAGGATTAGGGGACGGGTGAGGGTCAGGCTTCGGGGAAGGGTTAGGGTTAGGATTCGGGCTAGGGTTAGGGTTAGGGGACGGGGACGGTTTAGGGTCCAGGTGAGGGTACGGCAACGCTTTAGGGGGAGCGTGCGTGTGAGGGCGCGCGTTAGTGTTAGCGTACGGCTTAGGATAAGGTGACGGGTGAGGGTCAGGCTTCGGGGAAGGGTTAGGATTAGGGTTCGGGCTAGGGTTAGGGTTAGGGGACGGGGACGGTTTAGGGTCCAGGTGAGGGTACGGCAATGCTTTAGGGGGAGCGTGCGTGTGAGGGCGCGGGTTAGTGTTAGCGTACGGCTTATGATTAGGGGACGGGTGAGGGTCAGGCTTCGGGGAAGGGTTAGGGTTAGGGTTCGGGCTAGGGTTAGGGTTAGGGGACGGGGACGGTTTAGGGTCCAGGTGAGGGTACGGCAACGTTTTAGGGGGAGCGTGCGTGTGAGGGCGCGGGTTAGTGTTAGCGTACGGCTTAGGATTAGGGGACGGGTGAGGGTCAGGCTTCGGGGAAGGGTTAGGGTTAGGGTTCGGGCTAGGGTTAGGGTTAGGGGACGGGGACGGTTTCAGGTCCAGGTGAGGGTACGGCAACGCTTTAGGGGGAGCGTGCGAGTGAGGGCGCGGGTTAGTGTTAGCGTGCGGGTTAGGATTAGGGGACGGGTGAGGGTCAGGCTTCGGGGAAGGGTTAGGGTTAGGGTTCGGGCTAGGGTTAGGGTTAGGGGACGGGGACGGTTTAGGGTCCAGGTGAGGGTACGGCAACGCTTTAGGGGGAGCGTGCGTGTGAGGGCGCGGGTTAGTGTTAGCGTACGGCTTAGGATTAGGGGACGGGTGAGGGTCAGGCTTCGGGGAAGGGTTAGGGTTAGGGTTCGGGTTAGGGTTAGGGTTAGCGTACGGGGACGGGGACGGTTTAGGTTCCAGGTGAGGGTACGGCAACGCTTTAGGGGGAGCGTGCGTGTGAGGGCGCGGGTTAGTGTTAGCGTACGGGTTAGGATTAAGGGACGGGTGAGGGTCAGGCTTCGGGGAAGGGTTAGGGTTAGGGTTCGGGCTAGGGTTAGGGTTAGGGGACGGGTACGATTTCGGGTCCAGGTGAGGGTACGGCAACGCTTTAGGGGGAGTGTGCGTGTGAGGGCGCGGGTTAGTGTTAGCCTACGGGTTAGGATTAGGGGACGGGTGAGAGTCAGGCTTCGGGGAAGGGTTAGGGTTAGGGTTCGGGCTAGGGTTAGGGTTAGGGGACGGGGACGGTTTAGGGTCCAGGTGAGGGTATGGCAACGCTTTAGGGGGAGCGTGCGTGTGAGGGCGCGGGTTAGTGTTAGCGTACGGGTTAGGATCAGGGGACGGGTGAGGGTCAGGCTTCGGGGAAGGGTTAGGGTTAGGGTTCGGGCTAGGGTTAAGGTTAGGGGACGGGGACGGTTTAGGGTCCAGGTGAGGGTACGGCAACACTTTAGGGGGAACGTGCGTGTGAGGGCGCGGGTTAGTGTTAGCGTACGAGTTAGTATTAGGGGACGGGTGAGGGTCAGGCTTCGGGGAAGGGTTAGGGTTAGGGTTCGGGCTAGGGTTAGGGTTAGGGGACGGGGACGGTTTAGGGTCCAGGTGAGGGTACGGCAACGCTTTAGGGGGAGCGTGCGTGTGAGGGCGCGGGTTAGTGTTAGCGTACGGCTTAGGATTAGGGGACGGGTGAGGGTCAGGCTTCGGGGAAGGGTTAGGGTTAGGGTTCGGGCTAGGGTTAGGGTTAGGGGACGGGGACGGTTTAGGGTCCAGGTGAGGGTACGGCAACGCTTTAGGGGGAGCATGCGTGTGAGGGCGCGGGTTAGTGTTAGCGTACGGGTTAGGATTAGGGGACGGGTGAGGGTCAGGCTTCGGGGAAGGGTTAGGGTTAGGGTTCGGGCTAGGGTTAGGGTTAGGGGACGGGGACGGTTTAGGGTCCAGATGAGGGTACGGCAATGCTTTAGGGGGAGCGTGCGTGTGAGGGCGCGGGTTAGTGTTAGCGTACGGGTTAGGATTAGGGGACGGGTGAGGCTCAGGCTTCGGGGAAGGGTTAGGGTTAGGGTTCGGGCTAGGGTTAGGGTTAGGGGACGGGGATGGTTTAGCGTCCAGGTGAGGGTACGGCAACGCTTTAGGGGGAGCGTGCGTGTGAGGGCGCGGGTTAGTGTTAGCGTACGGGTTAGGATTAGGGGACGGGTGAGGGTCAGGCTTCGGGGAAGGGTTAGGGTTAGGGTTCGGGCTAGGGTTAGGGTTAGGGGACGGGGACGGTTTAGGGTCCAGGTGAGGGTACGGCAACGCTTTAGGGGGAGCGTGCGTGTGAGGGCGCGGGTTAGTGTTAGCGTACGGGTTAGGATTAGGGGACGGGTGAGTGTCAGGCTTCGGGGAGAGGTTAGGGTTAGGGTTCGGGCTAGGGTTAGGGTTAGGGGACGGGGACGGTTTAGGGTCCAGGTGAGGGTACGGCAACGCTTTAGGGGGAGCGTGCGTGTGAGGGCGCGGGTTAGTGTTAGCGTACGGGTTAGGATTAGGGGACGGGTGAGGGTCAGGCTTCGGGGAAGGGTTAGGGTTAGGGTTCGGGCTAGGGTTAGGGTTAGGGGACGGGGACGGTTTAGGGTCCAGGTGAGGGTACGGCAACGCTTTAGGGGGAGCGTGCGTGTGAGGGCGCGGGTTAGTGTTAGCGTCCGGGTTAGGATTAGGGTAAGGGTGAGGGTCAGGCTTCGGGGAAGGGTTAGGGTTAGGGTTCGGGCTAGGGTTAGGGTTAGGGGACGGGGACGGTTTCGGGTCTAGGTGAGGGTACGGCAACGCTGTAGGGGGAGCGTGCGTGTGAGGGCGCGGGTTAGTGTTAGCGTACGGGTTAGGATTAGGGGACGGGTGAGGGTCAGGCTTCGGGGAAGGGTTAGGGTTAGGGTTCGGGCTAGGGTTAGGGTTAGGGGACGGGGACGGTTTAGGGTCCAGGTGAGGGTACGGCAACGCTTTAGTGGGAGCGTGCGTGTGAGGGCGCGGGTTAGTGTTAGCGTACGGGTTAGGATTAGGGGACGGGTGAGGGTCAGGCTTCGGGGAAGGGTTAGGGTTAGGGTTCGGGCTAGGGTTAGGGTTAGGGGACGGGGACGGTTTAGGGTCCAGGTGAGGGTACGGCAACGCTTTAGGGGGAGCGTGCGTGTGAGGGCACGGGTTAGTGTTAGCGTACGGGTTAGGATTAGGGGACGGGTGAGGGTCAGGCTTCGGGGAAGGGTTAGGGTTAGGGTTCGGGCTAGGGTTAGGGTTAGGGGACGGGAACGGTTTAGCGTCCAGGTGAGGGTACGGCATCGCTTTAGGGGGAGCGTGCGTGTGAGGGCGCGGGTTAGTGTTAGCGTACGGCTTAGGATTAGGGGACGGGTGAGGGTCAGGCTTCGGGGAAGGGTTAGGGTTAGGGTTCGGGTTAGGGTTAGGGTTAGGGGACGGGGACGGTTTAGGGTCCAGGTGAGGGTACGGCAACGCTTTAGGGGGAGCGTGCGTGTGAGGGCTCGGGTTAGTGTTAGCGTACGGGTTAGGATTATGGGACGGGTGAGGGTCAGGCTTCGGGGAAGTGTTAGGGTTAGGGTTCGGGCTAGGGTTAGGGTTAGGGGACGGGGAAGGTTTAGGGTCCAGGTGAGGGTACGGCAACGCTTTAGGGGGAGCGTGCGTGTTAGGGCGCGGGTTAGTGTTAGCGTACGGGTTAGGATTAGGCGACGGGTGAGGGTCAGGCTTCGGGGAAGGGTTAGGGTTAGGGTTCGGGCTAGGGTTAGGGTTAGGGGACGGGGACGGTTTAGGGTCCAGGTGAGGGTACGGCAACGCTTTAGGGGGAGTGTGCGTGTGAGGGCGCGGGTTAGTGTTAGCGTACGGGTTAGGATTAGGGGACGGGTGAGGGTCAGGCTTCGGGGAAGGGTTAGGGTTAGGGTTCGGGCTAGGGTTAGGGTTAGGGGACGGGGACGGTTTAGGGTCCAGGTGAGGGTACGGCAACGCTTTAGGGGGAGCGTGCGTGTGAGGGCGTGTGTTAGTGTTAGCGTACGGGTTAGGATTAGGGGACGGGTGAGGGTCAGGCTTCGGGAAAGGGTTAGGGTTAGGGTTCGGGCTAGGGTTAGGGTTAGGGGACGGGGACGGTTTAGGGTCCAGGTGAGTGTACGGCAACGCTTTAGGGGGAGCGTGCGTGTGAGGGTGTGGGTTAGTGTTAGCGTACGGGTTAGGATTAGGGGACGGGTGAGGGTCAGGCTTCGGGGAAGGGTTAGGGTTAGGGTTCGGGCTAGGGTTAGGGTTAGGGGTCGGGGACGGTTTCAGGTCCAGGTGAGGGTACGGCAACGCTTTAGGGGGAGCGTGCGTGTGAGGGCGCAGGTTAGTGTTAGCGTACGGGTTAGGATTAGGGGACGGGTGAGGGTCAGGCTTCGGGGAAGGGTTAGGGTTACGGTTCGGTCTAGGGTTAGGGTTAGGGGACGGGGACGGTTTAGGGTCCAGGTGAGGGTACGGCAACGCTTTAGGGGGAGCGTGCGTGTGAGGGCGCGGATTAGTGTTAGCGTACGGGTTAGGATTAGGGGACGGGTGAGGGTCAGGCTTCGGGGAATGGTTAGGGTTAGGGTTCGGGCTAGGGTTAGGGTTAGGGGACGGGGACGGTTTAGGGTCCAGGTAAGGGTACGGCAACGCTTTAGGGGGAGCGTGCGTGTGAGGGCGCGCGTTAGTGTTAGTGTACGGCTTAGGATTAGGGGACGGGTGAGGGTTAGGCTTCGGGGAAGGGTTAGGATTAGGGTTCGGGCTAGGGTTAGGGTTAGGGGACGAGGACGGTTTAGGGTCCAGGTGAGGGTACGGCAACGCTTTAGGGGGAGCGTGCGTGTGAGGGCGCGCGTTATTGTTAGCGTACGGCTTAGGATTAGGGAACGGGTGAGGGTCAGGCTTCGGGAAAGGGTTAGGGTTAGGGTTCGGGCTAGGGTTAGGGTTAGGGGATGGGGACTGTTTAGGGTCCAGGTGAGGGTACGGCAACGCTTTAGGGGGAGCGTGCGTGTGAGGGCGCGGGTTAGTGTTAGCGTACGGGTTAGGATTAGGGTACGGGTGAGGGTCAGGCTTCGGGGCAGGGTTAGGGTTAGGGTTCGGGCTAGGGTTAGGGTTAGGGGACGGGGACGGTTTAGGGTCCAGGTGAGGGTACGGCAACCCTTTAGGGGGAGCGTGCGTGTGAGGGCGCGGGTTAGTGTTAGCGTACGTGTTACGATTAGGGGACGTATGAGGGTCAGGCTTCGGGGAAGGGTTAGGGTTAGGGTTCGGGCTAGGGTTAGGGTTAGGGGACGGGGACGGTTTAGGGTCCAGGTGAGGGTACGGCAACGTTTTAGGGGGACCGTGCGTGTGAGGGCGCGGGTTAGTGTTAGCGTACGGGTTAGGATTAGGGGACGGGTGAAGGTCAGGCTTCGGGGAAGGGTTAGGGTTAGGGTTCGGGCTAGGGTTAGGGTTAGGGGACGGGGACGGTTTAGGGTCCTGGTGAGGGTACGGCAACACTTTAGGGGGAGCGTGCGTGTGAGGGCGCGCGTTATTGTTAGCGTACGGCTTAGGATTAGGGGACGGGTGAGGGTCAGGCTTCGGGAATGGGTTAGGGTTAGGGTTCGGGCTAGGGTTAGGGTTAGGGGACAGGGACGGTTTAGGGACCAGGTGAGGGTACGGCAATGCTTTAGGGGGAGCGTGCGTGTGAGGGCGCGGGTTAGTGTTAGCGTACGGGTTAGGATTAGGGGACGGGTGAGGGTCAGGCTTCGGGGAAGGGTTAGGGTTAGGGTTCGGGCTAGGGTTAGGGTGAGGGGACGGGGACGGTTTAGGGTCCAGGTGAGGGTACGGCAACGCTTTAGGGGGAGCGTGCGTGTGAGGGCGCGGGTTAGTGTTAGCGTACGGGTTAGGATTAGGGGACGGGTGAGGGTCAGGCTTCGGGGAAGGGTTAGGGTTAGGGTTCGGGCTAGGGTTAGGGTTAGGGGATGGGGACGGTTTAGGGTCCAGGTGAGTGTACGGCAACACTTTAGGGGGAGCGTGCGTGTGAGGGCGCGCGTTAGTGTTAGCGTACGGGTTAGGATGAGGGGACGGGTGAGGGTCAGGCTTCGGGGAAGGGTTAGGGTTAGGGTTCGGGCTAGGGTTAGGGTTAGGGGACGGGGACGGTTTAGGGTCCAGGTGAGGGTACGGCAGCGCTTTAGGGGGAGCGTGCGTGTGAGGGCGCGGGTTAGTGTTAGCGTACGGGTTAGGATTAGGGGACGGGTGAGGGTCAGGCTTCGGGGAAGGGTTAGGGTTAGGGTTCGGGCTAGGGTTAGGGTTAGGGGACGGGGACGGTTTAGGGTCCAGGTGAGGGTACGGCAACGTTTTAGGGGGAGCGTGCGTGTGAGGGCGCGGGTTAGTGTTAGCGTACGGGTTAGGATTAGGGGACGGGTGAGGGTCAGGCTTCGGGGAAGGGTTAGGGTTAGGGTTCGGGCTAGGGTTAGGTTTAGGGGACGGGGACGGTTTAGGGTCCAGGTGAGGGTACGACAACGCTTTAGGGGGAGCGTGCATGTGAGGGCGCGGGTTAGTGTTAGCGTACGGGTTAGGATTAGGGGACGGGTGAGGGTCAGGCTTCGGGGAGAGGTTAGGGTTAGGGTTCGGGCTAGGGTTAGGGTTAGGGGACGGGGACGGTTTAGGGTCCAGGTGAGGGTACGGCAATGCTTTAGGGGGAGCGTGCGTGTGAGGGCGCGGGTTAGTGTTAGCATACGGGTTAGGATTAGGGGACGGATGAGGGTCAGGCTTCGGGGAAGGGTTAGGGTTAGGGTTCGGGCTAGGTTTAGGATTAGGGGACGGGGACGGTTTCGGGTCCAGGTGAGGGTACGGCAACGCTTTAGGGGGAGCGTGCGTGTGAGGGCGCGGGTTAGTGTTAGCGTACGGGTTAGGATTAGGGGATGGGTGAGAGTCAGGCTTCGGGGAAGGGTTAGGGTTAGGGTTCGGGCTAGGGTTAGGGTTAGGGGACGGGGACGGTTTAGGGTCCAGGTGAGGGTACGGCAACGCTTTAGGGGGAGCGTGCGTGTGAGGGCGCGGGTTAGTGTTAGCGTCCGGGTTAGGATTAGGGGACGGGTGAGGGTCAGGCTTCGGGGAAGGGTTAGGGTTAGGGTTCGGGGTAGGGTTAGGGTTAGGGGACGGGGACGGTTTAGGGACCAGGTGAGGGTACGGCAACGCTTTAGGGGGAGCGTGCGTGTGAGGGCGCGGGTTAGTGTTAGCGTACGGGTTAGGATTAGGGGACGGGTGAGGGTCAGGCTTCGGGGAAGGGTTAGGGTTAGGGTTCGGGCTAGGGTTAGGGTTAGGGGACGGGGACGGTTTAGGGTCCAGGTGAGGGTACGGCAACGTTTTAGGGGGAGCGTGCGTGTGAGGGAACGGGTTAGTGTTAGCGTACGGGTTAGGATTAGGGGACGGGTGAGGGTCAGGCTTCGGGGAAGGGTTAGGGTTAGGGTTCGGGCTAGGGTTAGGGTTAGGGGACGGGGACGGTTTAGGGTCCAGGTGAGGGTACGGCAACACTTTAAGGGGAGCGTGCCTGTGAGGGCGCGGGTTAGTGTTAGCGTACGGGTTAGGATTAGGGGACGGGTGAGGGTCAGGCTTCGGGGAAGGGTTAGGGTTAGGGTTCGGGCTAGGGTTAGGGTTAGGGGACGGGGACGGTTTAGGGTCCAGGTGAGGGTACGGCAATGCTTTAGGGGGAGCGTGCGTGTGAGGGCCCGGGTTAGTGTTAGCGTACGGGTTAGGATTAGGTGACGGTGAGGGTCAGGCTTCGGGGAAGGGTTAGGGTTAGGGTTCGGGCTAGGGTTAGGGTTAGCGGACGGGGACGGTTTAGGGTCCAGGTGAGGGTACGGCAACGCTTTAGGGGGAGCGTGCGTGTGAGGGCACGCGTTAGTGTTAGCGTACGGCTTAGGATTAGGGTACGGGTGAGGGTCAGGCTTCGGGGAAGGGTTAGGGTTAGGGTTCGGGCTAGGGTTAGGGTTAGGGGATGGGGACGGTTTAGGGTCCAGGTGAGGGTACGGCAACGCTTTAGGGGGAGCGTGCGTGTGAGGGCGCGGGTTAGTGTTAGCGTACGGGTTAGGATTAGGGGACGTATGAGGGTCAGGCTTCGGGGAATGGTTAGGGTTAGGGTTCGGGCTAGGGTTAGGGTTAGGGGACGGGGACGGTTTAGGGTCCAGGTAAGGGTACGGCAACGCTTTAGGGGGAGCGTGCGTGTGAGGGCGCGCGTTAGTGTTAGTGTACGGCTTAGGATTAGGGGACGGGTGAGGGTTAGGCTTCGGGGAAGGGTTAGGATTAGGGTTCGGGCTAGGGTTAGGGTTAGGGGACGGGGACGGTTTAGGGTCCAGGTGAGGGTACGGCAACGCTTTAGGGGGAGCGTGCGTGTGAGGGCGCGCGTTATTGTTAGCGTACGGCTTAGGATTAGGGAACGGGTGAGGGTCAGGCTTCGGGAAAGGGTTAGGGTTAGGGTTCGGGCTAGGGTTAGGGTTAGGGGATGGGGACTGTTTAGGGTCCAGGTGAGGGTACGGCAACGCTTTAGGGGGAGCGTGCGTGTGAGGGCGCGGATTAGTGTTAGCGTACGGGTTAGGATTAGGGTACGGGTGAGGGTCAGGCTTCGGGGAAGGGTTAGGGTTAGGGTTCGGGCTAGGGTTAGGTTTAGGGGACGGGGACGGTTTAGGGTCCAGGTGAGGGTACGGCAACCCTTTAGGGGGAGCGTGCGTGTGAGGGCGCGGGTTAGTGTTAGCGTACGTGTTACGATTAGGGGACGTATGAGGGTCAGGCTTCGGGGAAGGGTTAGGGTTAGGGTTCGGGCTAGGGTTAGGGTTAGGGGACAGGGACGGTTTAGGGTCCAGGTGAGGGTACGGCAACGTTTTAGGGGGACCGTGCGTGTGAGGGCGCGGGTTAGTGTTAGCGTACGGGTTAGGATTAGGGGACGGGTGAAGGTCAGGCTTCGGGGAAGGGTTAGGGTTAGGGTTCGGGCTAGGGTTAGGGTTAGGGGACGGGGACGGTTTAGGGTCCTGGTGAGGGTACGGCAACACTTTAGGGGGAGCGTGCGTGTGAGGGCGCGCGTTATTGTTAGCGTACGGCTTAGGATTAGGGGACGGGTGAGGGTCAGGCTTCGGGAAAGGGTTAGGGTTAGGGTTCGGGCTAGGGTTAGGGTTAGGGGACGGGGACTGTTTAGGGACCAGGTGAGTGTACGGCAACGCTTTAGGGGGAGCGTGCGTGTGAGGGCGCTGGTTAGTGTTAGCGTACGGGTTAGGATTAGGCGACGGGTGAGGGTCAGGCTTCGGGGAAGGGTTAGGGTTAGGGTTCGGGCTAGGGTTAGGGTTAGGGGACGGGGACGGTTTAGGGTCCAGGTGAGGGTACGGCAACGCTTTAGGGGGAGCGTGCGTGTGAGGGCGCAGGTTAGTGTTAGCGTACGCGTTACGATTATGGGACGGATGAGGGTCAGGCTTCGGGGAAGGGTTAGGGTTAGGGTTCGGGCTAGGGTTAGGGTTAGGGGACAGGGACGGTTTAGGGTCCAGGTGAGGGTACGGCAATGCTTTAGGGGGAGCGTGCGTGTGAGGGCGCGGGTTAGTGTTAGCGTACGGGTTAGGATTAGGGGACGGGTGAGGGTCAGGCTTCGGGGAAGGGTTAGGGTTAGGGTTCGGGCTAGGGTTAGGGTTAGGGGACGGGGACGGTTTAGGGTCCAGGTGAGGGTACGGCAACGCTTTAGGGGGAGCGTGCGTGTGAGGGCGCGGGTTAGTGTTAGCGTACGGGTTAGGATTAGGGGACGGGTGAGGGTCAGGCTTCGGGGAAGGGTTAGGGTTAGGGTTCGGGCTAGGGTTAGGGTTAGGGGACGGGGACGGTTTAGGGTCCAGGTGAGTGTACGGCAACACTTTAGGGGGAGCGTGCGTGTGAGGGCGCGCGTTAGTGTTAGCGTACGGGTTAGGATGAGGGGACGGGTGAGGGTCAGGCTTCAGGGAAGGGTTAGGGTTAGGGTTCGGGCTAGGGTTAGGGTTAGGGGACGGGGACGGTTTAGGGTCCAGGTGAGGGTACGGCAGCACTTTAGGGGGAGCGTGCGTGTGAGGGCGCGGGTTAGTGTTAGCGTACGGGTTAGGATTAGGGGACGGGTGAGGGTCAGGCTTCGGGGAAGGGTTAGGGTTAGGGTTCGGGCTAGGGTTAGGGTTAGGGGACGGGGACGGTTTAGGGTCCAGGTGAGGGTACGGCAACGTTTTAGGGGGAGCGTGCGTGTGAGGGCGCGGGTTAGTGTTAGCGTACGGGTTAGGATTAGGGTACGGGTGAGGGTCAGGCTTCGGGGAAGGGTTAGGGTTAGGGTTCGGGCTAGGGTTAGGGTTAGGGGACGGGGACGGTTTAGGGTCCAGGTGAGGGTACGACAACGCTTTAGGGGGAGCGTGCATGTGAGCGCGCGGGTTAGTGTTAGCGTACGGGTTAGGATTAGGGGACGGGTGAGGGTCAGGCTTCGGGGAAGGGTTAGGGTTAGGGTTCGGGCTAGGGTTAGGCTTAGGGGACGGGGACGGTTTAGGGTCCAGGTGAGGGTACGGCAATGCTTTAGGGGGAGCGTGCGTGTGAGGGCGCGGGTTAGTGTTAGCATATGGGTTAGGATTAGGGGACGGATGAGGGTCAGGCTTCGGGGAAGGGTTAGGGTTAGGGTTCGGGCTAGGTTTAGGATTAGGGGACGGGGACGGTTTCGGGTCCAGGTGAGGGTACGGCAACGCTTTAGGGGGAGCGTGCGTGTGAGGGCGCGGGTTAGTGTTAGCGTACGGGTTAGGATTAGGGGATGGGTGAGAGTCAGGCTTCGGGGAAGGGTTAGGGTTAGGGTTCGGGCTAGGGTTAGGGTTAGGGGACGGGGACGGTTTAGGGTCCAGGTGAGGGTACGGCAACGCTTTAGGGGGAGCGTGCGTGTGAGGGCGCGGGTTAGTGTTAGCGTCCGGGTTAGGATTAGGGGACGGGTGAGGGTCAGGCTTCGGGGAAGGGTTAGGGTTAGGGTTCGGGCTAGGGTTAGGCTTAGGGGACGGGGACGGTTTAGGGTCCAGGTGAGGGTACGGCAACGCTTTAGGGGGAGCGTGCGTGTGAGGGCGCGGGTTAGTGTTAGCGTACGGGTTAGGATTAGGGGACGGGTGAGGGTCAGGCTTCGGGGAAGGGTTAGGGTTAGGGTTCGGGCTAGGGTTAGGGTTAGGGGACGGGGACGGTTTAGGGTCCAGGTGAGGGTACGGCAACGCTTTAGGGGGAGCGTGCGTGTGAGGGCGCGTGTTAGTGTTAGCGTACGGGTTAGGATTAGGGGACGGGTGAGGGTCAGGCTTCGGGGAAGGGTTAGGGTTAGGGTTCGGGGTAGGGTTAGGGTTAGGGGACGGGGACGGTTTAGGGACCAGGTGAGGGTACGGCAACGCTTTAGGGGGAGCGTGCGTGTGAGGGCGCGGGTTAGTGTTAGCGTACGGGTTAGGATTAGGGGACGGGTGAGGGTCAGGCTTCGGGGAAGGGTTAGGGTTAGGGTTCGGGCTAGGGTTAGGGTTAGGGGACGGGGACGGTTTAGGGTCCAGGTGAGGGTACGGCAACGTTTTAGGGGGAGCGTGCGTGTGAGGGAACGGGTTAGTGTTAGCGTACGGGTTAGGATTAGGGGACGGGTGAGGGTCAGGCTTCGGGGAAGGGTTAGGGTTAGGGTTCGGGCTAGGGTTAGGGTTAGGGGACGGGGACGGTTTAGGGTCCAGGTGAGGGTACGGCAACACTTTAAGGGGAGCGTGCCTGTGAGGGCGCGGGTTAGTGTTAGCGTACGGGTTAGGATTAGGGGACGGGTGAGGGTCAGGCTTCGGGGAAGGGTTAGGGTTAGGGTTCGGGCTAGGGTTAGGGTTAGGGGACGGGGACGGTTTAGGGTCCAGGTGAGGGTACGGCAATGCTTTAGGGGGAGCGTGCGTGTGAGGGCCCGGGTTAGTGTTAGCGTACGGGTTAGGATTAGGTGACGGTGAGGGTCAGGCTTCGGGGAAGGGTTAGGGTTAGGGTTCGGGCTAGGGTTAGGGTTAGCGGACGGGGACGGTTTAGGGTCCAGGTGAGGGTACGGCAACGCTTTAGGGGGAGCGTGCGTGTGAGGGCACGCGTTAGTGTTAGCGTACGGCTTAGGATTAGGGTACGGGTGAGGGTCAGGCTTCGGGGAAGGGTTAGGGTTAGGGTTCGGGCTAGGGTTAGGGTTAGGGGATGGGGACGGTTTAGGGTCCAGGTGAGGGTACGGCAACGCTTTAGGGGGAGCGTGCGTGTGAGGGCGCGGGTTAGTGTTAGCGTACGGGTTAGGATTAGGGGACGGGTGAGGGTCAGGCTTCGGGGAAGGGTTAGGGTTAGGGTTCGGGCTAGGGTTAGGGTTAGGGGACGGGGAAGGTTTAGGGACCAGGTGAGGGTACGGCAACGCTTTAGGGGGAGCGTGCGTGTGAGGGCGCGGGTTAGTGTTAGCGTACGGGTTAGGATTAGGGGACGGGTGAGGGTCAGGCTTCGGGGAAGGGTTAGGGTTAGGGTTCGGGCTAGGGTTAGGGTTAGGGGACGGGGACGGTTTAGGGTCCAGGTGAGGGTACGGCAACACTTTAGGGGGAGCGTGCCTGTGAGGGCGCGGGTTAGTGTTAGCGTACGGGTTAGGATTAGGGGACGGGTGAGGGTCAGGCTTCGGGGAAGTGTTATGGTTATGGTTCGGGCTAGGGTTAGGGTTAGGGGACTGGGACGGTTTAGGGTCTAGGTGAGGGTACTGCAACGCTTTAGGGGGAGCGTGCGTGTGAGGGCGCGAGTTAGTGTTAGCGTAGGGGTTAGGATTAGGGGACGGTTGAGGGTCAGGCTTCGGGGAAGGGTTAGGGTTAGGGTTCGGGCTAGGGTTAGGGTTACGGGTCAGGGACGGTTTAGGGTCCAGGTGAGGGTACGGCAACGCTTTAGGGAGAGCGTGCGTGTGAGGGTGCGGGTTAGTGTTAGCGTACGGGATAGGATTAGGGGACGGGTGAGGGTCAGGCTTCGGGGAAGGGTTAGGGTTAGGGTTCGGGCTACGGTTAGGGTTAGGGGACGGGGACGGTTTAGGGTCCAGGTGAGGGTACTGCAACGCTTTAGGGGGAGCGTGCGTGTGATGGCGCGGGTTAGTGTTAGCGTATGGCTTAGGATTAGGGGATGGGTGAGGGTCATGCTTCGGAGAAGATTTAGGGTTAGGGTTCGGGCTAGGGTTAGGGTTAGGTGACGGGGACGGTTTAGGGTCCAGGTGAGGGTACGGCAACGCTTTAGGGGGAGCGTGCATGTGAGGGTGCGGGATAGTGTTAGCGAACGGGTTAGGATTAGGGGACGGGTGAGGGTCAGGCTTCGGGGAAGGGTTAGGGTTAGGGTTCGGGCTAGGGTTAGGGTTACGGGACGGGGACGGTTTAGGGTCCAGGTGAGGGTACGGCAACGCTTTAGGGGGAGCGTGCGTGTGAGGGCGTGGGTTAGTGTTAGCGTACATGTTAGGATTATGGGACGGGTGAGGGTCAGGCTTCGGGGAAGGGTTAGGGTTAGGGTTCGGGCTAGGGTTAGGGTTAGGGGACGGGGACGGTTTAGAGTCCAGGTGAGGGTACGGCAAAGCTTTAGGGGGAGCATGCGTGTGAGGGCGCGGGTTAGTGTTAGCGTACGGCTTAGGATTAGGGGACGGGTGAGGGTCAGGCTTCGGGGAAGGGTTAGGGTTAGGGTTCGGGCTAGGGTTAGGGTTAGGGGACGGGGAAGGTTTAGGGTCCAGGTGAGGGTACGGCAACGCTTTAGGGGGAGCGTGCGTGTGAGGGCGCAGGTTAGTGTTAGCGTACGGGTTAGGATTAGGGGATGGGTGAGGGTCAGGCTTCGGGGAAGGGTTAGGGTTAGGGTTCGGGCTAGGGTTAGGGTTAGGGGACGGGGACGGTTTAGGGTCCAGGTGAGGGTACAGCAACACTTTAGGGGGAGAATGCGTGTGAGGGCGCGGGTTAGTGTTAGCG
The DNA here is from genome assembly GCF_951394435.1 of Stenella coeruleoalba. NCBI lineage: Eukaryota > Metazoa > Chordata > Mammalia > Artiodactyla > Delphinidae > Stenella > Stenella coeruleoalba. The sequence continues at coordinate 3,145,812 of NW_027646093.1, read as the reverse complement.
TACGGGTTAGGATTAGGGGACGGGTGAGGGTCAGGCTTCGGGGAAGGGTTAGGGTTAGGGTTCGGGCTAGGGTTAGGGTTACGGGACAGGGACGGTTTAGGGTCCAGGTGAGGGTACGGCAACGCTTTAGGGGGAGCGTGCTTGTGAGGGCGCGGGTTAGTGTTAGCGTACGGGTTAGGATTAGGGGACGGGTGAGGGTCAGGCTTCGGGGAAGGGTTAGGGTTAGGGTTCGGGCTAGGCTTAGGGTTAGGGGACGGGGACGGTTTAGGGTCCAGGTGAGGGTACTGCAAGGCTTTAGGGGGAGCGTGCGTGTGAGGGCGCGGGATAGTGTTAGCGTACGGGTTAGGATTAGGGGAAGGGTGAGGGTCAGGCTTCGGGGAAGTGTTAGGGTTAGGGTTCGGGCTAGCGTTAGGGTTACGGGACAGGGACGGTTTAGGGTCCAGGTGAGGGTACGGCAACGCTTTAGGGGGAGCGTGCGTGTGAGGGCGCGGGTTAGTGTTAGCGTACGGGTTAGGATTAGGGGACGGGTGAGGGTCAGGCTTCGGGGAAGGGTTAGGGTTAGGGTTCGGGCTAGGGTTAGGGTTAGGGGACGGGGACGGTTTAGGGTCCAGGTGAGGGTACTGCAACGCTTTAGGGGGAGAGTGCGTGTGAGGGCGCGGGTTAGTGTTAACGTACGGGTTAACATTAGGGGACGGGTGAGGGTCAGGCTTCGGGGAAGGGTTAGGGTTAGGGTTCGGGCTAGGGTTAGGGTTAGGGGACGGGGACGGTTTAGGGTCCAGGTGAGGGTACGGCAACGCTTTAGGGGGAGCGTGCGTGTGAGGGGGAGGGTTAGTGTTAGCGTACGGGT